>NC_090647.1:382317573-382917573 GCF_040937935.1 Hyperolius riggenbachi | reverse complement strand
TGTTAACCATTCTTAATATCTGTATCAGTGACAGTATCGCCTACTACTGTCACTGTTTGCCAGACATCTCCCCTGTTGGGATTGTCTGATATTTGTCTGTCTGCTAGTGCCCTCATACACTAGCAGATCATTACACCTCCCTTTCTGTATCCTGGACTCCACGCTAAGTTCTCGTGCCCACTGCTGACTGGAGAGCCCAGTCCCCAGCTGCCATCTAAGAGGGACACAAAGTGACTTAGGCTGATCCTTACCAACAGCCACTACATTCCAGGTGAGACCTGTCCTGGATAGGACAGCGTTATTGATACTTTCTGCCAGTCTCAGAGCGCTTTTCTTGTTTTTAGCCATGTACATTGGACCACAGAGCTGCATATGAGCAGGATTGCCTGATCAAATCAAAAGGGGATACTCCAAAACCCCATTCTATCGCTAGCCAAACAGGACATCACACATCAGTATCATCTTTATACACAGAGGTCTGTGGTGATAATCTCTATGCCAAGTTCTGTGCGAAGATTTGTTTAGTCATTGTATACCCCAATGATCAACGAGACAAGACTCTTAGAGTATACGCTAGTCTTGATGATCAGAGCAATCAATCGCTAGCTAGGTCAGAACTCTTTGATTATTTCAATCTAAAGGGAGGACTTTATCCTTATACCCTAGGGACCTGTAGTGGCATTACAGAGGCCTCTGGAAGAAGAGCCAGTGGATTGATGGTCTTTTCAGGGCAATCGAGAGCTTTCCTTACCAACACTCATGGAGTGTCACCAAATTCCATTTAATAGAGAAGAGATTCCTACTCCTAAAGCTGATTCTCATCATCCTCACTTAAGGGCTGTAGCCAGTGAAATAACAGCCATTGACAAAAGTCAAAGTTCTGTTCTGTTCTTGCTTGGCAGGGATATCCTCAGGGTGCACAAGGTGCACCAGCAAATAAATGGTCCACATGATGCACCATTTGCCCAGCCCCTTGACTTAGGGTGGGTTGTCTTAGGTAATGTTTGCATAGGCAAAATAAAAAAAGTCTACCAATGTTTGTTCATTCAAGACCTAAATCTTGTGAAATGGTCACAACACTAATCTTAAGCCATGCCTACACCATTACCAAGTGAAGGAGAAGCTGAACTCCAGCAAGTGGCAGCATGACCATCAGAGTAACATGAACTCCTCCTGTCCTGGGATGACACCTTTGGATCAACAGCATTCAATCCAACAGGTGAAGACAATAAACAAATACTGCCAAGGGAAGATAGACAAACAATAGATTTGCTTTGTGACATCAAATATGATGCCTTCAAGTTTCAGATGCTATCTTGTGAAAAAAAAAACCTTCTCCAAATCAGCACTGCTATCTGTAGTGAACAACAACTATGATCCTCTCGAGTTTGTAACCCCTGTCACCACTCAAGGAAAGATACTGCTTAGACAGTTTACCGTTGAAAATATAGACTGGGACACTTCATTACCCAATTAGGAACAACGATCAGAGACAAGGTGTACATATCTGGAGGCATTACAGCAAATCCAGGACTAATACTATTATGCTTCCAGCTCCCTTCCAGCTCCTGCCAGAAGGGAAATCTACATTTCACCTGATGCATTGATTGAAATTATAGCAGCAGTGGTCTACTTCTGGATCTCAGGAGCCTACAATATTTTCTACTTTGGATGAATTCAAGGTAAAGTTAAGATAACTGAAAGAGGCTCAAAGCTACTCTCATCCCAAGCAGTTACAGAATTGGTGCTTCCTTTGCCAAGGTAAGAAATCACATAAAGGGACTTTGTCTCCTCATATAGCTCAAGGCGGGGAGCCTAATGCCACAGAAAATGTCCTGACTTTCCTTTACTTGCATACTTCTCCACTTGGATTACAATGGGATGGTGGAAGTTTGACCAAGTGTGGCTCCCTCAGCCTGAAGATGGGTTTCTTCAAAGTATTCCACAACTCACCTTTGACTATTGAACTCTCGGTTTTTGTAATAGACTTTATAGTTGGTGCTGATTATCATTGCATTGTTTTATGTTTCTTGTTTTCACCAGACCCATGGTTGGACAATTATTCCAGGAACTTATTAATGTAATAATACTTTGTGCATTGTGAAATCTACAAGATTTCAGACGGGGAGTGTCATGTCATACGACTTTGTGTTTTACTCTTCTTGAACTGTTTTGACACTCTGCTGACCCCTACTGTCCATTATCCTTGTTTGCTAATGCAGAGATTTATTGTACTGTGTAATTTTCCCCTTCTCAGCTCCTGTAGTCAGCCTTGTGATGCTTAACTCCTCCCACTCTGGCATGAGGAATCATCTTATCCTAGTTTATGACTGTATACAGAAGTCTCTCTGTACCTGGTCAAAGTATCGTCTTTTACCTATTGAATTGTTCATTTACAAAATCTGGAGTGTGAAGAAAAAACATTTAGACCCTTCTTTGTGTCAATTTGATCAAGTTAGCTCACCCTCCTGGCCAATGTGAATATTGCTCAAAAACAAAAAAAAACATCAAATGACACAATATAACAATATAACTCATACAAAGGAAAAGGGGAATTCTAAGCAAATTACATTTAGTCAAAGTTAATACTACTCACCGACCCTTTGGCTGTCAACAGATGTAGAACAAAGTGAGGAAGGGAGAAGGGACATACATTCTGAAAAAAGGGGGTAATTCAAGAAATAAATTCACAACAATATAGAAATTTGAAAAGGTTACAAGTAGGTTACAATTTCCAAACCTTCATTGAGACCAGCAGGAGATAGAAATGTTATTGTATTGTATTGTATAGGGCATCCATTTTAAAAATCCAAAATGTTTCCCGTTCACATAACCTTTTATACCTTTCACCTCTATTTAGATTTTTTGGGGATTTCTTCTTACCCATAATCTTCAGAGTATCTACAGAGCTACCATGGTGCAACGTAAAATGCCTAGGAACACTATGTTTGTTGTTGCTATCTAAAATGTTATGTTTATGTTCTCCCAATCTCTGTCTTAAAGGGAAGGTTCAGGGAGGGTGGGTAAAAAATAAAAATCAATTTCCACTTACCTGGGGCTTCCTCCAGCCCGTAGCAGGCATGAGGTGCCCTCGCCGCCGCTCCGCAGGCTCACGGTGGTCTCCGGTGGCCGACCCGACCTGACCAGGCCGGCTGCCAGGTCGGGCTCTTCTGCGCTCCAAGGCCCGGAACTTCTGCGTCCCACGCCGGCGCGCTGACGTCATTGGACGTCCGCCGGGCTGTGCTGCGCAGGCGCAGAACTACTGCGCCTGCGCAGTACAGCCCGGAGGACATCCGATGACGTCAGCGCGCCAGCGTGGGACGCAGAAGTTCCGGGCCTTGGAGCGCAGAAGAGCCCGACCTGGCAGCCGGCCTGGCCAGGTCGGGTCGGCCACCGGAGACCACCGTGAGCCTGCGGAGCGGCGGCGAGGGCACCTCCTGCCTGCCACGGGCTGGAGGAAGCCCCAGGTAAGTGGAAATTGATTTTTATTTTTTACCCACCCTCCCTGAACCTTCCCTTTAAGTGTCTTGTGGTTCTCCACACTTATGGCTTAGGACACCCAAAAGGGAGCAGATAAACCACATGGTCACTCCTACAGTAGATAAAAACTCATATTTTAGTACCCTGATTTTTTTTTCCATCTTTAAATTCTTTTGTCTATGCCTCAAGAAAGAGCAGGATCCACATCTGCTCATATGACACCTGTAATTCCCCACTACACTGGGGAAACATATAGGGTCTTTCCATGATATTGCTAGGAGAAATATTATTTTTTAAAAGCCTAATCTGTATATGACATATTGGTAAAACCAGCATCTATGGTCTGCCAATTCGTTCACCAAGCATCTAATCAAACATTTCTTGAAATATTCCCTTTTTTCAGTATGTATCTCCCCCTCCCCTCTTCACTTTGTCCTACATCGGTTGTTAGACAAAGGGTCGGTGAGTAGTATTAACTTTGACTAAATGTAATTTGCTCAGAATTCCCCTTTTACTTTATATACTGTAAGTTATATTAGCCCATATGCAATTACCTTTAGGTGATCGTTTTTCATCTTCAATTGAAAATAACTTTTCAGCATTTCACAATTTAAAAAGTACCAAAAGTAGAAGAAAAAGTACTGTCAAAAGGATTTGTGTATTGTCTTGCTTGCTGGAGGTTTAAAGGGCATTTAATGACAAGACATATGGGGCCATATGCAATTCACTTTTTCACCTGAGTTTTCTCCTAGGAGATAATTTTTTAACTTCTTTTTAAAATAACTTTTCAGCATTTTACAAATGAAAAGGTACTTGCAAAATTATTTTGAGTATTTTCTTGCTTGCTGGTGGTTTAAAACAGATTTTATTGACTTGAGTTTTAAAATATCACCTAGGAGAAAACGCAAGTGAAAAAGTGAATTGCATATGGCCCATGCAATTAATGTTTTCTCCTGAGTTTTCTCCTAGGTGATATTTTTAACCTTGTCAATAAAATGTCTTTTAAACCACCAGTAAGCAAAAGAATACTCAAAATAATTTTGACAATACTTTTTCACCTACTTTTTGGTACTTTTTCTATTGCAAATTATTGAAAAGTTATTTTTAATCAAAGATAAAAAATTATCTCCCAGGGGTAAATTCAGAGGAAAAAGTAAATTGCATATGTCCCAAGGTGTGAACATATCAAATTGGAAAAAACTCTGGAGGAAAAGTGAAGTGAATATGAATCGTTGGAAATTGGAAAAAACTCTGGAGGAAAAGTGAAGTGAATATGAATCGTTGGGCCATATGCAACTAATATTTTAGATAATTTTTCATCTTTGATTTAGAATAACTTTTCAGCACTTTGCAATGGAAAAAGTGCCAAAAAGTAGGTGAAAAGCTTTTATTAAAATTTGTTTGTGTATTTGTTTGCTTGCTCATGATTTAAAATACATTTTATTGACAAGTTGTACAAATAACCACTAGGAGAAAACTCAGGAGAAAAAGTGATTTGCATATGGGCCATTGACCCATATGCAAATAATTTTATCTCCTGAGTTATCTCCTAGGAGATTGTTTACATATTATCTTTAAAATAACTTTTTAAGCATTTCACTAATGAAAAAGTATCTAAAAGTTGGAGAAAAAGTACTATCAACATTATTCTGAGCATTTTCTTGCTTGCTGGTGGCTTCAGAAGGATTTTATTGATAATAAGGTGAGAAAATATCACCTAGGAGAAAACTCAGGAGAAAAAGTAAATTGCATGTGTGCCATTGACCCATATGCAATTCACCTTTTCTCCTATGCTTTTTCTTGGTGATAATTTTTCATCCTCACTTTAAAACAACTTTTCAGCATTTTGCAGTTGGAAAAGTAGAAAAAGTACTAAAAAAATAATTGTGTGTATTTTCTTGTTTGCTGGGCATGACAAGGGCCCATATGCAATTCACTTTTTCTCCTGAGTTTTTTGCTAGGTGACATTTTCACATCTGCCAATAAAATGCTTTTTAACTTACCAGGAAGCAAGAAAATACTCAAAATAGTTTTCATAGTAATTTTTCACCTACTTTTTGGTACTTTTTTGATTATAAAATGCTGAAAAGTTATTTTAAAAAGACGTTGAAAAATTATCTCATAGGAGAAAACTCAGGTGAAAAAATAAATTGCATATAGGCCCATGGCCCATATGCAATTCACCTTTTCTCCTGAGTTTTCTCCTAGATGATATTTTCACAACTTGTAAACTTGTCAACTTGTTGGGCAATTTTTCAATTGTAAAAGGCTGAAAATGTAGTTTAAAGAGAAGATGCAAATTATCTCCTGGGAGATAACTCAGGTGAAAAAAAATTAATTGCATATGGGCCCATGGCCCGTATGCAATTCACTTTTTCACCTGAGTTTTCTCCTAGGAGATCATTTTTCATCTTCAATTAAAAATAACTTTCCAGCGATTTTCAACTAAAAAAGTACCAAAAAGTAGGTGAAAAGGTACTCTCAAAATTATTGTGAGTATTTTCTTGTATTCTGGTGGCTTAAAATGCATTTTATTGACAAGTTTAAAAATCTCACCTAGGAGAAAACTCAGGAGAAAAAGTTAATTGCATATGGGCCCATGTGTGAAAATATCAACTTGGAGAAAACTAAGGAGAAAAACTGAATTGCATATGGGCCATTGGGCCATATGCAATTCACTTTTTCTCCTGAGTTTTCTCCTAGGAGATATTTTTAAATGTGTCAATAAAATGTCCTTTAAACCACCAGCAAGCAAGAACATACTTAAAATAAATTTAATAGTACTTTTTCACCTACTTTTTTGGTATTTTTTTAAATTGCAAAGTGCTGAAAAGTCAATAGAATATGAAAAAGTATCTCCTAGGAGAAAAATCAGGAGAAAAAGGGAATTGCATATGGGCCCTTGTGTTCTTTTTTGTTCAATAATCACAAGCTGTTCATGGGAGGATAACTCTGAGACCCCAGATTTTATCATATATATGTTATTATTTATATTTTTACATCTGCATATCGTTTCAAGAAAGGTTTCCGAAAAAGCAACATAGCCTCCCATTCTTTACACCTATAAACCTATGTAGGATTATAATACACCCCAACTTAACCGGTGGGAATATATGCAAGGCTATATACTACAATACTATAATAGTATTGCAGGCTAAAAACTGTGCATTATGTAGCTTTTTGGTCTGATGCATAGTGAGACTTAAAATTGGTTCTGTTTTACATGAGATAAATGTGGGGACGCTGCTTTGTGAGAGTCAATGTTAAGTGTTTACTAGTTCTTTGTCGCTTTTTAATGGATATCATTTTTTTACTGATAATATTAATTATTGCTTGTATTAGCATTTTTATTTGTCTATTTGCATTTTTATTGCTTTTGCATTTGATGTGAATAGATTTATATACATACTAGAGGTCTGCAAATTTTGCATGGGGACCATGGACAGGATCCCCTTTGCTTTCATTTAAAGCTTTCGATTCTGTTTTTATTTAGTTATTTATGTATTTATTTTTTTAATTTAACAAACTGTGCTGGTAATGAGTGCACCTAGGTTTTACCAAAATGTTTCCTTTTAAGAGAACAGATTGTCTGTCACCTATTGTTGTTATATATATATCTACAAAACAATTCTGTATAAATTAATGTAGCGACGATGGCAAGCAGAGCGGAGTCTGGGCATCTTAAGTCCCTGCTCCTCGGCCCCATCAATGTGTACTATCACCATGGCTATATTTGCCGACTACTGAAAACGACGAGCCCATGCCCCACCATTATCAGACAAAGGGGTATAAACAATCAAATGCATAATGACAGGAGCTAGGATGCAAAGAATATAAAGCTGGGTCTCCACCTGGATTTTGCAATATTAGCTTAATTTATTAGGCAAAAAAACACAACGTTTTGGCACACAGGCCTTTGTCAAATGCTAACACACTCACAGAAGGGACATCTAAAAATTTGTTTTACATAAACACACCCACTAAGGGGCAGGCACAACCTTAAAGGGAGAGTAAAATTTTAAATAGCTATTCATCAATCATAGAAAACATCTTATATTAGCCACTTAAGCCCAACTGGACGAGATTTCTCGTCCAGTTGGGCTGCGCGCACTCCCGCGGGTCGCGCGCGCGCCCGTGGCCCCCCCCCGTGCGCGCCCCCGCTGCTGGCCGCTAGCCCACCGATCAGTGAAAGGGATTATAAATCCCTTTCGCTGATCGGACCCCCCCGGAGAAAAACCGACAGCGTCTCTTCAGACGCTGCGGCTTTTCTGAGCTCTGGTCTCCTTTCTTCTGCCTGGGAGCGAGATCGATCGCTCCCAGGACTTTTTGATTCTGGCCATCTTGTGGCCAAATAGCAAATTACACCCCAAAAAAAAAAAGTTTTAAGAATAAACCTATAAAGATATTAAAAAAACCCTGTTTACCTCCCACACCAAAAAATACCCACATACAAGTTTAAATTAAAAAAAAAATTACAATAATAAAAAAAAACAAAAAAAAAAAACATAAATAGTTACCTAAGGGTCTGAACTTTTTAAATATTCATGTCAAAGGAGTATATCAATATGATTTAATAAATTATGGGCTTCTAAACAGTGATGGACGCAAAACGGAAAAAATGCACCTTTATTTCCAAATAAAATATTGTCGCCATACATTGTGATAGGGACATAATTTTAAGGGTGAAATACCCGGGGCATATGGGCAAATACAATACGTGAGTTTTAATTATGGAAGCATGTATTATTTTAAAACTATAATGGCTGAAAACTGAGAAATAATGAATTTTTTCCATTTTTTTCTTATTCTTCCTGTTAAAATGCATTTACAGTAAAGTGGCTCTTAGCAAAATATACCACCCACAGAAAGCCTAATTGGTGGCGGAAAAAACAAGATATAGATCAATTAATTGTGATGAGTAGTGATAAAGTTATTGGCAAATGAATGGGGGGTGAAAGTTGCTCGGATGTAAAAAAATTTCAACCCTTCGGGCTTAAGTGGTTAAAGTCCTCATTTAAAGTGCCCCTGTGGGTTGGGTTACTTGGGCCAGACCTCAATGGATGTTTGAACACGATTTAATGAGCATCGTAGTAACATCAGGCTCTATAAGAAAAATTGGGCAGATGTTGAAAATAGGGAAATAAACAAAAAGAAATTTGATTCCACATAGGTTGCCATTTTTTCGAAAGCAATCATACAGTCAGCGACCTATGATGGCGTGTATTGGAAAGAGTATCAGCAAGTGAAGGAATGGATAACGAAACCTCCTTATTGAGAAGAGAAAGCCGCTGGATAGACAGGCTGAGCACTCTTACGCCATACGGTTTGAATGGGGACTTTAATTTAAAATGTTACTCTCTTTTTAAGGTTGTGCCCGCCCCTTAGTGGGCTTGTTTATGTAAGAAAAAAGTTTTATGATGTCCCTTCTATGAGTGTGCTAGCATTTGACAAAGGCCTGTGTGCTGAAATGTTGTGCTTTTTGTGGCTATGTTACCACTAATAAATGAAGCTAATATTGTAAAATCCTGGTGGAGACCCAGCTTTTTCTAATCTTTGTTTCTGACTGTACACCCCTGTGGGTGTATGCTGGTCGACTCCCCGGTGCTATGATGGTCAGTGGTTGGAGCTCTGGGGCAATCCTTTCTTGTGGGAGGAGTTAGGATTCACCCAGACCTGTAACTGCTTAGAGTTCCAGACATCAGAGACCCACGCTACTGACCATGGCCAAGAGAGGTTCAGTGCACGAGGGGATACAGCATCCTGTCATTGAAGAGCGCCCTTGTGTTTTTAAAGCCTGTAAACAGATGTAGCAGTCAACAAACTTTTGTGGTAAAACACTATGGAGCGCTTTTATTTCATTTAAATTGCTGCACACACCTTTGTCCTAATAAGCTTGCTAGAGCGCAAGACAATTTGTCAATGTAAGTCTCTGCTATATGAATGACTGACGAGGAGTCTAGTGAACAGATAGCTTGAGTATGGTTAAATGGACATGGGCTACCAGGGATTAGAGATGGGATGAACCTCCAATTTTAGATTCGCGAACCTACCTCAAAAGTTCGGTTCACGCGAACTTTCGCAAACCGCAATAGACTTCAATGGAGAGGCGAATTTGGAAATTTAGAAAAAATTATGCTGGCTAGAATAATGATGGAAAAGATGTTTCAAGCGGTCTAATACCTGGACGGAGACATGGTTGAGTGCAATACACGTCAAAAGTCTCAATAAAAAACCTAGATTTGATGCAAACCACTGTTATAAGGTCAGAAATCACATTGAATGTTGAATTGCAGGCCTAAACTGCTTTACAGTGTACACATCTATCAGGAATTGTAATCCCTCCTTTCCTCCTTCCCTCCTTTCCTCCTTCCCTCCTTTCCTCCTTTCCTTCTTCCCTCCTTCCTTTCCTCCTTCCCTCCTTCCTTTCCTCCTTTCCTCCTTCCCTCCTTTCTTCCTTCCCTCCTTTCCTCCTTTCCTCCTTCTCTCCCTCCCTCCTTCTCCGGAGGAGGAGGAGGATCTTGTCTTCCAAGAATTTGTAGGATGTCAAAAGCACACTCACATACATTGGCCAGGAATCAAACCCAGGTCAACTGCTTGGAGGGCAGCTATGCTCACCACTATACTACCAACACTACAGGCTGAAGCCAGCCTAGCTGGCCTTGGAAGGATGAAAAGCTAAGGTGGCCATGCAACCATTCCTGCTAACGTAAAGCTTATGTGTGTCTTACAACACATTGGCTTAAGACTTTACCAAATCCAATGCTCCAATATTGGGAAGCTTCTCTGTTTGCTGTTTTTTTTTTGTGTGTTTTTTTTTAAGTGTGGTGTCACAGTTCACTCATCTCTTCAACTACAAGAAAGGCCCATGAGTAGTCTTAGCTACCGTAATATCTATGTTACGGCAAGGCCCTTATTACACTTTCACTTACAGGGCTATGGAAACTGTTTTGCCCATGTGATAAAGCGAGGTGCAAAAATGAAATCATGCCTAACAGAGGTTGGTTTAAATCTATCAACCTTTGGGTTATGGGCCCAGCACACTTCTGCTGCACCACTCTGCAGTCTGCTTACATTTGTATAAATCTTCAAGTTTAAGAAGGGTACATTAATTGAAATAGTTACACTACAATCTATGTTACAGCAAGGCCCTAATGACACTTTCTCTTAAGGGGCTATGACTGCCATAGCCCCTTAAGAGAAAGTGTCATTAGGGCCTTGCTGTAACATAGATTGTAGTGTAACTATTTCAACTAATGTACCCTTCTTAAACTTGAAGATTGTATACAAATCTAAGCAGAGTGGCACAGTGGAAGTGTGCTGGGCCCATAACCCAGAGGTTGATGGATCAAAACCATCCTCTGCTAGGCATGATTTCATTTTTGCACCTCACTTTATTGTATGGGCAAAATGGTTTCCATAGCCCTGTAACAGAAAGTGTAATAAGGGCCCTGACGTAGCATAGATATTACGGTAGCTAAGACTACTCCTGGGCCTTTGTTGTAGTTGAAGAGATGAGTGAACTGTGACACCACACTTAAAAAAAAAAAACAGCAAACAGAGAAGCTTTCCCATATTGGAGAATTGGATTTGGTAAAGTCTTAAGCCAATGTGTTGTAAGACACAAGTAAGCTTTAGGTTAGCAGGAATGGTTGCATGGCCACCTAGCTTTTCATCCTCCCCAGGCCAGCTAGGCTGGCTTCAGCCTGTAGTGTTGGTGGTATAGTGGTGAGCATAGCTGCCTTCCAAGCAGTTGACCTGGGTTTGATTCCTGGCCAATGTATGTGAGCGTGCTTTTGACATCCTACAAATCCCTGGAAGACAAGGTCTTCTGGAGGAAGGGAGGAGGGAACTGTTGTGGGGTGCTATATAAGGAATAACAATCAGCCAGAAGCAAGCTAACAAGCCTACAAGAGCCTAACTAAGCTTTCCCTCGCAGAGTCTGTCAGCAGCTGTCCCAGCTGAGAACCTTTCCTTTTATAAGGGGGGTGGGGCTCCAGGAGTGAGTGTAGTCTGATTGGCTACAATGTGCCTGGTGACTGTGATGTAGAGGGTCAAAGTTGACCGTAATGGAGCATTATTGGGGAAAAATGAACTTCCCCAAAATTTCGCCTTCGCCAGCGGACGCGAACCAGCCAAAGTTCGCCTGGAACCGTTCGGCCCATCTCTACCAGGGAGGCTCAACAGGATTCCGGATATCCGGGTAACCCGGATATCCGAACTTTTTTCAGCTAACCGATTCGGATTCAGGATTTTTGAAAAAAATCCTGATAGCTACCTGCGGATAATTTCACCCATGACCCGGATATCCGCGGATTTACCAGATATCCGAATCTGATTACTAGTTCAGTGGCAAAAACCACCTCCACCATCTCTCCTTCCAGGGATTTGTAGGTTGTTAAAAGCAAGCTCACATACATTGACCAGGAATCAAACCCAGGTCAACTGCTTGGAAGGCAGCTATGCTCACCACTATACTACCAACAGCACTACATTCTGAAGCCAGCCTAGCATGCACCATTGTGATATATCCAAGAGAAAAATGAGCTTGCTTATTTGCCTAATTTGCTAGATGAAAGCAGTGGGACACATTGTGAAACTGCTTACAGGCTTCAATTCAAGATTTCAGAATCAGAAAGATCATGTGCCCCCCTGGATGATGCTGGTGTAACACACACAGCAAAGGACAGCAATTTGAAGTCTGGAAGATTCCAGGGCAAGGGTGGGAAGGATGAAAAGCTAGGTGGCCATGCAACCCTTCCTGCTAATCTAAAGCTTACTTGTGGCTTACAACACATTGTGGTGTCACAGTTCACTCATCTCTTCAACTACAAGAAAGGCCCAGGAGTAGTCTTAGCTACCGTAATATCTATGTTACGGCAAGGCCCTTATTACACTTTCTCTTACAGAGCTATGGAAACCGTTTTGCCTATGCGATAAAGTGAGGTGCAAAAATTAAATCATGCCTAGCAGAGGATGGTTTTGATTCATCAACCTCTGGGTTATGGGCCCAGCAAACTTCCGCTGCACCACTCTGCAGTCTGCTTGCATTTGTATACAATCTTCAAGTTTAAGAAGGGTACATTAGTTGAAATAGTTACTCTACAATCTATCTTGCATAAAGGCCCTAATGACACTTTCTCTTAAGGGGCTATGGCCACCGATTGGCCCATGTAGTAAATTAAGTAAGTTCAATCCATCAACCTCTGGGTTATGGGCCCAGCACACTTCCGGCCAATGGTGGTATAGTGGTGAGCATAGCTGCCTTCCAAGCATTTGACCTGGGTTCGATTCCTGGCCAATGTATGTGCGCTTGCTTCTGACAGCCTACAGATCTCTGGAAGACAAAATCAGAGAGGGAGGGGAGGAGGTGTTTTTAATGTTTAAAAATGTTTTTAAAGCATTTTAAAAGGCACTTCTGGTTTGTCTATCCGGATATCCGAATAGGTCAGATATCCGCGGATAATGCGTTCGGATATCCGCGTTCATGCGGATATCTAAAAGGTTGGATTCGGATATCCGAACCGTATCCGGAAATCTGGATATCTGGATTCCGATCAATTCAGATTTTAAAAAGTACGATCCGAGCATCCCTATGGGCTACTCAATGTCCTTATTAACAGATAAAAAAAAGTACTACTACTGAGTGCATATGTATCGCTAGAAAAACATTTGTGTCTAGAGTTGGTGTATAAGGTATTAGTTGTCAATGGCTGTTCCACTGACCATTTTCTCTAATAACAGGTGGCTTGGACATGCTCATCTTGAACCACATTGGTTACACATATTTTGATTTTTTCAATGGGGACGTGGATCACGTGAGGGAACTCCTGGAAATTAACTTTCTCAGTTATGCAACTATGACAGTGGAAGCTCTCCCAATGTTAAAAGCAAGTGGTGGCAATATTGTTGTGGTTTCTTCATTTGCTGGTAATTACATTCTTTTTACAATTTTATTTCTTTTTTCTTTTTTTTTTGGTGGTGGTAAGTTGTAATTTATGTCTAGTCCTATTCCAATACATTCCAATACATTTCACAAGATGGAAGTTATCCTTTATAGAACTTTTTAGTGACATTCATCAAATTTTTGTTATGGCAGATGTTGGGGTAGTTTTTGGACATAACTGTGCCTAAATATTTAAAATTTTTTGGGTATGTTAGGAGGCGCCCGGTAAAAGGATTATAATCTAATTGGTTATATATGGTAGGTACAGTAAGTATTATACTCACAACAGTGGGTTGCTGATAGAGGCAACCACTCGTTCTTGCAGGTGGGGAAATACCGTCCCCACTCTGCCTTTTATCCCCTTTTGGTCATGCTCCAAAAAAGCAGATCCATCAGATATTCTCCGACATTAATTTTCCCCTAAGATCAAGGGGTACTAGCTGTTTTTTTTTTGGGTACGCTAGGAGGCGCCCGGTAAAAGGATTATAATCTAATTGGTTCTATATGGTAGGTACAAGATTAAGTAGAAAAATGGTGTGGTCCTACCTTCTAGGTGTTTTGACCGTGAAACGCGTTGTCTGTGCCCCAAATAAAACCTGACTGTATAAGTATAAACCTTGAATTTGTATATCTCCCGCAAGGGACACCTAGAAGGTAGAACCACACCATTTTTCTACTTAATGTTGTACCTACTATATAGAACCAATTAGATTATAATCCTTTTACCGGGCGCCTCCTACCGTACCCAAAAAAACAACTAGTACCCCTTAATCTTAGGGGAACATTAATGTCGGAGAATATCTGACGGATCTGCTTTTTTTGGAGCAGCGACCAAAAGGGAATAAAAGGCCGAGTGGGGACGGAATTTCCCCACCTGCAAGAACGAGTGGTTGCCTCTATCAGCAACCCACTTTTGTGAGTATAATACTTACTGTTCTTATGAAATACTTTCGTACATATTAACGTACTGCACCAAATTGGGCTCCCGGACCCCCTGTGTTTTGTCTCCTGCTACATCTAAACATTTAAAGTGAACCTCCGGACTAAAAATCTACTCAGCAGAACTGAAAAGACTTGGTGTTTCTTTAACAGTTTCACAGCATCAGAACTTTGTTTTTCTTACCAAAGCATCATGTTTAGCTGCATTTTTAGCTAAGCTCCACCCATCAAAGAAAACTGCCGGGGCTTTTTTTCCCTGATGCTGTGCAAAGCATGATGGTATTTCCTATGTTATTATTCACGTTGCCTAGCAACTGGGAGGGGTGATCAGCACACAGGACAGTTGGAACGGTGTCTCATGCACCCTGTCACCTCCTTTCAACCAAAAAGATGGCTGCCCTCATGAAATCAAACATTTGCCTGTTCTTTTAAAACAGGGTGGGTAAGAGATTATATTACCTATCTATTTTAATTAACATAACTAATATAACTTAATGACAGTATGTTTGTTTAGGTTGAAGTTCCTCTTTAACCACTTCTCTACCACAGGGTTTTTCCCCTAAAAACCACACTAATTTTAACATTTCAGGGAGGCAAGGGTTAATGGGCTTAATGGGGGTATCATTTATTTAAAAAAAAACCTCACTGATGCTGATCACTCACTAATGCTGTATTAGTTATCTGAGATCCTCTTACGAGTGATCTCAGTAACTGTAACAGCATAGAGACTGATTCAATGTTTACACACATTCTGAATGAATGAGCACTGCCATTAGCTTTAACAGTGCTTATTCAAACTTGTAAGCACTTTGATTGGCTGACCAGCAGGTGCCGAACGCGACCGCACATCCGCGTGCACGCGACCGCGCATCCGCGTGCATGCGATCGCGCACGCGAACGCTCACAGCGGGAAAACAAACAGGAGATGCCTATTTACGCCCCTTTGCCCCAGGTGAATTTTAAAGGGGCGTAGATAAGCGTGGCAAGGGTTGCTAAGTGGTTAAATTACAAAGAAATTTAATTGTTTACAATGCAGGTTATTTGCCCAAGTAGCATTAAAGCAGATTTCTGCCAATTAATATGAAACCCAGAGAAGGATCCAAATTCTTTGATAATACTTATAACAGTTGGAAGTGATACAGACCAATTGTTTTGGTAATGGAACCCCAGGTAATTCCACATACAGAGGGGGAGCTTCTAAGTTTTTAGTTGCAAGAATCTCAATTACAATAGCAAAAAGTACCGCAGAAAGTGTGCAACCCTGTCTAGTCCCCTACCAAGTTTGAAGTTTTCCAGTATATGAACATTAACTTTAATTTTTGCTGAGGGAGCCATATATAAAATTCAAACCCATTTAAGAAATGTATCCAAAACTACAATTTTGTGGAGAACTTCCAGAGCATCAAAAGCCTTAGCTATAGCTAAAGATTCCAATGCCCTGGGTTCTCCTTCCTCAGTCGCCAACTGAATCATAGTTTGGACCTGTATGCTCCCTCTTGGCAAGGTCAAATGTGTGCATATTTTTAAATTTGATCTTGAAAAAGGATCAGGGTTGAGTTTGATGTGGTGGCGGGAGGACACACGCTGGCATTGCTCCCATCTTGAGAAATGGGCTTATCTATGTGCTTATGGAGGAGCAAGAACTGAATGTATGGGGGATAAAAGGGACAGAGCAGGAGGAAGCTAACGCAGCTGACCACCATAAAATCTCCCAGTGTACAGCAGCAGACTTCTTTCTCCCCGTGGGGATAGGCCATGTGGAAGATAAAATGGTGGAGAGTGTTGCCACACCAGCAACCTCTCCAAATGCCCCACAAAAGAAGCCAGGTAGCATGGAGGACATCTGGTATTATCTAAAGAACATGCTGACAAAGCAGAACTTGTCAGTGTAAATACTGTACTGTCCTCTACAAAGGCAGAAATTGAATCGGTGCACATGGAGATACAGGCTGTCATGGAGATTCAGTCAGTCATGGAGATTCAGAGCCTCTGCTAAGCTCTTTTCAGTCAGGCTGAAAAGAGCTTAGCAGAGGTGCAGGAGGTGGTAAAGGAGCTGACAGAGGAGCAAGAGAGGCAGACAGTGATAAAAAGCATCCTACACTCCCCGATGGAGAATATGCATAACCTATTTAGGTGTAATAATATAAGGGTCCGAAGTCTCCCTGAGACTATAGGGGTGGAGGACTTGAAACATACACTGGTGCATATATTTAATAAGTTAATGAATAGGTCGTCAGAACAACAGATTAAGCTGGAGAGAGCCCACAGGGATTTTGAGAGCTGCCCCAAAGGATGTGGAGCCCCGAGGATGTAATTTGCTGTCTGCATCACTTTTCAGACATTTTCAAACTGCATACATTTGCATAAAATGTGCATAATTTCAAAAGAATTTGCATCTCATTGATCATCCCTAGTGTGCAGCTTGAGAGATGCAACAGCTAGGTACACAACAAGTTGGCTAAGGGCATGGGGTGATGAGGGGGTAAGAAGTTTGCAGTGGAGGTTGGTGATTGTTTTTTTTTTGTGGTCTTTATTTCACATAATATTCACAGAATTTGTGATATGGGTTGTTTGGCCAGGGGTTTGGTGGGAGTGGGGGGGGGGGGGGGTGTCTTGGTGAAGGTGTGCAAAGGGGGTGGGCGGGAGGCTCTGGAGATGGTTCAAGTGGGTAGGGGAACTTGGTTGACAAAAAAAAAAGTTTGAACTGTTTACATATTTACATAGTTATTTGGGTTGAAAAAAGACATGCGTCCATCAAGTTCAACCAGAAAACAAAGTACAACACCTGCCTGCTCCCTCACATATCCCTGTTGATCCAGAGGAAGGTGAAAAACCCTTACAAGGCATGGTCCAATTAGCCCCAAAAGGGAAAAAAAGCCATGTCGACTCCAGAAGGCAATCAGATGAAATCCCAGGATCAACACCACTGGGCATTACCTAGTAATTATAGCCATGGATGTCTTTCATCGCAAGGAAAGCATCTAAGCCTCCTTTAAATGCGGATATAGAATTTGCCATAACTACTTCCTGTGGCAATGCATTCCACATCTTATTCACTCTTACTGTAAAGAACCCTTTCCTAAATAGGTGGCTAAAATGTGTTTCCTCCGCACGCAGATCATGTCCTCTAGTCCTTTGAGAAGGCCTAGGGACTAAATAAACCCAGTTTATCTAACCTTTCTTGGTAAGTGAGACCTTCCAACCCTCGTATCAATTTTGTTGCCCGTCTCTGCATCTGCTCTAAAACTGCAATATCGTTCCTGTTATGTGGTGGCCAGAACTGAATTCCATATTCCAGATGTGACCTTTCTAGAAAGTTAAACAGGGGCAATATTATGCTAGCATCTCAAGTTTTTATTTCCCTTTTAATGCATCCCAAAATTTTATTAGCTTTAGCTGCAGCGGCTTGGCATTGAATACGATTATTTAACTTGTTGTCGATGAGTACTCCTAAGTCCTTCTCCAAGTCTGATGTCCCCATCTGTATCCCGTTTATTTTGTATGGTGCGAGACCATTGGTACGACCAAAATGCATAACATTTAACTAAGAATTTGTCAGAAAATCTCATATTAATGCAGAGAAATAATCTTCATATTGCTTTAAGTTGATTATATATGTTTAAAAATGTTCTACAAATTATTTGAGTAAATTTCAAGATTTTATGACTGTGAAACTAAGCAGAGTTATTCTTTAATTAGAGCTAAATTGTTGGTTAGAGTATGTCATTTAAGTCATTTTCTGCAGTAAGCCATGTTCCCAGTACAAGGCTATGTTAATATTAAGATAAGCACCAGAGAAGTGTTCAGATTTTACTCAAGTTCTGGCTGCAATGCAACGTGTTTAAACAAGGCTTTGCCCATCAGTGATATACACCGCCTGCTGTAAGCTGATATATGTTTAGTATATGTTAATTCTGAATTGTGATAATAGAGCTATTAATTAATAGGTTGATAAATAATAGACCTGTAACGATCGGTGTAACACAGAGAGGGTCTGATTACCGGTGATCTGCAGTATCACCGAGAATGCAGAATATACCCGATTATTGATGATCTACAGTATCACCGATAATCAGATATATCTACTAACCTCTGGACACCTGAGATGAGAGTGTTTGGTGCAACAGTAATACTTTGAGGAAAGCACCCGGAGAATGGGAGCAAGACAGTAGGATCTATTGTAAAGGGTTAGCTTCCTCCCACAAGCCTGCTGCTCCCCAAGGGGCGGAGCCAGGCTGAGACAGTGGGAAGGACAGAACGTGAGTGACACCAGTGGAGGAGTGTCACTGACAGATCTGTGAACTATCTCCTAACAGGGGAGATAGTTCTCGAGGTCGGACAAGCCAGGTCGTAAACACACGGACAGATAAAGTACAGAGACAGTAGGCAGATACAGAATCCAGAGACTAGCCAGGTTTCGGCAACAGAGAATCAGAAAGACAAGGTACAAAATCAGAGATCAGGAGAATGGTCAGGAATGCAGAAGGTCATAACCGATAATCAACAATGCCTAAACTTGAGTGTGAGCTCCAAGATTCTCACACTCCAGGAACTAGACTAGATAACACAAATAATACAGATGGTACAGAATTCCTAGACTAAGGTGTGAGTTCCTTGGCCATCAACACCTTGGAAACTGGTCTAGATAACAATACAGATGATAACAGAATTCCTAGGCTAAGGTGTGAGCTCCATGATCATCAACACCTTTGGAAACTGACTAATACACACAGATACTGACAAGGTCTGAGTGCTACCACGTAGTGATCGCAACACCAGACACCAGAGAAATGACCAGCACCCAGTATATATACGCCAGCTCTCTCCAGCGCCTCCCCTAAGTGCTGGACCAATGAAAGTTGCTGCAATTGTCAGCTGACCGGCCTGGTCAGCTGACCCTCCTCTGACTGCCATAAAGGCCCTGCCTCTCTGCGGGCGCGCGTCCTCCTAAACCAGTGTGGACTATCAGTCCCAGCCACACCAATCATGTGTTGTAATGTTGCTGCTGTATTAGATGCGGAATCCGCCACCACGCTGTCTGGGCGTGCGACGTTTACTCCGCATTCCGCCTTACTGAGAGAAGCAGGCCTATGCGAGCAACTAGCCGCATTGGACGCGGAATCCGCCGCCCTGTAGTTAGAGCATGCAGCGGTTTCTCCGCGCTCCGACTGCGCCCCAGCTGCCATGTCAAACGCGGAATCAGCCGCCTCACCCTGAGTATTGGCGGCGGCTTTTCCGCGTTTTCTCACAGTACCCCCCCCTGAGGAGTGGACTCCGGACAACTCCTACCAGGTTTCTCAGGATATCGAGTGTGGAACTCACTTCTCAATTTGTCCGCATGCATGCGACACTCAGGTACCCATGTTCTCTCCTCTATACCATACCCCCTCCAGTGAACCAGATATTGTAGTGAATTCTGCACTACTCGTGAATCTAAAATTTTCTCTACCTCATTCTCAGGTTGGTCGTCTACCATCACAGGAGGAGGAGGATTGGTACCCACATGGACTGCTGGCTTAAGCAGGGATACATGAAAAGATCTTACACCACGCATGCTAGCAGGAAGATCGACGGCATAAGTAACATTGTTGATCTTCCTGGTCACAGAAAAAGGGCCCACAAACCTGGGACCTAACTTGGCCGAGGGTTGTTTCAGGGTCAAATGACGTGTGGAGACCCAGACCAGATCTCCTGGTCGGAACTTCCACTCTAAGGATCGTTTCTTGTCAGCTTGACCTTTCTGACTTTGAAAAGCCTTTTCCAAGTGGCTTGATTCCTCGATTCCTCGATTCCCCAAATGTTTTTGAACGACTTTTGCCAAGCCTCCAGAGCTGGAAACGGAGTGGAAGCTACTGGCAATGGGGAAGACTTGGGCAACTTTCCAGTTACCACCGGAAATGGAGAGAACCCAGAGGAAGCGCTTTTCAGATTATTGTGCGCAAATTCTGAATATGGCAAGAACTTGACCCAATCAGTTTGCGCTTCAGCAACATAACACCTCAAAAATTGTTCCAAAGACTGATTAACCCTCTCCGTCTGACCATTGGTCTGTGGGTGGTAGCCTGACGAGAATGACAGTTCCATGCCCATTTGATGGCAAAATGCCCTTTCAAAATCTAGAGACAAATTGGACTCCCCGATCTGACACGATGTTTTCCGGAATGCCATGAAGTCGGAAAACGTGAGTGATGAAAAGATCGGCCAACTCCTGGGCCGAGGGGAGTCCCTTCAAGGGCACAAAATGGGCCATTTTACTGAAACGGTCGACTACCACCCAAATGACTGACATGCCTTCAGACCTAGGAAGCTCACCTACAAAATCCATGGACAGATGGGTCCATGGTTCACTCGGGGTGGGCAAAGGCTGCAACGTTCCCACAGGTGCCAGACGGGAGGGTTTACTTTTAGCACACACTGCACACTCTCTGACATACTCCTTGCAGTCTGTTGCCAAAGAAGGCCACCAAGCACATCTAGCAATCAAGTCCTGTGTTCTGGAGGCCCCTGGATGTCCAGCATTCTTGTGTGAATGAAACATCTGTAACACCTGGAGACAAAAGGGCAGTGGCACAAACATAACTTTCCTTCCGGGACATCCTGCTGGAAGGGACCTAAGGTCTCCGTCCAGTCTTCCCAAGTCTCTGTAGCTCCCAGTACTACTTTCTGTGGAACAATGGGTTCAGGTTCTGAGGGCTGTGCTGTCTCTGGCTCAAAACATCTGGACAAAGCATCTGCCTTAATGTTTTTACTACCAGGAGTATACGTAATTACAAATCTAAACCTCGAGAAAAACAGTGACCACCGAGCCTGACGGGGACTCAATCTCTTAGCCCCCTCAATGTATTCCAAATTTTTGTGATCCTTGTAGACTGTAATCGTATGTTCTGCTCCTTCTAGCCAATGACGCCATTCCTCAAAGGCCAACTTAATGGCTAGAAGCTCCCTGTTACCTATATCGTAGTTTTTCTCTGCTGGTGAAAAAACCTCCGAGAGAAATAGGCACACGGGTGTAACCTTCCCTGCAGCCCAGAGCGTTGAGACAGCACAGCCCCTACCCCAACTTCTGAGGCATCAACCTCTACAATGAATGGATAGGAGGTGTCTACGTGTCTCAATATGGGTGCAGAGCAAAACAGTTCTTTCAGAGTGGAGAAAGCGGTCAGAGCTTCGGGGGACCAATGGTTGGTATCTGCCCCTTTCTTAGTGAGACTGGTGAGGGGTGCAATGACAGTGGAGTACCCCTTTATGAACCTTCTATAGTAATTTGCAAACCCGAGAAATCTCTGAGGAGATTTGAGACCTACTGGTTGGGGCCATTCCAAAACAGCAGAGACTTTGGCGGGATCCATAGAAAGGTCTGAGGTGGAAATTATGTATCCCAGAAAAGCAACAGATGTTACCTCAAAAATGCATTTCTCCAATTTAGCAAAAAGTCTGTTTTGTCTGAGCTTGTGTAACACAAATCTGACATGAGCCCTGTGCTCAGAGAGGTTGTCTGAGAAGATCAATATATCATCCAGGTAAACTAGGACAAATTTACCCAACACCTCCCTGAAAACTTCATTAATGAGTTCCTGGAAGACGGCCGGGGCGTTACACAACCCGAAGGGCATCACCAGATACTCGTAATGCCCGTCGGGTGTGTTAAAGGCCGTCTTCCATTCATCGCCCTCCCTGATCCGCACCAGGTTGTATGCACCTCGTAAATCCAATTTTGAAAAAATCTTAGCCTTGGTGACTTGAGTGAATAAATCGTCTATCAAAGGTAACGGATAGCGATTTTTAACTGTAATTTTATTCAGTCCCCGGTAGTCAATGCATGGCCGAAGGCCTCCGTCCTTTTTCTTCACAAAAAAAACCCCACGCTCCGGCAGGTGACCAAGAAGGACGGATGAACCCTTTAGCTAAGTTTTCACGGATATACTCTTGCATGGCCACCTTTTCTGGCCCTGACAGATTGTAGAGATGACCTCTAGGAGGCATACAACCTGATCGGAGATCAATCGGGCAATCAAAAGGGCGATGTGGAGGTAATTTATCTGCAGCTTTGGGACAAAACACGTCCGAAAACTCCGCATATTGTTCCGGAACACCCTCCACATGAATCCTGGTTTGGCCTAAGGTCACCTTCGCTAAACAATGACGAAAACAGTGGGCTGACCAGCTGGCTAGCTTACCGGTAGCCCAGTTTATCTGAGGAGAGTGAAGGTGTAACCATGGCATGCCAAGGATGACTGTGGAGGTTGTCATGCGCAACACAAAAAACTGCAGTCTTTCCCTATGCAGCACCCCTATAGTGACTTCCACCTCTGGTGTCTGAGACAGAGGATGGTTACGCTGTAGTGGGGAATCATCCACTGCTGTAATCTGTAGAGGTGGTTTTACCGGGGTGAATGGAATACCCAATTTTTTAGCAAATTCGTATTCTATAAAATTAGCCGTTGAGCCTGAGTCAATGAAGGCCTCAGAGACCTCTGTTTTATCCTCCCATGTAATCATACAAGGAAGGAGTAACCGCATATCCTCTAGGGGTAAAAACTGCACGCCTAGGGTATCACCCCCAATTACTCCTAGGCAATGGCGTTTCCCGACTTTTTAGGGCAATTTCGTACTCTATGTCCCCCCTCAGCACAATAAAGACACAAATGCTCAGAAATCCTGCGTCTCCGCTCCATTTGAGACAGTTTTGACTGACCAATCTGCATTGGCTCGGAGGGAGGAGAAGCGGGGGGAGATGGAGTCACCGGGTGTGTAGCATAGGTCAACATTTTAACATTGTCTCTGCCCCTGGTCTGTTTTTGATATCGTAACCTACGATCAATCCTGATTGCCGATGAAATGGCCTCATCGACAGTTTTAGGTTCGGGCAGACTTAACATTAAATCTGAAACCTCATCTGATAATCCTGATAGGAAAAAGTCTAAAAGGGCATAGGTGTCCCACCTGGCTGAAACTGACCATCTCCTAAATTCAGCCGCATAATCCTCGACCGGACCCTTGCCTTGACGCAGTAACTTGAGCTTCCGCTCAGAAGTCGAGGTAATGTCTGGATCATCGTAAATTATTGCCATGGCCTTAAAAAATTCATCTACAGAGTTTAAAGCTGCATCTCCAATGGGCAGACTGTATGCCCAGGTCTGGGAATCGCCCGATAACAGAGTTTTAATAAATGTGACCCTTTGGGTCATGGTTCCTGAAGATCTAGGTCTTAACTCAAAATATGACAACACTCTACTCCTAAATTTCGAAAGTCAGATCTGTGACCAGAAAATTTTTCAGGTACAGGCATACGTATGTCTGTGCTAGGAGGGGATCGCACTTCATCCACTGCCGTCTGAAGGGTACGTAGAGAACCGGACAAAGCATCAATCATAGCTTTGTGATTACCCAGCACTTGATTGATGGAGTCCACCGAAGTGGTAAGTGCGCGTCAGTGTGTGCGTCCATTTGCATTTTTGGGTCTGGCGTTTTGTAACGATCGGTGTAACACAGAGAGGGTCTGATTACCGGTGATCTGCAGTATCACCGAGAATGCATAATATACCCGATTATTGATGATCTGCAGTATCACCGATAATCAGATATATCTACCAACCTCTGGATACCTGAGATGAGAGTGTTTGGTGCAACAGTAATACTTTGAGGAAAGCACCCAGAGAATGGGAGCAAGACAGTAGGATCTATTGTAAAGGATTAGCTTCCTCCCACAAGCCTGCTGCTCTCCAAGGGGCGGAGCCAGGCTGAGACAGTGGGAAGGACAGAACGTGAGTGACACCAGTGGAGGAGTGTCACTGACAGATCTGTGAACTATCTCCTAACAGGGGAGATAGTTCTCGAGATCGGACAAGCCAGGTCGTAAACACACGGGCAGATAAAGTGCAGAGACAGTAGGCAGATACAGAATCCAGAGACTAGCCAGGTTTCGGCAACAGAGAATCAGAAAGACAAGGTACAAAATCAGAGATCAGGAGAATGGTCAGGAATGCAGAAGGTCATAACCGATAATCAACAATGCCTAAACTTGAGTGTGAGCTCCAAGATTCTCACACTCCAGGAACTAGACTAGATAACACAAATAATACAGATGGTACAGAATTCCTAGACTAAGGTGTGAGTTCCTTGGCCGTCAACACCTTGGAAACTGGTCTAGATAACAATACAGATGATAACAGAATTCCTAGGCTAAGGTGTGAGCTCCGTGATCATCAACACCTTTGGAAACTGACTAATACACACAGATACTGACAAGGTCTGAGTGCTACCACGTAGTGATCGCAACGCCAGACACCAGAGAAATGACCAGCACCCAGTATATATACGCCAGCGCTCTCCAGCGCCTCCCCTAAGTGCTGGACCAATGAAAGTTGCTGCAATTGTCAGCTGACCGGCCTGGTCAGCTGACCCTCCTCTGACTGCCATAAAGGCCCTGCCTCTCTTAAACCAGTGTGGACTATCAGTCCCAGCTACACCAGTCATGTGTTGTAATGTTGCTGCTGTATTAGATGCGGAATCCGCCGCCACGCTGTCTGGGCGTGCGGCGTTTCCTCCGCATTCCGCCTTACTGAGAGAAGCAGGCCTATGCGAGAAACTAGCCGCATCGGACGCGGAATCCGCCGCCCTGTATTTAGAGCATGCGGCGGTTTCTCCGCGCTCCGAATGCGCCCCAACTGCCATGTCAAACGCGGAATCAGTCGCCTCACCCTGAGTATTGGCGGCGGCTTTTCCGCGTTTTCCCACAAGACCTGTATATTAAAGTGGGTTGGAAGTCCATCTTAAGTGAAAAAAATAATAAAATATAAATCAATAGGAAATTACTTGTTCAGCCTAACTTTCCCATTGATTTTAGTGTTCACTGGCAGAATTTAGTAAAAAAGTAATATGACAAAAGAAACATTTTTATGCTGGTTTCATCTTGACTGCTTCTCTGTGATGCCAAAAGTGACATCACTTCTGCCCTTTTCTTTTTTTTTTTTCTTTTTCAACCCAGCCCAGTGTTTTATTTTCCCCTCCTTGCTGTCTGTGAGAAAACGCGGAAAAGCCGCCGCAAGTATTCAGAGTAAGGCGGCTGATTCCGCGTTCAAGATGACTGTTTGCGCGCATGGGCCTGCATCCACAAGCCACAAGCGCGGAGAAACCGCCGCATGCCCAGTGAACTTGGCGGCGGATTCCGCGTCCGACGCGGAGGTTTGCACGCATGAGCTTGCCACCAGCTGTATGGCCGAACGCGGAGGAACCGCCGCATGCTCTGACAGCGGTGCGGTCGGCTCCGCGTTCAAACCAACAGATACATTACAACACATGTCTGGTATGGCTGGGACTGATAGTCCACACAGGCTCAGAATGACGCGCGCGCGCGCTGAGAGGCAGAGCCTTTATAACAGTCAGAAGGGTGTCAGCTGATCCAGCCGATCAGCTGACAATTCTATCAGGTTTCATTGGTTCAGCACTTAGGGGAGGTGCTGGAGAGCGCTGGTGTATATATACTGGGTGCTGGTCATTTCTCTGGTGTCTGGCGTTGCGATCACTACGTGGTAGCACTCAGACCTTGTCAGTATCTGTGATATTTTTTGTGTTATACTTCAGACTAGTTCCAGGGTGTTGATGATCAAGGAACTCACACCCAAGATTAGGGAACTGTATTACCATTCTGTTATACTTCAGACTAGTTCCAGGGTGTTGATGATCAAGGAACTCACACCCAAGACTAGGGAACTGTATTACCATTCTGTTATACTTCAGACTAGTTCCAGGGTGTTGATGACCAAGGAACTCACACCCAAGACTAGGGAACTGTATTATCACTCTGTTATATATCAGACTAGTTCCAGGGTGTTGATGATCACGGAGTTTACACCCAAGGCTAGGCATTGTTGATTATTTGTTATGACCTTCTGCTTTCCTGACTACTCTTCTGATCTCTGATTAGGTACTTCAATATATCTGATTCTCTGTTACTGAACTCTGCTTGTCTTAGGATTCCGCATCTGTCTCCTGTCTCTGTCCCTGATCTGTCTGTCTGTTGCCGACCCGGCTTGTCCGACCTCGAGAGCTATCTCCTCAGTTTAGAGATAGCGCACAGACCTGCGAGTGACATCCTTCCTTGGTGTCACTCACACCCTGTCCTTCCTCCTCTTAGTCTGAACCCTCCCTCGGGAGAGGCTCAAGCTTGCGGAAGGAACGTGTTTCTATACAGTACTCCTTACTGTTGGGCACCTGCTCCTCAGGTGCATTACTCAAAGTATTCCTGTTACACCAAACACTCTCATTACTCAGGTGTCCAGAGGTTAGAGATATATCTGATTATCGGTGATACTGCAGATCATCAATAATCGGGTATATATCTGTATTCTCTGTGATACTGCAGATCACCGGTAATCAGACCCTCTCTGTGTTACACCGATCATTACAGAACGCCAGACCAAAATGCAAATGGACGCACACACCGACCGTCTGGGCGCATTTGCCACTTCAGTGGATACCATCAACCAAGTGCTGGGTAGTCACCGGGTGTTAATTGACGCTTTGTCCGGGTCTTTTCAAACCCTCCAGACGGCTGTGGATGAAGTGCGGTTCCCTCCTAGCACAGACATACGCATGCCTGTACCTGAAATATTTTTTGGTCACAGATCTGATTTCCAAAATTTTAGGAGTAGAGTGTTATCATACTTTGAGTTGAGACCTAAATCTTCAGGAACTATGACCCAAAGGGTCACATTTATTAAGACTTTGTTATCAGGTGATTCTCAGACCTGGGCGTACAGTCTTCCCGATGGAGACTTAGCTCTGACCTCTGTAGAGGAATTTTTTAAAGCCATGGCCATAATTTACGACGACCCAGACATTGCCTCAACTTCTGAGCGGAAGCTCAAGTTGTTACGTCAAGGCAAGAGTCCGGTCGAGGAGTATGCTGCTGAATTCAGAAGGTGGTCAGTATCAGCCAGGTGGGGCACCTTTGCCCTGTTAGATTGTTTCTTATCAGGATTGTTAGATGAGGTCTCTGACCTTATGTTAAGTCAGCCTGAACCTAAAACCATTGACGAGGCCATTTCATCGGCCATCAGGATCGATCGTAGGCTACGCTATCAGAGGCAGACCCGGGGTAGAAACCATGTAAGGATGGTGTCTTACGCTGCACCACCAGTGACTCCACCTCCTCCCGTTTTGCCTCCACCCGAACCAATGCAGATTGGTCGGTCAAAGTTATCACAAGTGGAGCGGAGACGCAGGCTTTCAGAGCAGTTATGTCTTTATTGCGCAGAGGGGGGTCATAGAGTACAGAATTGCCCTAAGAAATCGGGAAACGCTACTGCCTAGGAGTAGTTGGGGGTAATACCCTAGACGTACAACTTTTACCCCTAGATGATAAAAGGTTGCTTCTTCCTTGTATGATTACATGGGAAGATAAATCTAAAGTCACTGAGGCCTTCATTGATTCAGGCTCAGCGGCTAATTTTATGGATTACGAATTTGCTAAGAAATTGGGTATTCCACTCATTCCAGTAACACCACCTATCCAGGTTACGGCAGTGGATGATTCCCCCCTGCAACGTAACCGCCCTCTGTCTCAGACACCAGAGGTGGGAGTCACGATAGGGGTGCTGCATAGGGAAAAAAAAAATGTTGTGTTACACATGACAACCTCTACTATCATCCTTGGCATGCCTTGGTTACACCTTCACTCCCCTCAGATTAATTGGGCTACTGGTCAGCTAACAAACTGGTCAGCCCATTGCTTCCATCATTGTTTAGTGAAGGTAACCTTGGGTCAGACCAGGATTCATGTAGAGGGAGTGCCAGAACAATATTCTTTTTTTTTATAGATTCTTTATTTATCAACATGATTTACAAAATACATTAGACATTCATATCCCATAAAACACATGCAGGTTATTCTTAATACCTAAAAACATCACTTCCCAAGGGGAGCGTGGGAGCCTACTTTAACCGCTTGTTTTTAGCTACAGCTTCTTTACATACATTTATGTTATCCATCTATAATCAACCCCTTTCTGAGTCGCTATTGACAATTTACCCTCATTCAGTTTTCCTTCCACCTCCTATTTCCAACCCACCTCTCTCACTTCCCCCCCTCTCTAATATGAGTCCGGAGGGCCTCCATACAGTCAACATTGAGCTGAAAAAAGAGAGAAAAGAGAGAAAAGAGAAAAGGAAAAAAAAAAAAAAGGGGGGAAAAGACCACCCCAGACCAAGACCCTTCACCTTCTTCCCTGCTCCCCATCCCCTCACCCACCCCCTGCCCGGGCCAGCCTATCCTAACTTAACCGCCTCTCCCAAGAGGGCATCCATATAAAGATAGTAATTATTCATGTCTGTGTCCCACCATCACCAATCAGCTTCTTATAGTCTTCAGTGTATTTAAACGCTTCCCATTTCTCCCATATTAGCTTATGCTGCTCCTCTTTTCCCGCAATATGATTTGTTAGTTCCTCCAGTCTTTGTATTCTAGATATCTCCCCTATCCACTCTGTTAGTGTGGGGGGTTGCTGAGTTTTCCAATGCCTTCCAATCAGTGTTCTTGCAGCGTTAACCAAGTAACTGCATAGGGATTGTCTATATTTCCTAATGCCCCATTCATTGTGGTGCAAAAGAAAAAAAGCTGGATCTAAAGGGAGCTCATTCCCCAGAATTTCCCCTCCTAATTGTCTCACCCCTTCCCAGAATCCCCGAAGTCTATCACAGCTCCAGAATATATGGAGGTATGTGCCCCTCTCAGTCTGGCACCTCCAGCACCCGGAGTCAAAATCTGAATACATGGTCCCTAGTCTATCAGGGGTTAGGTGCCATCTAACTAATAATTTAAATCCTGTTTCTTGTATTCTAGTCGATATCGAAGTTTTATAGGAGAATGTTATAATTTTATTCCATTGAGCATCTGTGAATTGGTAGTTCAGTTCGTCCTGCCATTTCTTCCTGTAGGGATCACTAGTATCTCTTTTGTCATTTAACATTACATATATCTTAGCAAGTGACCTTCTGCCCTCCCCTTCTGACCTACAGAGTTTCTCAAATTGCGTCAGATCTCTACCAAATTCTTGTTTTCGTCCTTGTGTTAGTAAGAAATGCCTAAATTGCATAAAACTCCACCAATCTAGATCTTCCCTCCCTCTCTGTTCTCTTATTGTTTCTAGGGGTTTCCAGTCTCCTCCCTCCACCAAGTCTCCCGCTCTAACCCCTCCTGAGTCTCTCCATCTCACATATTGCTTTCTACTTGATCCCTGCATAAACCTATCGTTATCCACTATCGGCATGAGTGGGGAGGGTGTTGGCGACAGTTCATGCTTTACTTTCAATCTATTAAAAATGTTCAATGTATGGTTCACATATATTCCTGCCCAATGTGTAGTCCTATAGGTATGTATGGTCCATGGGGCCAGACATAGAGGGATATCGACCATATTCTGGTCCATCTCCACCCATATTTTGTGTTGCATATTTTTATGCCAGTCCACAATCCTAGCCACTATCGCCGCCAAATAGTATATTTTAGGTTCTGGCAACGCAAGTCCTCCGTGGGCCTTCCTTTGGGTCAACAATAAATATTTTACTCTGGGGGGCTTATCCTTCCATACAAATCTGGTGAATTCTCTTTTTAGGGTCTTAAAAAAGATTTCTGGCATCGGAACCGGTAGTGTCTGGTATAAATAGAGCAGTCTTGGGAGTACATTCATTTTTAATATGTTAATTCTCCCTAACATGGAGAGTTTTAACTTTCTCCATGCCAGGAGATCCTTTTTTATGGTGTCAAGGAGTGTCCCATAGTTGAGCATATATATCCCTCTTATATTTGTTGTAATGTTTGTACCCAAGTATGAGATCGCTTCCTTGACCCATTTAAACGGAAAGTTTTCCTTGAGACTTTCTTTCTCCTGGTCACCTATGTTAATCCCCATAGCTTCACATTTGTCCCAGTTTATTTTGAAATCAGAAACTCTCCCAAATTTTTTAAATTCTGCCATTAGGACTGGTATTGATATCCTAGAGACTCTAAGATAGAACAATAAGTCATCCGCATATGCCGCGACTCGGTGTTCCCTCTGTCCTATCTGTATTCCCTTGATGTCCGGGTTCTTTCTTATATAAGTTAAAAACGGTTCTAGGACCAATGCAAATATTAGGGGGGACATAGGGCACCCCTGCCGGGTGCCATTCGAAATCATAAATGACTCTGAAAGAACCCCGTTTACCTTCACCCTTGCTGTTGGGTTTTTATATAACGATCCTATCCATGTAGTCATTCTATTCCCAACCCCTATAGATTGTATCACTGCTCCAATAATCTCCCAGCCGACCCTGTCAAATGCCTTCTCCGCATCAGTGGAGAGCAGCACGACAGGGTCGGCCGAGGAGTCCACCCACTGCAGCACATTAAGTGTCCTCAGAGTGTTATCACGTGCTTCCCTCTTAGGGACAAATCCCACCTGATCTGTCTGTATGATTTTATGAAGCCATGGGGACACTCTACCCGATAGAATCTTTGCAAAGACTTTGAGGTCCTCATTCAGCAGTGATATTGGTCTGTAGCTGGAACAGACCGACGGGTATTTGCCCGGTTTATGTATTACGGTGATATGAGACTCCAAAGAGTCCCTACTGAATTTCTCCCCCTCCCCACCCAGAGCATTCATAGCCACTACCCAAGGGCCTTCTAACTCATGAATATATTGTTTAAAATATTCTAATCCGAATCCATCTGGGCCGGGGGCTTTCCCCCCTGGCATGCTCTTCACTACTCCTCTTAGTTCTTGAAGGGTAATAGGGGCCTCCATCCTTTCAACTTCCTCCTGTGTAAGCTTTCCCAACCCTGCACTTTCTACATACTCCCGTACAGCCTCACTTTTAGTTTTCCCCCCTACTTCTTTGTTCCTTAAATTCAAGTTATAGAGATTCTCGTAAAATGCACGAAACACCCTCGCCTGAGATTCACTTCTATAGTGTTTTCTTATATTGCTGTCACATATATAAGGTATAAAATTGGCTGTTTGCTGTTTTTTTTAACGCACGTGCCAGCAATTTCCCTGTCTTATTTCCTTGCTCATAATATAATCTATTACACCTCTGTGCTGCATACCTTGCCCTCCTAAACAGGATCGATTTCAATTTTTCTCTCTCAACTGTTAACTCCTCAAGTATTTCTCTTGCCAGCCCCCTTTTATGTACAGCCTCCAATTCCTCTATCCTTTTCAAACTTTCCTGTATTTCCTTCTCTTTCTCCTTTTTAATCCTACTTCCTTCCTGTATTAATATTCCTCTTATCACACATTTGTGCGCTTCCCAAACCAATACCGGTGAGGATGCTGTGTTATTATTGACTTCAAAATAATCTCTAATTTCTTTACTCAACCTCTGCGCAATATCTTCCCTCTTTAACAGTGCGCTGTTCATTTTCCAAGTAAACATTCTATCCTGAGGTCTATTCTTACCTAGGCATAACACTACCGAGGCATGGTCCGAGATAGTGGTTGTCCCAATCATTGCCCTCACCGGACATGATAACAAATTATGGGATATCATAAAAAAATCTAATCTGGAGTATGTTCCATGAGGAGATGAATAAAATGTGTATTCTTTATCCCCCGGGTGCTGGAGGCACCAAACGTCCATAAGCTGGTGTTTATTCATATGTTGCTTGATTTTCCGTATTGTTCCAAAAGGGAGATTAGATCTCCCTGAGGATGTATCTATAAGAGGGTCCAATACTAAATTATAGTCCCCCGCTAATACTACGGAGCCTTCTGCAAATGTTTCTAGGGACCTCAACATACTGTTCAAAAAAGAGAGTTGACCCGTGTTAGGTGCATAGATATTACCTATCGTTAATTTTTGTGAGTTAAATATCCCCTTTATAAACAGGTATCTTCCGTTCCCGTCCCCATGGACCTCCACATCCTGCATTTTAACTTCTCTAGATATTAATATTAACACTCCTTTTGTCTTAGAATCAGGGGAGTTGCTGTAATAGGCTGTGGGGTATCTATTGTTAGTTAATTTCGGGTGGGTAGTTCCTTTAAAATGTGACTCCTGTATCAAGGCTATCTGTATATGTTCTCTGTGTAAGAGCTGTAAAGATCTTTTTTTTCTGGGATGTTTAGGCCACAGACATTCAATGATAAAAACTTAATTTGTTCCTCCATTTCCTTTTCCACCATCATTTAACCTATACCATCTCACTTTTCTCCAGCAGGCCCCCCCTTTGGGCAGCTGGGTGGGGGATAGGACAGGGAGCAGCGTCTCCACCGTGAAACCAACCCCAAAAAACCCAAACCAAGACCAAGACACAGACCCAGAACTCACCAGAAACAGAAAGATAAGAACAAAACAGACAAAAACATACATCCTCTCAGGCATCTCCCTTTCATTCCTCCGCCAATTCTTGTAGGGCTCTTTGAGCCCTTTGGAGATCCCCCCTGTTATTTTCAGTGGGCGTTTCTTCCTATTTACCCGTCTTTTTTGGGGATCCCCAGGGGTCATTATCCACTCCCCTATAATACCCGGTCCTTCGGGCCCTTGAGGAGTAAAAAATACACCACGCAGCAGGCATCCCCCCACCCACCCACCCACCCGGCCCTCGGCCCCCCCGTTCAATGCTTCAGCAGCCCCTCAATCCCGCTTCCCCCGTCCCCTACCACAACTATCTCATCATCTTCTAAATATGTTTACCTTGCCTCATCAAAAAAAAAGAAAAAAGGAAAAAAAAAAAAAAAAAAACCTCCCAGAGCCGCTCCCCCCCACCCACCCACCAGTAACATCTCCCAGCATTGACTTTTCTTACATAACTTATAATTTTCTCCCCCCAAAGCCTGCTCCAGAGAGGGGGGGGGGAGGGGGCAGGGGGGGAACACGGCCGACACGGGGCCCCACGGGGCCCCCCGTCGGCCGCCCCCCCCCCCCCAAGCGACCAATCCCCCCCCCCCCCCCCAGCACCCATACCACCCTACAAATCAACATTGCTTACCCCCACCAAAAATGTCTCCATTTTTTCATAATCACTTCAATGTCATTATTAACACTTTTAACACCCCATCCAGTTATCACTCTGTGCTCCTCAGCTGGTTTCTCCTGGGGCACCGGGGGCGGGGAATGGGGGGGGGAGGGGGGGCCTCCACTGACACGGGGCCCCATATGGCCCCTCGCCGTCAGAGGCCCCCCCCACCCCTAATCCCCACCTACGCACCCAGGTCCCTCCCCCCCCCACCGCAACCGCTCGTAAAAATCAATCTCACTCATTGCATATTACTACATAAATCCTTAACACCTTCTTTCCGATCCCATCTAGACCCTCCCTCCCCACCCCCTGACCACACATCTCCCTGTGCTTCCCACCCATCTATATGTGTTCCATTAAATCACACTAACAATACCTTAGTATCCAATCTCATCTAACCCCTTTCCCTCATCAAGATGTACTTTCAAAAAAAAATAAAAAAAATTCTTAGCATCCCAGTCTATTATTTTTTTCGGGGCATCAGGGGGAGGCGGTGGGGGGGGGGGGGGAGCCTCGAGGCCCCCAGTTGGCGGGATCCCCCCAGCCCCCCCCCCACACCTATGTTTCCTCCGTGATCAAGCCCAAAAACCTCCCCTCCCTCCTCCCCCATTAGCCTCAGTGAATCTCGAAAAAATCTATTACATGTTTCTTAGCAAATCATTAACACTTTCAACCATATTTCAAATAACTCACATTATTCATAGTCACCCCCATACCCCCCCCCCCCCCCCCCCCCCATCTCAAACCGTGTGTTTTCATGTAAAAATCACCATTCAAATGTTCCTGATGCATCTTGATATCACGCTAAATCTAATGTCCAAATCAATACAGTGAGGGAGAGAGTCCCCCCCCCCCCCATCCCACCCCACCCAACCGCATCCATATTCTCATATACACCTTGCTCAGCTACTCTACTTTTCTTATCTTCATAACAAACGAGTCTCTAGTCATTTAAGCCCCCGTCAAAATAGACAAATCCCGCGCAGTCCAGAGCAAAAAAAAATAATAATAAAAAAAGAAAAAAAAAGGAAAGGGGGGACACCGGTAGAGCGGCCCATAAGGAAGTCACTAATTACATTTTCTTGAGGCGGTAATCCGCTTAAACTCACGTGTCGAAGTCCGTCAATCTGGAGGACCCCACTTTTGTTCTTAACCCCTGTAAACAAAATTTTTCTCCGGATCCCACTCCTTTATACAATAATACAATACAATAACATTTCTATAGCACTTTTCTCCCATAGGACTCAAAGCGCTTAGGCTCTCTCAGATTCAGTAGTTAGTAGGATGAAGTATTCACACAACAAAAGTTATATTTCTGCAAATGCCAGACTGAACAGGTGGGTTTTCAGTCTGGATTTAAACACATCCAGGGATGGGGCTGTCCTGATCTGTTGAGGTAAGGAGTTCCAAAACATAGGAGCAGCATGACAGAAGGCTCTGGGACCAAAAGTTTCCAAGTGGACTCTGGGTATGACTAGATTATTAGAACCTGTGGATCTGAGAATGCGGGGATTGCTACGCAGCTGTAACATATCTTTCAAGTATCCAGGGCCTAGATTATTCAGGGATTTAAATGTCAGTAGGCCGATCTTGAATAGGACCCTCCATTCTATAGGTAGCCAGTGAAGGGAATGCAGGACTGGCATTATGTGGCAGTGACGGGGTTGGTTGGTTAGCAGTCTGGCAGCAGTATTCTGTATCAGCTGTAGGCGGTACAAGACCTTTTTTGGAAGGCCAGTGTAGAGAGCATTGCAGTAGTCCAGTCGGGATGTGATGAAGGCGTGGACTAAGGTTGGCAGATCTTCTGGGGGTATGAGGTGCTTGATTTTTGCAATGTTCTTCAGGTGAAAATAGGATGATTTCACCACCGCAGAGATTTGAGTTCTGAAGTTTAAATCCCCATCAATTAGAACTCCCAGGCTACGCACATGATCAGAGCTGCGTAGATCCGTGCCTCCTATTCCCAGTGGTGAAGACTGCAAGTTAAGTTGTTTTGTTATCATGCTCTGCCCTCCAATCAGAAGGACTTCAGTTTTGTCTGCATTTAGTTTCAGCCAGTTGTCATTCATCCATTGCTGTAGTTCACGTAAGCAGGCGTTTATAGTTAGAGTTGGGTCTGTCACACCAGGCTTGAAGGAAAGATATAGTTGGGTGTCGTCTGCGTAGCAGTGGTATGTCAGGTCATGTTTTTGGATTAGTTTTCCCAACGGTAGCATGTAAATCGTGAAAAGCAGGGGAGAGAGGATTGAGCCCTGGGGCACCCCATACTTAAGTGTTACAGGGGTGGACAGGAAGGGCCCCATAGACACTTTGTGGGTTCTGCCACTCAAGAAGGATTGGAACCACTGAAGTACTTTGCCATCAATGCCGCAGTATTCCTGTAGCCTGTTTATCAAGATGTCATGGTCAACTGTGTCAAAGGCTGCAGAAAGGTCTAGCAGTATGAGGATCGAGCACTCTCCTCTGTCTCTTGCCATGAGCAGGTGGTTGCATATTTGGATGAGGGCAGTTTCAGTGCTGTGGTGTTTCCTGAAGCCAGACTGGAATGGGTCATAACTGTTATTTTGTAGGATTCTGGCTTCTAGCTGGAGGTATACAGCTTTTTCAATTAGCTTGCCGAGAAAGGGGAGGTTAGAGACAGGTCTGTAGCTGGTCATTGCATCTGGGTCCAGGGAGGGTTTTTTGAGGAGAGGCCTGATGATTGCTTCCTTCAGTAAAGCAGGAAATATCCCTGATTGTAAGGAACAGTTAACAATTTTGAGGAATACCGGTACGAACAGGTCGGGGCAGTTCAACATGAACTGTGTTGGGCCAGGATCCAGGTCACAGGTAGTTAGGCGGACGTGAAGGAGGATGCTTGATGTGACTTCTTCATCAATTTCTTTGAAGTTTGACCAAGGTGCCATCTCCAGTACTCTGAAAAGCTCCGGTAGTTCCTCTGGCCTCCGCAAAGAAAACAGCAGGGATCCTTTCTTGATCATCAAGGCAAAGGGATGTCCCCATCTGTATGTAGCTCCTTCCTGCTGGAGCAAGGGTTTTAATACCCTTCTCTGCTGTAATGTTCCTGGGGCCAGATCCTGGAATAGCATTATCTGTTTACCCTCATAGACGATCCGTTCCTGCCTCCATGCTGCCGCCATAATTGCTTCCTTCTCAGCATGATAGTGCAAGCAACATATTACATCTCTTGGGTTTTCTATGTTCCGTGAGGGCAGCTTTAGGGCTCTGTGTGCTCTGTCCATTAAAATGGCTTGCTCACCCTGTCGGCCCAGAATCGAATTGAAGATGGATCGCAAGACTCCCTGTAGTCTTTCTGTCCCAATCGCCTCTGGAAGTCCCCGCACTCTAATATTATTTCTGCGTGAGCGATTTTGCTGGTCTTCCAGCTGGGTACATAATGCAATATTCATTTGCTTTTGCCTTTCTCTCACCATCTTCATGTCTTTTATGCTTTCTTTTAGGGCCTCGAGTTCCTCCTCCATCTTTGTCACTCGGTTTTTAAGTTCCGTTACCTCCTCTTTTACTGCTGTAACTTCTGCCCTAGTAGCCTCCAGGATTTTCTCTGTTTGCTCCGACATATCCTGCTTTGTAGGTAGGTTCCTTAAGTGCTTCCATACCTCCTCCATGTTTGTCGGTTTCTTTAGTTGTGGTGAGGCCATGCTCTCTTGTCTGCCGTGCTTCTCAATCGCCTTTTCCGCTGAGACACTTGGTCCCGGTGGTGTGAAAAACTCAGCTGCTGAGCGCTGCGGCGTTTTCGGAACGGGTGCAGGAGCGGGGGCTGCCGCCGTTACAACTTTCTTTCTAGCTCCTCCGGTCATCCCCTTACCATTAGTGGGGACGCCGAGACGCCAGCTCCATGTCGGGGGAGTCTCCTCAGCTGCCGGGTGCGCGGATCGTGGGCGCGCCTACGTCATGACGCAGCTCCTCCTCCACCGCCAGAACAATATTCTGAATTTTCAAATGTGTTTTGTCCCAAAGCTGCTGAGAAATTACTTCCACATCGCCCTTTCGATTGCCCCATCGATCTCCGATCTGGTTGTATGCCCCCTAGAGGTCATCTCTACAATTTGTCTGGGCCAGAAAAAGTGACCATGCAAGAGTACATCCGTGAAAACTTAGCTAAGGGTTTCATTCGCCCTTCCCGGTCGCCTGCCGGAGCAGGTTTCTTTTTTGTAAAGAAAAAAGACAGAGGCCTTCGGCCATGCATTGATTACCGGGGCCTGAATAAAATCACAGTAAAAAATCGCTATCCATTGCCTTTGATAGACGATTTATTCACTCAGGTCACCAATGCTAAGATTTTTTCGAAGTTGGATCTGCGGGGTGCATACAACTTGGTGCGGATCAGAGAGGGCGATGAGGGGAAGACGGCCTTTAACACACCCGAGGGGCATTACGAGGACCTGGTGATGCCCTTCGGGTTGTGTAATGCCCTGGCCATTTTTCAGGAACTCATTAATGAAGTATTCAGGGAGGTATTGGGTAAAATTGTTCTGATATATCTGGATGATATACTAATCTTCTCAGATAACCTCTCTGAGCACAGAGCTCATGTCAAATTTGTGCTGCACAAGTTAAGACAGAACATGCTTTATGCTAAATTGGAGAAATGCATTTTTGAGGTAACATCTGTCACTTTTCTGGGGTACATAATTTCCACCTCGGGCCTTTCTATGGATCCTGCTAAAGTCTCTGCTGTCCTGGAATGGCCTCAGCCAGTGGGACTAAAATCCCTCCAGAGATTTTTAGGATTCGCTAATTACTATAGAAGGTTCATAAAGGGGTACTCCACGGTCATAGCACCCCTCACCAGTCTTACTAAAAAAGGGGCAGATACCAACCACTGGTCATCTGAAGCTCTGGCCGCTTTCTCCACTTTGAAAGAATTGTTTTGCTCTGCACCCATTTTGAGACACGTCGACACCCCCTATCCTTTTATTGTGGAGGTGGACGCCTCGGAGGTCGGGGTAGGGGCTGTGCTGTCTCAGCGCTCTGGGTTGCAGGGAAGATTACACCCGTGTGCCTATTTCTCTCGTAGGTTTTCACAAGCAGAGAAAAACTACGATATAGGCAACAGGGAGCTCCTAGCCATTAAATTGTGGGTCTATTAAAAATGGCGCCAGATACCGTTTTTAAAAAATGGCGCCCCATAGAAATGCATTATTCAACGATAATTATCGTTTTACAGTGTTAAAAAATGGCGCCGCCGGCCAAAACGTTATTTATCGTTTTTGTGCTAATTGTTTTTATCGTTTAAGGGTAGCCCTAACTAATCCGCCACATTCCTGACGCTCTATTCTAACTAAATCCCCCCTAAATCCCCGGGGGGCAATCTGGCAGCGTTTCTCGAGTGAAGCAGGGCTATGAGCTGAAGCCCTGCCCCACAGGTGTCTGTCATCGGTGGATCTCCGCCTCTCCCCGCCCCTTTCAGTCTTCCTCCTCTGAGAGGGGCGGGGGAGAGGCGGAGTTCCGCCGATGACAGACACCTGTGGGGCAGGGCTTCAGCTCATAGCCCTGTCTCACTCTGAAGCTAATACTGTCAGCAAAATCCACGACCGAGAAATTCGTGGATTTTGCAGGTGGACAGTGAGGGGGGAGTTTGGGGGGTCTACATAGTTTCATGTGGCCGTTTTCTTAGGGCTATTAGGTAATATATGTATTTAGATAAAATTAGGTTTTTACAATTTTTCTCTTTAAAGCAATAAAATTAATTCATTTGTTTAATATAAATGGATATTTAACTTAATTGACAATTGTATATTCCATTTGAATTATTTTAATAAAAAAAAAAAAAATCAGAACCTTGAGTCTCGAACTTAAAAATTTGTGAGCCCATACTTACTAACCCATTCATCTACCCACCACACTATTTTATTTTTACTGTTAGCAGAGCTAGTAATGTTTTAGTTCTTTTTTTGTACATACACATTAGTTCAATAGCGCCATCTAGCGATTACATTAAATACAGACTGTTGTAAAGATAAATTAGCTGCTGATATTAATTTAAAGGACTTACGAGGCCAACTACGTAAAAAAAGTTAATTACCTGCCTCTAAGTTTCAGGCACGGAGGACGCCGTCCGCGCCCTCCGTGCCGCTCCGCCGGGTCCCCCGCTCATTATCCCCCCCGGGCAGGCTCCCGACCCCACGGCCCGGGTCGGGCTCTTCTTCCCCTCCAAAGATGGCCGTTTCCTCTGGTCGTGGCTGCGCAGTCCGCCTGGCCGCGAATGCGGCTGCGCAGCTCTAGGGCCAACCCCTCCGATCCACGCTACAGCGTGGATCGGAGGGGTTGGCCCTAGAGCTGCGCAGCCGCATTCGCGGCCAGGCGGACTGCGCAGCCGCGGCCAGAGGAAGCGGCCATCTTTGGATGGGAAGGAGAGCCCGACCCGGGCCGTGGGGTCGGGAGGCGGCCCGGGGGGGATAATGAGCGGGGGACCCGGCGGAGTGGCACGGAGGGCGCGGACGGCATCCTCCGTGCCTGAAACTTAGAGGCAGGTAATTAACTTTTTTTACGTAGTTGGCCTCGTAAGTCCTTTAATAATACTTGTAATAGACCAATATGTATGTATCAATATATCTTTATCTCTATATCTCTGTGTGTGTGTGTGAATATATCTATATATATATCTATCTATCTATCTACAGAAAATATATATATTAATATTTATAAATATAATTTATGGAAGAAGGTTCATACATGTATTTATGCATGTATTCACGTATATTTGTATCCCCTTTCCGACCGCCCACAGCCGATAGGCGGGGTGAAAGTGGTGCCAAGAAAATGAACTCTTCTATTAACTGACCATACACCGAACGAAATACCTTGGGGTGTCTTCTTTCTAAAACTGTGTCACTTATGGGTTCCTATACTGCCATGGCATTTAAGTGGGCCAAAATAATGATGAGTAGTCTGGAAACCAAATGCCTCCAAATGACTGTTCTGGGGTATAAGCATCTGAAAATTTTCATGACAGGTGGTCTATGCGGGACATAATGTTGTGGAACCGGTCATAAGCAGGGTGTCCTCTTAGATGACTGACAGGTTGTATTGGCACTGAAGTGCAGGAAGCGCAGGATTTTCTCAAATCGTGACCTGGATATGGCAGCAGAGAACATGGGCATGTGATGTTTTGGGTGCGTAGACCTATAAGACCACAATACATTATTTTTTTACTACACCCATGTTAAGGAGAAGGCACACAAAAATGTTACGTTCGGAAACTTGGAGTGGTTTCCACCGAAAAGACTGGGCATGGTAGCTTATTGGATTGGCAGTTACATATTGTGTGGCCTAACGGTTGGTCTCAGCCACAATGAAGTCGTACTGACCAGCAGTGATCATAAAAAAAAAATTCTGTCACTGCGGTGGGGCGGGTGAGGGTTTGGTCGGGTGATCAGAAGACCGCGGGGGAAGATTACGGCCTGATCTGATGGATAGGAGTGCTAGGGGGTGACAGATATGACAGGAGGTGATTAATGGTTGTCTCTTTGGGTGATTAAAGAGGAGAATAGATGCAATCAATGCACTGGGTAGGTGATCGGAAGGGGGTCTGAAGGGGATCTGAGGGTTTGGCTGAGTGATCAGGAGTAAACACGGGGCAAAATAAGGCATGATCTGATGGGTATGTGTGCTAGGTGGTGACAGGTGTTGACAGTAGGTGATTGAAGGGTGTCTCAGGGGGTGAAAAGAGGGGGGGAATAGATGCAAGCATTGCACTGGCGAGGTGATCAGGAGGGGGGTGTCTGAGGGCAATCTAAAGGTGTGGGCGGGTGATAGGGTGCCCATAAGGGGCAGGTTAGGGTCTGATCTGATGGGTGGCAGTGACAGGTGGTGACAGGGGGTGATTGATGGGTGATTGACAGGTGATAAGTGGTGATTATAGGGGAGAATAGATGTATACAGTACACCTGGTGTGGGGGGGAGGGGGTGTTCTGTGGAGGATATGAGGGTGAGGGGGGGTGATCAGGAGCACCCAGGGGGTAGTTTAGGGCCTAATCTAAAAAATAGCGTTGAATGATAGTGACAGGGAGTGATTGATGGGTGAGTAGGGGGGTAATTGGGTGCAAACAGGGGTCTGAGAGGGTGTTCAGGGGGAGGGGGGGTATGAGGGGTGCTGTGGGCGATCAAGGAGTAAAAAACCCGCGGCCGAACGGACAGCGGGCTGACGTTGTGGGTGGGCGGAGCCTATTGCCGACGGATGCACGCGCATCCAAGCGTACGATCCACGGCCAGCTACTACGCAACGAGCCGCCAACGGAGGGCGTATTGTGGTCGTTGCAGACACCACTTTCACCCCGCCTATCGGCTGTGGGCGGTCGGGAAGGGGAAAAAATATACGTGAATACATGCATAAATACATGTATAAACCTTCTTCCATAAATTATATTTAGAAATATTAATATATATATTTTCTGTAGATAGATAGATAGATAGATAGATAGATAGATAGATAGATAGATATATTCACACACACACACACACAGAGATATAGAGATAAAGATATATTGATACATACATATTGGTCTATTACAAGTATTATTAAAGGACTTACGAGGCCAACTACGTAAAAAAAGTTAATTACCTGCCTCTAAGTTTCAGGCACGGAGGACGCCGTCCGCGCCCTCCGTGCCGCTCCGCCGGGTCCCCCGCTCATTATCCCCCCCGGGCCGGCTCCCGACCCCACGGCCCGGGTCGGGCTCTCCTTCCCCTCCAAAGATGGCCGCTTCCTCTGGCCGGGGGGGATAATGAGCGGGGGACCCGGCGGAGCGGCACGGAGGGTGCGGACGGCGTCCTCTGTACCTGAAACTTAGAGGCAGGTAATTAACTTTTTTTACGTAGTTGGCCTCGTAAGTCCTTTAAATTAATATCAGCAGCTAATTTATCTTTACAACAGTCTGAATTTAATGCAATCGCTAGATGGCGCTATTGAACTAATGTGTATGTACAAAAAAAGAACTAAAACATTACTAGCCCTGCTAACAGTAAAAATAAAATAGCATGGTGGGTAGATGAATGGATTAGTAAGTATGGGCTCACAACTTTTTAAGTTCGAGACTCAAGGTTCTGATTTTTTTTTTTTTTTATTAAAATAATTCAAATGGAATATACAATTGTCAACTAAGTTAAATATCCATTTATATTAAACAAATGAATTAATTTTATTGCTTTAAACAGAGAAATTGTAAAAACCTAATTTTATCTAAATACATATATTACCTAATAGCCCTAAGAAAACAGCCACATGAAACTATGTAGACCCCCCAAACTCCCCCCTCACTGTCCACCTGCAAAATCCACGAATTTCTCGGTCATGGATTTTGCTGACAGTATTAGCTTCAGAGTGAGACAGGGCTATGAGCTGAAGCCCTGCCCCACAGGTGTCTGTCATCGGCGGAACTCCGCCTCTCCCCCGCCCCTCTCAGAGGAGGAAGACTGAAAGGGGCGGGGGGTAGAGGCGGAGATCCGCCGATGACAGACACCTGTGGGGCAGGGCTTCAGCTCATAGCCCTGCTTCACTCGAGAAACGCTGCCAGATTGCCCCCCCGGGGATTTAGGGGGGGGATTTAGTTAGAATAGAGCGTCGGGAATGCGGCGGATTAGTTAGGGCTACATGGCTAAACGATATATTTCGTGCAGAGCTATTAAAACTATAATTATCGTTTTTATATAAAACGATAAATATCGTTTTAAGATATCATTCTAAAAATGGCGCCATTATTCGGCTGGCGCCATTTTTAACTAGACGCATTAAATTGTCCTTCGAGGAATGGCATCATTGGCTAGAAGGAGCAGATCATACGATTACCGTTTACACTGATCCCAAAAATTTGGAATACATTGAGGGGGCTAAGAAATTGAGTCCCCGTCAGGCTCGGTGGTCACTGTTTTTCTCGAGATTCAGATTTGTAATTACGTACACTCCGGGTAGTAAAAACATTAAAGAAGATGCTTTGTCCAGATGTTTTGAGCCAGAGACAGCACAGCCCTCAGACCCAGAGACTATTATCCCACAGAGAGTGGTGTTGGCAGCCACAGAGACCTGGAAAAACTGGATGGAGACTTTAAGTCCCTTCCAGCAGGATGTCCCTGAAGGAAAGCCTGAAGGGGTGATGTTTGTACCACTGCCATTTCGTCTCCAGATATTGCAGATGTTCCACTCCCACAAAAATGCGGGACATCCTGGGGCCACCAGAACACAGGACCTTGTTGCTAGGTGTGCTTGGTGGCCTTCTTTGGCAACTGACTGCAAGGAGTATGTTAGAGAGTGTGCAGTATGTGCGAAAAGCAAACCCTCCCGTCTGGCACCGGTGGGAACGTTGCAGCTTTTGCCCACCCCGAGTGAACCATGAACCCATTTGTCCATGGATTTTGTGGGTGAGCTTACGAGGTCTGAGGGCATGTCGGTCATTTGGGAGGTAGTCGACCGTTTCAGTAAAATGGCCCATTTTGTGCCCCTGAAAGGACTCCCCTCGGCCCAGGAGTTGGCCGGTCTTTTCATCATCCACATTTTCCGGCTACAAGGCATTCCGGAAAACGTCATGTCAGATCGGGGAGTCCAATTTGTTTCTAAATTTTGGAGGGCGTTTTGCCATAAAATGGACATGGAACTGTCATTTTCGTCGGGCTACCACCCACAGACCAATGGTCAGACTGAGAGGATTAATCAGTCATTGGAGCAGTTTCTAAGGTGTTATGTTGCGGATGCGCAAAACGATTGGGTCAAGTTCCTGCCGTTTGCAGAATTTGCGCACAATAATTTGAAAAGCTCTTCCTCTGGATTTTCTCCATTTCAGGTGGTAACTGGAAAGTTGCCTAAGTTCTCCCCACTGCCCATAGCTTCCACTCCGTTTCCAGCTTTGGAGGCTTGGCAAAAGTCATTTAAGAACATTTGGGGGATCGTGAAAAATAATTTGGAGAAGGCTTTTCAAAGTCAGAAAGGTCAAGCTGACAAGAAACGCTCCTTAGAGTGGAAGTTCCGGCCAGGAGACTTGGTCTGGGTGTCCACACGCCATTTGACCCTGAAACAGCCCTCGCCCAAGTTAGGACCCAGATTTGTGGGCCCTTTTCCAGTGACCAGGAAGATCAACAATGTTACTTATGCCATTGATCTCCCTGCCAGCATGCGTGGTGTAAGATCTTTTCATGTGTCCCTGCTTAAGCCAGCAGTTCATGTAGGTTCCACTCCTCCTCCTCCTGTGATGGTAGATGACCAACCTGAGTACGAAGTAGAAAAAATTTTAGACTCACGGGTTGTACAGAACTCAGTACAGTATCTAGTTCACTGGAAAGGGTATGGTATTTAGGAGAGCACATGGGTACCTGAGTGTCGCATGCATGTGGATAAATGAAGGAGGGAGTTCCACGCCTTATATCCGGGGAAACCGGGTAGGAGCTGTCCGGAGTCCACTCCTCAGGGGGGGTACTGTGAGAAAACGTGGAAAAGCTGCGCAAGTATTCAGAGTAAGGCGGCTGATTCCGCGTTCAACATGACTTTTTGCGCGCATGGGCCTGCATCCACAAGCCTGACGGAGCGTGGAGAAACCGCCGCATGCCCAGTGAACTTGGCGGCAGATTCCGCATCCGACGCGGAGGTTTGCACGCATGAGCTTGCCACCAGCAGTATGGCCGAACGCGGAGGAACCGCCGCATGCTCTGACAGCGGTGCGGTCGGCTCCGCGTTCAAACCAACAGATACATTACAACACATGTCTGGTGTGGCTGGGACTGATAGTCCACACAGGTTCAGAATGACGCGCGCGCGCTGAGAGGCAGAGCCTTTATAACAGTCAGAAGGGTGTCAGCTGATCCAGCCGATCAGCTGACAGTTCTATCAGGTTTCATTGGTTCAGCACTTAGGGGAGGCGCTGGAGAGCGCTGGTGTATATATACTGGGTGCTGGTCATTTCTCTGGTGTCTGGGGTTGCGATCACTACGTGGTAGCACTCAGACCTTGTCAGTATCTGTGATATTTTTTGTGTTATACTTCAGAATAGTTCCAGGGTGTTGATGATCGAGGAACTCACACCCAAGATTAGGGAACTGTATTACTATTCTGTTATACTTCAGACTAGTTCCAGGGTGTTGATGATCAAGGAACTCACACCCAAGACTAGGGAACTGTATTACCATTCTGTTATACTTCAGACTAGTTCCAGGGTGTTGATGACCAAGGAACTCACACCCAAGACTAGGGAACTGTATTATCACTCTGTTATATATCAGACTAGTTCCAGGGTGTTGATGATCACTGAGTTCACACCCAAGGCTAGGCATTGTTGATTATTTGTTATGACCTTCTGCTTTCCTGACTACTCTTCTGATCTCTGATTAGGTACTTCAAAATATCTGATTCTCTGTTACTGAACTCTGCTTGTCTTAGGATTCCGCATCTGTCTCCTGTCTCTGTCCCTGATCTGTCTGTCTGTTGCAGACCCGACTTGTCCAACCTCGAGAGCTATCTCCTCAGTTTAGAGATAGCGCACAGACCTGCGAGTGACATCCTTCCTTGGTGTCACTCACACCCTGTCCTTCCTCCTCTTAGTCTGACCCCTCCCTCGGGAGAGGCTCAAGCTTGCGGAAGGAACCTGTTTCTATACAGTACTCCTTACTGTTGGGCACCTGCTCCTCAGGTGCATTACTCAAAGTATTCCTGTTACACCAAACACTCTCATTATCCAGGTGTCCAGAGGTTAGAGATATATCTGATTATCGGTGATACTGCAGATCATCAATAATCGGGTATATATCTGTATTCTCGGTGATACTGCAGATCACCGGTAATCAGATCCTCTCTGTGTTACACCGATCGTTACACTGTCCCTCCCACAGCACATATCACCTTGACAATAAGCTTACATCAATGTTTAAACCTCCCTAAGGCCTTGTTTACATTAGGCAACGCGTATGGCTATGCGTTTGGGACGCAAGTGCACCTGTTCGCAAGCCGTATGCGTTGCCATGTGTTGCGCTGCTGATCCCATTCATTGCAGTGAATAGACCAGTGATGCAAAAATGCGTTCAGGAGTGAGATAGCACATTGCACTGCTGTGCAGCGCGCATATAGGGTTGCCAGGTGTCCGGTTTTACACCGGACAGTCCGGTTTTTGTGCGCTGTGTCCGGTGCAAAAAGGCATGCTAAACCGGACAATTAAGTTGTCCGGTTTAGAGCCCCCCCCCGCAGCGCAGGAGGAGAACAGCGCAGCAGAGAGAGAGCTGGGAGCAGCGGTGGAGAAGGGGGGCAATCTCCCCCCCCCTTCCCTCACCTTAGGGTGCTCTCTCTCCCCCGCTGTCTCCTCCAGGATGATGTGCAGGCTGGCGAGTGGCTGCAGGCGGAACTTACCTCTGTGTCGCTCCAGTGCCGGAAGTTCGGGTCCCGCAGCCGCTGAGATTCGACTCAAAAAAGACTGATTAGTGTTGTCCGGCTCATGAATGATTCGGATCTTTGATCCGGATCTTTTTTGAGTCGAATCTCAGCGGCTGCGGGACCCGAACTTCCGGCGCTGGAGCGACACAGAGGTAAGTTCCGCATGCAGCCACTCGCCAGCCTGCACATCATATTGGAGGAGACAGCGGGGGAGAGAGAGCACCCTAAGGTAAGGGAAGGGGGGGGAGATTGCCCCCCTTCTCCACCGCTGCTCCCAGCTCTCTCTCTGCTGCACTGTTCTCCTCCTGCGGGGGGGGGGGGGGGGGGGGGGGCACCTGGCTACCTATTCTGGGCACATATAGCCCCTGGCTACCTATTCCGGGCACATATACCCCCTGGCTACCTATTCTGGGCACATATAGCCCCTGGCTACCTATTCTGGGCACATATACCCCCTGGCTACCTATTCCGGGCACATATAGCCCCTGGCTACCTATTCCGGGCACATATAGCCCCTGGCTACCTATTCTGGGCACATATAGCCCCTGGCTACCTATTCTGGGCACATATAGCCCCTGGCTACCTATTCTGGGCACATATAGCTCCTGGATACCTATTCTGGGCACATATACCCCCTGGCTACCTATTCTGGGCACATATACCCCCTGGCTACATATACTGGGACATATATACCCCTGCCTACGTATACTGGGACATTTACACCCCTGCCTACATATACTGGGACATATATACCCCCTGGCTACATATACTGGGCACATATATCCCTGGCTACATATACTGGGAACACTGGCTGTTTGTCATTATGTGCATTTAGTGGTGAAAAGCTGTATCTTTTGTGCATTTACTGGTGAAAAGCTGTCTCTTATTATGTGCATTTACTGGTGAAAAGCTGTGTCTTATTATGTGCATTTACTGGTGAAAAGCTGTCTCTTGTGCATTTACTGGGGAAAAGCTGTCTCTTATTATGTGCATTTACTGGCGAAAAGGTGTCTCTTATAATGTGCATTTACTGGTGAAAAGCTGTCTCTTATGTGCAGTTACTGGTGAAAAACTGTCTCTTATGTGCACTGGACCAGTACTACTGGTGAGGACAGTTAGTGACATGGCTATGTACTCTGTAATGTGCTGCAGAAGATGTCAGTGCGATATAAATACTATACATTTTTTTTTAAAAAAGCCCATTGCTTAGCCCCACTCTACATAAAAGTGCGCTTCTGACTCCGCCCCTAACTCCACCCCTAACTCCACCCCCTGTCCGGTTTTCTCCATCAGCCGACCTGGCAACCCTACGCGCATAGTATGAACATCAGATGTGCTCTTTATGCACTTCTGATGTTCTTGCTGATCGCATACTATACGCGATGCTGAAATGCGCACAGCAGTGCGTATAGTGTGGATGAGGCGTAAGAGCCCTTTTCCACTAGCAAACGCGATTGCAAGCACAAATCACCTGCGCTTGCGATCTCGCAAGCTACTTTTACCAATGTCCATGTTGCGCTGTACTGCCACCGGAAATATAATGCCATTGCAATGAGAATTACGATGCCCGGCGATCACAATTCAATAAAAAAAAAACGAGTCGCGAATGAAGCTTCATAGTGGAAAAGTAGTATTGTCCAATTCATGAACGATTGGTTAATTTGAACTGGTTCTTCCTTGTGAGCTGAGTGATCTGATTCATCACACTGAAAGATTCATTTGTAACAGATCAGTGGATGAAACAGGAACTGCAGCTGCTGAGCTGTAAGGAGGGAGAGAAGGAACTCCTCCCAGCTCACTCAGGGATCAGATTACAGCAGCAGACTGTAACTGATCCAGTCTGAATAGTTTCTTGACTCAATGATTCAAAGAACTGATTCGAATGAACCGGTTCATTGAAAAGATCCAGACTTCCATCACTACACTGCTAGACTTTCAAACAGCAAAGGAGGGGAGGAAGAGGGAAAAAAAACTTCCCCACAATCCAGCAGGCTTACCCACAACCTCCCAGTCCAGTGACTTGGCAAAGGCACAGGCATCGGTGAGTTGGGGAGAAAATGAGGGGGAGGCATATTCGTACCCCTATTTAAAAAATTAAAGAGGTATACATAGTATTGAGGACAAAAAAAATGTTTGTTTTTATTTTTGGTGTTGCAACCCCCTTTAACCACTTGAGGACCACAGTTTTTTTGCCCCTTAAGGACCAGAGCTTTTTTTTAGATTCAGACCACTGCAGCTTTAACGGTTTATTGCTTGGTCATACAACCTACTATCTAAATGAATTTTACCTCCTTTTCTTGTCACTAATACAGCTTTCTTTTGGTGCTATTTGATTGCTGCTGCGATTCTTAGTTTTTATTATATTCATCAAAAAAGACATGAATTTTGTCAAAAAATTATTTGTTTAACTTTCTGTGCTGACATTTTTCAAATAAAGTAACATTTCTATACACATTTTTGTCCAAATTCATCATGTTACAGGTCTTTGATAAAAAAAAAAACATTCAGTGTATATTTATTGGTTTGAGTAAAAGTTATAGGGCTTGATTCACAAAAGAGTGCAAACTGTTAGCACGTCCGTTTTCGTGCGAATTTTCGCATTGCGCGCGATCGTGAATTTTCGCGCGAAATCGATATCATTTTCGCTCAAAAATTGCGTTTGCGCACGAAAACTTTATCGCTATGCGAAAATTCGCGTGAAAACGGCCGTGTTAACAGTTTGCACTCTTTTGTGAATCAAGCCCATAGTGTTTACAAACTATGGTGCAAAAAGTGAATTTTCCCATTTTGGAGCATCTCTGACTTTTCTGAGCACCTGTCATGTTTCATGAGGTGCTAAAATTCCAGGATAGTATAAATACCCCCCAAATGACCCCATTTTGTAAAGAAGATATCCCAAAGTATTCGCTAAGATGCATGGTGAGTTCATAGAAGATTTTATTTTTTGTCACAAGTTAGCGGAAAATGACACTTTGTAACAAAAAAAAAAAAAAGTTTCTATTTCTGCTAACTTGTGACAAAAAAAATGAAATCTTCCACGGACTCACCATGCCCCTCTCTGAATACTTTGGGGTGTCTACTTTCCAAAATGGGGTAATTTGTGGGGTGTGTTTATTGTCCTGGCATTTTGGGGGGTGCTAAATTGTAAGCACCCCTGTAAAGCCTAAAGGTGCTCATAGGGCTTTGGGCCCCTTAGCCCACCTAGTCTGCAAAAAAGGGTCACACATGTGGTATCACCGTACTCAGGAGAAGTAGTATTATGTGTTTTGGAGTGTATTTTTACACATACCCATGCTGGGTGGGAGAAATATCTCTGTAAATGAGATTTTTTTGATTTTTTTTCACACACAATTGTCCATTTACAGAGAGATTTCTCCCACCCTGCATGGGTATGTGTAAAAATACCAGGGCTGTGGAGTCGGTCCAAAAATCCACCGTCTCCGACTCCGACTCCTCAGTTTAGGATTCCTCCGACTCCGACTCCTCGACTTTGACTCCTCTAATTTGCATATTACAATTTTGTTGATTAAAAGTATGTAACATGAAATTCGTCTCTTAACTGCCAACGCTTAGGAATTTTACAAGACAACTGAAGTGAGAAGGATATGTAGACTACTATAGACTACTATATTTATTCCCTTTAGACTAAAACTAGTCCTTGGTAAGAGTACTTGTAAAAGGTACAAACCGGAACAAAGAACATCTATCAGGCCCTAGGCAATGTAAGTGTGGGTACATGTAAGAATGATGTGCAGGTACTCTGCAGGGAAATGGGGAGATTCTTCCTCTATTACACATTCTTCATGCACAATCTGAACAAGGTTTATGGGTGACAGACAACACCTCTGTGTTCAATGTGCACAGCATTCTCAGTGGATTCCCTGCAGCTCTGTGGGGAGTGCATATGTAGAGTATAGTACTACTGTGTAACAAAGTAAACCTGAGACAGATGAAATTAAAGTTTTATACAGACCTGGGGCTTCCTCCAGCCGCCTTCAGGATAATCAGTCCCTCGTTGTCCTCCTCCACCACCTGGATCTTCTGCTATGAGTCCAGGTACTTGAGCCAGTCGGGCGTAGTGCGCATGCACACACTCCGCCGCCAGGAGCATACTACACCTGTGCAGCACTATTGCGCAGGTGCAGAATGTTCCTGGCTGTGGGAGCGGCATGCGGCCGGACAACGTTGACTGGCTGAATTACCAGGACTCATAGCAGAAGATCCGGGTGGTGGAGGACAGCGAGGGACTGATTAGCATGAAGGGGGCTGGAGGAAGCCCCAGGTATGTTTAAAACTTTACTTTTCATCCGTCTCAGGTACCCTTTAATTTGTAGTCACCAAACCAAATTTTAACAACATATCAAATTATTTGATTTCATCAGCAAAGGGAGTGCATACATTTGCATAAATCAGCACCAATGCAGAATTATTTCCATCTCATTGACCATCTCTATTAGTGACACAGCTACACATCAGGCTTTATTCTTACAGCATAGATGTTATTTAGTATATATAAGAGATTCCTGTGTACACATCATATATACAGTCACAATCAGATTTGTATATCTGACCTTAAAAATACGGGGACTGCTTTATTGAAGCAGCACAAGTAACTAATTTTGATTAGTTTATTTCATTTTTGTGGACTAAGCACAGCTATTACTGTATATATACTGTATATATACATTATTTTTAATGACTATTATCTGAGAAATAGAACATTTTATCATATTTTCTATTTTTATTACAGTTACAAATTCAGTAGGAGTCAGAGTCGGAGTCGGTGCATTTTTTCCTCCAGGCACCCAAAATTGCCCAACTCCACGACTCCGACTCCACGACTCCGACTCCACAGCCCTGAAAAATACACCCCAAAACACTTTATACTACTTCTCCTGAGTACGGCAATACACTTTTTTGCAGCCTAGGTGCGCTAAGGGGCCCAACGTCCTATGAGTACCTTTAGGATTTCACAGGTCATTTAGAGGCATTTGGTTTCTAGACTACTCCTCACGCTTTAGGGCCCCTAAAATGCCAGGGCAGTATAGGAACCCCATGAGTGAACCCATTTTAGAAAGAAGACACCCCAAGGTATTCCGTTAGGAGTATGGTGAGTTCATAGAAGATTTTATTTTTTGTCACAAGTTAGCGGAAATTGATTTTTATTGTTTTTTTCACAAAGTGTCATTTTCCTTTAACTTGTGACAAAAACTAAAATCTTCTATGAACTCACCATACACCTAACGGAATACCTTTGGGGGTCTTCTTTCTAAAATGGGGTCACTTGTGGGGTTCCTATACTGCCCTGGCATTTTAGGGGCCCTAAACCGTGAGGAGTAGTCTTGAAACCAAATGCCTCAAAATGCCCTGTGAACAGGACGTTGGGCCCCTTAGCACACGTAGGCTGCAAAAAAGTGTCACACATTTGGTATCGCCGTACTCAGGAGAAATATTATAATGTGTTTTGGGGTGTATTTTTACACATACCCATGCTGGGTGAGAGAAATATCTCTGTAAATGGACAATTGTGTGTAAAAAAAAATAAAAAAATTGTCATTTACAGAGATATTTCTCCCACCCAGCATGGGTATGTGTAAAAATACACCGCAAAACACATTATACTATTTCTCCTGAGTACGGCGATACCACATGTGACACTTTTTTGCAGCCTAGGTGGGCTAAGGGGCCCAACGTCCTATTCACAGGTCATTTTGAGGCATTTGGTTTCTAGACTACTCCTCACGGTTTAGGGCCCCTAAAATGCCAGTGTAGTATAAGAACCCCACAAGTGACCCCATTTTAGAAAGAAGACACCCCAGGGTATTCTGTTAGGAGTATGGTGAGTTCATAGAACTTATTGTTTGTCACAAGTTAGCGGAAATTGATTTTTACTGTTTGTGAAAAAAAAAAGTGTCATTTTCAACTAACTTGTGACAAAAAAATAAAATCTTCTATGAACTCATCATACACCTAACGGAATACCTTGGGGTATCTTCTTTCTAAAATGGGGTCACTTGGTGGGGTTCCTATACTGCCCTGGCATTTTAGGGGCCCAAAACCGTGAGAAGTAGTCTGGAAACCAAATGCCTCAAAATGCCTGTTCAGGGGTATAAGCATCTGCAAATTTTGATGACAGGTGGTCTATGAGGGACCGAATTTTGTGGAACCAGTCATAAGCAGGGTGGCCTCTTAGATTGACAGGTTGTATTGGCACTGAAGTGCAGGAAGCGCAGGATGTTCTCAAATCGTGACCTGGACATGGCAGCAGAGAACAAGGGCATGTGATGTATTGGGTGCGTAGACCAATACGACCGCAAAACATTCTTTTTGACTAGACCCATGTTAAGGAGAAGGCCCCAAAAAATGTTAAGTTTGGAAACTTGGAGTGGTTTCCACCGAAAAGGCTGGGCATGGTAGCTCCTTGGATTGGCGGTTGCGTATTGTGTGGCATAACGGTTGGTCTCAGCGACAATTAAGTCGTAGAGACCAGCAGTGATCAGAAAAAAAAATTCTGTCACTGTGGTGGGGCGGGTGAGGGTTCGGCCGGGTGATCAGAAGCCTGCAGGGGGCAGATTAGGGCCTGATCTGATGGATAGGAGTGCTAGGGGGTGACAGGAGGTAATTGATGGGTGTCTCAGGGGGTGATTAGAGGGGAGAATAGATGCAATCAATGCACTGGGGAGGTGATTGGAAGGGGGTCTGAGGGGGATCTGAGGGTTTGGCCGAGTGATCAGGAGCCCACACGGGGCAAATTAGGGCCTGATCTGATGGGTAGGTGTGCTAGGGGGTGACAGGTGGTGACTGGAGGTGATTGATGGGTGTCTCAGGGTGTGATTAGAGAGGGGAATAGATGCAAGCAATGCACTGGGGAGGTGATCAGGGGGGGGGGGGGGGGTTGTCTGAGGGCGATCCGAGGGTGTAGACAGGTGATTGGGTGCCCGCAAAGGGGCAGATGAGGGTCTGATCTGATGGGTATGATGGGTAGCAGTGACAGGGGGTGATTGATGGGTGATTAGAGGGGAGAACAGATGTAAACAATGCACTGGAGAGGTGTTCAGGCAGGGTCTGAGGGTGATCTGAGGGTGTGGGCGGGTGTTTGGGTGCCCGCAGGGGGCAGTTTAGGGTCTGATCTGATGGGTAGCAGTGACAGGGGGTGACAGGGTGATTGATAGGTGATCAGTAGATGATTACAGCGGAGAATATATGCAAGCAATGCACTGGCAAATTGATAAGGGGGCGGGGCTGAGGGCATTCTGAGGGTGTGGGGGCGGGTGATTGGGTGCCCGCAAGGGGCAGATTAGGGTCTGATCTGATGGGTAGCAGTGACAGGTGGTGACTGGGTAATTGATGGGTGATTAGTGGGTGATTAGAGGGGAGAACAGATGGAAACAATGCACTTTGGAGGCGGTCTGTGTGCGATCTGAAGGTGCGGGTGGGTGATCAGGTGCCCGCAAGGGGCAGGTAAGGGTCTGATCTGATGGGTGTTAGTGACAGGGGGTAATTGATAGGTGATTGACAGGTGATTTATGGGTGATTGACAGGTTATTGACAGGTGATTAGTGGGGAGAATAGATGTATACAGTACACGGGGGGGGGAGGGGGAGTCTGGGGGGTCTGGGGAGGATCTGAGGGTGGGGGGGGTGATCAGGAGCCCCCAGGGGGCAGTGTTAGTGACAGGGGGTGATTGATGGGTGATTGACAGGTGATTGAAAGGTGATTAGTGGGGAGAATAGATGTGTACAGTACACAGGGGGTGGGGGGTCTGGGGAGGATCTGAGGGTGTGGGGGGGGGTGATCAGGAGCCCCCAGGGGGCAGTTTAGGACCTAACCTATAAAATAGCGCTGACAGATAGTGACAGGGAGTGATTGATGGGTGATTAGGGGGTGATTGGGTGCAAACATGGGTCTGGGGGGGTGGGCAGGGGGGGGTCTGAGGAGTGCTGTGGGTGATCAGAGGGCAGGGGGGGTAGATCAGTGTGTGTGTGCAGACAGTGAGGGCTGCAGCCTGCCCTGGTGGTCCCTCGATCACTGGGACCACCAGGGCAGGAGGCAGCTTGTATAATACGCTTGTATACATTACAAAGTGTATTATACGCTTCCTATGCGGCGATCGTGGGGTTAACAACCCTCGCTTCCGATTGGCCGGTAGTTTGACATCGCGGGTGGGCAGAGCCTATTGCCGGAGGATGCGCGCGCATAACAGTGCGTGATCCCCGGCCAGCAGCCACATAACGAGCCGCTGCCGATGGGCGTATTGCGGTCGTTTAGGCCCAGACTTTGCCGCCGCCCATCAGCTGTAGGTGGTCGTTATGTGGTTAAAGTTAACCTTAAGTCAATAAAAAAAAAATGAGATGAACTCACCTGGGGCTTCCCTCAGCCCCCTGCAGCCGATCGGTGCCCTCGCAGCTCCGCTTCGATGCCTCTGGACCCGCCGGCGACGACTTCCGGTTTCGCCGTCACCGGCCGACAGGCATGGGAACGCGAGTGATTGTTCGCGTTCTCAGCCTGTATATCGCCCCCTATGCTGCTATTGCAGCCAGGAGGTCGCAATAGCAGCATAGGGGGCGATATACAGGCTGGGAACGCGAACAATCACTCGCGTTCCCATGCCTGTCGGCCGGTGACGGCGAAACCGGAAGTCGTCGCCGGCGGGTCCAGAGGCATCGGAGCGGAGCTGCGAGGGCACCGATCGGCTGCAGGGGGCTGAGGGAAGCCCCAGGTGAGTTCATCTCATTTTTTTTATGCCTTTAGGTTCACTTTAAAGAGGAACTCCAGTGAAAATAATGTAATAAAAAAGTGCTTCATTTTTTACAATAATTTTTACTAAATGATTTAGTCAGTGTTTGCCCATTGTAAAATATTTTAAATCTCTGATTTATATTCTGACATTTATTACATGGTGACATTTTTACTGCTGGCAAGTGATGTAGCTGCTGCTTGCTGTTTTGGTAGTTGGAAACAGCTGTAAACAGCTATTTCCCACAATGTAACAGGGTTCACAGACAGGAAACTGCCAGAAGTACCTTGGTACTCAGAGCTTCTTGTGGAAGGGGTTTCACCACAATATCAGTCATACAGCGCCCCCTGATGGTCTGTTTGTGAAAAGGAATAGATTTCTAATGGAAAAGGGGGTATCAGCTACTGATTGGGATAAAGTTCAATTCTTAGTCGGAGTTTCTCTTTAAGGTAAATAAGTTTACATTCTATATATTTTAGCATGCATTAACCACTTTACCCCCTGCGGTACGGATTTCTCCGTCCCTTTTTCCACCCTTATAAAACCAAGGGACGGAGAGATCCGTACCTCCTGCGCTACCGCTGCTGTCCGCACTCCCGACGCTCATGCGCGCACTCCCGCCGCTCGTGCATGCCACCGCCCGCTCGCCCGGAGATCAATGAACGGGAAAATCCATTCCCGTTCGTTGATCTAAGCACCCGCAATGACCTGCTGCTTCTATGAGAAATAGCGCGATCGTGATTTTGCCAGCCTCGTAGTGCTTCCTGTAAGCGTCCTTCCGGACGCTTACAGGTCGCATGAACACAAACTCACTGTGGCAATCTTTTGGCCAAATAGTAAAACTACACCCTAAAGCATTTTACATATACAAATACATTAGTTTTACACAATAAATTAACTCATTACCTCCCACACTCCCCAATTTTTTTTATTTTTTTTGTAATTAAAAAAAAAAAAAAAAGAATACAATTAAAAAAAAAAACATAAATAGTTACCTTAGGGACTGAACTTTTTAAATATTTATGTCAAGAGGGTATAACACTGTTACTTTATAAACTACGGGCTTGTAATTAGGGATGGATGCAAAACTGAAAAAAAATGCACCTTTATTTCCAAATAAAATATTGGCGCCAAACATTGTGATAGGGACATCATTTAAACGGTTTTATAACCGGGACAAATGGGCAAATACATTTCATGGGTTTTAATTACAGTAGCATGCATTATTTAAACACTATAATGGCCGAAAACTGAAAAATAATAATTTTTTCCCACATTTTTTCCTATTTTCCCATTAAAACACATTTAGAGTAAAATAATTCTTGGCATAATGCCCCACCTAAAGAAAGCCTAATTGGTGGCAAAAAAAACAAGATATAGTTAATTTCATTGCGATAAGTTATTATAAAGTTATAGACGAATGAATGGAAGGAGCGCTGAAAGGTGAAAATTGCTCTGGTGTTCAAGGGGTAAAACCCCTCAGTGGTGAAGTGGTTAAAACAGATGTCTGTTTGTTATGAAAACAATAAGTCATGTGATTAAATAATAAGCCACGTGACAATACAATGTGATGTACAGAAAATCCCTGTTAATTGATGCTCCTTAAAGGAGTTCTGTTGACCTTTTAAAAAACAAAAACTGCCACTTACCTGGGGCTTCTATCGGCCTCCTGCAGCTGGAATGTCCCGCGCTGTCCTCTTCCAATGTGCTGTTCCCTGCCACCAGTCCCAGTCTAATTATACATCTAACTAGAAAAATAGAATTGCGGCTGTGCGGCCTGGCTCCCACGCACGTCAGCGGGAGCATACTGCGCAGGCGCAGTACAGGAAAACTTCAGTAAGCTCCCGTTGACGTACGCGAGAACAAGCACACGCAGCCACACTTATCTAGTTAGACGAATAATTACATCGGGACCGGCGGCAGTGAACTGCACATCGGAAGAGGACGGCGCAGGACATTCCAGCTGTAGGGCACCGATAGAAGCCCGAGGTAAGTGGCAGGTTCCTTCTTCGAAACATTCATTTTAAAAAGGCCTAGCAGGCTGTATATCTTTTACATTAAGCCTGAAAACTCAACTAAGGCCTGGCTGAAAGAGAGATTGCCTTTCACTGTGATTCTAGAATCCAAGAGAGGTAATACGCGTTATTCCTGGTGATTTGTTGACAAATAGCTTATATAAACATTAAAGGGAACCTGAAGCGAGTACAATTATTTAAAATAAACACATGATGTAGCTGCAAATGAATATTACGTACTTACCTCACCGTCAGTTCCTCTCAAAAGCTCACCACTTTCTTCTTACAGTGATCCCTTCCAGTTTTGACAAGGTTTTGTCAGGATTGAAATATACCAGTTGCTGTCAGTTATATATCAGCAGCTGTCAGTTACAACTGAATGTGCAAGGTAATGTCCATGTTTCCCTATGGCTCAAGTGAGGGATATTACAGTTTAACAGTGTGCTGAACAGGAAGCTGTTATGGGGTAAGGGCCATTTTTAAAATGGAGGATGGAGAATTCATTTGATCACAGTTTACAAATGGGATGCAGGAGAGAAGAGAGAGATTGAGGAGTAGACTGCACAGGAGGTAAGGATGACCTGTGTATGATGATTTTTATTTTTTATTTTCAGTTCAGGTTCTCTTTAGAGATGTCGCGAACCTCCGATTTTCGGTTCGCGAACCCTGTTCGCGAACCTTCGCGGACGGTTCGGTTCGCGGAGAAGTTCGCGAACCGCAATAGACTTCAATGGGGATGCGAACTTTGAAAAATAGAAAAAATTATGCTGGCCACAAAAGTGATGGAAAAGATGTTTCAAGGGGTCTAACACCTGGAGGGGGGCATGGCGGAGTGGGATACATGCCCAAAGTCCCGGGGAAAAATCTGGATTTGACGCAAAGCAGCGTATTAAGGGCAGAAATCACATTGAATGCTAAATTGCAGGCCTAAAGTGCTTTTAAACATCTTGCATGGGTATACATCAATCAGGGAGTGTAATTAGAGTTCTGCTTCACACTGACACACCAAACGCACTGTGTAACACACCGCAAACAGCTGTTTGCGTAGTGACGGCCGTGCTGGACTGGTGCGCACCGTGGCCAGAGTGTAGGCCGTGGCGTTTTTCAAGGCCATATGGTCGCCGGGCTGTGGTAGCTCAATGATAGAACAACAGTGACTGTCCAGCTGATCAAATTTGGTCTGACCACAGTGAAGCAACGACCTTATTATCTTTTGTGTCCCACCCGAGACACTCAAATAGCCGGCGGTCATTGCTTCATTGTGATACGCAAGCCCCTTCACCGCGGCAAGGTAATGATCACGAAGGGGGATGGGCACATGTACATGCCTTTTGTTTATTTGTTGCAGCCGCCCGCAGTGCAGCCAGAAAAATTAGGCAGACATGTACAAATCTGTGTATGGTATGCACCAATGGGGGAAAAAATTCAAAGAAGGTGACGTGCCAAGACTCAAATCACCTGTGCACTTCCAGGTGACTAGTAAAGTCCAGTTCCAAAAGAGTCGGCACCGTCTCAGTAAAAATATCTCTTTATTCCATCTCAAAGGCTAAAAATCGAACAGCATGGTGTATGGCAGAACAGCGACAGCTCCGCTGTTTCGGGTCATCTACCCTTTTTCAAGCTGTATAGGCACAACATCCACGCTGAACATCAACAAATCAACTGTTTAAATAGTAAATTAAAAAATCAGGTGACCAGCAACAAACCAATCCGAGCCCCGTAGCCTCCAGCGGACCTGATGGGAAACTCCATCAGGTAATATGCCAATATAAGCCAAGGGAATCCCCACCCAGTGGGAAGTAACAATACAATGCCCATTAGCATAAGCACGCAGTGCATCACTCACCGCCATGGATGCTGTAACGTGGCAGGCCATGCGGACATCTCCGCCATCTCCTTCCGTATACAACGCGTCATCACTGACGTGCCCCGCTCACATGACTTTGGTCATGTGTTTACTGTCCTCCAATAGTGCAGCGGCCGCCGTCAAACCATGGCCGGCCGCGCCTCCTCCTGTTCATATGCAACAGGACGCGACTGAATGAGCTGTGAAGCCCCTCCTCTAAGTCACGCTCCAGTTGCTAGGACACAGCGGAACTAAGCAACCCGACGCTATACAGCGTCAGCTGCAAAAACAAATCAAAATAGCAGAAAGAGATAGACAGAGCGTCCCCATCACTTACCCATCACAGCAACACCTAAATAATCCCCTGGGCAATCTGTATCAGCTAGAGGTCACAGGAGCCCCAATCGATTCGCCGCTCCCCACCTGTCAGAAATACATGACAAAAAGACAAGTATAAACATTTCTACTCACAACAAGATAAGCAGCAACAACTCTATATACATGGCAATAGATCATACTCTTTGTTCAACCCTCCCCTCCCCAGAGTACCCAATTTTTTAATCCAACTGGCCTCCTTTTTTAACAGCATCTTATGGCGATCCCCCCTACGAAGACCCAGGGGGGCTTGATCAATTATTTGTACCTTTAGTTGGGATACATTATGTCTATATTCCTTAAAGTGACAGGCTACAGATTGTTCCCGACTATCCCCTCTAATGGTGGTCTTATGTGAGGAGATCCTATCCCTCAAGGGCTGCACTGTTTTTCCAACAGATCCTAAGCCACAAGGACATTTGATTAGATATACAACATACGTGGATTCACAGGTAAAGTAGCCCTTAATGGAAAACCTATGGCCACTTGAGGGATGGGTAAATGTATCTCCTTTTGTCACATTATTGCACATGTGACAATGCAGACATGGATATGTTCCATTTCTATTCACTATCCCCCCAGGATCCCCAGGGTATGTATGTACCACTTTATCTCTAATTGTGGGTGGTCTGCGAAACGACATCAGGGGCGGGTATCTAAATTCTTGAACCTGAGGAAAGGATTCTTTCAAAATTCTCCAGTGTTTCCTTATAATTTTACTGATTTGTTGGCTCTGACTGTTAAAGGTGCTAACAAAGGGCACCCTTGGTCCATTAGCCCCACTCTTATTATGGGCTCTCTTTTTCCCAAGTAGTTCCCTGGGATAACCCCTCTTAGCAAATTTGCTTTGTATTTGTGTAATTCTCTGTTCCCGTTTAATTGGGTCAGCCACAATATTTTCAACCCTGATCTCTTGTCCTAGTGGGATATTCTCTCTAATGTGTCTGGGGTGAAAGCTCTGGAACTCAAGAATAGAATTCCTATCCGTTGGTTTGGTGTACAGGTCCGTGAGTAAGCGATCACCAGACCTGTACACCAATGTGTCCAAAAAGGGCACCTCATCCACATCCACATGTGCTGTTAGTCCAATACAGGGACATTTCTGTCTCAACTCCTCAATGAAGCAATCCAAATTTCACTACTGCAGATTATTTTATATGAAAATTATTTCCTATTTGATGGCCGTTTCTATGCACAGCGTAGAGGGACAGCGATGGGTTCGAACGTGGCCCCGTCCTATGCAAATGTATTTATGGGACAGTACGAGGAGAGTTTCGTTTATACTAGTAATTTGTTCCACCAGCATGCTAGATGCTGGTTTCGTTATATAGACGATATTTTTTGCATATGGGCGGGGCCACGTTCGGCCTTGGATTGCTTCATTGAGGAGTTGAGACAGAAATGTCCCTGTATTGGACTAACAGCAGATGTGGATGTGGATGAGGTGACCTTTTTGGACACATTGGTGTACAGGTCTGGTGATCGCTTACTCACGGACCTGTACACCAAACCAACGGATAGGAATTCTATTCTTGAGTTCCAGAGCTTTCACCCCAGACACATTAGAGAGAATATCCCACTAGGACAAGAGATCAGGGTTGAAAATATTGTGGCTGACCCAATTAAACGGGAACAGAGAATTACACAAATACAAAGCAAATTTGCTAAGAGGGGTTATCCCAGGGAACTACTTGGGAAAAAGAGAGCCCATAATAAGAGTGGGGCTAATGGACCAAGGGTGCCCTTTGTTAGCACCTTTAACAGTCAGAGCCAACAAATCAGTAAAATTATAAGGAAACACTGGAGAATTTTGAAAGAATCCTTTCCTCAGGTTCAAGAATTTAGATACCCGCCCCTGATGTCGTTTCGCAGACCACCCACAATTAGAGATAAAGTGGTACATACATACCCTGGGGATCCTGGGGGGATAGTGAATAGAAATGGAACATATCCATGTCTGCATTGTCACATGTGCAATAATGTGACAAAAGGAGATACATTTACCCATCCCTCAAGTGGCCGTAGGTTTTCCATTAAGGGCTACTTTACCTGTGAATCCACGTATGTTGTATATCTAATCAAATGTCCTTGTGGCTTAGGATATGTTGGAAAAACAGTGCAGCCCTTGAGGGATAGGATCTCCTCACATAAGACCACCATTAGAGGGGATAGTCGGGAACAATCTGTAGCCTGTCACTTTAAGGAATATAGACATAATGTATCCCAACTAAAGGTACAAATAATTGATCAAGCCCCCCTGGGTCTTCGTAGGGGGGATCGCCATAAGATGCTGTTAAAAAAAGGAGGCCAGTTGGATTAAAAAATTGGGTACTCTGGGGAGGGGAGGGTTGAACAAAGAGTATGATCTATTGCCATGTATATAGAGTTGTTGCTGCTTATCTTGTTGTGAGTAGAAATGTTTATACTTGTCTTTTTGTCATGTATTTCTGACAGGTGGGGAGCGGCGAATCGATTGGGGCTCCTGTGACCTCTAGCTGATACAGATTGCCCAGGGGACTATTTAGGTGTTGCTGTGATGGGTAAGTGATGGGGACGCTCTGTCTATCTCTTTCTGCTATTTTGATTTGTTTTTGCAGCTGACGCTGTATAGCGTCGGGTTGCTTAGTTCCGCTGTGTCCTAGCAACTGGAGCGTGACTTAGAGGAGGGGCTTCACAGCTCATTCAGTCGCGTCCTGTTGCATATGAACAGGAGGAGGCGCGGCCGGCCATGGTTTGACGGCGGCCGCTGCACTATTGGAGGACAGTAAACACATGACCAAAGTCATGTGAGCGGGGCACGTCAGTGATGACGCGTTGTATACGGAAGGAGATGGCGGAGATGTCCGCATGGCCTGCCACGTTACAGCATCCATGGCGGTGAGTGATGCACTGCGTGCTTATGCTAATGGGCATTGTATTGTTACTTCCCACTGGGTGGGGATTCCCTTGGCTTATATTGGCATATTACCTGATGGAGTTTCCCATCAGGTCCGCTGGAGGCTACGGGGCTCGGATTGGTTTGTTGCTGGTCACCTGATTTTTTAATTTACTATTTAAACAGTTGATTTGTTGATGTTCAGCGTGGATGTTGTGCCTATACAGCTTGAAAAAGGGTAGATGACCCGAAACAGCGGAGCTGTCGCTGTTCTGCCATACACCATGCTGTTCGATTTTTAGCCTTTGAGATGGAATAAAGAGATATTTTTACTGAGACGGTGCCGACTCTTTTGGAACTAGGCAGACATGTACACGCACCAGAAAAATTAGTGTAGTGGCCGCTGCTAGCAGCGGCCTTAAAAATTCAGGAATCCGTCTAGAATCCTGGACCCTGTTGGTGGTGGCGGAGAAGGCAAGCGGCCTGCAGGCAGAGATGCTGTGTGTGGGGACTGACTTAGTCTTCGGTTGTGCAGTAGCCCTCCGTGATCCATTCCTCATTCATTTTGATAAAGGTCATGTATTGAACACTGTCGTGACTTAGGCGACTTCTCTTCTCAGTAACTATGCCTCCAGCTGCACTGAAGGTCATTTCTGATAGGACACTTGCAGCAGGGCAAGAGAGAAGTTGTATGGCAAATTGGGACAGCTCTGGCCACAGGTCAAGCCTGCGCAACCAGTAGTCAAAGGGTTCATCGTCGCTTTTCGCAGTGTCTACATCCACACTCAAGGCCAGGTAGTCGGCTACCTGCCGGTCCAGGTGTTGGTGGAGGGTGGATCTGGAAGGACTATGGCGAGGCGTTGGACTAAAGAATGTCCACATGTCCGACATCACCCTGAGATGGCTGGAGCGTCCTGTCCTTGCCTGCGTGGACTTGGGAGGAGGAGGATTACTGCCAGTGGTACCTTGATACGCATTGTATAGCATCATTGACAGCTTGTTCTGCAAGTGCTGCATCCTTTCCGCCTTGTGTTGAGTTGGTAACAGGTCCGCCACTTTGTGCCTGTACCGAGGGTCTAGTAGCGTGGCCACCCAGTACAGGTCATTCGCCTTGAGTTTTTTGATACGGGGGTCCCTCAACAGGCTGGACAACATGAAAGAGGCCATCTGCACAAAGCTTGATGCAGATGTACTCTCTATCTCCTCTTGCTCTTCCTCACTGACGGCACGCAACTCCTCTTCCTCCCCCCAGCCACGAACAATACCACGGGAACGTGGAGCAGCAGAAGCCCCCTGTGACGGCTGCCGCGATTGTTCTTCTTCCGCCGCCTCTTCCTCCTCCACAAAAACATCATCATCATCAGAGTCTGACTCCTCTCCTTCCCCACACGACAAATCTTCGTCCTCCTCCGTCCCTCTGTGCTGCCGCAGGTGTTGAGAAAACCTCTGGTTTGGATGAAAATCGCTCCCACGACTCCTCCTGCCGTAACTGTTCTCATTCACGCTCCTCCACTGCTTTATCCACCACTCTATGCACGGCACTCTCCAGGAAGTAAGCGTAGGGGATCAAGTCGCTGATGGCGCCCTCAGAGCGACTCACCAGTTTGGTCACCTCCTCAAAGGGCTCCATGACCCTGCATGCATTTTGCATCAGTGTCCAGTTGTTGGGCCACAACATCCCTATCTTCCCAGATTGTGTCCTTCTACTGTAATTGTACAGGTACTGGGTACTGGGTACTTTAGATTGTAAGCCTTGGCAGGGCCTCCCCCTTCCCTTAGTGTGTCCTTCTTAATTTTACTACCCCGGCAATTACACCCTTCTCATGAACTAACTCGTACTTGTTTTGCCGGGTCTCTGTAAACCGCATTTTATACCCTGATTGTATGTATAACCTTGTGCTATGTTGTATAACCGTTTGCTACCTCTCTGTCTGTCACCCCTTGTTGCAATGTATGTATCCCTATTTATTGTCCAGCGCTGCGTAATATGTTGGCGCTTTATAAATACAATAAATAATAATAATAATAATATTGGGTGACGGCTTTCTCCTGGTCTAGCAGGCGAGAGAACATGAGCAGGGTGGAATTCCAGCGAGTCGGGCTATCGCAAATCAGGCATCTCACCGGCAAGTTGTTTCTACGCTGAATGTCCGCAAAGCGTGCCATGGCTGTGTAAGATCGCCTGAAATGCCCACACAACTTCCTGGCTTGCTTCAGGACGTCATCTAAGCCTGGGTACTTAAACACAAATCTTTGCACGACCAGATTCAGCACATGTGCCATAAAGGGTACTTGTGTCAGCTTTCCCAAATTCAACGCGGAAATGAGATTGCTGCCATTGTCACACACCACGTTGCCGATCTCCAGCTTGTGCGGGGTCAGCCATTGCACCACCTGTTTGTTAAGAGCAGCCAGGAGAGCTGCTCCAGTGTGACTCTCCGCTTTGAGGCAAGACATGTCTAAGACTGCGTGACACCGTCGTACCTGGCATGCAGCATAGGCCCTGGGGTGCGGGGGCTGTGTAGCTGGAGAGGAGATCGTGGCACCAGCCAAGGAGGAGGAGGAGGCTGACGACAGCGAAGAGGATGTAGCAGGCGGAGAGGAGGTGGCTGGAGGCCTGCCTGCAAGCCGTGGTGTGACAAGTCGGTCCGCTGCGCAGCCACGTACTCCCTGCTTGCTGCCATCGGTCACCAGGTTGACCCAATGGGCTGTGTACGTAATGTAGAGGCCCTGCCCGTGCTTGGCAGACCAGGCATCCATGGTCAGGTGGACCCTTGACCCAATGCTCTTCGCAATAGATGACACCACTTGCCTCTCAACTGCATGGTACAGTTTTGGTATGGCCTTTTGTGAAAAATAATTGCGGCCTGGTATCTTCCACTGTGGTGTACCAATGGCCACAAACTTATGGAAAGCCTCTGACTCCACCAGCTTGTATGGTAATAGCTGGCGAGCTAATAGTTCCGCCATGCCAGCTGTCAGACGCCGGGCAAGAGGGTGACTGGCAGACATTTGCTTCTTCCGCTCAAATACTTCCTTTACGGACAGCTGGGTACTGCTGTGGGCAGAGGAGAAGGAACCGCTCAAGGGCAGAGGCGGTGTGGAGGAGGGTGGCTGTGAAGGTGGAAGGGAGAAAGCGGATGAAGACGATGCACGGGAAGGAGGAAGAGGTGAAGGAGGGTGGCTTGTCTTTTGAGGGGTGCTGCTTTTCCTCAGGCGCTCTTGCCATAGCTGTTTGTGCCTTTTCTCCAGGTGCCTTCGTAAGGCACTTGTCCCTACGTGAGAGTTGGCCTTTCCACGGCTCAATTTTTGTTGGCAGAGAGAACATATGGCTTTGCTCTGATCTGAGTGCAACACAAGCAGAAAAAAGAAAAAAGAGAGTCGGCACTACAGCTAACTACACATGCTAGGAGGGAAGCGGCATAAGGGAACAGTCTTCTTAAACCTTAGGTGCAGACAGCGTGCTCAGGCTTGCATGTGGACAGAAGATGCATATGTTGAAACAAAGTGGGTAAGTCGGCACTTGCTGTATACTGTCATTTATTCCAAAGGTGGTAATACATCATTTCACAAAAACATTGTGGAGGAGGTAAACATACCGTATAAGAAGGCTGTATGTGGTGGGTGGGTGCTGGGCACAGAAGAGCCTGACGGCCGTTTCGCGCTATATACGCGCTTCTACGGAGGCTATAAATAGCCTCCGTAGAAGCGCGTATATAGCGCGAAACGGCCGTCAGGCTCTTCTGTGCCCAGCACCCACCCACCACATACAGCCTTCTTATACGGTATGTTTACCTCCTCCACAATGTTTTTGTGAAATGATGTATTACCACCTTTGGAATAAATGACAGTATACAGCAAGTGCCGACTTACCCACTTTGTTTCAACATATTGCTCTGATCTGAGACACACATGTGAAAAAATTTCCAAACCGCTGAGCCCCCATGGGGTGATGGCGCTACGATGGCATCAGCAACTGACGTTGAAGGTCATGTTGGCTGGGTGTCCATAGCTGGCGATACATGGCGCCGGACACTGCCCACAACTGTTTCTGAGGACGAGCTCCCTCTGCTTCTATCATGGAGTCGTCTCCTCTTACTCCTCTCTGACTCCCCCTCTGAACTGTCCCCCTGGTCATCTCCTCTACTGGGAACATACGTGGCATCCGTATAATCGTCATTATAATCCTCCTGCCCAGCTTTGCTTTCCTCAGACACCTCCATAACTGCACCAACTTCAGGTGGTTCATCATCCCCCTCCTCACACGTTACGTCCATACTATCGCCACCTAACTCAGACGTATCAGGTGGGGTACCTGCGCCTTCTTCTTGTTGTTGCAGTAGTGGCTGTGAATCAGTGATTTTACCACTACCACCACCAAATAACTCCTGCAAAGTGGCAAATGCAACTTGTACTAGCGCTGGTGGCACTGGCTGCGGGAGATGAGGTGTTCTGTGTTAAAAACTCAACCACGTCCTCACAATTTTGGGAAGTTATGGCACGTGCCTTCTTCTGAGCACTGTATTTTGGGCCAGGTCCGCACGAAATCACAGCAACACCACCTCGCACAGACCTGCCGGTGCCAGGTGGCCTTCCTCTGGGTCTGTCTCTACCTCTTCCTCTACCTGGTTTGTCCATTTTGTCCATCTCGGGGGGATGCTAGGTATATGCAGTGAGCTGGGTTCACTCAACACAACAGGTAGTTATATGCAGTGAGGTGGGTTCACTCAACAGTAAAGGTAGTTATATGCAGTGAGCTGGGTTCACTCAACACAACAGGTAGTTATATGCAGTGAGGTGGGTTCACTCAACACAACAGGTAGTTAGATGCAGTGAGGTGGGTTCACTGAACAGTAAAGGTAGTTATATGCAGTGAGTTGGGTTCACTCAACACAACAGGTAGTTAGATGCAGTGAGATTGGTTCACTGAACAGTAAAGGTAGTTATATGCAGTGAGCTGGGTTCACTCAACACAACAGGTAGTTATATGCAGTGAGGTGGGTTCACTCAACAGTAAAGGTAGTTAGATGCAGTGAGGTGGGTTCACTGAACAGTAAAGGTAGTTATATGCAGTGAGGTGGGTTCACTCAACACAACAGGTAGTTATATGCAGTGAGCTGGGTTCACTCAACACAACAGGTAGTTAGATGCAGTGAGGTTGGTTCACTGAACAGTAAAGGTAGTTATATGCAGTGAGGTGGGTTCACTGAACAATAAAGGTTGTTATATGCAGTGAGCTGGGTTCACTCAACACAGCAGGTAGTTAGATGCAGTGAGCTGGGTTCACTCAACACAACAGGTAGTTAGATGCAGTGAGCTGGGTTCACTCAACACAACAGGTAGTTAGATGCAGTGAGGTTGGTTCACTGAACAGTAAAGGTAGTTATATGCAGTGAGGTGGGTTCACTCAACAATAAAGGTAGTTATATGCAGTGACATGGGTTCACTCAACACAACAGGTAGTTATATGCAGTAAGGTGGGTTCACTCAACAGAACAGGTAGTTAGATGCAGTGAGCTGGGTTCACTCAACGCAACAGGTAGTTAGATGCAGTGAGCTGGGTTCACTCAACAGAAAGCTAGGTATATGCAGTGATGAGGTGGGTTAAGTAAACACAACAGGTACTAGGTATATGCAGTACTGGGTAGTACAATGTGCAGCTCCCTGTCACACACACAAGTAGTCACTGAATGTGCTGGGTTGCTGGCAGTAGCACACACAGTATGAATTAACAAGCCTGTGTCTGCAACAAACGTGTCAGTTTGACACACACAAAACAAAAACAAAAAAAAGTACAGGATTAGCTCTGAAAAGAGCTGTTGAGGGGTGCTATAAAAGCAATAATAATCAGCCAGGAGCAAGCTAAGCAGCCAAGAACCTAACTAATCTGTCCCTAGGAGAACAATTTGCAGCAGCTCACCCTAGTCTGTCTAATAGCATGCAGACGAGTGACTCTAATGGAGGCTGCCTTATATAAGGGGGGGGAGGGGCTCCAGGGCTTAATGTAGCCTGAATGGCTACAATGTGCCTGCTGACTGTGATGCAGAGGGTCAAAGTTGACCCTCATATTGCATTATGGGGCGAATCGAACTTCCGCAAACGCGAACCACCAAAGTTCGCCTGGAACCGTTCGCCGGTGAACCATTCAATACACCTCTACACCTGACCTCATTGAGCCAATCAGAGGCCTCCCAGCCAAAGCCCTGGCACCCAATCACAGAAAGGAACACTGGCCAGCCCCCTGTATAATGAGGGCTGCCATGATGAGACAGATCGTCTTAGCTTGCTGAATGCTCACTGAGAGACATGCTCCAGTGCTGGTGGTGGCCTAGCAAGGGGGCTGTACACAGTTATAAACTAGCTGTTCAGTGATCATCCCGTTCACTACTATCACAACACTATTATTAATGCGTTAATTAGCTTGATTGATGTCTCATAGTGTGACATTTAGAGTGTGTGCTCCAGTGCTGCTGGGCCAAGGGCTGTACACAGTGGTAAGCTGTTCAGTGATTAACCCCTTCACTATCACTACACTATTGTTAAATCATTAATTAGCTTGATTGATGTCTCATAATGTGACATTTAGAGTGTGTGCTCCAGTGCTGCTGGGCCAAGGGCTGTACACAGTGATAATGTAACGGTTGGGTGTCGCAACTCAGATGTCCGATTATTTGGTGATCTGCAGAATCACCAATAATGCAGACGCTATACCTGATTATGTGTGATCTGCAGAATCACCAATAATACCATTATAGCAGCACAAGGAGCTGAGTATGTAGTGCTTGGTGCAACCGTAACTTAATAGTTTAGCGAGACCTCACCAGAGGGGCTGGTGAGGTACTATCAGTACACTGACCGTGTAATAGAGTACAGTAACTTTAATAGTTTTAGCGAGACCTCACCAGAGGGACTGGTGAGGTACTATCGGCACACTGACCGTATAATAAAGTACAAACCCCAACAAGCTGGAGATACTGAAACTGAAGAGATAGAATCTCCCGAGGAGCGGGTGATTCAGACAGCACTGCAGCCTAGTGATCACCTGAGGGGCAGATGATTGAGACGGTACTGCAGCCTGAGGAGCAGGAGGTACAGACAGTACTGCAACTAATGATCACCTGAGGAGCAGGTGATTCAGACTGTACTGCAGCCTAGGAGCAGGAGGTACAAACAGTACTGCAACTATTGATTACCTGAGGGTCCTGTCCTTGCCTGCGTAGACTGGGGAGGAGGAGGAGGATTACTGCCAGTGGTACCTTGATTGCTTTGTGCAGCCACATCACCCTTAAACGCATTGTAAAGCATCATCGACAGCTTGTTCTGCAAGTGCTGCATCCTTTCTGCCTTCTGTTGAGTTGGTAACAGGTCCGCCACTTTGTGCCTGTACCGAGGGTCTAGTAGTGTGGCCACCCAGTACAGGTCATTCGCCTTGAGTTTTTTGATACGGGGGTCCCTCAACAGGCTGGACAACATGAAAGAGGACATCTGCACAAAGCTGGATGCAGACGTACGCTCCATCTCCACTTGCTCTTCCTCAGTGAAGGGACGCAACTCCTCTTCCTCCCCCCAGCCACAAACAATACCACGGGAACGTGGAGCAGCAGAAGCCCCCTGTGATGGCTGCCGTGGTTGTTCTTCTTCAAAGCGTGCCATGGCCTTGTAAGAGCGCCTCAAATGCCCACACAACTTCCTGGCCTGCTTCAGGACATCCTCTAAGCCTGGGTACTTAAACACAAATCTTTGCACGACCAGATTCAGCACATGTGCCATAAAGGGTATGTGTGTCAGCTTTCCCAAATTCAACGCAGCAATGAGATTGCTGCCATTGTCACACACCACGTTGCCGATCTCAAGCTTGTGCGGGGTCAGCCATTGCTCCACCTGTTTGTTAAGAGCAGCCAGGAGAGCTGCGCCAGTGTGACTCTCCGCTTTCAGCAAGACATGTCTAACACTGCGTGACACCGTCGTACCTGGCATGCAGCATATACCCTGGGGTGCTGGGGCTGTGTAGCTGGAGAGGAGATCGCGGCACCAGCCAAGGAGGAGGAGGATGACGACAGCGAAGCGGTGGTAGCAGGTGGAGAGGAGGTGGCTGGAGGCCTGGCTGCAAGCCGTGGAGGTGTGACAAGTCGGTCCGCTGCGCAGCCACGTACTCCCTGCTTGCTGCCATCGGTCACCAGGTTGACCCAATGGGCTGTGTATGTAATGTAGTGGCCCTGCCCTTGCTTGGCAGACCAGGCATCCGTGGTCAGGTGGACCCTTGACCCAACGCTGTGTGCCAGAGATGACTCCACTTGCCTCTCAACTGCACGGTACAGTTTGGGTATGGCCTTTTGTGAAAAATAATTGCGGCCTGGTATCTTCCACTGCGGTGTACCAATGGCCACAAACTTACGGAAAGACTCCAACTCCACCAGCTTGTATGGTAATAGCTAATAGTTCCGCCACGCCAGCTGTCAGACGCCGGGCAAGAGGGTGACTGGCAGACATTTGCTTCTTACGCTCAAATACTTCCTTCACTGACAGCTGGGCACTGCTGTGGGCAGAGGAGAAGGAACCGCTGAAGGGAAGAGGCGGTATGGAGGAGGGTGGCTGTGAAGGTGCATGGGAGAAAGTGGATGAAGACGATGTACCTGAAGGAGAAAGAGGAGAAGGAGGGTGGCTTGTCTTTTGAGGGGTGCTGCTTTTCCTCAGGTGTTCTTGCCATAGCTGTTTGTGCCTTCTCTCCAGGTGCCTTCGTAAGGCACTTGTCCCTACGTGAGAGTTGGCCTTTCCACAGCTCAATTTTTGCTGGCAGAGACAACAGATGGCTTTGCTCCGATCTGAGACAAACACGTGAAAACATTTCCAAACCGCTGAGCCCCCCTAGGGTGATGGCGCTATGGTGGCATCAGCAGCTGACGTTGAAGGCCATGTTGGCTGGCTGGCCATAGCTGGCGATACATGGCGCCGGACACTTCCCCCAGCTGTTTCGGAGGATGAGCTCCCTCTGCTTCTATCATGGAGTCGTCTCCTCCTACTCCTCTCTGACTCCCCCTCTGAACTGTCCCCCTGGTCATCTCCTCTACCGGGAACATATGTGGTATCTGTATAATCGTCATCATAATCCTCCTGGCCAGCTTTGCTTTCTTCAGACACCTCCTCAACTGCACCAACTTCAGGTGGTTCATCATCCCCCTCCTCATACGATACATCCATACTATCGCCACCTAACTCAGACGTATGAGGTGGGGTACCTGCGCCTTCATCTTGTTGCAGTAGTGGCTGTGAATCAGTGATTTCACCACCACCACCAAATAACTCCTGCGAAGTGTCAAATGCAGCTTGTACTAGCGCTGGTGGCATTGGCTGCGGGAGATGAGGTCTTCTGTGTTAAATACTCAACCACGTCCTCACAATTTTGGGAAGTGATGGCACGTGCCTTCTTCTGAGCACTGTATTTTGGGACAGGTCTGCATGAAATCACAGCAACACCACCTCGCACAGACCTGCCGGTGCCTGGTGGCCTTCCTCTGGATCTGCCTATACCTCTTCCTCTACCTGGTTTGTCCATTTTGTCCATCTGGGTGGATGCTAGATATATGCAGTGAGGTGGGCTCACTCAACACAACAGGTAGTAGGATGCAGTGAGCTGGGTTCACTGAACAGTAAAGGTACTTAGATGCAGTGAGGTGGGTTCACTCAACACAACAGGTAGTAAGATGCAGTGAGCTGGGTTCACTGAACAGTAAAGGTACTTAGATGCAGTGAGGTGGGTTCACTCAACACAACAGGTAGTAGGATGCAGTTAGCTGGGTTCACTGAACAGTAAAGGTACTTAGATGCAATGAGGTGGGCTCACTCAACACAACAGGTAGTAAGATGCAGTGAGCTGGGTTCATTGAACAGTAAAGATACTTAGATGCAGTGAGGTGGGTTCACTCAACACAACAGGTAGTAGGATGCAGTGAGCTGGGTTCACTGAACAGTAAAGGTACTTAGATGCAGTGAGGTGTTCACTCAACACAACAGGTAGTAGGATGCAGTGAGCTGGGTTCACTGAACAGTAAAGGTACTTAGATGCAGTGAGGTGGGTTCACTCAACACAACAGGTAGTAAGATGCAGTGAGCTGGGTTCACAGACAGTAAAGGTACTTAGATGCAGTGAGGTGGGTTCACTCAACAGAACAGGTAGTAGGATGCAGTAAGCTGGGTTCACTGAACAGTAAAGGTACTTAGATGCAGTGAGGTGGGTTCACTCAACACAACAGGTAGTAGGATGCAGTGAGCTGGGTTCACTGAACAGTAAAGGTACTTAGATGCAGTGAGGTGGGTTCACTCAACACAACAGGTAGTAGGATGCAGTTAGCTGGGTTCACTGAACAGTAAAGGTACTTAGATGCAATGAGGTGGGCTCACTCAACACAACAGGTAGTAGGATGCAGTGAGCTGGGTTCACTGAACAGTAAAGGTACTTAGATGCAGTGAGGTGGGTTCACTCAACACAACAGGTAGTAAGATGCAGTGAGCTGGGTTCACTGAACAGTAAAGGAACTTAGATGCAGTGAGGTGAGTTCACTCAACACAACAGGTAGTAGGATGCAGTGAGCTGGGTTCACTGAACAGTAAAGGTACTTAGATGCAGTGAGGTGGGTTCACTCAACACAACAGGTAGTAGGATGCAGTGAGCTGGGTTCACTGAACAGTAAAGGTACTTAGATGCAGTGAGGTGGGTTCACTCAACACAACAGGTAGTAGGATGCAGTGAGCTGGGTTCACTGAACAGTAAAGGTACTTAGATGCAGTGAGGTGGGTTCACTCAACACAACAGGTAGTAGGATGCAGTGAGCTGGGTTCACTGAACAGTAAAGGTACTTAGATGCAGTGAGGTGGGTTCACTCAACACAACAGGTAGTAAGATGCAGTGAGCTGGGTTCACTGAACAGTAAAGGTACTTAGATGCAGTGAGGTGGGTTCACTCAACACAACAGGTAGTAGGATGCAGTAAGCTGGGTTCACTGAACAGTAAAGGTACTTAGATGCAGTGAGGTGGGTTCACTCAACACAACAGGTAGTAGGATGCAGTGAGCTGGGTTCACTGAACAGTAAAGGTACTTAGATGCAGTGAGGTGGGTTCACTCAACACAACAGGTAGCAGGATGCAGTGAGCTGGGTTCACTGAACAGCAAAGGTACTTAGATGCAGTGAGGTGGGTTCACTCAACACAACAGGTAGTAGGATGCAGTGAGCTGCGTTCACTGAACAGTAAAGGTACTTAGATGCAGTGAGGTGGGTTCACTCAACACAACAGGTAGTAGGATGCAGTGAGCTGGGTTCACTGAACAGTAAAGGTACTTAGATGCAGTGAGGTGGGTTCACTCAACACAACAGGTAGTAGGATGCAGTGAGCTGGGTTCACTGAACAGTAAAGGTACTTAGATGCAGTGAGGTGGGTTGACTCAACACAACAGGTACTTAAGAGGCAGTGAGGTGGGTTCACTGAACAGTAAAGGTACTTAGATGCAGTGAGCTGGGTTCACTGAACAGTAAAGGTACTTAGATGCCGTGAGGTGGGTTCACTCAACACAACAGGTAGTAGGATGCAATGAGCTGGGTTCACTGAACAGTAAAGGTACTTAGATGCAGTGAGGTGGGTTCACTCAACACAACAGGTAGTAGGATGCAGTGAGCTGGGCTCACTGAACAGTAAAGGTACTTAGATGCAGTGAGGTGAGTTCACTCAACACAACAGGTAGTTAGATGCAGTGATGCGGTGGGTTAAGTAAACACAACAGGTAATGCAGTATATGCAGTACTGGGTAGTACAATGTGCAGCTCCCTGTCACACACACAGGTAGTCACTGAATGTGCTGGGCTGCTGGAAGTGGCACACACACACTATCAATTGCAAGGCTGTGCATGCAACAAAAGTGTCAGTTTGACACAAAGAAAAAAAAAAAAGTACAGGATGAGCTCTGAAAAGAGCTATTGAGGGGTGCTATAAAAGCAATAACAATCAGCCAGGAGCAAGATAAACAGCCAAGAGCCTAACTAATCTGTCCCTAGAAGAACAAGTCTGCAGCAGCTGTCCCTACTCTGTCTCTAGCAGGCACATGAGTGAGGCTAATGGCCGCCGGAGCCTGCCTTATATAAGGGGGGGGGGGGGGGCTCCAGGGCTTAGTGTAGCCTGAATGGCTACAATGTGCCTGCTGATTGTGATGCAGAGGGTCAAAGTTGACCCTCATAGTGCATTATGGGGCGAATCGAACTTCCGCAAAAGTTCGCCTGGTGCAGGCGAACGCGAAACCCCAAAGTTCGCCTGGAACCGTTCGCCGGCGAACCGTTCGCTACATCTCTAGTTCTCTTTAAAGACTTGTCATTTCAAACTTTAACAATTTAAAGTTTTGTTGAAAACTTTTTTTTGTCATTTTTTCTATATACCAATCAGCAAACATTACTATTTAAATGCAATTGAAATCTTAGGCTACCTAGCTTTGTTTGGTTACGATATTATTATTGATTTATAAAGCGCCAACATATTCCGTGGTGCTGTACAAAGTAAGATACAAGCATAGGGTACATAATAATACAGACAATGGTGTACACCAATATACAAGATACATAATTAGTGACAAAATACAAAAAATGATACAAAATACAGAATACAAAATACAGAATTGGTAATGACAGTGATAAAAGTAACATGGTAAATAAAATATATAATGATTTCCAAGACTCAAAAGGGGGAGAGAGGCCTGCCCTTGTGAACTTACAATGTAAAGGGAATGGGGGGGGAACAAGAGGAAGGGTAGTATACAACAAATATATAGAGGCAGTGGGCTTTAGGATGCATAGTAGGAAAGCAATTTGCTCTTAAGACAAAGGGAAGTGGCTTAAGGTATCGCATATGCTTGTTGGAAGAAATTAGTTTTTAGAGAGCGTTTAAAGGTAACAAAGGTTGGTGAGTGACGGATGTGTTGTGGGAGGGCATTCCAGAGGAGGGGTGAAGCGCATGCAAAATCTTGTAAACGTGAATGTGAGGAGGTAATTCTAAACAGAAGATCATGTGCAAATCTGAGATTGCGATTGGGTATGTATCTGGAAATTAGTGAGGATATGTACCGGGGAGATTGTGGAGTGCTTTGTAGGTTATGGTTAGGAGTGTGAACTGGATCCTCTGGTTAATTGGCAGCCAGTGAAGAGCTTGACAGAGAGGGGCAGCAGAGGAAGATCGAGAAGAAAGATGAATGAGATGAGCAGCTGAGTTCAGCCTGCAGCAGGAGCGGGGCCAGTCTGTTAGAAGGTAGTCCACAAAGTAGTATGTTGCAGTAGTCCAGACGAGATATTATAAGAGCAGGTATTAACATTTTAGTTGATTCTTGAGTGAGAAAAGGTCAGATGCGAGATCATTTTTTGAGTTGGAGATGGCAGGAGCTGGTTATGGAGTGAACATGAGGAATAAAAGAGAGAGATGAGTCGAGTATTACCCCCAAGCACCGTGCTTTGGGAACTGAAGTTATGGGAGTGTTATTAACATTTATTGTTACTTCAGGCAGAGAGGTGGACAGAAACGGTGGAAAAATGATTAGTTCTGTTTTACTCATATTAAGTTTTAAGAAGCGAGAGGACATGAAAGAGGATATAGCAGACACGCAGTCAGGAACATGTTTGAGGAGGGAGTTAAGGTCTGGGGCCGAGAGGTACAGTTGTGTTTCATCTGCATACAGGTGGTATTGAAACCCGAATGAGTTGATTAAGTCACAGAGACTGTGCATGTAGATGGAAAAGAGGAGGGGACCAAGGACAGAGCCTTGAGGAACCCGACAGACAAAGCATGAGGAGAAGAGAACTGATCTGAGTAGGAGACTGTGAAGGACCTTCCAGAGAGGTAGAAAGATAACCATGTGAGAGCGAGGCCCTTCATTCCTACATTTGAAAGTATTTGTAGGAGTAAGGTGTGGTCAACAGCATGGGTGTCGCTAGCCCTATTTTAGGGGGCCTGTGCCCCCAACATGTCCTAGGGTGCCCCCAATCTATTTATAGGGGTGCCCCAGCCCCGCTGTCCCCCCTGGCCGTCCCCGCTGCCAGACAGCCCAGTGTGTGTCAGACCTCGATCAGCCGGCAACCACTAGTGCGGGCGCTAGGACCTAACGGACACCGCACTGATATGCGGAAGTGACATCACTTCTGCATAAACAGCGTGGTGGGTCTGTGCTCCCGCTCTAACTGGTCGCCGGTTGATACTGAGGTCTGACACTGCTGGCTGTCAGGTGAGGGGGGTCCTTGTCACTCACTACCTAACTGGGGTCCCTGTCACTACCTAACCTGGGGGGTGCCTGTCGCTCACTACCTAACCTGGGGGGCACCTGTCACTCACTACCTAACCTGGGGGTTCCTGTCACTCACTACCTAACCTGGGGGTCCCTGTCACTCACTACCTAACCTGGGGGTCCCTGGCACTCACTACCTAACCTGGGGGCACCTGTCACTCACTACCTAACCTGGGGGTCCCTGTCACTCACTACCTAACCTGGGGGTCCCTGTCACTCACTACCTAACCTGGGGGTCCCTGTCACTACCTAAACTGGGGGTGACTACCACTACCTAAACTGGGGGCCTCCTGTTCTCACCTAAACTGGGGGCTCCTGTCACTACATACACTGAGGGGTCCCTGTCACTACCTGAACTGGGGGGCACCTGTCACTACATACACTGGGGGGCTCCTGTCACTAAATGAGCTTCGGGGCTCCTGTCACTACCTGAACTGGGGGGCTCCTGTCACTGCCTAAACATTGGGGGCTCCTGTCACTACCTAAACTATCCAGGCCAGCCAGCCCAGCATCACCACCAGCCAACCAGCCCAGAATCACTGTCAAAAAGGCCACAGCATCACCACCAGTCAGGCCAGCATTTACTTCAACCAGCCAAGCACAGCCCAGCATTACCGCCAGCCAGGTCACAGCATCACCACCAGCCGGGCCACAGCATCGGCCACAGCCAGCCAACCCGGCCACAGCATCACCGCCAGCCAGGCCACAGCATCACTGCCAGGCCTTTCAGCCCACACATAATCCCCAATCCAGCAAAAAAATAGTATTGCCAGGCACAGCAGCCAGTAGAGGAGAATTCAGAAGCCAGGTGAAAGGTGTCTACCATATTAAGGGGGCATTCTGCCCATTTATGTGAAATGCTGTCTATTTATGTGCCTCATGACTGCTGAATTTGTCTTGTTGGGGGCCTCATGATTTCTGAATTTGTCTTGTTGGGGGCCTCATGATTTGTTGGGGGCCTCAAGATTGCTGAATTTGTCTTGTTGGGGGCCTCATGATTTGTTGGGGGCCTCGTGATTGCTCAATTTGTCTTGTTGGGGGCCTCATGATTGCTGAATTTGTCATGTTGGGGGTCTCATGATTGCTGAATTTGTCTTGATAGGGGCCTCATGATTGCTGAATTTGTCTTGTTGGGGGTCACATGATTGCTAACTGCGAGACTATGGGAAAAGCTAAATCATCATCATATGAGACAATAGCATTAAACCTAATTTTTTAGCTTTTTAAAACAGAAAATAAAACTGGGGGGTTCTAAAAATGAATACATTTTTCAGGAGTAGGATGGATGAAATTGTTTATCTTCACAGTTTATTTTCAACTTGGATTTTCCATAATGTTCATGTCTGAGTTAAAACGTTTGTACAGGTAGTCCCCGGTTAACGAACGAGATAGGTACTGTAGGCTCGTTCTTAAACTGAATCTGTCCTTAAGTCTAACGCTGTGCCTTCTCTGTCCCCTGTGCTTCCAGTGTCCCCCTCTGTTTCATCTCTGCCCCCCTCTGTGTCTCCATATCACACACCAATTTTAACATGCAGTACTTTTAAATAAAAGGACTAGGAGAAAAATGTGTGTATAGTGAGAGAATTGGCTAACCACCTTGGCGTTCTAATTCCCGCAGCCATATGGCCGCGGCCGGGTATTTTTTCAATATTTTTTTTCCTGTCATGTAGCTAGCCTAGTGCTAGCTACATGACTTACCCCATTGGCTCGGCTACCCCGTCTACCTTTTTTTTTCGGCGATACTTACGCGTCAGAAAAGAAAGGTGGAAACCGCTCACCCCAGAAAGAGCAGTGCCAGACCAGGATGGCTAATCCTAGGAAATGCTTGAAAACGAAGAAGGTCCGCACGATGCTCCTAAGATCCTATGTCTTTATTTATGGACGTATCCAAAAAGGTCAACACACAACACCAGCTGACATGTTTCGGACCTACTGGTCCTTATTCATAGCTAGAGTGCAAATAGCACAAAGGCCTCCTATATACCCTCCTTCGGTGGAGTGGGTGGTTCCCGAGACCAAGCCCAGGGAAACACCCCTAACCCCACACACAGGAAGGGATATGTACAATGTAGAATACAACACCTAAAAAAGACAAAATAGGCATTGCTGCTTAATCCATGGCTAGAAGTTTGGATCAAGACAGGAGGCCTACAGGCATAACGTACAAAATTACAATCAAATCCAACACCAATAAATGCATGTTAGAAAAATGATATCATAAAACCTATAAAAATATGTAGAAAATATGAATTGTACAATTAAAACCATCAAGGAGCAGCGTATATAGAGGAAGTGAACTCTAAGTTAGGAGTGCCAGATCCCAGCGGGAGTTCAGACCTTTTGGGAGTCTCGTACCCATTCTGAAAATCCATAAGGCCTCCCGGCTCTTAAGCCGTTTGGTTGTGTCCCCCCCTCTCTGTGCAGGCAAAACTCTCTCTAAGGCATGGAAGGAGAAGGAGGACATGTCACCTCGGTGGACCTGGCGAAAATGTTTCGCCACATTGGAGATATTGGTGCTAAGCCAGGCCGGACCACAGTAATGTTCCCCTATTCTAGCGCGTAACGATCTTGTGGTGCATCCTACATACTGTAGGGCACATGCCCCACAAGTGATGAGATACACCACATTCGACGTCCCGCAATTTACAAATTGCTTAATGGGGAAACTGCGTCCGTTCGAAGTCGACGTGGCAACCCGGGTTCGAGTATGGACCTTATAGTAGTGACATGTTCTCACTCCACATCTGTATGATCCCAACAGATTCAACCAGGTAGAAGGCCTGGTTCGGGACTCATACAGACTAGGAGACAATGATTGGGCCAAAGTGGGAGCACGCCTACTTGCAAAGCGTACCCCCTGTTGCAAAACATAGCGCAGGTCCTCATCACCCTCCAAAACTGGGAGATACTTTTTAAGAATAGACACGATCTTGTCAAATTCCTCACTGTACGTTGTTACAAAGGTGGGTTTGGAAACCCCAACATTCGCATCCGAGTCATCTGCATTTTTCAGCAAAGAATCCCTGCTTTTGGAATTGGCCCTGACCTGCGCTCTATTGATCATCCAGTTGGGGTACCCTCTCTCTTTCAATCTGGTCCCTACTGTTACAAACTCCTCCTCAAGCCAAGCCCCCCTCGAGCAGTTACGGCGGGCCCTGGTAAACTCCCCCACTGGGACCCCCCGTATAGTATGTTTCGGGTGACAGCTAGTAGCCCGGAGGGTTGTGTTCCCACTACATGGCTTTCTGTAGGTCCTAGAATGTATCCTCCCCTCATGGGAATCTCCTACTAAAGTTACATCCAAATAATCTATAGAATCCACCCCCCAATTGGAGATAAATTGTAAATTAAAGGTATTGGTGTTCAGTTCCCTCATAAATAGGGGGATATCCTCAGGGTTGCCCTTCCACACCAGAAGAAGGTCGTCAATGTACCTCCCGTACTTACGCGTCCTTGAACCTGTGATGAACGTGATTTCCTGTTTGGGCTTCTGTCGTTGCAATGGCGACGATCAGACATGAAAGCATGATGTCATCGACGTCATGAGGCGCTCCGATCCACCCCAGGCCAGGCTGGACTATGCGTCTCGGGGGGCCCTTTCGCGGTGGGTAGCGGCAGATCGGCGGGGTGCGGCGGCGGTCGGATACAACATGTGGCTAGCAAAGTGCTAGCTACATGTTTTTTATTTATTTTTTAAAAAAAAGACCGCTCCTAGCCGGAGCTATCCACCCTGGCATTCATGGACGAACTGAGCTCATCCGTAACACTAGGGTGGTTAAGGTATAGAAGGCACAGAGTAGTGGTAACTAAAGCAAATAAAATTCTGTGATGCATAAAACGTGAAATAATATCTTGAGATGCTAGTATACTACTCCCTCTGTATAAATCACTTGTGAGGCCACATCTGGAGTATGGATTATAATTTTGAGCACCACATTATACAAAGTACATTGACCTTCTAGAACAGGTACAAAGACCAGCAACTAAAGTAATCAGAGGGATGGAAGAGCTCAAATATCCAGAAAGGTTTGACAAACTGGGCTTATTTTAGCTTGGTAAAAAGGCGACTGAGAGGTGACCTGATTAACATGTTTAAATACATTAGAGAGTAATATAAAAGCTTGGCAGATGAGCTTTTTGTCCCTCGGGTTGTATAAAGGACAAGGGAACATGATCTGCGTATAGAGAAAAAATGTTTTTGCCATCTATTTAGAAAGGTGTCCCTCACAGTGAGAGTGGAATACCTCAGGAAGTAGTTATTGCAAACTCTATATCTGCAATTAAGGCTTATTCACACTACAAGAACTTTTTAGGAGTTAGAGATTTTAAAAGCTCTTGCTAATGCAATGTTATAGGGGATTTTTTACAAAATCACAACAAACACTCACATGGGATAACATTAGCAAGAGCATTTAAAATCACAGTGCACTTAGAAAAGCCCCTGTAGCGTGAATAAGCCCTACAAGAGGGCTTGGATGTTTTCCATGCATTGAAGGGCATCCACGGCTATAATAACTAGGTAATTCCTGGGAGAGTTGATCCAGGCATTTCTCTGACTGCCACCTGGAGTGGGGAAGGAATTTTTCCTTTTTAAGACTAGTTGGTCCAGGCCTTGCAAGGTTTTTCTCCTGGATCAACTGGGATATGTGCAGGTTCAGGAAAGTGTTTTTTTTTTTTCTGGTTAGACCTGATTGACTGATGTCTTTTTTTCAACCAAACTAACTCTGTAAATGTATGCAAGGCCACTTTAGGTGAGTTTTAACTGCAAAAAAACTGTTTTAATTTCTGCATGCAGGTAAAGTTGGTTTGCCTCTCACTGTGCCATATTCTACCACCAAATTTGCCCTTGACGGCTTCTTCAGCTCATTAAGAATGGAATTCAAGCACCAGAACGTTAATGTGTCCATCACACTTTGTGTTATCAGCTATATTGATACAGGTAAAATAAATAACTCAATAATGAATAATGTCATATTTCCTACAAATATGTTTAATTTTGTGTTATATGACTACAAAACTTTGTTACTACTTTTCCTATATTATGCACTCTCATATGCTGTTCTGAATGTGTCCAAAATGATTGAAATCCATGACCTAATAGCCTGTTTCCACTACACGCGGATTCTGGATGCAAAAAAACTGACTCCAATGAATGTCTATGGACCTGTTTCCACTAAACACAATTTTTCTGATGCAGATTTCCTGTAGGCATTCATTGGAGTCAGTTTCCTGCATCCCGAATCTGCGTATAATGAGAACAGTTACAAACTGTGTCTCAAAAGAGACCTGACCATTAATGTACAAAGAGAGTGACTGAAATAAATCACTGTTTGATTGACTGGATGCAATGTATATGTTCCAGTGGTCAAAAAAAAATCACATAATAGGACATATGAGACAGGCCTGATAGCTGATGAATATCGTGTTGGCAGGTCTCATATAAAAATCAGTTTAAAATGCATAAAATGCTGTCTGTGGATGAGAGGTCCTTGCTGATCCCCCCCCCCCCCCCCCGTAACTGGAAATCGTAAACAAGGCACTGGGGTGTAGCTATTCACACCACATTAAGACAGTTGATTGCATTGGTGAAGGTACAATTGTTTATGCAGAGGGCTGCAGGAGTAAGTCATAAGTCATGTCACAAGAGCCAATGGTCTCAGTGTCCCCATTAGCCACAATTAATCTCAGATACTCCTACTTAAAAGATTGCCTTCACAGAAGGTATAAAGCTGGGGTAGAACAGGGTGATCTATACATATCAATACAGTGACAATGTTATTCAACAAGGGCTAGTTTCACTCTATAAACAAGAGCTTCGTCAGGAAATAGAACACATAGTGTATAAATAATAAAAAGTAATCCCCCCACCACAAGAAACCCCACAGCAATATAGATCACAATAGAGCCAGATATATTGCTGTGGGGTTTCTTGTGGTGGGGGGATTACTTTTTATTATTTATACACTATGTGTTCTATTTCCTGACGAAGCTCCTGTTTATAGAGTGAAACTAGCCCTAGTTGAATAACACTGTCACTGTATTGATATGTATAGATCACCCTGTTCTACCCCTGCTTTATACCTTCTGTGAAGGCAATCTTTTAGGGCTTTACTACTATGTAGGAGTATCTGAGATTAATTGTGGCTAATGGGGACACTGAGACCATTGGCTCTTGTTACATGACTTATGACTTACTCCTGCAGCCCTCTGCATAAACAATTGCACCTTCACCAATGCAATCAACTGTCTTAACCTCCTTGCCGGTCTAAAAAATCCAGCAAGGAGGCAGCGCCGCACTTTTTTATTTATTTATTTATTTTTTAAATCATGTAGCGAGCCCAGGGCTCGCTACATGATAGCCGCTGAGCAGCGGCATCCCCCCACCCACTCCGATCACCTTCGGCGATCAGAGTATGTAGGAAATCCCGTTGAGAACGGGATTTCCTGCAGGGCTTTCCTGGTCGCCATGGCGACCGGGCGGGATGACGTCACCGACGTCATGGACGTCGTGGCGTCAGAGGGAATCCCGATCCGCCCCTTAGCGCTGCCTGGCACTGACTGGCCAGATTGCGCAGGGGTCTGGGGCGGGGGGGGGGGGCGCTCGGCGCGGCGGGTAGCGGCAAATCGGCGGCGAGCGGCGGCGACCGCATACTACACGCAGCTAGCAAAGTGCTAGCTGCGTGTAGGAAAAAAAAATTATGCAAATCGGCCCAGCGGGGCCTGAGAAATCCTCCTGCGCAGGTTACCCCGAACTGAGTTCGGGATAACCGGCAAGAAGGTTAATGTGAATCAGAATCAGAATCAATTTATTTCGCCAAGTACAACGGGAGTTATACCCGGAATTATTTTTGGCACATACAGGGTTGGTGATGGTACGGTACAGTATCAGACATGCAGTAGATTGAGAGACATACACATGCAGCATAGTATACAAGAGCAGGCATATACAAGGCAACACGGCATATACAAAGCATATACAAAGCATATACAAGCATATACAAGCATATACAAAGCAGCAAAAACTGGAGGGGTCCTAGTGCTGTGTGAGCGGAGCTGCCTGCCTCCTTGGCGGCGCTCACCAATTCCATAGCAGCTCGGATGCCCCCGTAATATCCGACAGTACATAGAGAAGGAGAGAACAGAAGGAAGAAAGGGAGAGAGAAGGAATAAAGAGAGAGAGAGAGAGAGAGAGAGAGAGAGAGAGAGAGAGAGGGAGAGAGGGAGAGAGGAGAAGAAGGATTATTAGGCTAGAGAGAGACACAGAGTTCAAAAAGTCCTGCTATCCAGCTGGTTGATGGTGTGGCTGGAGGATCCCATGGCTGCACAAATCTATCCCCCAGCTGCAGCTTAGTGGCATTTTGAGCAGGAGGGGGACCTGGTGGTGGAGGGCAGGAGGTTCCTTGGGAGACCCCTTAGGATTGCAGAGTCCCCGGTTAGTGTCCCTGCGTGTGCTTGAGGTGGCTGGCTCCCTAACTACCCTGGTAGCGGTGGCAGTGTTTTACCTGATGCGGAGGTCTGAATAGCTACACCCCAGTGCCTTATTTACGATTTCCAGTTACTGGGGGGGGGGGGGGATCAGCAAGGACCTCTCATCCATAGACAGCATTTTATGCATTTTAATCTGATTTTTATATGAGACCTGCCGGCACGATATTCATCAGCTATCAGGCCTGTCTCATATGTCCTATTATGTGATTTTTTTTTGACCACTGGAACATATACATTGCATCCAGTCGATCAAACAGTGATTTATTTCAGTCACTCTCTTTGTACATTAATGGTCAAGTCTCTTTTGAGACACAGTTTGTAATTGTTTATTACCTGTACATCTATTCGGTGTGTTTGTATAATGAAAACAGGCCCTAATGCCTGATACAATACTGTAACAAGATCATGAGTGCTAACAGGGTACAAAAGCACTTTAGTAAAAAAAAAAAAAATTTTTTTTATTGTTCAACACCCAAAGGCAATGAACAGATTATCCTACATTTTCATGGCAGCCCCAGGCCAAATGCACATCCTTCTTGTGTGCAAATGTATCAATGCTAGTGTAAAGCAGCAAAATGTTTTGCAGTCACATGAAAAAGCATGGATCCATCCTGCCTTGTGTGCTAGTGGTGTAATGTTGTGGGAAATATTTTCTTGGTACACTCTGGGCCCCTTAGTACCAACTAAGCATTAACTGCTGCCTACCTGACTCTGAATATTGTTGCTGACCATGTCCACCACTTTAACACCACAGTGTACCTGTCTTCTTATGGCTTCTTTCAGCACAATGTCAGAAATCTCAAGTTATCTCAAAATGGTTTCTTGAACTTGATAATGAGTTCAATGTACTGCTCCAATGACCTCCATAGTTAACAAATCTCAGTCCAATAGAGCTCCTTTGGGATGTGTTAGAATGAAAGATTTGCATCATGGATGTGTAACCGATAAATCTGTAGCAACTGCGAGATGCTATCGTGTCCTGAAAAAGTATTCACCTCCCTTTACTTTGTACCAGAGCCGGGACAAGGTCCCCCAGCACCCAAGGCTGAGACACCAAAGTGCGCCCCTCCATCCCTCCACCCCAGCCGTCACACACTGATTACTATTAGACTAAGAGGCACCCCAGGGCCCCCAACACCTTAATCTCTAGTTATCTGGCTTGTTGTCACTTCCATGTATCTCCTTTTCTTATTTCTTTCTGCTTCAAACACAATTAGGAATGACAGCTGAATGAATTGTGTGCCCCCTCCTACACTGCGCCCTGAGGCTGGAGCCTCTCCAGCCTATGCCTCGGCCCGGCCCTGCTTTGTACCTATGTTGTTACATTTCAACATGTCATTTTAATGCTTTTTAGCCTTTTTTATGTGATGGTTTTACAAAAAATAGTCAAATTTAGTGAAGTAAAATAATAATATATAGCCCCTAAAAAGTCCTGTGCAACAACATGATCTGTCTGTTAGTATAAAACACCTTTTCAGAAATGCCCCAGAGGCTTCAACACCACTAAACAATAGGCATCACACCACAAAAGACCAAGGAGCTCTCCAAACAAGTCAGGGACAACGTTGGTGTGAAGTTCAAGTAGGCTGGGTTATAAAAAATAATATCCAAAGCTCTGAATATACACCAGAGCACCATCAAATCGATCATCTTCAAAAACTAAAGAACATGGTGTCACAACAAACCTGCCAAGAGAGGGCCACTGTAACGATCGGTGTCAGCACACAGAGAGAATCTGATTATTGGTGATCTGCAGTATCACCAAGAATACAGATATATACCTGATTATTGATGATCTGCAGAATCACCGATAATCCAAGTATAACTACCCTCTGGACACCTGTATAGTGTGAGTGTTTGGTGCAAAAGTAATGACTTTGAGTAGGACCACCCGAGGAGCAGGTGGTCTTTGGCAGTATGGGCGATACCGCCCTCTGAGAAGTGCAAAAACCTTCCAGCAGCCTGAGACCTCCAAAGGGGTGGAGCCCCAGGCTGAAAGTAGGAAGAACCTGTGTATGAGTGACACCTAAAAGGTGGATGTCACTAGCAGGTCTGGAGTCTATCTCTTAACCACTTGAGGACCTAGGGCTTTCTACCCCTTAAGGACCGGCCACTTTTTTTCAATTCAGACCACTGCAGCTTTCACGGTTTATTGCTCGCTCATACAACCTACCACCTAAATGAATTTTGGCTCCTTTTCTTGTCACTAATAAAGCTTTCTTTTGGTGCTATTTGATTGCTCCTGCGATTTTTACTTTTTATTATATTCATCAAAAAAGACATGAATTTTGGCAAAAAAAATGATTTTTTAAACTTTCTGTGCTGACATTTTTCAAATAAAGTAAAATTTCTGTATACATGCAGCGCGAAAAATGTGGACAAACATGTTTTTGATAAAAAACCCCCCCCATTCAGTGTATATTTATTGGTTTGGGTAAAAGTTATAGCGTTTACAAACTATGGTGCAAAAAGTGAATTTTCTCATTTTCAAGCATCTATGACTTTTCTGACCCCCTGTCATGTTTCATGAGGGGCTAGAATTCCAGGATAGTATAAATACCCCCCAAATTACCCCATTTTGGAAAGAAGACATCCCAAAGTATTCACTGAGAGGCATAGTGAGTTCATAGAAGATATTATTTTTTGTCACAAGTAAGCGGAAAATGACACTTTGTGAGAAAAAAAAAAAAAAAAAAGTTTCCATTTCTTCTAACTTGCGACAAAAAAAATGAAATCTGCCACGGACTCACCATGCCCCTCTCTGAATACCTTGAAGGGTCTACTTTCCAAAATGGGGTCATTTGTGGGGTGTGTTTACTGTCCTGACATTTTGGGGGGTGCTAAATTGTAAGCACCCCTGTAAAGCCTAAAGGTGCTCATTGGACTTTGGACCCCTTAGCGCAGTTAGGCTGCAAAAAAGTGCCACACATGTGGTATTGCCGTACTCAGGAGAAGTAGTATAATGTGTTTTGGGGTGTATTTTTACACATACCCATGCTGGGTGGGAGAAATATCTCTGTAAATGACAATTTGTTAATTTTTTTTACACACAATTGTCCATTTACAGAGATCTTTCTCCCACTCAGCATGGGTATGTGTAAAAATACACCACAAAACACATTATACTACTTCTCCTGAGTACGGCGATACCACATGTGTGGCACTTTTTTGCACTCTAACTGCGCTAAAGGGCCCAAAGTCCAATGAGTACCTTTAGGATTTCACAGGTCATTTTGAGAAATTGCGTTTCAAGACTACTCCTCACGGTTTAGGGCCCCTAAAATGCCAGGGCAGTATAGGAACCCCACAAATGACCCCATTTTAGAAAGAAGACAACCCAAGGTATTCCGTTAGGAGTATGGTGAGTTCATAGAAGATTTTATTTTTTGTCAAAAGTTAGCGGAAAATGACACTTTGTGAAAAAACACAATTAAAATCAATTTCCGCTAACTTGTGACAAAAAAAAAAATCTTCTATGAACTCGCCATTATCCTAACGGAATACCTTGGGGTGTCTTCTTTCTAAAATGGGGTCATTTGTGGGGTTCCTATACTGCCCTGGCATTTTAGGGGCCCTAAACCGTGAGGAGTAGTCTTGAAACGAAATTTCTCAAAATGACCTGTGAAATCCTAAAGGTACTCATTGGACTTTGGGCCCTTTAGCGCAGTTAGGGTGCAAAAAAGTGCCACACATGTGGTATCGCCATACTCGGGAGAAGTAGTACAATGTGTTTTGGGGTGTATTTTTACACATACCCATGCTGGGGGGGAGAAATACCTCTGTAAATGGACAATTGTGTGTAAAAAAATCAAAAGATTGTCATTTACAGAAGTATTTCTCCCACCCAGCATGGGTATGTGTAAAAATACACCCCAAAACACATTATACTACTTCTCCCGAGTACGGCGATACCACATGTGTGGCACTTTTTTGCACCCTAACTGCACTAAGGGGCCCAAAGTCCAATGAGTACCTTTAGGATTTCACAGGTCATTTTTGTTTCAAGACTACTCCTCACGGTTTAGGGCCCCTAAAATGCCAGGGCAGTATAGGAACCCCACTAATGACCCCATTTTAGAAAGAAGACACCCCAAGGTATTCCGTTAGGAGTATGGTGAGTTCATAGAAGTTTTTATTTTTTTGTCACAAGTTAGCGGAAATTGATTTTAATTGTTTTTTTTCACAAAGTGTCATTTTCCGCTAACTTGTGACAAAAAATAAAATCTTCTATGAACTCACCATACTCCGTACGGAATACCTCTGGGTGTCTTCTTTCTAGAATGGGGTCATTTGTGGGGTTCCTATACTGCCCTGGCATTTTAGGGGCCCTAAACCGTGAGGAGTAGTCTTGAAACCAAATGTCGCAAAATGACCTGCGAAATCCTAAAGGTACTCATTGGACTTTGGGCCCCTTAGCGTACTTAGGGTGTAAAAAAAAGTGCCACACATGTGGTACCGCCGTACTCAGGAGAAGTAGTATAATGCGTTTTGGGGTGTATTTTTACACATACCCATGCTAAGTGGGAGAAATATCTCTGTAAATGACAATTGTTTGATTTTTTTACACACAATTGTCCATTTACATAGAAATTTCTCCAACCCAGCATGGGTATGTGTAAAAATACACCCCAAAACACATTATACTACTTTTCCTGAGTACGGCGGTACCACATGTGTGACACTTTTTTGCAGCCTAGGTGCGCTAAGGGGCCCAACGTCCTATTCACAGGTCATTTTGAGGCATTTGTTTTCTAGACTACTCCTCGCGGTTTAGGGCCCCTAAAATGCAAGGGCAGAATAGGAACCCCACAAGTGACCCCATTTTAGAAAGAAGACACCCCAAGGTATTCCGTTAGGTGTATGGCGAGTTCATAGAAGATTTTAGTTTTTGTCACAAGTTAGTGAAAAATGACACTTTGTGAAAAAAAAACAATAAAAATCAATTTCCGCTAACTTTTGACAAAAAATAAAATCTTCTATGAACTCGTCATACACCTAACAGAATACCTTGGGGTGTCTTTTTTTCTAAAATGGGGTCACTTGTGGGGTTCCTATACCGCCCTGGCATTTTACAGGCCCAAAACCGTGAGTAGTCTGGAAACCAAATGTCTCAAAATGACTGTTCAGGGGTATAAGCATCTGCAAATTTTGATGACAGGTGGTCTATGAGGGGGCGAATTTTGTGGAACCGGTCATAAGCAGGGTGGCCTTTTAGATGACAGGTTGTATTGGGCCTGATCTGATGGATAGGAGTGCTAGGGGGGTGACAGGAGGTGATTGATGGGTGTCTCAGGGGGTGGTTAGAGGGGAAAATAGATGCAATCAATGCACTGGGGAGGTGATCGGAAGGGGGTCTGAGGGGGATCTGAGGGTTTGGCCGAGTGATCAGGAGCCCACACGGGGCAAATTGGGGCCTGATCTGATGGGTAGGTGTGCTAGGGGGTGACAGGAGGTGATTGATGGGTGTCTCAAGGTGTGATTAGAGGGGGGAATAGATGCAAGCAATGCACTGGCGAGGTGATCAGGGCTGGGGTCTGAGGGCATTCTGAGGGTGTGGGCGGGTGATTGAGTGCCCTAGGGGCAGATAGGGGTCTAATCTGATAGGTAGCAGTGACAGGGGGTGATTGATGGGTAATTAGTGGGTGTTTAGGGTAGAGAACAGATGTAAACACTGCACTTGGGAGGTGATCGGACGTCGGATCTGCGGGCGATCTATTGGTGTGGGTGGGTGATCAGATTGCCCGCAAGGGGCAGGTTAGGGGCTGATTGATGGGTGGCAGTGACAGCGGGTGATTGATGGGCGGCAGTGACAGGGGGTGATTGATGGGTGGCAGTGACAGGGGGTGATTGATGGGTGATTGATAGGTGATTGACAGGTAATCAGTGGGTTATTACAGGGGAGAACAGATGTAAATATTGCACTGGCGAATTGATAAGGGGGGGGGTCTGAGGGCAATCTGAGCGTGTAGGCGGGCGATTGGGTGCCCGCAAGGGGCAGATTAGGGTCTGATCTGATGGGTAACAGTGACAGGTGGTGATAGGGGGTGATTGATGGGTGATTGATGGGTAATTAGTGGGTGTTTAGAGGAGAGAATAGATGGAAACACTGCGCTTGGGTGGTGATCTGATGTCGGATCTGCGGGCGATCTATTGGTGTGGGTGGGTGATCAGTTTGCCCGCAAGGGGCAGGTTAGGGGCTGATTGTTGGGTGGCAGTGACAGGGGGTGATTGATGGGTGATAGGTGATTGGCAGGTGATTGCAGGTGATAAGTGGGCTATTACAGGGAAGGCCAGATGTAATTAATGCACTGGCGAATTTATGAGGGGGGGGTCTGAGGGCAATCTGAGCGTGTGGGCGGGTGATTGGGTGCCCGCAAGGGGCAGATTATGGTCTGATCTGATAGGTAACAGTGACAGTTGGTGATAGGGGGTGATTGATGGGTGATTGATGGGTAATTAGTGGGTGTTTAGAGAAGATAACAGATGTAAACAATACATTTGGGAGGTAATCTGACGGCGGGTTTGCGGGCGATCTAATGGTGTGGGTGGGTGATCAGATTGCCCGCAAGGGGCAGGTTAGGGGCTGATTGATGGGTGGCAGTGACAGGGGGTGACAGGGGGTGATTGATGGGTGATAGGTGATTGGCAGGTGATTGACAGGTGATCAGTGGGTTATTACAGGGAAGAACAGATGTAATTAATGCACTGGTGAATTGATAAGGGGGGGTCAGAGGGCAATCTGAGCGTGTGGGCGGGTGATTGGGTGCCCGCAAGGGGCAGATTAGGGTCTGATCTGATAGGTAAAAGTGACAGGTGGTGATAGGGGGTGATTGATGGGTGATTGATGGGTAATTAGTGGGTGTTTAGAGGAGAGAATAGATGTAAACAATGGATTTGGGAGGTGATCTGATGTCGGATCTGCGAGCGATCTATTGGTGTGGGGGGGTGATCAGATTGCCCGCAAGGGGCAGGTTAGGGGCTGATTGATGGGTGGCAGTGACAGGGGGTGATTGACGGGTGATTGACGGGTGATTGACAGGTGATGGACAGGTGATTGACAGGTGATCAGGGGGGATAGATGCATACAGTACATGGGGGGGGTCTGGGGGGGGGGTCTGGGGAGAATCTGAGGGGTGGGGGGTGATCAGGAGGGAGCGGGGGGCAGGGGGGGGATAAAAAAAATAGCGTTGACAGATAGTGACAGGGAGTGATTGATGGGTGATTAGGGGGGGTGATTGGGTGCAAACAGGGGTCTGGGGGGTGGGCAGGGGGGGGTCTGATGGGTGCTGTGGGCGATCTGGGGCAGGGGGGGGGGAAATCAGTGTGCTTGGTGCAGACTAGGGTGGCTGCAGCCTGCCCTGGTGGTCCCTCGGACATTGGGACCACCAGGGCAGGAGGCAGCCTGTATAATACACTTTGTAAACATTACAAAGTGTATTATACACTTTGTATGCGGCGATCGTCGGGTTAACATCCCACCGGCGCTTCCGTATGGCCGGCAGGATGTTGCGGCGGGTGAGCGGCGCCAGGCGGAGGCGGAGGATCGCGTCACGGATGACGCGATCGCTCCGCCCATGCCCATACAAGGACCGCCGCCAATTGTCAATACGGCGGTCCTTGCGGTGTCCACTTCCCGGCCGCCAATTGTATATACGGCGGTCGGGAAGTGGTTAATGGAGAGAGATAGCTCTCAAGGTCGGGCAAGCCAGGTCGGCAACACACGGACAGACAAGGTACAGAGACAGAAGGCTGATTCGGTATCCAAAGGCAGGCAGGGTTAGCAACAGATAATCAGATATGCGTAGGTACCGAATCAGAAAGCAGAGGGACAGTCAGAAATGCAATAGGTCATAACAGATATCAAAACAATGCCTAGACTTGGGTGTGAGGTCCGTGGTCTCAACACCCTGGAACTAGTCTGGAGTATAACACAAAGATAACACAGAGTCCCTAATCTTGGGTGTGAGGTCCGTGGTCTCAACACCTTGGAACTAGTCTGAAGTATAACACAATGATAACACAGAGTCCCTAATCTTGGGTGTGAGGTCCGTGGTCTCAACACCCTGGAACTAGTCTGAAGTATAACACAATGATAACACAGAGTCCCTAATCTTGGGTGTGAGGTCCGTGGTCTCAACACCCTGGAACTAGTCTGAAGTATAACACAATGATAAACAGAAGTAATCTGGCTCAGTGTGAATTCCCAGGTCCTCCTGGTTCTAACACACTGTAGGATCTGACTAAGGTCTGAGTGCTTCCACGTAAGTGTTCGCAACGGCAGACAACCTGAGACTGACCAGCAGTAACTATATATAGAGCGGCGCTCTCCGGCGCCACCCATCAGTGATTGACCAATAGTCACTTGCTCTGAGGTCAGCTGACCAACCTGGTCAGCTGATCCCTCCTCGGTTGTCATAAAGGTTCTGCCTCTCAGCGCGCGCGCATTCCTCAATCTGTGTGAACTAACAGACCCAGCCACACCAGACGCACACTGCTGCGTGCAAACCGCTGCGCTTGACGCGGAATCAGCTGCCTTTCTGTCAGTACACGCGGCGGCTTTTCCGCATTCTATTACAGCCACCCACCAAATCTCACAGACAGGGAAAGGAGGGCATTAATCAGGCAGCATATACGCCAAAGTAACCCTCCTGGAGTTGTAGAGGTCTACACCAGATCTGTCCACAGGACCGTAATTTGCCATACACTACATAGAGCTGGGCTTTATGGAAGAGTGGCCAGACAAAAACCCATAGCTTAGTGTTAAAAATAAGGCACATTTTAAAGTTTTCTAAAAGGCATGTGGACATCTCCGAAGGTGCTCTGGTCAGATGAGACTAAAATTTAACTTTTTGGCCACCAAGAAAATGCTATGTATGGCGCACACTTAACACATCCCATCACCAGTGGCGGCGCCATGCTGAGGCTTACCCAGGCTTCAGCCCCAGCTGGCGACTCATCAGTCCCCCCCTAAAGCCCCCCCTCCCGTGGCCGCCCCAAGTTCCTTTGCACAAGGAGGAGGAGGACTGTCTGGACTGGAGCCTGGGAGGAGGGCCTGGCGCTGACTGTCAGTATGACCACCAGCAATCAGTCACCGCCCTCGGCCCAGCTCACATGCTGGCTGGCAGTCACGCGGAGCGGCCCGCAAGGGTACGCGTTGGTGGCGTATAAAGCTGGTCACGTGATGACATTCGGCGTCACGTGACACGCGCAGTGCGCTCACCTCGCCTGGCCCCCCCTCCCGCTCAGATAGCTTCGGCAACTTGCCGCCGACGGACGAAGACAGTCTGCATCACTTAGCTGGACTGGCTGCCAGCCAGAGCCAGCACTCACACCCACCCAGCACAGGACAGGAAATGTCCGGATTGCTCGGGAGTCAGACTGGAGCCGAGCCAGAGCTCAGCAGCAGCAGGAGGAACTCAGAGGAAGACTCAAGGCAGCTCAGCTGCTCAAGGTGGGTTTCCAGCCAGCCAACTGCCCACATTTTTTTTTTTGCACCACCCAGGCCTGAGCTGCCTCCTGAGCTGAGCCCAGCCCGGCACCACCGCCAACCAGGCCTGCCTGAGCTGCCCTGGGGGACCCCCAGCCCACCACCACCAGCCAGGCCTGAGCTGCCCTGGGGCCCCCAGCCCACCACCACCACCAGCCAGGCCTGAGCTGCCCTGGAGCCCCCAGCCCACCACCACCATCCAGGCCTGAGCTGCCCTGGGAGGCCCCCAGCCCACCACCACCAGCCAGGCCTGAGCTGCCCTGGGGGGCCCCCAGCCCACCACCACCAGCCAGGCCTGAGCTGCCCTGGGGGCCCCCAGCCCACCACCACCAGCCAGGCCTGAGCTGCCCTGGGGGGCCCCCAGCCCACCACCACCAGCCAGGCCTGAGCTGCCCTGGGGGGCCCCCAGCCCACCAGCCAGGCCTGAGCTGCCCTGGGGGCCCCCAGCCCACCACCACCATCCAGGCCTGAGCTGCCCTGGGGGGCCCCCAGCCCACCACCACCAGCCGGGCCTGAGCTGCCCTAGGGCCCCCACCACCACCATCCAGGCCTGAGCTGCCCTGGGGCCCCCAGCCCACCACCACCATCCAGGCCTGAGCTGCCCTGGGGCCCCCAGCCCACCACCACCAGCCAGGCCTGAGGCCTCCAGCCCACCACCAGCCAGGCTTGAGGTGCCCTGGGGCCCCCAGCCCACCACCACCAGCCTGACTACATATACTGGGGACAGCTATGCGCCTGGCTACATATCCTGGGGACATCTATACACCTGGCTACCTATACTGGGGACACTGGCTGTCTGTCATTATGTGCATTAACTGGTGAAAGGCTGCCTGTCATTACATGCATTTACTGGTGAAAAGCTGTCTCTCATTACATGCGTTTACTGATGAAAAGCTGTCTCTCATTACATGCATTTACTGGTGAAAAGCTGTCTCTCATTACATGCATTTACTGGGGAAATGCTGTCTGTCATTATGTGCATTAACTGGTGAAATGCTGTCTGTCATTACGTGCATTTACTGGTGAAAAGCTGTCTCTTATGTGCATTTACTGGTGAAAAGCTGTCTCTTATGTGCATTTACTGGTGAAAAGCTGTCTCTTATGTGCATTTACTGGTGAAAAGCTGTCTCTTATGCGCATTTACTGGTGAAAGGCTGTCTCTCATTACATGCATTTACTGGGGAAACGCTGTCTCTTATGTGCATTTACTGGTGAAAAGCTGTCTCTCATTACATGCATTTACTGGGGAAACGCTGTCTCTTATGTGCATTTACTGGGGAAACGCTGTCTGTCATTACATGTATTTACTGGGGAAACGCTGTCTGTAATTATGTGCATTTACTTCATATTTTTTTTTATCAAGAAGTTTTAAATCAGGATGATACCATTTATTGGCTAACTACAAATGAATAAGAATGAACAAGCTTTCGGCCTTGCAGCCTTCGTCAGGTTTACATCCTGTTAGTTTGCAAGCTGGTGGTACAGACAGCTTATATACATGCAACATCAAAAGGGAAAACAGATATTTTTTTCAAGCATAAATACATCATGAAGATGCCTTAATACAAACAGACCATCTAAATGGGGTAAGATAAGGATCCTTGTTTACTTTATTGCTCACAGACCTGGTATTAGGATTGACCCAGAGGTATCGTAAATTCTTAGTTCACAAGTTCAGCTAGGGTGGCTGAGACAGTTCATATATCATCAATCTCATACCAATATAGAAAGTTGTTGTCCTTATTCAAACCCTTCTGCACAGCTTTGAAACAATTTATAAATTTTGTTTCTGCTATTAATCGGTCATTTGACGTTTTAAAGCCGCCCTTCAGGGCAGTGACACGAAGATCATCCATGCTGTGTCCGTTGGACCGAAAGTGTGTAGCAACTGGGAGTCCAGATTTGGTATCATTAATAGTGTGCCTGTGTCCATTCATACGTTTGCGCAGAGTTTGTCCAGTTTCTCCCACGTACATAACATTGGGGCATTTAGCACACATGATCAGATATACCAGATTGGTGGACCCACAAGAAAATTTACCTTGTACTCTGTACTCCTGTTGTGAACCTGGTATCGTTACCCTGTCAGTGGAGTAAATGTGTCTGCAGGTCCCACATATTTTTTGTCGGCAGGGTGATGTTCCGTTTTGTTGAGGCCTATTCAAAGAGCTCCTGACAATCATCTGTTTTAGATTGTGTGGTTGCCGATATGACAAGAGTGGAGGTTTAGGGAATATCGTTCTCAGTCTGTGATCCTTGTGTAAAATGGGATGAAGTTCCTTAGCAATCCTCCTTAAGATTTCCAGGTGTGGGTTGTAGGTGACAACCAAAGGGACACGTTCCTCTTTCTGGTTTTGCTTATATTTCAGGAGTTCAGTCCTGGGGATGTTGCTGGCTTTCCTGATTTGGGCCTCAGCCATGGGAGGACTGTAACCTTGTTTAATAAAAGTGTTCTTAAGGTGATCCAGGTGCTTGTCTCTGTCCATCCTGTTGGAACAAATCAGGTTGTACCTTATAGCTTGGCTGTAAATTATAGAGTTCTTAATGTGCTTGGGATGAAAACTGTCATATCTTAGGTATGTGGGACGGTCTGTAGGTTTGCGATACACAGAGGTTTGTATGTTGGTACCCCTGATGTATATGGTGGTGTCCAGAAAGTTAATCTCTGTGTGAGAGTAGGTAAGTTTCAATTTGATTGTAGGATGGAAGGCATTGAAGTTCCTGTGGAACTGGAGAAGATCATCCTCACTTGCGGACCAGATGATTAAAATATCATCAATGAAGCGGAAGTAGGCCAAGGGTACAACTGGTACAACTACATTACAGCTAGCCCCACCCACATGACGGCATGACCACGCCCATTTTTTGCCGCTGCGCAAATTTACCCCAGTAAGCCCCGACTGCCAGCCCTTGTGCCCCCTTTGAGCCCCCCTAAAAATCTGAAGCTGGAGCCGCCACTGCCCATCACCCCAAAAACATCATTATACAGCGAACCATGGAGGCCGCATCATGCTATAGGGATGTTTTGAAGCAGCAGGAACTGGGAAACTGGTCTGAAGGTGTTGCTAAATACAGGGATATTCTTGAGCAAAACTTGTGTCAGTCTGCCAGTGATTTGTGACTGGGATGGAGGGTCACCTTACAGCAGGACAAGAACTGCATTTCATATATGTGATAGAGGAAACGCTAAACTGTGCCAGTTGGAGGATAGAAAAGACAGTGGGATGCTTAAGTTTGGGCAACCTTGTTAATCATCATGATTTTCCAGTATAAATCATTGGTTATTACGATAAGAAATGTCAGTTGGATATATCATATAGGAGACACACAGGAATATTTGTGAAGTGAAATGAAGTTTATTGGATTTACACAAAGTGCGCAATAATTGTTTAAATAAAATTGGGCAGGTGCATAAATGTGGGCACTATTGTCTTTTTATTGATTCCAAAACCTTTAGAACTAATTATTGGAACTCAACTTGGCTTGGTAAGCTCAGTGACCCCTGACCTACAAACACAGGTGAATCAAATTATGAAAAAGAGTATTTAAGGTGGTCAGTTGTAAGTTTCCCTCCTCTTTTAATTTTTTTCTGAAGAGTAGCAACATGGGGGTGTCAAAAAAACTCTCAAATGACCTGAAGACAAAGATTGTTCACCATCATGGTTTAGGGGAAGGATACAGAAAGCTGTCTCGGAAATTTCAGCAGTCAAGTTAAGGCTCGAAGTGGCAGACCAAGACAAATTGTGGATAGACAGAAGTGACGAATGGTGAGAACAGTCAGAGTCAACCCACAGACCAGCACCAAAGACCTACAACATGAACTTGCAGCAGATGGAGTCACTGTGCATCATTCAACCATTGGACGCACTTTACACAAGGAGATGCTGTGTGCAAGAGTGATGCAGAGGAAGCATTTTCTCCGCCCACAGCACAAACAGAGCCGATTGAGGTATGCTAAAGCACATTTGGACAAGCCAGCTTCATTTTGGAATAAGGTGCTGTGGACTGATGAAACTAAAATTGAGTTATTTTGGCATAACAAGGGGCATTATGCTTGGAGGAAAAAGAACACAGCATTCCAACAAAAAACACCTGCTACCTACAGTAAAATATGGTGGTGATTCCATCATACTGTGGGCCAGTGTGGCCAGTGCAGGGACTGGGAATCTTGTCAAAGTTGAGGGACGCATGGATTATACTCAGTATCAGCAGATTCTGGAGACCAATGTCCAGGAATCAGTGACAAAGCTGAATCTGCGCCGGCCTGGATCTTTCAACAAGACAACAACCCTAAACACTGCTCAAAGTCCACTAAGGCATTCATGCAGAGGAACAAGTACAACATTCTGGAATGGCCATCTCAGTCCTCAGATCTGAATATAATAAAACATCTGTGGTGTGAATTAAAGAAAGCTGTCCATGCTTGGAAGCCATTAAAACTGAATGAACTAGAGATGTTTTGTAAAGAGGAATGGTCCAAAATACCTTCAACCAGAATCAAGACTCTCATTGGAACCTACAGGAAACATTTACAGGCTGTAATTTCTGCAAAAGGAGGATCTACTAAATATTGATTACATTTCTATATTGTGGTGCCCAAATTTATGCACCTGCCTAATTTTATTTAACCTCCTTAGCGGAAATCCCGAGTCAGGCTCGCCGCAGAACAGGGTGGTAATCCTGTGCCTGAGTGAGTTTCATGCAGGAGCTGCTGTAGACCTCTCTGAGGTGTGTTTTTCTTCTTGTTTTTAGGGTCTAAAAGCTTGTGAAAAATTGTATGGCTTTTATACCCAAAATCTGGAAATAATCATAACGCCAGGGAGGTTAAACAATTATTGCACACTTTCTGTAAATCCAATAAACTTCATTTTACTTTTCAAATATCACTGGGTGTGTCTCCTATATGCTATATTTAACTGACATTTTTTATCGTAACAACCAACGATTTATACAGGAAAATCATGATGATTAACAAGGTTGCCTAAACTTTCGCATCCCACTGTATGCTGAACTTGCGCTGACAGGTGAGTTGTACCCTTGCTTTCTGCTCTGCACCATTTTGAATATGGAGAGGGAGAAGAGAAGGCTAGCTAATCCTGGGGGCACACCTGGCTATCAATACTGGGGGGAACATCAGGATATCTATACTGGGGAGGCTACCTAATTTGGGAGGGACGCACCTGGCTAGCTTTTTTTTTTTTTACTTTATTTTTATTGGCAGGTTGCAAATAATACATCCATAATCAATCATGAACATTGAGAAATGGCCATTTTCAATAACATAAGATTGCATTAAAATGAAGTTCCATAACAGTACAAAAATAATGCTTTAACTTGCTCAAAAATAAAGGTATTGATAACAGACTAAATCTTTGTATACTGTAGCACTGGTAACCTCCTTGCCGGTTATCCCGAACTCAGCTCGGGGTAACCTGCGCAGGAGGATTTCTCAGGCCCCGTTGGGCCGATTTGCATAATTTTTTTTTCCTACACGCAGCTAGCACTTTGCTAGCTGCATGTAGTACGCGACCGCCGCCACTCGCCGCCGATTCGCCGCTACCCGCCGCGCCGCCCCACCCCCGCCCCAGACCCCTGCGCAGCCTGACCAATCAGTGCCAGGCAGCGCTGAGGGGCGGATCGGGATTCCCTGTGATGTCCCGACCTCCATGACGTCGGTGACGTCATCCCGCCCCGTCGCCATGGCGACCGGGGAAGCCCTGCAGGAAATCCCATTCTCAACAGGATTTCCTGCATACTCTGATCGCCGAAGGAGATCGGAGTGGGTGGGGGATGCCGCCGCTCAGAGGCTATCATGTAGCGAGCCCTGGGCTCGCTACATGATTTAAAAAAAAAAAAATTAAAAAAAAGTGCGGCGCTGCCTCCTTGCCGGATTTTTTAGACCGGCAAGGAGGTTAAGGAACAAAGTACACTAAAATCTAAAGAGTACAGCCTTAGCAAACTGAACATAAACAGAACAGACATAACAGGATAACAAATTTAAAGGGATACTGTAGGGGGGTCGGGGGAAAATGAGTTGAACTTACCCGGGGCTTCTAATGGTCCCCCGCAGATGTTCTGTGCCCGCGCAGCCGCTCATCGATGCTCCGGTCCTGCCTCTGGCTCACCTCCAGAATTTCAGACTTTAAAGTCTGAAATCCACTGCTCCTGTGTTGTTGTGTCCTCGCTCCTGCTGATGTCACCAGGAGAGTACTGAACAGGCCCAGTATGGTCTGTGACTGCACAGTACGCTCCTGGTGACATCAGCAGGAGCGAGGACATGGCAACGCAGGCGCAGTGGATTTCAGACTTTAAAGTCTGAAATTCCAGAGGTGAACCAGAGGTGGGACCAGAGCATCGGTGAGCGGCTGCGCGGGCACAGGATGTCTGCGGGGGACCATTAGAAGCCCTGGGTAAGTTCAACTCATTTTCCCCCGACCCCCTACAGTATCCCTTTAAGTGCACTTTTGAGAGCTAAAGGTATTCCAGTGCCAGGTCAGGGACTTCCCTTCCACTTTTCCCCCCACCTTTAACTACTTCAGGTTCCAGGGTTTTTACCCCTTAAAGCTGTATTAAACTCTGACATAATATTCAATAAAAATGTGTTTTCCTACTTTTTATAACTAATACAGTTATTATATTTGCTTTTGTGCACAAGTATTAATATTCATTTAGAAATTACAAGTTCCAAAAGTACAGTTTATTTGCTCTGAAAGCTGCCATTGCATTTTATTCATAGCTACAGTATTTATATATTGTGATGTACCTAGTTATTTTTCAGAGCTGTGTCTGATCTGGACACATAAGGAGTTTCTGCACTGCCAGAGAATGTTTACATTCCTCTCTTGCTACAAATAAGGAAACACAAGATAATATTATCACCTATTCGGATTCAGATCTCATTGCAGGGAGCTTTCTATTGGAAGTCCTGTGTTTAACTGTTTGAATGCTGTTCTGCAAAAAAAAATAAAAAAAATGGTAGTATATTAAATGCTGTAAATAATCTTTTAGAGCAAAGAAGAAATAATGGGTTTTATACCGCTTTAAGGGTCCAGACAATTTTGGCATATCACCTGTAGAGATGTTGCGAACTGTTCGCTCGGCGAACATCTCTGGGGCTTTTACTACTTCCGGGTCGCTCTGACCCGAAGTAGTACGCCTGCGCTGCCCGGCGAAGCGCGTCCTAGATCGCGCTCCTGTTGCCGGGCACTCTCTGCGCATGTGCGTGACGTCGACGTCACGCACATGCGCAGAGAGTGCCCGGCAACAGGAGCGCGATCTAGGACGCGCTTCGCCGGGCAGCGCAGGCGTACTACTCCGGGTCAGAGCGACCCGGAAGTAGTAAAAGCCCCATGTATCCAGAGATGTTCGCCGGCGAACGGTTCGGGAACCGTTCGCTACATCTCTAATCACCTGTGTCACTATTGATACAGCAATAACTTTTTATTACCTTTTCCATCAAAGTGATACATGCATTGTTTTTTTTTTTTCAGGACAAACTAGGCTTTCTTTAAAAAATATTTTTTTCCAAGTATTTTTTTAATTTCAAAGGCACTTTATCGAGGATAATTAGGTGTAAAGGCAAAAATAAAGTATTTTTTTTACGTTTCCCCTTTCCTAATTTTTACATAACAAGTGCCACAGTTGAAAAACACCTCAAAGTACATTATTTGACTTATCCGGGTTATAAAGATACTATAAATGCCTATACATGCCATATTTCATAACTAGTTTGGCATGTAGAGTTCCATTATCACCACTCACCAGCCTGTGCATCTGTAGCGATTGCATGCGATTGCTAAGGTGCACAGTTTGGGGACCCCAGTGCTGTATAGATGGCAGCAACATTTTGATGCATCTATATAGCGTTGGGCCCCCGAGCTATCACCTTAGTGATCACATCCGACAGCTATGGGTGGCAGCCATTACAGATGTCCATGAATTTGTGCTGTGCCTGGCTGGTGGTGATGCTGTGCTGGCCTGGCTGGCGGTGATGCTGTGCTGGTCTGGCTGGCGGTGATGCTGTGCTGGCCTGGCTTGCGGTGATGCTGGGCTGGCCTGACAGGCGGTGATGCTGGGCTGGGCTGGCCTGGTGGGTGATGAAGCTGGGCTGGCCTGGCTGGCGGTGATTCTGTGCTGGCCTGGCTGGTGGTGATGCTGTGCTGACATGGCTGGCGGTGATGCTGTGCTTGCCTTGCTAGCGGTGATTCTGTGCTAGCCTGGCTGGTGGTGATGCTGTGCTTGCCTGGCTGGCGGTGATGCTGTGTTGGCCTGGCTGGTGGCGATGCTGTGCTGGCCTGGCTGGTGGTAATGCTGTGCTGGCCTGGCTGTTGGTGATGCTGTGCTGGTGGTGATGCTGTTCTGGCCTGGCTGGTGGTGATGTGCTGGCCTGGTTGGTGGTGATGCTGTGACCTGGCTAATGGTGATGCTGAGACCTGGCTGGCTGTGATGCTGAGCTTGCATGGCTGGTGGTTATGCTGAGGCCTGGCTAGTGATGATGCTGTGCTTGCCTAGTGGTGAAGTTATAATGCTGGGCTTGCTGGCGGTGATGCTGTGCTGGCCTGGCTGGCGGTGATGCCCTGCTGGCTAAAAAAGCTGGCCGCACTTCAAAGAACTCCGCTGAAGAACACACTCCCGGCCACAATGCATGCAAGGAGATGCATGTTGCAATGCACGTGGGGAGCTGTAGTACCTAGATTTCAGTATATGTACAGACTACAGCTACCATCTCCCAGCATGCACTTTGCAGTGAACATGTTCAATAGCAAGATTCTTAGAAGTGCTGCCACAAAGACGGGGATGGGGGGGCTACACCAGCAGCCCCCCAGATAAGGAATTCAGTCATTACCCCAAAACCTAAGCCCTCCAACAGCATAATAGGTTACAAGTCTCTCTCCCTTCATTTTGGGAAAAAAAAGTATACTGGTGCAGTGCACTTTGGGCTGAGCTGCTGGTGATGCTATATGTCTGGCTGTGTGCTGGCTGCTGTCAGTCTGTGTCTGTGTCTCCCTCTTCCCCACAGTTACTTACTCTGCAGGCTTGAGGCATGTCCTCCAGTCCAGGCTACTAGACTGGACTACAGGGCTTGAGGAGGCAGAACAGAGGATGCCATGTGGTGAGCTGGGAGCCACGGCATCCAAACGTGCAGGGGGCAAAGCTACTCAAACTCTCTCCAGCCCCCTGCCTTTAGAGTAAAATTTTATGCCCCCTGCCAGGACCAAGTGATTGTGCAGGGAGCAAGTGTGCACCGAGCTCAGCCGGCCCATAGGCGTAGTGTAGGGAAGGCTGAGACTCACTCACGAGTGGAGAGCGCCTCCCAGAAGATGGCGGCCACCATTTCAAGTATCTAGCCACCGCGATTCCGGGCACTTCTGCTGGTACCCCAGAGCTGGACATACGGAGCACCCCCACAACATATCCATGGCACTTGCCACAGATATAAGGGCCTAACGACGCGCCTTTTCGGCAGTAAAGATAGAATATCCCGCCAGATTTTCTTTTTTCCTTAATAGAGGCGGAGAGATGGAAACCAAGGGGGGACTGATCACAAGATATATTTTCCTTATACACTGTCTCAGCAACCCCTGGCTTACTAACAGGCAAAATGGCATTAACTGTTGCAGGAGTAATCTGAATAAGAGGAGAAAGCATGTTAGAAATACTATTAATAACAGGCTGAACTGCTGTAGTAACTCGCTCTGCAGGGTTAGCACTCTGTACACTCTGCTCCACTGCATTCTCCCATACCCTGCTGACACCGCAGTGCTCCCCATCCTTACCCTGTTGAGCCTGCAGACCAGTTAATAAAGCAGAAATAAGTGGTGATATGCTGCCATAGTCACTAGCTCTAGCAGCTTGTGATAAAGTCCCATGAGCAGGGGACTGGCAAACCACTGGGATCTGTACAGCATCTTGCTGACTATTTTGTGGGGTTTGTTTGGCCTTTTTTCGCATTCTCTGATTGGCCAAATACTTTAGAGTTGACTCTGCATTCTCTGATTGGCCCATTGCTTCCAAGTTCTGTGATTGGGCTAAAATTACAGAGTTGTAGTAATGCAGTATTTCCACAGAAATCCTATTTCTGGGTTTGGATTTCCTATTTCCGAGTAGCGTTTTTTTGGTAATTTTTTTCATTCTCTGATTGGCAATAATTCCAAGTTGTTTCTGCATTCTCTGATTGGTCCATTGCTTCCAAGTTCTGTAATTGGGCTAAAATTACAGAATTGCAGTAATGCAGTATTCCCGCAGAAATCCAATTTCGAGTTCCGTTTTCCGATTTCCAATCGGAAATTCAGAAATGTCAATTTCGCAAAATACGAATGAGCATAACTGTCAACAGGAACAGCATGTTACACAGGTCAGGTCACTCAGTAAAATTTTTTATTTTTTAAAATAATAACTGACAGCAGTGACAGTAATGAACAGAAAGCTGTTGGCATGTGATGCACTCGGAATCTGACAGTTAACTTAGTAGTAATGGATTGTCACAAAGGTCAGGTCACTCAGGTCAGGTGACAATTTTCATTGTTTTCTAAATAATAATGGACAGCAGTGACAAACACAAGAATGTTTGTATGAGACATAGTATATGCACTGGAAATCAAACAGCAGCTCTATGAACAGGAACAATATGTCACAAAGGTCAGGTCACTCAGTGACAATTTGTATTTTTTTTTAATAACAGACAGCAGTGACCGTGATAAACACAAGCCTGTTGATATGTGACACAATGTGACGGGCTTTAACGGTGATGTAAGCACACAATACACTGTATATGGTGTTGGTGGTGTATATATTGGTGTATATAAGCCTGCTACAAGACACCACAGCACAAACAGCAATGACAATAAATAATAGCAGGATTTATATCAGTCCTGACAAGGACTATTGGTGTAATAATCATTACTTGAACAGCCCTAACAAAGACTATTGTTATGTAATGATCAGCACTAACGAGGACTTTTGTGGTAATCTTTAGTCCTAATAAGGAATAGTGGGGTCCCCATCTGGTGGACTACAAGGAGTAGTATATGGTCAGAATTTCTGTGTGTTTTTAACACTGTTGTGTGTATGAAACTTTAATGACTGCAATGGGAAATTGTGGAAGGAAAGCCCAGAGCTTTATGTCATAACATTCTGCAAAGTACAGCTTTTTAAGACAGAAGATAATTATTGGTTATTACTTCCAGCAAGTGTCCATACAGAAAGATAAAAATGTATCAGTTCAAGCACAAAACTGCCTCAGAGCCCATTTGCTTGAGAAAGCGGATCACAGCCATTTTACCGATCACTAGAGCACCGGGATTTACATGTAAATAACAGTGCTAATTTCCCACTAATGCGCTCAGTTTTTTTCCTGCATACAATCGCCAGCTTGTGCGATTCTCACCGCGATCGCTCTCCATTCTGACAGCTATGCGCAATCACGACGAGTAGAAAAAGCAGCTTGTGCGATAGCAAATGCAGCACGATTGTACTTGAGATTACGCTTGTAGTGGAAAAGGGCCCTCGGGCCCGGTGGGGCCACCCATAAGCATAATACAGACTCCTCCTGGCTGCTTAAAGTGAATGGGAACCGCATTTAAAAAATGATAGATAGATAGATAGATAGATAGATACTGTAGATAGATACTTACTCAAAGAGAGGGAAGGCTCTGGGTCCTATAGAGCCTTCCGGCTCCTCTCCTGGTCCCGTCGTTCCGGTGCTGGATCGCCCGATAGCAGTATTTGACTAAATTAGTCAAATACTGCTTTACCCGGCCGAAGGAGGCTTCAGAAGTCTTCAGGGAGCCCGAGTGCTCCTGAAGAAGGGCAGCCCTGTACTGCGCCTGCGCAAGCACGCTCTCTTGTACGCTCACGCCTGTGCAGTATGGAGCCGCACGTCTTTGGAAGGACACGGCTCCCGAAGACTTTCGGCGGGGGATTGAAATGGGGGGGGAGCCAGCACAGGATAGAGAGCACCGAGAGAGGAGACGGAAGGCTCTATACAACCCAGAGCCTTCCCTCTCCTTAGGTAAGTATTTGCTTAATTTTTTTTAAAATGCAGTTCCCATTCACTTTAACCACTTAAGGACTGCAGTCATAAAACCCCTTAAGGACCAGAGCCTTTTTTTCCATTCGGACCACTGCAGCTTTCACGGTTTATTGCTCAGTCATACAACCTACCACCTAAATGAATTTTACCTCCTTTTCTTGTCACTAATACAGCTTTCTTTTGGTGCTATTTGATTGCTGCTGCGAGTTTTACTTTTTATTATATTCATCAAAAAAGACATGAATTTTGTCAAAAAAATGACTTTTTTAACTTTCTGTGCTGACATTTTTCAAATAAAGTAAAATTTCCTATACATTTGAGCGCGAAAGTTATTCTGCTACATGTCTTTGATAAAAAAAAAAAACATTCAGTGTATATTTATTGGATTGGGTAAAAGTTATAGCGTTTACAAACTATGGTGCCAAAAGTGAATTTTCCCATTTTCAAGCATCTCTGACTTTTCTGCGCACCTGTCAGGTTTCATGAGGGGCTAAAATTCCAGGATAGTACAAATCCCCCCCAAATGACCCCATTTTGGAAAGAAGACATCCCAAAGTATTCAGTGAGAGGCATGGTGAGTTCATAGAAGATTTTATTTTTTGTCACAAGTTAGCGGAAAATGACACTTTGTAACAAAAAAAAAAAAAAAGTTTCCATTTCTTCTAACTCGCGACAAAAAAAAATGAAATCTGCCACGGACTCACTATGCTACTCTCTGAATACCTTGAAGTGTCTACTTTCCAAAATGGGGTCATTTGTGGGGTGTGTTCACTGTCCTGGCATTTTGGGGGGTGCCTAATTGTAAGCACCCCTGTAAAGCCTAAAGATGCTCATTGGACTTTGGGCCCCTTAGCGCAGTTAGGCTGCAAAAAAGTGCCACACATGTGGTATTGCCGTACTCAGGAGAAGTAGTATAATGTGTTTTGGGGTGTATTTTTACACATACCCATGCTGGGTGGGAGAAATATCTCCGTAAATGACAATTGTTTTATTTTTTTTACACACAATTGTCAATTTATAGAGATATTTCTCCCACTCAGCATGGGTATGTGGAAAAATACACCCCAAAACACATTATACTACTTCTCCTGAGTACGGCGATACCACATGTGTGGCACTTTTTTGCACCCTAACTGCGCTAAGGGGCCCAAAGTCCAATGAGTACCTTTAGGATTTCACAGGTCATTTTGAGAAATTTCGTTTCAAGACTGCTCCTCACGGTTTAGGGCCCCTAAAATGCCAGGACAGTATAGGAATCCCACAAATTACCCCATTTTAGAAAGAAGACACCCCAAGGTATTCCATTAGGAGGATGGTGAGTTCATAGAAGATTTTTTTTTTTTGTCACAAGTTAGCGGAAATTGATTTTAATTGTTTTTTTTCACAAAGTGTCATTTTCCGCTAACTTGTGACAAAAATAAAATCTTCTATGAACTCACCATACTCCTAACGGAATACCTTGGGGTGTCTTCTTTCTAAAATGGGGTCATTTGTGGGGTTCCTATACTGCCCTGGCATTTTAGGGCCCCTAAACCGTGAGGAGTAGTCTTGAAACCAAATGTCGCAAAATGACCTGTGAAATCCTAAAGGTACTCATTGGACTTTGGGCCCCTTAGCGCACTTAGGGTGCAAAAAAGTGCCACACATGTGGTACCGCCGTACTCAGGAGAAGTAGTATAATGTGTTTTGGGGTGTATTTTTACACATACAGATGCTAGGTGGGAGAAATATCTCTGTAAATGACAATTATTTGATTTTTTTTACACACAATTGTCCATTTACAGAGAGATTTCTCCCACCCAGCATGGGTATGTATAAAAATACACCTCAAAACACATTATACTACTTCTTCTGAGTACGGCGATACCACATGTGTGACACTTTTTTGCAACCTAGGTGCACTAAGGGGCCTAACGTCCTATTCACAGGTCATTTTGAGGCATTTGGATTCTAGACTACTCCTCACGGTTTAGGGCCCCTAAAATGCCAGGGCAGTATAGGAACCCCACAAGTGACCACATTTTAGAAAGACGACACCCCAAGGTATTCCGTTAGGGGTATGGTGAGTTCATAGAAGATTTTTTTTTTTGTCACAAGTTAGCGGAAAATGACACTTTGTGAAAAAAAAAACAATACATATCAATTTCCGCTAACTTGTGACAAAAAATAAAATCTTCTATGAACTCACCATACTCCTAACGGAATACCTTGGGGTGTCTTCTTTCTAGAATGGGGTCATTTGTGGGGTTCCAATACTGCCCTGGCATTTTAGGAGCCCTAAACCGTGAGGAGTAGTCTTGAACCCAAATGTCTCAAAATGACCTGTGAAATCCTAAAGGTACTCATTGGACTTTGGGCCCCCTAGCACAGTTAGGCTGCAAAAAAGTGTCACACATGTGGTATCGCCGTACTCAGAAGAAGTAGTATAATGTGTTTTGTGGTGTATTTTTACATATAACCATGCTGGGTGGGAGAAATATCTCTGTAAATGACACATTTTTGATTTTTTTTACACACAATTGTCCATTTACAGAGAGATTTCTCCCACCCAGCATGGGTATGTATAAAAATACACCTCAAAACACATTATACTACTTCTTCTGAGTACGGCGATACCACATGTGTGACACTTTTTTGCAACCTAGGTGCACTAAGGGGCCTAACGTCCTATTCACAGGTCATTTTGAGGCATTTGGATTCTAGACTACTCCTCACGGTTTAGGGCCCCTAAAATGCCAGGGCAGTATAGGAACCCCACAAGTGACCCCATTTTAGAAAGACGACACCCCAAGGTATTCCGTTAGGGGTATGGTGAGTTCATAGAAGATTTTTTTTTTTGTCACAAGTTAGTGGAAAATGACACTTTGTGACAAAAAAAACAATACATATCAATTTCCGCTAACTTGTGACAAAAAATAAAATCTTCTATGAACTCACCATACTCCTAACGGAATACCTTGGGGTGTCTTCTTTCTAGAATGGGGTCATTTGTGGGGTTCCAATACTGCCCTGGCATTTTAGGAGCCCTAAACCGTGAGGAGTAGTCTTGAACCCAAATGTCTCAAAATGACCTGTGAAATCCTAAAGGTACTCATTGGACTTTGGGCCCCCTAGCACAGTTAGGCTGCAAAAAAGTGTCACACATGTGGTATCGCCGTACTCAGAAGAAGTAGTATAATGTGTTTTGTGGTGTATTTTTACATATAACCATGCTGGGTGGGAGAAATATCTCTGTAAATGACACATTTTTGATTTTTTTTACACACAATTGTCCATTTACAGAGAGATTTCTCCCACCCAGCATGGGTATGTGTAAAAATACACCACAAAACACATTATACTACTTCTCCTGAGTATGGCGATACTACATGTGTGACACTTTTTTGCAGCCTAGGTGCGCTAAGGGGCCCAACGTCCTATTCACAGGTCATTTTGAGGCATTTGTTTTCTAGACTACTCCCCACGGTTTAGGGCCCCTAAAATGCCAGGGCAGTATAGGAACCCCACAAGTGACCCCATTTTAGAAAGACGACACCCCAAGGTATTCCGTTAGGGGTATGGTGAGTTCATAGAAGATTTTATTTTTTTGTCACAAGTTAGTGAAAAATGACACTTTGTGAAAAAAACAATAAAAATCCAATTTCCGCTAACTTTTGACAAAAAATAAAATCTTCTATGAACTCATCATACACCTAACAGAATACCTTGGGGTGTCTTCTTCCTAAAATGGGGTCACTTGTGGGGTTCCTATACTGCCCTGGCATTTTACGGGCCCAAAACTGTGAGTAGTCTGGAAACCAAATTTCTCAAAATGACTGTTCAGGGGTATAAGCATCTGCAAATTTTGATGACAGGTGGTCTATGAGGGGGCAAATTTTGTGGAAACGGTCATAAGCAGGGTGGCCTCTTAGATGACAGGATGTATTGGGCCTGATCTGATGGATAGGAGTGCTAGGGGGGTGACAGGAGGTGATTGATGGGTGTCTCAGGGGGCGGTTAGAGGGGAAAATAGATGCAATCAATGCACTGGGGAGGTGATCGGAAGGGGGTCTGAGGGGGATCTGAGGGTTTGGCCGAGTGATCAGGAGCCCACACGGGGCAAATTAGGGCCTGATCTGATGGGTAGGTGTGCTAGGGGGTGACAGAAGGTGATTTATGGGTGTCTCAAGGTGTGATTAGAGGGGGGAAATAGATGCAAGCAATGCACTAGCGAGGTGATCAGGGCTGGGGTCTGAGGGCGTTCTGAGGTGTGGGCGGGTGATTGGGTGCCCGCAAGGGGCAGATTAGGGTCTAATCTGATGGGTAACAGTGACAGGTGGTGATAGGGGGTGATTGATGGGTAATTAGTGGGTGTTTAGAGGAGAGAAGAGATGTAAACACTGCGCTTGGGAGGTGATCTGATGTCGGATCTGCGGGCGATCTATTGGTGTGGGTGGGTGATCAGATTGCCCGCAAGGGGCAGGTTAGGGGCTGATTGATGGGTGGCAGTGACAGGGGGTGATTGATGGGTGGCAGTGACAGGGGGTGATTGACAGGTGATCAGTGGGTTATTACAGGGAAGAACGGATGTAAATAATGCACTGGCGAATCGATAAGGGGGGGTTTGAGGGCAATCTGAGCGTGTGGGAGGGCGAATGGGTGCCCGCAAGGGTCTAATCTGATGGGTAACAGTGACAGGTGGTGATAGGGGGTGATTGATGGGTGATTGATGGGTAATTAGTGGGTGTTTAGAGGAGAGAATAGATGTAAACGATGGATTTGGGAGATGATCTGATGTCGGATCTGCGGGCGATCTATTGGTGTGGGTGGGTGATCAGATTGCCCGCAAGGGGCAGGTTAGGGGCTGATTGATGGGTGGCAGTGACAGGGGGTGATTGATGGGTGGCAGTGACAGGGGGTGATTGACAGGTGATCAGTGGGTTATTACAGGGAAGAACGGATGTAAATAATGCACTGGCGAATCGATAAGGGGGGGGTTGAGGGCAATCTGAGCGTGCGGGCGGGCGATTGGGTGCCCGCAAGGGTCTAATCTGATGGGTAACAGTGACAGGTGGTGATAGGGGGTGATTGATGGGTGATTGATGGGTAATTAGTGGGTGTTTAGAGGAGAGAATAGATGTAAACGATGGATTTGGGAGGTGATCTGATGTCGGATCTGCGGGCGATCTATTGGTGTGGGTGGGTGATCAGATTGCCCGCAAGGGGCAGGTTAGGGGCTGATTGATGGGTGGCAGTGACAGGGGGTGATTGACGGGTGATTGACGGGTGATTGACGGGTGATTGACGGGTGATTGACGGGTGATTGACAGGTGATCAGGGGGGATAGATGCATACAGTACACGGGGGGGGGGGGGTCTGGGGAGAATCTGAGGGGTGGGGGGGTGATCAGGAGGGAGCAGGGGGCAGTTTAGGGACTAAAAAAAAAAATAGCGTTGACAGATAGTGACAGGGAGTGATTGATGGGTGATTAGGGGGGTGATTGTGTGCAAATGGTGGTCTGGGGGGTGGGCAGGGGGGGGGTCTGAGGGGTACTGTGGGCGATCAGGGGGCAGGGGGGGGGGCAGATCAGTGTGTTTGGGTGCAGACTAGGGTGGCTGCAGCCTGCCCTGGTGGTCCCTCGGACACTGGGACCACCAGGGCAGGAGGCAGCCTGTATAATACACTTTGTAAACATTACAAAGCGTATTATACGCTTCCTATCCGGGGATCGTCGGGTTAACAACCCGCCGGCGCTTCCGATTGGCCGGCGGGTTGACGTCGCGGGTGGGCGGAGCCTATTGCCGGTGGATGCGCGCGCATCCCAGCGCGCGATCCCCGGCCAGAGAGTGCCCCAGGACCTGACGCCAATCTGCGTTACGTGGTCCTGGGGCTGCCACTTTGCCGCCGCCAATATGAAGTAGGCGGTCGGCAAGTGGTTAAGGCTTCCTGCTATGTGCCTATCATCATGCCCATAATTTGCACTACCTCCAAATCAGTCACACTAGTACAGGATGCTGAATGCCTCACAATCTCAAACTCCTGATTGATCCGCATTTTAATCTGCATATTTAAAGTGAGCCTGAGACGAGAAGCGTCTCAGGTTCCATACTTACCTGGGGCTTCCTTAAGCCTCATTAAGGCTGCTTGTCCCTCTTCGTCTCCTCGGGTGCCTCCTGTCAACTGCAATTGTCCCCAAAAAACTGGCCAGGTGCGGTCGCTCATGTGCCGCCCGGCCTGGTGCGCTCCCCTGACGCACTCCCATCCCTGGGAGCGATCTGCACCTGCGCAGAAGTACTGCACAAACCCAGATCACGACCAGGGACAGGAGCATGGCGGGGGGAGTGTGCCATGCACGACAGAGTACGACTTAGCAAGGCTTTTGCGGACCACTGCAGGTGATAGGAGTCACCCAGGAAGATGGCGAGGGACGAGCAGCCTTAAAGAGGAACTGTCACGAAAATCCTAAAATTTAAAACACATACAAATAAGTACGTCTCTTCCAGAGTAAAATGAGCCATACATTACTTTTCTCCTATTTTGCTGTCACTTCGGACATTACTTGCTGTCAAAATCGGACATTACTGACTGGTTTTGGACTAGCCCATCTTGTCATAGGGGGTTCTCAGGGTTTTCTTTATTGTTAAAAGCACTTAATGAATGGCAGTTGCTCTGTTCAACTGCCAAAATAATGTGCAGCGAGCAGGGAGGCTGGCCAGCATCTTTGTATTAATCATTTTTAGAGAATGTCTTTATAAAGAATAAAGCCCATGCTGAGAATGCCTCATGAAGAGATGGACTAGCCCAGATGGACAAGTCTGTAATGTCAGATTTCTAATACCTCCTGTAAGTGACAGCAACATAGGAGAAAAGTAGTTTATGGTGCATTTTACTCTGGGAGAAATGTACTTATTAGTATGTGTTTTAAATGTTAAGATTTCCGTGACAGTTCCTCTTTAACAGGGCTTAAAGAAGCTCCAGTTAAGTATTGTACCATAGACTCTTCTCATCTCTGGTACACTTTAAGAATGGAAGTAAGACCCTACCAAGATTTCTCAGTCCACTTTAGATCCCTCCATCACCTTTAACTGCCTGGTCCATTGTCTGTAAAGTATTACTATAAAAAGACAACCTAAAAACAAAAACTTTGGATATATCTGTTGCTTGCGAATTTTGACCAAAGTCATTTTCACATCGAAAATCCCATTTTCGATTTCGCCGAATTTTCGCAAAAATAAGTACTATTTTAGTTTCAAAAGGCGAAGATTTGCCGAATATTTTCGCATTAATTTTCGCCTAAAGTCCATTTTTTTTGCGTTTAATATCTAAGCCCCCTTACAAACTAGAATCACCACATTTTCAGGGTATATTAAGGAGATAGCCCCTGATGAGTCACAACTTGGCACGTGACGAAACGCGTAGGGCGGAGCTTGGAGGACGCACGCTGTACTACCACCGATCGAAGGAGACGGCGGCCTGGGCATGTGAGAGGTGACCGGAGCTGGCAGCGATGTAGTATTGTGATATGCTAATACGCAAGAAAGTTTTATGTACGCAGTTTTAATTTGGGGGCCATTGGGAGCCTATTAAAGCGGTTTTATGCTATGAGAATGTTTTTAAGGTTCTAAATGGCATGGATGTTTTGTGATATGCAGTATTGACAAGAAATCCTCTGGTGAGCAGGGAAGGAAAGGGGGTGTGTGATCCCCATCTACCCTGGTGATAGCGCTTTAATCCCTCACGCAGTGTGTGTAATTGCACAAGGGTGTCACTGATGAGACGATACTCACTATGAGAAGGCCTGGTCTGCTGTGTTTTTATTTTTAGAAATTGCTTGGATCACAAACGGTTATACAGAATACTGGCGCGGCTATAGTGTGATATTTAACGTGACTGGGACTTGTTTCTGTGCATAGTCAGCAGCCTAGCAAGGAAAGTGAGGACTGAGCGCAACATCACGGTGAAAATATTAAGGAGATATGTGGGTACAAGAGGAAACATTTTTTTTCAAAAAGACCTTATAGTTTTTGAGAAAATCGATTTTAAAGTTTCAAAGGAAAAAAGTATACATTTAAATGCAGTAAATGACAGTTACTGTAGCAAACCTAGCGATAGTGTAAATTTACTAATATCAAAAGAAAGGGCCAAGTGCAAAGGGCCAAGTACAAGTGAAAAGAATATTTGCATTTTCGCTCATCACTGCTGCAGAGACAGCCACATGGACAACTCAGCCTTTCTGCAAGCAAAGGGAGATTAGCTGGGTCAGTTTTCTGATTAGCGTTGGTGATGCTCCTGCTGGCGTGGTTCACATCCTCACTGCATCTTGAACAGCCAACTGGATGGCCTGTTGTGATCCACTTGGTGTCTGGAGCAGATGTTTTTCCTCCATGGGTTTCTATGAGAAATGCATCCACCTGTCCAGAAAAATTGTGCAGCTCAGGTGTTTGTTTTGTGCTTGGCGCAATGGCTGGCAAGTGAGACCGGATCTATAGCATCCATCGACTACCATTTTTTTTTGATCCAGCAAAACAAACAAAAATTGTCCGTTTTGCAGTCTGATGTGAACCGAACCTCAGAGTCGCTATGAGATCTTTTGCGCTAAGTTACTGTAATTATAAGAAGAAAGAAAGGAATTTGTGGGGCATTTACTGGCCATTCTGTATTTTACACAAAGCACAGATCTCAAGCTTGAAAAACAATGCTATGCATGTGACTGTTCAAGTTCGTTACCAGGACCAGATTTTTAGGAAGGCCACAAAGGCCAGGGCCTTGAGTGACTGCAGCCTAAGGGGGGCACCTAGACATGAAAGAGGGAGAACTGATGCTCAAGAGAGCTGTTCATGAAAGAAAGGAGTTGCTGTACATTGATGGATGGGGTTTGCACATGGAATGGGAGGGGAGCTACTACACAAGAAAGGGGAGATACAACATACTTGGCCTAGCGGCATAAAAGTATAAATCCAGCCTTGCCTGTTATGATATGTACATCAATAAGTTACAAAATAACTTGATTACCATAGGTACGTATCATCACAATTTCTCTCAATGGTGGAATTTCACTTTAGAGTGTACCTGAGACACCGAAAAAAAAATACATACTGGGGCTTCCTCCAGCCCCCTTCAGGCTGATCAGTCCCTCGCAGTCTTCCCACGCTGCCTGGATCCTCCACTAGGCGGCGTGGTAAATCTGCCAGTTGGCTTCAGTCGTCACAGGCACAGTCCATATGTGCATGCTCCCCTATCGCACTCCAGGTGGCGTGGGAAGATGGCAAGGGACCAATCAGTCTGAAGGGGGCCGGAGGAAGCCACAGGTTTGTAATAATTTTTTTCTTTTTTGGCATCTCAGGTTTATAGACCGAGACCATGTTATGTGTATTTTTCTTTTAATATAACAGACATTTTACAAAAAATGCTAAACTTTAGGAAACTAATATTCTTTACTAAAAACAAGTTCTTGTTTTATTGTTTCAGACAGTGCTGTAAATACCGTTTCACATGTGATTCAGCAGCCTGCTGCTCCAAAGGAAGAATGTGCATTTGAGATAATTAAAGGTGGTGCTCTCCGTCAAAGAGAAGTATATTACCAATACCATGCCACAAAGATCCCAATGCTCTTGAGAGACTGGGCCCCAGAACTTTTAGAATATCTGGTCCTTAAAAACTATGATGTAAATGCACTTAAGAAGGAGTGATAAGAGATCTAACAACACATTGCCCCATATGAAATTCACTTTTTCTCCTAAGTTTTCTCCAAGGTGATAATTTTTCATCTTCTATTTAAGATAACTTTTCAGCATTTAACAATTGAAAAAAGTACCAAAAGTAGTAGAAAAAGTACTGTCAAAATTATTTTGTGCATTTTCTTGCTTGCGAGGGGTTTAATAGCAAAACATGGATTGGTAGGCATTTTTGCTTTTGGTGATCAGTGCAAAGGACCCTTACTCTTAAAAGAAAAAATGGGTGATGGATAAAGACATTGACAGACCTGGCTACACTTGTAGTACTATAAAAAAAACTGCAATATAAACATTTTTTATCCTATTATCAAACACTAAAAGTATGTTTAGCTTATATTCTAAATATAATTTTCCCTTACTTCTCATTCGCTGTGAAAGATTTATACATTGCATGTTCTGCTCCTGAAATTTCTCTGTATTGTGGCTTAAAGGAACACTATTGATAAACATATTTTTTTCAATTGAGATAGGAATGGTTTGGGAAGTGCTGGTGTATACATTTCACTACTTACATCTTTGTTTACTGTTATCAAAATACTTCCACACAAAACTGATGGCCAAGCTGAGCAGGGTGACGGGCTAGTAAATCATGAGCAGAAGGGGAAATCCTCAAACTACATCTGTGTTGACCCTCTATGTTACTGCAGCTGCCCGTCTCTCTGACTGAGCTGTCTGCTGGAGAGCAGAGGAAATGTTTCTTGTTTGTAATGGTGTGTGAAATCTGACATCACAGCTTCATATAACTCTGTAGTCTCACCCCATGCAAAGAACAGCACTAGTAGTGTAAAATTGAAGCACCCCTTCGCCAATGAACTGTTCCAATACTGCTACAACCTATACACAATGAATTACAGCTTTTGCCTCTGATACGTAATATGAAAAGTAGGAAAATGTTTACACAGCTACTTAGACATTATTTGTACATTGTCATTTTAGAACACTTGGGTATTGATAGTGTTCCTTTAATCTGTGTCTACCTGTTCTAGCTGCATCACCAAGGATAATTTGTAAACTAAACCTAGATTATTGTTGAATCTGGGGCTGTCAGTAAAGCATTTGAAGAGCTCAAGGTTTTGTCCATGAGCTGTTTGGACAGACAACTAGAAGTATCTATCTATCTATCTATCTATCTATCTATCTATCTATCTATCTATCTATCTATCTATCTATCTATCTATCTATCTATCTATATTTTTTAATAACCTACATTAGCTTTTTGAAGTGCAATAATTTTGATATGGCCAGTGGAGTAGCTAAGGCCTGGTGCAAGTTTTACCACCACATTCTCCTACCCCCCCCCCCCCCCCAAAAAAAAGCCCTCTATACATCACAATTCATATGCTAGAGGTGCAAGAAGGGTAAAGGGAACAGTTTGCTGATGATTACTACTATTCTATTCAAAGCATCTATAGAAATGATCATTACTAGCACAGGAGTCAGGCCTAATGAAAAGCTGAACTGTGGTTAAGGGAGGGCCCATCTGGCCCAAGAGCCCAGGTGTGGTTGCAACCACTGCATTCCCTATTGCTACGCCACTGGAGATGGCTCTTTAAATTAAATAATTTCTTCAGTTCATGTTGACTTTGATCTCTTGCAATAAAATGAATTGCTTACATGAACTTACAGTGTTTGCACCTTATTACATCTTTATTATTTTCATTGGCATGGCACGACATATTATTTAGCATTTGTTTGTTCACTGGGAACTGCATGATATCTGAGTGGGTAAGTAAGAATGAACATGATCACTCTAAGGCCCTACAAAGGTTGGATAGGAATGAAGAGCCTTCTTTTTAAAAATGTGATACCATATCAAGGTAGCGAATGGTAAAATGTGAGTGAAACAGAGTTTCTTCAATTGCAGAAACATACACGTATCTGCAGAGAAAACTTTTTGCAATAAATCAACTAAGACCACTTGAAATATTCAGTAACGGTTTGCACTGATGGTACTACACATGATGACAATTGCAGGATGACATTTCACTACACTTTCAGCAATCCTTGCTATATGATCTGAAAAGACACCATTAAGGGTTCCAAATCTTCGCCACATAACAGCATATCATTTTTTTTCAGTTTGCAAAAGTACCATACTTTTCTATGAGATTAAAGAGGAACTTCAGCCTAAACAAACATACTGTCATTAAGTTACAATAGTTATGTTAATTAAAATAGATAGGTAATATAATCTCTTACCCACCCTGTTTTAAAAGAACATGCAAAGTTTTGTGATTTCATGGGGGCAGCCATCTTTTTGGTTGAAAGTAGGTGACAGGGAGCATGAGACACAGTTCCAACTGTCCTGTGTCCTGATCACCCCTCCCAGCTGCTAGGCAACAAGAACATAGTTAATGTGTGGATTGAGATATCACTAAAGTTGGTATATGTTCATATGGTGAACTACAGCAAACTAAGGAATGATATGAGGCGATCCCTGCCCTTATGAGCTAACAATCTAGAGGGCAGTGGGGAGGAAACAATAGGGAAAGAAGCCCAGGGGTTAGTGGATGAGACAGTGAACTACTATGCTATCTATAGCAACTTATAGCCTTGTCTGAACAGGTGTATTTTGAAAGTACGTTTGTACGTTTGAAGGTTGCCAGGCTTGGAGCATGGCAAACAGGCTGTGGGAGATATTTTTAAGAGAAGTCATGTGTCAAAAACTGAAAAAAAAAACATGCTGCTTGATCCGGGGGAGGGGGGTGGGGGACTTGCCGGATCAGGTAGCGCTCATTACTCTCTCTCCTAACACTCCTAGCTCCTGCAATCCATTACTTTCAGTTTTGTGACCTTTGGGGTCGTGAAAAAGCTCCTCCTCTGAGAGCACAGCACTGACTGACATGGTGGGGGCGGGGAGAGGTGGGGAGCAAGCAGTGGAGGGTCAGTTAGAAGGCTCTGATAGGCGGGGAAGGGGTGTTTTGCAGGAGTTATCCTGCATAGGAATGCCTCTTCCCCATTAGTTTGTTGACACTCTGCATGTCGGCAAATTCTGGGGGGGCTAGCGGGACACAGAGGGCACTGAGACCAGTGAGCAGGGCGCACAGAGGCATGTCCTTCAGATGGGAAGTGGACCATGCCTCTGTGTCCCTTTTTAGATTTTACGCTGCCTCAGGTAAACTTTAGTGTAGTGTAGTTTGGGTTGGCTGCAGGGGTCAATTAGTGAAGTGTAGTGTAGTGTAGTGTAGTGTAGTTGGTGGTGGTAGCAGGGGTAAGTGAAGTGTAGTGTAGCAGGATTTAGTGTAGATGGGCAGGGTAGCTTAGCTAGAGATAGTTTTGGGGGGTTAAAGGTCCATAAGACGCCCCTGCACCATAGGTGCACATAGGTTTAGTTCATTGTTTTCCCCCTGATTTTTGCCCACTAAATCTAGGTGTATCTTATATGCCGGAGCATCTTACATTCCAAAAAATATGTTTTTTCTCAGTTTTCGGCCATTATAGTTTTAAAGTGAACCAGAGATGAAGCACCCTCATGTATTTTACCATATATATCAGTGGGAACATTACAGAAAACACCTACCCTGCTCTCTGTTTCATTCTTTACTGTTCAGCTTGCTTCTTATCAGCCCTGATAAAATCCCTGACTGAGCATTCAGTCTGGCTTTGCTCAGGAATCTTTATAGCTGAGTCTGTCTTCTCTGGTGTCTTTTCAAGTCCAAGCCTGCCCCCTTGTGGCTTGCTATAATGACTCAGCTATAAAGATTCCTGAGCAAAGCCAGACTGAATGCTCAGTTGGGAATTTTATCAGGGCTGATAAGAAGAAAGCTGAACAGTGAAGAATGAAACAGAGAGCAGGGTAGGTGTTTTCTCTAATGTTCCCACTGATATATATGGTAAAATACATGAGGGTGCTTCATCTCTGATTCCCTTTAATATAAAACGTTCTGCTATGGATAAAATCCACACATTTTTTTTGCCCATTTGCCCCGGTTATTGCAACATTCAAAATGTTTCCCTAGTACAATGTATGGCACAAATATTTTATTTAGAAATAAAGGTGCATTTTTTCAATTTTTTCAATTTTTTTTAAAGTGTGTTTTTTATTTTTTTAGTTAATGGCCAGGGTGGGGAGTCAATCAGTTTTTATTTAGTGTGTATTGTTTTGTTTTTTTCTATTTCTATTTTAATTTTACTTTTTGGCCACTAGGTGGGGCTAAGCATTCTCCTGAAAGATACCAGGGAGTGCAAGTTTTTTTTTTAAACATTTCGGTTCATTAATCAAATACACAAGTAGATAAATGAAGGAGGCACTCTAGTGGCGAATAAACTTGCGTTTATATTTAAGTAGCAAAACACGACATGTTTCGGGGCGGACCCCTTTCTCAAGTGTACATGCAACCACGTGAAAACACAACATACTTATGCACAGCAGTGCACCACACCCTTCATGGAAGACCCGCCCCCTTTGGTCAGCTGACCAAATGACATCAAAAAGTCCAGGTTAACCCTTTCAGGGTAAGTCCATAGTCCAATCTTTGATGCAGTGTATGTGAACAGCAATACCACCGCAGCTGCCTCCATCTCCCTGCCTAGCGATCTGTCTGGTCCTCGGGCGTCTAGCACGCCGAGGACGGATTTGTCAGCAGCACATAGGGTTGCAATGTCGCGTGCGCGCGCACACAGGCGAGACCTTTATGCGGGGAGGAGGCGCGTCAGCTGACCGGCTGGTCGGCTGACATCAGAGGAGACGCTCGCCACTCCTCATTGGTTGATGAGAGGGGGTGTGCCGGAGGGGTCTCCTCTGCTTCTTAAGCTTCCCTGAATCACTCGCAACTTGTCTGCTGTTGCGAATACTTCGTGGTAGCGTTCAGACCTTAGATAGATCCGGTGTGCTTTGATCCGGGAGGAAACCGGGGATTTCACACAGTGATAGGATTGTTTGATAGCCATAATCATAATTGAATATTGTATTATCTGTGTATGACTCTTGCTCGTTCTGACTATTCTTACTCTCAGTGATTCTGCACTTCTGCCCATCTGATCTTGTTGCTGACTCTGCCTGTTTAAACCTTCTTGCCTTTGCCTTCTGACTTTGTACCGTATCTGCCAGTCTGTTGCCAACTCGTTTAAGTCTGACCACTCTACTCTCCCCAGAGGGCCCTAGTCTCTGGTGAGGGGTTTGTACTGTTAGTGCCCACCAGCTCCACTGGTGTGGCATAGCTAATCTATCAGTACTACTGTTGCACCAAGCACTAAACCTTGCTATCACATATTGCTATTGCTGTCACATCAGCTTCTGATATACTGGTATTATAGGTGATACTGCAGACCACCTAATAATCAGAATTCTGTTACTTGCTGACACCAATCGTTACAGAGTGGCAGTGATAGATCCCTCTCTGATCAGATTTTGATCAGAGAGGGATCTATCTGTTGGTTAAATCTTGTGACCATTTGCTTGTGTATGTACACTTTTACCTTGGTCTGGGAACTCAGCGGACAACCATCTTATTTAATCCCCCTGGCAGTAATCTTGAGCTGAGTTCGAACTTCGTTTTAGGAGCTGGAAGCGGTAAGCTCGAGCCGGCTAAAACCGCCGCTTCTTTTGATCTCCTGGGTCCCACGATTATGTATATATATATATATATATATATATATAGAGAGAGAGAGAGAGAGAGAGAGAGAGAGAGTCTGTTAAACTGTTTTGCACCTATTGTTATTTATCGTTTTACAATGCTAAAATGGGAAATATCGTTATAAAATTCATTTTTCACAATACATTTTTAAATTATCATTTTAAGTTTTCCATATTTTGATATTGAACTTTTTTTTATAAATTTTAAATTCGTTCTTACAATCATAATTATGTGAATTATCGTTTTGACATGTAATTTTACTTTTTTATCTAATTTTTACATTCTTTTGAGATGCTGTGTGGGGAGCGACTTAGTCTTGGGACAGGCAGTCAGTCACATGGCGTACAGGCAGAGATGCTGTGTGTGGGGACTGACTTGAGGCGGGCAGTAGCCCTCCGGGATCCATGCCTCATTCATTTTGATAAAGGTGAGGTACTGAACACTTTTGTGACTTAGGCAACTTCTCTTCTCAGTGACAATGCCTCCAGCTGCGCTGAAGTTCCTTTCTGACAGGACGCTTGCGGCAGGGCAAGACAGAAGTCAGATTGCAAATTGGGACAGCTCTGGCCACAGGTCAAGCCTGCGCACTCAGTAGTCCAAGGGTTCATCATCGCTGCTCACAGTGTCTACATCCACACTCATGGCCAGGTAGTCGGCTACCTGCCAGTCCAGGCGTTGGTGGAGGGTGGATCCGGAATGGCTAAGGTGAGGCATTGTACTAAAGAATGTCCGCATGTCCGACATCACCATGAGATCGCTGGAGCATCCTGTCCTTGCCTGCGTGGACATGGGAGGTGGATTACTGACAGTGGTACCTTTGCGTTGTGGTGTGACATCACCCTTAAACACATTGCAAAGCATAGTTGCCAGCTTGTTCTGCATGTGCTACATCCTTTCTTCCTTCTGGTGAGTTGGTAACATGTCCGCCACTTTGTGCCTATACTGAGGGTCTAGTATCGTGGCAACCCAGTACAGCTCATTCCCCTTGAGTTTTTTTTATACGGGGGTCCCTCAAAAGGCTGGTCAGCATGAAAGACGCCATCTGCGCAAAGTTGGATCCAGATGTACTATCCATCTCCTCTTGCTCTTCCTCAGTGACTACATGTAAGTCCTCTTCCTCCCCCCAGCCACGAACAATACCATGGGATTTAATAGCACAAGCCCCCTGCGACGCCTGCTGCGGTTGTTCTTCTGCCGCTGCCTCTTCCTCCTCCACAGAAACACCTTCCTCATCATCCAAGTCTGACTCCTCTTCTTACCCACATGACGCTTCTTCCTCCTCCTCCCCCCTCTGTGATGCTGCAGGTGTTGAGGAAACATCTGGTTCTGATGTGAATTGATCCCACAACGCTTCCTGCCATAACTGTTCCTCTTCACGCTCCTCCACAGCTTGATCCACCACTCTACGCACTACTCCAGGAAGTAAGCGTAGGGGCTCAAGTCGCTAATGGTGCCTTCACTGCGACTCACCGGGTTGGTCACCTCCTCAAATGGCTGCATGAGCCTGCATGCATTTCGCATCAGTGTCCAGTTGCTGGGCCACAACATCCTTATCTCCCCAGATTGTGTCCTTCTACTGTAATTGTACAGGTACTGGGTGACGGCTTTCTCCTGTTCTAGCAGGCGAGAGAACATGAGCAGGGTCGAATTCCAGCGAGTCGGGCTATCACATATCAAGCGTCTCACCGGCAAGTTGTTTCTCCGCTGAATGTCTGCAAAGCGTGCCATGGCCGTGTAAGACCGCCTGAAATGCCCACACAACTTCCTGACCTGCTTCAGGATGTCCGCTAAGCCAGGATACTTTGACACAAATCTTTGAATGACTAGATTCAGCACATGTGCATTGCAGGGTACATGTGTCAGCTTTCCCAAATTCAAAGCGGAAAGGAGATTGCTGCCGTTGTCACACACCACGTTGCCGATCTCCAGCTGGTGCGGGGTCAGCCACTGATCCACCTGTTTGTTAAGAGCAGCCAGGAGAGCTGCTCCAGTGTGACTCTCCACTTTGAGGCAAGACATGTCTAAGATGGCGTAACACCGTCATACCTGGCATGCAGCATATAGGCTCTGGGGAGATGGGGCTGTGTAGCTGGAGAGGAGATCGAAGCACCAGTAGAGTTGAACTGCCACTCAGTCAAGGAGGAGGAGGAAAACGACAGCGAAGAGGATGTAGCAGGAGGAGAGGAGGTGGCAGGAGGCCTGCCTGCAAGCCGTGGAGGTGTCACAAGTTGGTCCGCTGCATAGCTACATATTACCTGAATGCCATCGGTCACTAGGTTGACCCAATGGGCCGTGTAAGTAATGCAGCGGCCCTGACCATGCTTGGCAGACCAGGCATCCGTGGTCAGGTGGACCCTTGACCCAACGCTGTGTGCCAGAGATGACACCACTTGCCTCTCTACTTCACAGTACAGTTTGGGTATCGCCTTTTTAGAGAAATAATTTCGGCCTGGCATCTTCCACTGTGATGTCCCAATGGCCACAAATTTACGGAAAGCCTCATAGTCCACCAGCTTGTATGGTAACAGCTGGCGAGCTAACAGTTCCGCCACGCCAGTTGTCAGACGCCGGGCAAGGGGGTGACTGGCAGAAATTGGCTTCTTCCGCTCAAAGATTTCCTTCACATACACCTGGCTGCTGTGGGCAGAGGAGCAGGAACCACTCAAGGCCAGAGGCGGAGTGGAGGAGGGTGGCTGTGGATGCTGCACCTGAAGGAGGAAGAGAAGAAGGAGGGTGGCTTTTCTTTTGTGTGCTGCTTTTTCTCAGGTGCTCTTCCCATTGCAGTTTGTGCCTTTTCTCCATGTGCCTTCGTAAGGCACTTGTCCCCACATGAGTGTTGGCCTTTCCACGGCTCAATTTTTGGAGACAAAGAGAACAGATGGCTTTACTCTGATCTGAGGCAGACACATCAAAAAATGTCCACACCGCTGAGCCACCCTAGGGTGATGGCACTATGGTGGCCTCAGCAGCTGACATTGAAGGGCATGTTGGCTGGCTGCCCATAGGTGGCGATACATGGCGCCGAACACTGCCACCAGCTGTTTCTTTTTTCAACAAAGATTTTTATTGTTTTATCTTTATCAACAGTACATGTATTATAACAACATTGATGTCATGAAGTAGTTTCAATGTTGGTAGGTTCAAACATAAAAAAACACTATTTTCAACAATACTGAAATGAAAGTATACAGTATATTACCAAGAATATTGGTATCCTAGCCGTCCATTAACAAGGCCTCTGCGGCTGGACTAGCTGCACACCTATCATGGTAGGATGCATATGACCACCCAGTATAGGCCATATCTTATTTCTGAATATAGAAGATTAAAGTACACTTTCTTATTGCATCTAACATATTAAAACTCAACTAAGAAACAAACACCAATGTAAACAGCAGCCGGGTAAAACTGGCACAATTGAGCCTAATAACTTAACATCTGAGTGGCGATGAAATAGCTTTAACATGTATAAATGAAATATTACACTTTACTGAACAATGTCTTCCAGCTGTTTGGTAGTGTAGTATAGGGTCTATTCGGGGATTGTCTGTTTTTTAAATTACGTTCCACAATCATATTTTGGGTTACCAGGGCTATAAGGTGATCTAAGCTCAGGGTCTCCTGAGATTTCCAGTTAGAGGTAATGATATGATGAGCTGCCATAAGGATATGTAAAATTATCTGTCGGTGAGCAGTGTCAATCTTCTCAATGTCAATCAATAAGATAGCTAGTTGTGGAGAGAGCATAAAGGACGGGTCATAATGCGTCCGAATTATTGTTTTAATCTCTGACCAGAATTGGGATACTGATGGGCATTCCCAGAGCATGTGGATCAGGGTACCTGTCTCTGTATTGCACTTCCAGCATATATCTGACCCAGATGGGGAAAATTTTGCCAATTTCCTAGGTGTTATATACCATCGAAAAAATATTTTTTGAAATTGTTCCCAATGGGAATTGCATTTGGAGTATTGCAAAAGTAGTCTATTTGCCCGGAGAATCTGTTGTAATGAAATGGTCAAATTAATATCATATGACCAAGTCTGTAGATATTTTTGCAATGGAGATTGATTGGGCGATAGAAGATATGTATACCATACACCCGTACCACCTGTGGGATGTTGTTTAGAATTCAGTAGCGTGAGAATATGTTCATTGACATCTGGGATATATATTTTTTTTGAATTGAAAAGATTGAAAATTCTATAATATGCAAAATAATATGAGTCTGGCAGCTCAAATTGTGTTTCGGAGCTCCTGGAAGGACTTAATATCTAAACCTTTGTATAAGGCATTTAAGGAGAGGATGCCTCGCGCTTTCCAGCCGGTGAGTGATAAATCAGGAGTTAATAATTGTATAGTAGTGAGAGGTATACGAGGTGTGAGTGAGTTCCCAGTCTTGGGGGGATATTTACAAAAGTACTCCCAAGATAAGAGGGTTGCTTTAATAGAGGGAAAATCTGAGGTCAAGGATTTATGGCCTATGAAAATACTAGACAGGATATCTCGCAGGTCTGTCTGTAATAAAGCTTGTTCTTGTGACAGCCATATTTTATGTGGAGGGTTAGACCACCAATATCTTGCCATTTCTAAATTTGTGGCGTAGTAATATACTTCGATGTTAGGGAGACCCATCCCTCCTTGTTTTTTTGGAAGAGTCATAGTATTATATGCCACTCTTGTTCTACCACCCTTCCATATAAACTGATTAATTAGTTTCTTAAAGTCGTTAAAATAAGATTTATATAGCGGGATATTCAATGTCCTAAAGACATACAAAATCTTTGGCAGTAGGAACATTTTAAAGGATACGATCTTCCTGACCAAGATAGTGTAAATTTTGTCAACTCTTGAGATTCCTTTCTAATTTGTGCTAGGAGGGGAACATAGCTAAATTTAAAGAGGTCGCTGGTATGTTGTGGGAGGTGGATACCCAGGTATTGAACCGAGGTGTCGGACCAAGGGAAAGGATATGAGGTCTTCAGTAATTTTTCCAAGTCTGGTGGTACGTTGAGACCTAGTACATATGATTTTGTTTGGTTTAGCTTATAATAAGAAACTAAAGCAAAGTCCTGAAGTTCTTGTAGCACAGCTGGGAGGGAAATTAAGGGTTTAGTGAGTACTAATGCCACGTCATCAGCAAATAAGCTAATGACATGTGTAGAGTCTGGCATAGTGATTCCATTAATGTTTACGTTTTGTCTAATTTTTTGAGCAACTGTTTCCATTAATAGAACGAAAATGATTGGGGAAAGGGGGCACCCCTGTCGGGTTCCGTTAGTGATGTCGAAACTATCTGACAGAAAACCGGCAGCATTCACTTTTGCTGATGGTGATGAGTATAGTGCCATTATTGCCGTATTTATTGAACCCTGAAGACCAAATTTAAGTAACGTAGCTCTTAGGAAACCCCAATGAACTCTGTCGAATGCCTTCTCCGCATCCAAAGTAAGGAGCAGAGAAGGCATCCGACGGAGCTCTATATATCTAAGAATATTCAACATTCTTCTCGTTCCATCCGGTGCCTGCCTGCCTCGTGTAAAGCCAACTTGGTCAGGAGCTAGTAGTTCAGGTGTAACCTGCATCATACGGTTGGCCAGTAGTTTAGCATACAACTTTGTGTCAGTATTTAGCAATGAGATTGGCCTGTAGCTGGCGGGGCATAGAGGGTCTTTCCCTGGTTTAGGGATGACACTAATTGTTGCTGCTAGATATTCTTTGGGGATCTGTTGTCCTGAGATAAATGAATTAAAAAGAACGAGGAGATGTGGGGCTAGCATATCAGCGAAGGTAGAGTAATATTCATTAATATATCCATCAGGACCAGGAGCCTTATTCCTTTTCAATGATTTAATAGTGCGGACTAACTCATCAATTGTAAAGGGACTGTTAAGCTTTTCTAGGTGAGAGGGTTGAACTCTAGGGAGATTAATAGAGGCTAAGTACTCATTAATTATGTCCTCTGTGGGTTGAGGAGTCTTGTCGTCTTGATGTAAGTTATATAGCTTCTTATAGAAGGCAGCAAATGCATCAGCTATTAATTTCGGGTTTTGTATTTTATCTTTAGTAATAGGGTGGATTATTGTGTGGATTTTTGATTTAGCTTGTCTATGTTTAATTAAGTTGGCTAAGAGAGTACTAGCTTTATTACTCTGGGAGTATTTAGTAAGGTTTGCTCTCTGAAGGTAATAATCATATTTAGAGAGGAACAGGCTACGCAGGTCCTGGCGGAGTCTAAATAATTGTTGATATAAGAGGGGATCATTCGTTTGTTTATGAGCTTTCTCCAAGTCTCCTATTTGAGTTAAAAGAGAATTGGAGAGAGTCAATTGTTCCCTTTTCCGCTGGGAGCCTAGTCTGATATATAGACCTCTTACATATGCTTTATGGGGCCACCAGCTGTTTCTGACAACGATCTCCCCCTGCTTCTTTCAGCAACTCATCTCCTCTTACTCCTCTCTGACTCCCCCTCTGAATTGTCCCCTTGGTCATCTTGTCTCTTAGGAACCCATGTGGGATCTGTATCATCATAATCATCCTGCCCAGCTTCGCTTGCCTCAGACAAGTCCAAAACTGCACCAAGAGCAGGCACTTCATCATCCTCCTTCTCACACATTACGTCCATAGTGTTGCCACCTAACTCAGACATATGAGGTGGTGTAACTTGCTTATTGTCTTCATCTTGTTGTAGCAGTAATGGCCGTGAATCTGTGATTTCACCACCAAATAACTCCAGCAAATTGTCAAATGCAGCGGATGTGGTGCTTGTAGTAGCGCTGGTGGCTGTGGAAGATGAGGTGTTCTGCGTTAAATAGTCAACCACGTCCTGACAATTTCGGGAGGTGATGGGACGTACCTTCTTCTGAGCACTGTACTTTGGGCCAGGGCCGCACGAAATCACATCAACACGACCTTGCACAGACCTACCAGTGCCGGGTGGCCTTCATCTGAATTTGAATTTGTCGAAGATTGTACTGTGGTTGATGCTTGGTGGGGTGAGCTAAGCTCACCCCTAATAGATTGAATTTGTTATCTTGCAGCTATATGAGAGCGCAGTATTGGGGTGCCTTAACTATATCTTCCTCTGGGTCTGCCTCTACCTCTTCCGCTACCTGTTTTGTCCATTTTGTCCATATCAGGGGGGGGGGGATGAAGTGAAAGGTATGCACTGATTTGACTAATACAAAGTGTAGTCACACAGGTGCAGCAGTTAACAGGTATGCACGGAGTGGTATATCACACTGCATGCACTCACGTAGGTAGGTGGGTTCACTGAACACAGCAGCTAGGTATATGCAGTCATGAGGTGGGTTCACTCAACACAACAGCTAGGTATATGCAGTGATGAGGTGGGTTCACTCAACACAAAAGGTAGGTAAGTATACGCAGTGATGAGGTGGGTTCACTGAACACAACAGCTAGGTATATGCTGTGATGAGGTAGATTCACTTAACACAAAAGCTAGATATATGCAGTGATGAGGTGGGTTCACTCAACAAAACAGCTAGGTATATGCAGTGATGAGGTGCGTTCACTCAACACAAAAGGTAGGTAAGTATACGCAGTGATGAGGTGGGTTCACTGAACACAACAGCTAGGTATATGCTGTGATGAGGTAGATTCACTTAACACAAAAGCTAGATATATGCAGTGATGAGGTGGGTTCACTCAACAAAACAGCTAGGTATATGCAGTGATGAGGTGGGTTCATTCAACACAAAAGGTAGGTATATGCAGTGATGATCATTTACTGCTGCTGCCCCCGGATGAATACACATCGCTGATAGCGAATGTTTTAGTGGAGCCAGACTAGTCCCGAATTCCTATGTAGAATTTTTGTGCAGCAGCAAACATATCTTTGCCTCAGAGCAAATATTGCATTGACAAAGGGGCCCTACGTGGCTCCGAAACGTTGGCCATATTTTTACATGGAACTAATAATGATTGCTTTTGGATGTGCCAGCTTTCCTCCTTGTTGAATATGCAGTGATGAGGTGGGTTCACTCAACACAAAGGTAGGTACTGTAAGTATACGCAGTGATGAGGTGGGTTCACTGAACACAACAGCATGGTATATGCAGTAATGGGTATTACAATGTGCAGCTGCCTATCACACACACAGGTAGTCACTTAATGTGCTGGACCTGGCTGGCAGTCTCACACACACAGTATGAATTACAAAAGCTGTCTATGCAACACAAGTGTTAGATCAGTGGGACACACAGAAAAAGTTTAGCTCTCAAAAGAGCTGTTGTGGGGTGCTATTGTAGCAATAAGAATCAGCCAGGAGCAAGCTAACAAGCCATGAGCCTAACTAATCTTTCCCTAGAAGAAACAGTCTGCAGCAGCTTGCCCTTCTCTCACTATAGCAGGCACAAGAGTGAGTGTAATGGCCGGCGGAGCCTGCCTTATATAAGGGGGGAGTGGATCCAGGAGTGAGTGTAGCCTGATTGGCTACAATGTGCCTGCTGACTGTGATGTAGAGGGTCAAAGTTGACCCTAATGGAGCACTATGGGGCGAAAAGAACTTCCAGGAAAGTTCACCTTCGCCGGCAAAGGCGAACCACCCAAAGTTTGCCTTGAACCGTTCGCCGGCGAATCGTTCGGGCCATCTCTAGTGATCAGTGCATAACATAAATTGTAATATATTTTTTACAGTCACTATTTGTAAAACACTCTCGACACAATAAAGCGATCACTAAGGGGGGTGTTAGGGTTAGGCACCTCCAGGGGGAGATTTAGGGTTAGGCACCACCAGGGAGGTCTTAGGGTTAGGCACCATCAGGGGGGTCTTAGGGTTAGGCACCACCAGGGGGGTCTTAGGGTTAGGCACCACCAGGGGAGATTTAGGGTTAGGCACCACCAGGGGGGTCTAAGGGATAGGGATAGGTACAGGGAGGGTTCTGTGTAAGAGTAGATTTAGGTTTAGTTGTAGTAAAATGTTAGTAATATTTACTAATGTTTTACAACAGTTATTATAAACACACCTATATTAATTTTTTTCATCTTTATAAACAATATTTATTATATGAAGAAACGATAAATGTAGGTTATTCACAATAATATACAATTATAACGATTAAACATATATTATCGTTGTTTTAACAAACGTAATTATAAGTTTCACTTTTAAAACAGGGAAGATTATCGTTTTCACAATTTGCGATTTCATACACATTATTAAATGTTTTTTAATTTGTATAACATTATTTGTAAACGAAATACAACACAATATTTTTATAAACGATATTACCGCTTATCGTTTACACTCCACCCCCTTTTTTCCCAAAGCCCTTTTTGCATGTACGCCTCTGGCACTGCTTTACTGTCTCTTGTGTTGGGGGTGGGGCTTGAGCCATTGAAGCTGCCCCTCATAAATGCTGTGTGGCAAGCATGAAGGAGAGCTGTAACAAGCAGGCAGTGCTGCACGGAGATCTGTGGGCAGGCCAGGTGCACTAGACATCTGAGGATAGAATCAGCTCTATGAGGTTCAGTGCCAGCTACTGCGGAGGTCGAGGTGGAGCCTGTGTTACCAGTGTTCTGTGGTGTAAGTGCAGAGTGCAGACTAGTGCCACAATGCAGCCAGCAGCATCTGTTTTAAACAGAGGAGAGACACAGACATGTGGCTCAGTTGATGTCCAACTTTAATATCTATCTCTATCAGCATAATGCAATGATATACAGACTAAAAAACAGACAAACTAACAGGCTGTCACAGTAAAGAACAAATATATTCTATCTAGACATACATTTTCTGCCTATAGTTATAAGAACTAGCATAGACAAACCCATAGGCTAACATAGCAAACAGGAACAAATATATTTTGTCTAGACCTTAATACTCTGCCTATAGTTATAAACACTAACCTGTTTTAAACAGAGGAGAGACACAGATATGTGGCTCAGTTGATGTCCAACTTTAATATGAGCCTCAGGCCCAAGATCTCCTCAGAACATTGCAATCCTAGCAGAGCTCCCTCATTTTCCATTCAGAACTCCTAATATCCAATGTGGAAATTGATCCAGTAGTTTGGTCAGACCACCACACTGTCCACTTCTCCTTTACAGCACCGGCTACAAAACACCAAGTGAAAGAACTAATAAAATATCGTTCCTTGAAAGGTTTGACACCCCAACACCTTCAGAACAGCCTCAATCTAGGTGGACTGACAGATCACCAGGGCAGTTTCTAGGCTAAATTGCTCCCAGTGCGAGGGTGTAAAAATTGCGCCCCCTTCCCCCCCACTACCGTGGACTCCCGAACCCTTACTCTTTAGGGACAGCCACAGAGCCACAGGTCACGAGTACATATGCCTACTTACTAGTGACCTGCCGCTCATCCAGGAGGAAGCAGGGACCAGGGAAACACACAAGCGAAGAGAGCCCAGAAAGCTGACTCCTTTATGGGCACCGCACACTGACAGCCTGCACTACTACCACTACAAGACATCAGGTGCCATCACGCCAGTGGTGCTCAGCAGAGCTCGAATATTCGAGTAGCTCGAATATTCAAGCTCTTTTCCAGCTATTCGAGCTCGGTATTCGAGCTCCGAATAGCTGTAGCTATTCGAATGGGCTATTCGAGTACACTCGAATAGCCCATTCACTATTCGAGCTATTCGAGCAAAACGGCGCTATTCGAGCTCGGTACCGAGCTCGAATAGCGTCATAGCCCAGATTGATGTCCTTAGAGCCAATCAGAGGGCTCCCAGGCCCTCTGACGGCAGCCAATCACAGAGGGGGACCCTGGCCAGCCCCTACCCTATAAATAGCGGCCGCCATGTTAGGTTTCTCCGTGCTTGCCTGAGACTTGTACAGAGAGAGAGTTGCTCCTTTGTGCTTTGGCTTAGCAAGAGCTTTATTGTGGTCATTTACCTAGCGTTTTTGCTCACATACACCTCCTATACACACCTATATTGTTGTTAGTTAGTTAGACATTGTATTTTAGTTAGTAGCTTTTGTGTTACATAGAGACAGGCCAGCTGCTGCAAGCTTACAGCTTTAGGCCTCAGGGCCTTGCCTGTGTGGGCAGCTGTCCTCCTGTCCTCTGTTTATTTCTCTCTATTCTATACCAGTATTTCTGCTGTCCTTTACTACTGATTGTATTAGTATTGTAGTTATATACTGTATCTGTACTAGGACACTCACTGTCACTGTTCATAGGCTACTAGCTGCTCCTGCGTGTGTGCACTCACTTTCTGTGTACACACTACACACACTCTATTTCCTTCTGATAACTGATTGATTATTGTAATTGATTATTGTAATTAGTTAGTTGTACTTACTGTTACTACTTACTGTACTAGGAGTCTAGGACACTCAGTCACTGTTCATAGGCTACTAGCTCCTGCGTGTGTGCACTCACTGTCTGTGTACACACTACACACACTCTATTTCCTTCTGATAACTGATTGATTATTGTAATTAGTTAGTTGTACTTACTGTTACTACTTACTGTACTAGGAGTCTAGGACACTCAGTCACTGTTCATAGGCTACTAGCTCCTGCGTGTGTGCACTCACTGTCTGTGTACACACACTACACACACTCTATTTCCTTCTGATAACTGATTGATTCTTGTAATTAGTTAGTTGTTTGTACTTACTGTTACTACTTACTCTTACTGTACTAGGAGTCTAGGACACTCAGTCACTGTTCATAGGCTACTAGCTCCTGCGTGTGTGCACTCACTGTCTGTGTACACACACTACACACACTCTATTTCCTTCTGATAACTGATTGCTTATTGTAATTAGTTAGTTGTACTTACTGTTACTACTTACTCTTACTGTACTAGGAGTCTAGGACACTCAGTCACTGTTCATAGGCTACTAGCTCCTGCGTGTGTGCACTCACTGTCTGTGTACACACACTACACACACTCTATTTCCTTCTGATAACTGATTGCTTATTGTAATTAGTTAGTTGTACTTACTGTTACTACTTACTCTTACTGTACTAGGAGTCTAGGACACTCAGTCACTGTTCATAGGCTACTAGCTCCTGCATGTGTGCACTCACTGTCTGTGTACACACACTACACACACTCTATTTCCTTCTGATTACTGATTGCTTATTGTAATTAGTTAGTTGTACTTACTGTTACTACTTACTCTTACTGTACTAGGAGTCTAGGACACTCAGTCACTGTTCATAGGCTACTAGCTCCTGCGTGTGTGCACTCACTGTCTGTGTACACACACTACACACACTCTATTTCCTTCTGATAACTGATTGCTTATTGTAATTAGTTAGTTGTACTTACTGTTACTACTTACTCTTACTGTACTAGGAGTCTAGGACACTCAGTCACTGTTCATAGGCTACTAGCTCCTGCGTGTGTGCACTCACTGTCTGTGTACACACACTACACACACTCTATTTCCTTCTGATAACTGATTGATTCTTGTAATTAGTTAGTTGTTTGTACTTACTGTTACTACTTACTCTTACTGTACTAGGAGTCTAGGACACTCAGTCACTGTTCATAGGCTACTAGCTCCTGCGTGTGTGCACTCACTGTCTGTGTACACACACTACACACACTCTATTTCCTTCTGATAACTGATTGCTTATTGTAATTAGTTAGTTGTACTTACTGTTACTACTTACTCTTACTGTACTAGGAGTCTAGGACACTCAGTCACTGTTCATAGGCTACTAGCTCCTGCGTGTGTGCACTCACTGTCTGTGTACACACACTACACACACTCTATTTCCTTCTGATAACTGATTGCTTATTGTAATTAGTTAGTTGTACTTACTGTTACTACTTACTCTTACTGTACTAGGAGTCTAGGACACTCAGTCACTGTTCATAGGCTACTAGCTCCTGCGTGTGTGCACTCACTGTCTGTGTACACACACTACACACACTCTATTTCCTTCTGATTACTGATTGCTTATTGTAATTAGTTAGTTGTACTTACTGTTACTACTTACTCTTACTGTACTAGGAGTCTAGGACACTCAGTCACTGTTCATAGTCTACTAGCTCCTGCGTGTGTGCACTCACTGTCTGTGTACACACACTACACACACTCTATTTCCTTCTGATAACTGATTGATTATTGTAATTAGTTAGTTGTACTTACTGTTACTACTTACTCTTACTGTACTAGGAGTCTAGGACACTCAGTCACTGTTCATAGGCTACTAGCTCCTGCGTGTGTGCACTCACTGTCTGTGTACACACACTACACACACTCTATTTCCTTCTGATAACTGATTGATTATTGTAATTAGTTAGTTGTACTTACTGACTGTTACTACTTACTTACTTACTGTACTAGGGACACTCACTCAGTCACTGTTCATAGGCTAGCTCCTGCGCGTGTTTGCGCGTGCGTGCACTCACTGTCTGTAGTGTACACACACTAAATTTACTTGTGATTACTACTGATTATTGTAACTGCTAGTTGTACTTCCTGACTGTTACTACTTACTTACTGTACTAGGGACACTCACTCAGTCACCTCACCCACCAACCCACTCCATTAAAGTACCCCACTTTTCACCCGCCCTTTTAAAAAACTTTTGTCTATACGCCCAAAACATCGAAGATGTCTGGAAGTGGCAGCCAGCGCGGTTTGGGCAAGGGGAAGGGCAGCAAGGGAATCAGGAGGAGAGGGAGCAGCATTGTGGCAGGCCGCGGCCGCGCCACCATGCACAGTTCCGCAGCAGCAGCAGCAGCGTCAGTGGCTAACATTCCTCCCATAGCCACTGGCCGTGGACGCCTTGGGCGCCGCCCAGCAGGAGCATCTGCAACTCACGCTGCAGAGACACAGCAGCAGCAGCGTGTAGCACCTGCTCCGATTTTCCTCCAGCCGGGTCGGAAACGTCCCATTGAGGAAAAGCATGCAGACACTGTGGGGCAACTCATGACGGAGGATGAGCAGCCCGCCATCAGCTCTGCATCCGAGGCCTCCACCCTCACCACCACCACCACCACCCCTGTTCGCAGCAGCCGCCCAGCAGGGTCTGGGGAGGAGGCCAGTTCACCGTCACTCGCCGACCTGTCATTCAGCAGTCTTTTGACCCCAGGCATCATGAGTAAATTGTCTGCTGTTGTTGGCGATCTTGAGGAGGAGATGCTGATGGGCACTTTGGGGGATGAGGGATTGGACAGCAAGACTGTGGCGACAGTCAAGCAGCCCATCCATGCATCAGGAGAGGAGTTTGGGGGGTCATCATCCCAGCAGGACATGTTTCAGGAGGGGGAGGATGATGATGACCCGGTGACAGACAGAGACTGGGCGCCACCACCTCCAGGGGATGTCGTCCTCAGCAGCTCTGAGGAGGAGGAGGAGGATGCGCTTGTGGGCCTTGCAAGGAGGCGCATCATTGCAAGCATTGGCAGCAGTAGGCAGGTCCCACAGCCTGCTGGTGTCTCAGGCTCAGCAGCAGCAGCAGCAGCATCTGCCAGTACCACCACCCGCCGCACCCAAGCCCCCCCCCCCCCAACCACCACAGGGAGACAGGCAGCAGCGCTTCCATGCCGTAGGGGAATGTTTCTGTCACCAATCTGGCGATATTTCACCATGCCCACTGTGTACAGCAAGTACGCCACTTGCAACCACTGTCAGCGGAAGTTGAGCAGAGGTGCAGACCCCTTAAAGTTCAGCACCAGCTCGCTCATCAACCACCTTGCTGCGAAACATTTCCACCAGCATGAGGAGTTCCAGAGGCTGAAGGCATCTGGTGCTGGCAGTGGCACCACACCCATCACTGCACAGCCTTCAGCAGCAGCAGCAGCAGCAGCAACAGCAGCCACCCGCCCTCCTGCTCCTCCAGCAGCACCAGCAGGAGTGCGAAAACGCACTGCTCCTCCCCCGTCTGCAACTCCTGCCGCCGACACTGAGGCCTGTTCTGGCAGCCGGTCCTCAGTGGCCTCCTCCGCTGTGTCTGCTGATTCCCGTGCCAGCAAAAGGCCACGCCAGAGCCTTTTGAGCGAGTCCTTCCAGGGGGTGGTTAGGGCTCTGCCTCCCAGCAGCCGTCGCGTGCGGCAGCTGAACGGCTTGCTGGCACGGGCCATGTGCTCCCAACTCCTGCCGTACACGCTCGTGCAGGAGGGGAGCGACATTCGTGCGCTGCTTGCTTGCGCAGCCCCAGACTGGCAGCTCCCCAGCAGACACTTTTTCTCCCGCAAGGCCATTCCTGCACTGCACCGCTTTGTGATGGCCAATGTGGAGCGAGGGCTGGAGCACGCGGTTGGTGAAAGGGTCCACGTCACCATGGACTCCTGGAGCAGCCGCTTCGGGACAGGCCGCTACCTGTCCTTCACTGTCCACTGGGTCAGCTTGGTGGAAGGGGGTGAGGATGGGAGAGCAGCAGCGGGCACAGCAGCAGCAACACAGTGGGTGGTGCCACCCCGCAGGGTCAGGGGAACTGCAGCAGGTTCCTCCGATCCTCTGCCATCCTCCGGCACACCTGGCCAAACCCCCCGCCTCAGCAGCAGCGTGAAGGCCCGCCACTGCCAAGCGCTGCTGCACTTGGTCAGCCTTGGGAAGAACAAGCTGACGGCAACCCATGTGTTGGCCAAACTCCAGGAGCAGGAGAGGATTTGGCTGACCCCCAGAGGCCTCAGAGTCGGAGAGGTGGTGGCCGACAATGGGGCCAATCTGGTTGCCGCAATAGACAGGGGAAACCTGACCCACATCCCCTGTCTTGCCCACGTGCTGAACCTGGTGGTGCAGAAGTTCTTGCGCACCTACCAGGGGATGGGCGAACTGCTGGAAACGGCAAGGAACGTTGTGCGTCACTTCCAGCGCTCGGCTGCAGCCTGTGCGAGCCTGGAAGACGTGCAAAAGGAGCTGGATCTGCCACGCCATCGGCTGATCCTTGACGTTCCGACTCGCTGGAACTCCACCCTGGCGATGTTGGAGCGTCTGGTTGAACAGAAGCGCGCTGTCAAACAGTACCTTGCCCTGGCCACTGTTTCCGCCGCTCAGAGAAGGGACAAGACCAGCAACATCCCGTCCATCGTCCCCGATGATGACTGGAGGCACATGCAGCAGGTGTGCTTAGTGCTGGCTCCCTTTCTGCAGGCCACTAACATGGTGAGCAGGGACCATGCTATGGTCTGCGAGTGGGTGCCCCTGGTTTGTCTGCTGAACAGGGCCCTCGATGCTTTACTGGAACAGGGAGCGGCAGCCTTGGACCAGCAGGAGCGGCAAGCAGCTGCACAGTCTACCTCTGAGGGGGAGGAGGAGGAGGACTTGGTGGAGGTCCCTGACCTTGCTGCTGATAAGGGGGAGCAGCACAGTGCAGCTGAGTTGGTGCGGGGGTGGAGAGAGGATGAGGCTGACGAGGCAGAGGAGGAGGATGAGGACAGCAGCACTGCCGTCGATGTGCCAGCAGACGTGGCCCGCCTCTTCCCAATGGCAGCGCACATGCTGACGTGCCTGCGCAGAGACCCCAGGGTGATCCAGATGAAGCAGAGGGAGGACATCTGGATCAGCATGATGTTGGACCCACGCCTCAAGGGGAAGTTGAGCCAGTTCCTGCCGCCTGCAGGAGGAGACCCAGCGCAACAAATAAGGAGCTTGCAGCAGGCCCTTGTTGAGCGCTTGGAGGAAGCCTTCCCCCAGCCTTCCACCCCCACTGTCCAGCAGCCAGCACAGAGGCAGCAGCAGGTGCCTGCATCCAGCAGCAAGCGCCCCACAGACCTGCTGTCTCTCAGCCACGAGCTCTACAGGACTGTAGAGGCTCCGGCAGCAGTGACTAGAGAGGAGGTGCATGCAGCAGCATCCTCCTCCGGTCACAGCCAGCGCCTGACCCGCATGGTGGCTGACTACATGGGGTCCTACAGCGGGCTTGAAGAAACCCATGCAGAGCCATATAACAGGTGCAAAAATAGCCTACCACCATGGTCTGATTTTAAAGAGAATCTGTATTGTTAAAATCGCACAAAAGTAAACATACCAGTGTGTTAGGGGACATCTCCTATTACCCTCTGTCACAATTTCGCCGCTCCTCGCCGCATTAAAAGTGGTTAAAAACAGTTTTAAAAAGTTTGTTTATAAACAAACAAAATGGCCACCAAAACAGGAAGTAGGTTGATGTACAGTATGTCCACACATAGAAAATACATCCATACACAAGCAGGCTGTATACAGCCTTCCTTTTGAATCTCAAGAGATCATTTGTGTGTTTCTTTCCCCCTGCAGCTATCTTCCACTGAAGTGTCAGGCTGTTTCTTCCTGCAGAGTGCAGACAGCTGTGCCTGTATGTAATTCCTCAGTATGTGAAAGCCCAGCCAGCTCAGAGGAGGATTTATCCAGCTTGTAAAAGATAAGAGAGAAGAGAGAAGCTGCCCTTATCTAAATAATACACAGGCAGTGTGCAGAGAGGGGCTTGGAGTGGGGAGATGCATCACAGAAACACAACACTGAAGAACTTGGCAGCCTTCCAGACACAGGCTGACAAGTCTGACAAGAGAGAGATAAGTTGATTTATTACAGAGATGGTTATAGTAGAACGTGCTGCAGTAAGCCAGAACACATTAGAATAGCTTTTGGAATGTGTAGGATGATAAAAAAGAGGATGCAATTTTTGTTACGGAGTCTCTTTAAGGTAATCACTGATAAAGACATCTTGGATATCCTCTCAAACCTTCGCCAGACTACCTGCGATCTGGACCCTGGCCCCACTAAGTTCATGTTGAAATGCCCTGAACTATTTACACCGGCATTCCACAAAATAGTCAACGGCTCCTTACAAAAAGGGTGGTTTCCCTCTACTCTGAAAGAAGCAATTGTCAGACCTCTACTCAAGAAACCATCCTTAGACCCAGATGCTCTAAACAGCTACAGACCTGTCTCAAACCTCCCCTTTCTGGGAAAAGTTATTGAAAAGGCTGTCTACCTCCAACTTGAAGCCAGGCTCTCCAGAAACAATATCCTTGACCCTCTTCAATCTGGCTTCAGGAAATATCACAGCTGTGAAACAGCCCTCACCCAGATTTGCAATGATCTGCTCATTGCAAGAGACAAGGGTCAATGTTCCATCCTGATTTTGCTCGACCTCTCAGCGGCTTTTGACACAGTCGATCATGAAATCTTGCTCAACAGGCTACAAGAGTACTGTGGCATAGATGGCATTGTTCTCCGATGGTTCAACTCCTTCCTGGCTGGCAGAACACAAAGGGTAGCCTTAGGGCCCTTCCTCTCCAATCCTGTACCACTAAAATACGGTGTACCTCAGGGCGCAATATTATCCCCTTTACTTTTCACCATATACATGCTGCCACTTGGAGAAATCATACAAAAACATGGCTTGACATATCATTGCTATGCTGATGACACCCAGCTATATTTGTCATTCAAACCTGACGTCACAGACCCTACTCCACAAATAAACGCATGCTTAGCTGAGCTTCAGGAGTGGATGAATAATAATTGGCTAAAACTTAATGCTGACAAAACTGAGGTTCTTGTTATCGAGGGCCAGGGCTCAACAGCAAAGCAGCCCCAGTCTCAACCAACACCGCTAAGGATAGGGAGCTCAGACCTGAACAACTCAGACTGTGTGCGCAGCCTGGGAGTACTGATTGATGGGAAATTAAGCTTCAGGAATCAAATCTCAGCTGTTGTGAAACATTCCTTCTTTCACCTAAGGAATATTGCAAGGATTAAACACCTAATTCCTTCAGAGGATCTTCCAACTTTAGTTCATGCCTTCGTCACATCAAGGTTAGACTACTACAACGTCCTCTACACAGGCCTGCATAAGAAAGACTTACGCCGTCTGCAATTAGTACAGAATGCCGCCGCAAGGCTGTTAACGAGCCAACCCTGCCATTGCCACATAACACCAACCCTGAGCTCACTCCACTGGCTACCAATAAAATGGAGAATTCTGTTTAAGATTGGCTTACTGACATTCAAATCCTTGCACAATCTGGGCCCTGGATACCTGAAGGACTTGTTGCAACTGCATCACACCCCCCACAATCTTAGATCAAAAGGACGTAACAACTTGGTCACCCCCAGAGTCCACCTCAAAACCTTTGGAGACAGAGCCTTTTGTCATGCTGCCCCTACACTTTGGAACTCCCTGCCACACCCAATCAGGACAGCTCCATCCCTGGAAGCATTTAAGTCTAAACTGAAAACCTACCTCTTCAGTCTGGCATTCATGAACATCTGACTATCTCCTCTGTAACACAACCCAGCCTGCAACCCTGAATTAATCTGAGACACAGCTATGCGCTTTGAGTCCTATGGGAGAAAAGCGCTTTACAAATGTTATTGTAGTATTGTAGTAGTAGTAGTAGTGGCAGCCTTATTATTAAGCTGTTTGGAGGTTTGAGTTTAACCCTGTCACAGGGTTAAACTCTTTAAATAAATGTCTCCTGACATTTCATGAATGAAATTCAATCATTTTAAAGGTATATAGATAGGCCTCTCTGTCTCTGGGGGAATACGGTGCTGTTCGATCACATTTGCATGAACATTCCATTTTTGAAAAGAGGGTTCTCCAAGGGTCTTATATGTGAATATCTCCTTTGGTTTCTTTGTTCTTTTGGGACATTTGGTATAACTGTGTCCTCGTCACATTGTGAATCTGCTTGTTGTAAAGATGGTGCTCTAGTCCCTTCTGTTAATTCTACAGGCAAGCCTTGGACTTCCTCATCTGATAGGCAGTGGCTTTCCAGCTGTTCTTCTGCAAGTTCCGCCAAATTGATGGTTTTCCAGCTGTTCTATGTTCTTGTGGGGCATTATGGTCCCTACGATAAAATTCTTCAGCCTCAGCTCGTAACTGAGGAGTAACACATTGCTCACTGTATTGGAAAAGTTCAGGACAGTAGTAATATCCTTCATCTGAGGAATCTGACTCTGTGCTCTCTGAATTGTTGTTTACTTTAACTCTAGCTGCTGGTCTGGTGTGAGTCCTCTTCTGTGATTCATTTAATTTGTTTTCCAGGGGTAAATATCTGACAGGAGGCAGAAAATTGCAATGAATCACTCTTGTTGGTTTATTATCTTTCTCTGATTCAACTTTATAAATATGTTCTGGGTCTATTTGTTCAATTACCATGCATACTTCTTTTTCCCAGTAGGTGCGGAGTTTTCCTGGCCCTCCCTGCTCTGACAGATTTCTTACAAGAACACAGTCACCAGGCTGCAGAGCAATTCCTTTGACATGCCTGTCATAGTACCTTTCCCCCTTTTGAGATAACGTTTGGCTATTCTCAGAGGCAATTCTGTAAGCCTCCTTCATTTTTAAAGCCCATTTCTCAGCATAGTGCTGAGGTGATGCCGCTACATTCTCATCATCCAGGTCAAATATCAGATCTATTGGTAGACGAGGTGCCCTACCATATATCAGGTAGTAAGGGGCGTAGCCAGTTGCATCATGTCTGGTACAGTTATATGCATGGACAATGTGTGGTAGATACTCTGTAAACTGAGCTTTCTTTTCTTCTTCTAAAGTCCGGAGCATTTGAAAAAGTGTTCTGTTCATGACCCAGCAGCCTTATACACTCACGCCCATCTACATAAGCTACCTAGCCAAACCATTCCACCCACCAAACATACCCTACCAACCTTTGAACTTTTTTTTTTTTTTTTTTTTTTATTGCAGCCATGACTGACACCATTCTCTACACTTACTCATAAAGAAACTACAAACTCCAAGATGTTAGTTGGAGTGATACTTTAATAATCGGCCACAGCTGTATACCAAAAGTAACAAACAGTAATTGAACATAGCATATATCACAAATAAAATTAACCATAACAACAGTGCATTTAACATAAAGTGCTTGAAGAAGAAGAAGTTCATCCCCCTCTGCTGATAGGTGGCGACCGAGGAGCCCCCAAAATAAAAACCAACCCACCGAGCATGAAACCAGGCCCCCAGCCGTGTTACCTGGCCCGGAAGCTCCATGGGCTTGCATGCATTGCTCCTTCTTTAAAGTCTTAATTACACAATACCTTAAACTCAGAATCTCGCCCAAATTTCTCCGCTCATAACCCCAATTTCTCACTCGGCCCCTCAGTCCCTCTACTTGCCACCTCTCCTAGCAGAAGGGGACCGCCGCCGTAGCTGTGACATCTGTAAGATAAAAATTCACATTAAAAACCAACCACAAACATGCCTAACCTGCAAATCTAATCCCCTACCTAACAACGCTTGTCTCCCACCACCCGGGAGGGCGCCGAAACTTTCCGGCTACTAAATGGTAAAACAAAAAACCACCATCCCCCTCCCGACCTAACTAACATTAAACTAAAGGGCGGGTGGGTGGGACGTTTGATCCGACTGCCTTCTACGGAGGTAGTGACCACCCCCGGATCCCAGCTAACTTCCTGCCTATAGCTAACTCCAGCCCCCAGCCCTGTCACTCAGCTATCTCTCCCGCCCCTAACAACTAACCTTATCCCTCCCCTGACTCCGGGAGTTCGTGAGAACTCGCCTGGGGTCATGATGCCGCTGGGCTTAAGGGCACAGCGCATCGCTTGACCCAGCAGCCTTATACACTCACGCCCATCTACATAAGCTACCTAGCCAAACCATGCCACCCACCAAACATACCCTACCAACCTTTGAACTTTTTTTTTTTTTTTTTTTTTTTATTGCAGCCATGACCGACACCATTCTCTACACTTACTCATAAAGAAACTACAAACTCCAAGATGTTAGTTGGAGTGATACTTTAATAATCGGCCACAGCTGTATACCAAAAGTAACAAACAGTAATTGAACATAGCATATATCACAAATAAAATTAACCATAACAACAGTGCATTTAACATAAAGTGCTTGAAGAAGAAGAAGTTCATCCCCCTCTGCTGATAGGTGGCGACCGAGGAGCCCCCAAAATAAAAACCAACCCACCGAGCATGAAACCAGGCCCCCAGCCGTGTTACCTGGCCCGGAAGCTCCATGGGCTTGCATGCATTGCTCCTTCTTTAAAGTCTTAATTACACAATACCTTAAACTCAGAATCTCGCCCAAATTTCTCCGCTCATAACCCCAATTTCTCACTCGGCCCCTCAGTCCCTCTACTTGCCACCTCTCCTAGCAGAAGGGGACCACCGCCACTGCAAGCCTGCAGTTACTCCTTACTGGAGGCGAGCCCGCCACAACTCAAAGGCCAGCTCAATATGTTCTTGCAGCATCAAGTTAAACATATCAAGCCCCACCTCGTTTAGATGCACCCCATCCCTCCTGTAATAAATCTCCTTCCCCTCCAGGCTGACATGCCGAACCACTAACCCCCCTTGACCTAGCAAAAACTTACCCACTGCTCGATTAACCTTCACCCGAGCTTTTTCCATAGCCTGATGGCTGCGGGCAAATCTCCACACAAAGCGAGGAAGCATGTCAGACCAGACGATTCTCACCTTGGACACCAGATCCCGAATTGCTGAAAAATCCTCCTTCATTGCCCTGATAAGAGCCCTGATTGGCCAACGCCCCATGTCATTCCCCCCAGCATGGACTACTAAGATATCCGGCCATGGGTACCCCCCAAGCAGCTCCCGAAACCGCGGCAACATTTCCTCCCAAATCAAACCTCGAAAACCATGCCAGAAGACCCTGATATCCTCCACATTCAGACCCATTTGTAGGCCACTTCTCCTTAACTCAGCTCTCTTAGAGGCCCAATACACATAGTAGATGGTATGGGTTCAGCGCTCAAAAAGACAGTCTCTGGTGCAAGATCTTGTGATATAAAACACATATAGGGGGAGTATGCCAAGCAGCACTCCCCCTCAAGCTGAATAAACTCACCGGATCCACTGGCCGGATTGGGCCCGCAATCGCTTTAGGGGTATGGGCCACCCCTCAGCCGGTCCTGCCGATCTCAGCTGGGCACTTGTACTCCTAGTCCAGCAGAGGGTCCACCCGATATGGATAGTAATCCAGTAGTTTAAGCCTCAAGGAAAAAAACGCTTGACATAGCGTAAAAGTATAAAGGGATTCCCATGTTTATTAAAAAAACACACATAAAAGTGCCGAACAATCAGCAAACGATTCCATAAAAATATACAGTCCAGGTAAAAACGAGTAAGCTGATATATGGGGAGCACGCAGCTTTAGCTAGCGTGATGGCCGGTCACAGTTCCGCCCCAGCCCTTCCCCTACAGCGAGCCGCTCGTTAGTTTGAAAGCGTGTACCCGACGTCCACCGCGTCCGATGACGTCACACGCAGCGCCGCTCCGTAGCTCCGCCCTACCCCTAAAGCGATTGCGGGCCCAATCCGGCCAGTGGATCCGGTGAGTTTATTCAGCTTGAGGGGGAGTGCTGCTTGGCATACTCCCCCTATATGTGTTTTATATCACAAGATCTTGCACCAGAGACTGTCTTTTTGAGCGCTGAACCCATACCATCTACTATTTCATACTTGGCTTTTCACAGAGAGCAGGGAGCGCTCCACCTAAATGAACTGGGTGTTTGAATAGTCTATTAGACTTTAATAACTGTATCTGGTTTATCCGTGCAGTGTTGATTATTATTAGGCTGTCATTAAGGTAGCCACGCATAGTGAGCGCTAATATATGTTTTAGTTGCCAATACACATAGGAGTGTCCAAATATCCACACCACGCAACGTCCTTGACCTGTCAAAATAAAATGAAAGAAAAATAACATACTCACTGACCCCCCAAAAACAAACAACAAATACAACCCCCCCATTGCAGCTAACTAACTTCCTAAGGAATCACCAATTTAGGGCGCTCCACCCTCCCTGGCCGCACATACGTTCGGTACCTGCCGGACTGCCACCTCCCAATCTTCATGACCGCCTCAGCCGATAATCCTAACCTTACTGCCTCCGTAGCTGCCCCTATCCGGAAAGAGTGGGAAGCGTACTCCTCACTCTTCAATCCTAAACGACCCATGCACAACCTCATCACTGCCACAAATTGGTACCGTGATAAAGCTGACCCATCCGCATGGACTAACAGTCTGGCACCCACTTCAGGACGCCGAGCTATGCAAGTCCGCCATACCCGTAAGGGACATGTTTCCTGCCCAAGTAAAGGGAACAATGCTAACTGCGCCCCTCTACCTTCCTGATCCATTTTTGACCGACGAATCCTGATAAACAAAACCTCCCCTTGCTCCCATACGTCCTCCCTATCCAGACCCCCCTCCCCCTTTTTGCTCGCTGATACCAACTCCCCAACTCTAAGCGCAGCGTAAAATGCTAAACTAAAAGCTAACCGAAAAAGTCCGACCTCATAATCAGATGTACAGACCCCAGGCAATTCCCGAAATAGGCCCCTTAAGATATCCCAAGTCACCGGCCGTTGTTTATCCGTCGACTTATATTCCTTACGCCATCCTTTCAAGGCTTGACGCTCCAAAAATCCTTTTGTAAAATCCCCCCACCCGTGTAACTTTGCCAAAAAAGCGAGAGCAGCTACCTTCTTATCTACTGCTGCTGGCGAAACCCCCTCCTCCATCCAATAACCAATCATCCACACAAACAAATCATCCCTTTCAGATGCAGAGCCCCCCATCCCCCAATGCTGTTGCCACCTAAACCATTCGGACCATACTTTGTTATAGGCCTTCCAAGTCCCAGGAGCCACTGACTTCTGAATCCAAGACAACAATACCCCTACAGGACGTTCCATACAAACACTGGGCACAGCTCCCCGGTCCGACGAGCCTCCGGGGCCAGATTCCAGAAACGATCCCACTGAAAACGAGATAACGCATCAGCTATCTCGTTATGCACACCCGGAATATGTACGGCTTTAAAATAAATGTTAAATTTTAAACAAGCCAAAACGAATCGTCGCAGAACCTTAATCACAGGGAGAGATGTAGCTGTGAGGGAATTAATCGCCGAAACCACTGCAGTATTGTCAGACCTAAAGCGCACTGCTTTATTCGACAATTCAGGCCCCCAAATTTCCACTGCTACCCATAGCGGAAAGATTTCTAAGAAGGCCAAATTCCGAACAATCTCACTCTCCAACCAATCCCCTGGCCAATGCTGTGCACACCACCTTCCCCCCAAAAAGGCCCCAAAACCTATGGACCCCGAAGCGTCTGTGAACAGTTCTAAGCTGTCCAAGTCCCGCCAAGGATCCAGCCAGTAGGCCAATCCGTTGTATTGCACCAAAAATTCTTTCCATACTTCTAAGTCCGCCCTGTGTTCTTTAGTCAGCCTTATGAAATGATGTGGCTCCGAGACCCCACACGTGGCTAAAGACAGGCGCCGTGAAAAAATTCTCCCCATAGGCAACACCTTGCAAGCAAAGTTGAGCTTGCCCAGAAGTGACTGCAGTTGTCTTAATGTAACCTTTCGTGCCCCAAGAGCCTTGAGAATGTCCGCCAATAGGCCATCCAATTTGTCCTGGGGGAGCCTACAAACCCTCTCTCTAGAATCTATTTCGATCCCCAGAAATTTCATCACCGGGGCCGGACCCTCTGTTTTTTCTTCCGCCACTGGGACCCCAAATTCCCGGAAAACATCCAGCATACCCCGAAGAGCCAGTGCACACACTCTTGACCCTCCCGGTCCCACACAAAAGAAATCGTCCAAGTAATGTGTCACGGCCGTGATCCCAGTCCTCTGCTTAATCACCCACTCCAAAAAAGAACTAAACATTTCAAATAATGAACATGAAATGGAACACCCCATAGGGAGGCAACCGTCAATGTAAAACCCACCTTCAAAATAACATCCCAACAGCCGCATACTCTCCGGATGAACAGGCAAGAGCCGAAAGGCAGACTCAATATCCGTCTTTGCCATCAGTGCCCCCTGCCCCGCCCGGCGCACCATATCCAATGCTGAATCAAAGGAGGCATAGTGCACAGATGACAATTCCGGGTCTATCCCGTCATTTACAGACCCCCCTTTTGGGTAAGACAGATGATGAATCATCCGGAACTTACCCGGCTCTTTTTTTGGAACGACCCCCAACGGAGATACTACCAAGTCTGAAATCGGGGGGACCGTAAAAGGACCGAACATCCTCCCCAATTCCACTTCTTTACCCAGTTTTTCCTTCACCACCAATGCCCGTTCCCTAGCTGATTTCAGATTCTTTGTATGGACCACCGCCCCTTCCACCGACGATGGGATCCTAAACCCTTCCGAAAAGCCCCGCAGCAAGGTATCTGCCGCCCCCTTATTGCTGTAATGATCTAGCCAGGGGGCCATCGCCTCTACCTTCACCGGGGTCCTCCCTCTTACCAGAGTTATCCCCGGACCGACGCTGGAAACCCTGTGTTTTGGACTTCCGGAAACATTTAAATGCTGGATGGTTACCGCTGCAGAAGGAGCATTCATGCTTAAATCTGCATCCCCCCGCGAATTTGCACTGGGAATCATTGTAAGCCCAACAAATGCCTCGCCTTCCCGAGTTGCTAGCCCCGGCCCCTGCCTGGGCCGGAGCTGCGGGAAAGGACTGCAAGGGCGGTGTTGTGGTGGCATAAAGGCCCCCTTTGGTATTCATTACCCTTAGCCAAATGCCTATATCCTTATGCCCCCAATCAAGGTCGGGTTGCACAGACATCCGCTGACGAAATTGCTCGTCATAGCGTAGCCAAGACATACCCCCATAAACCCGATGTGCCTCCCATACTGCATCCAGATACCCAAAAAGTGCTGAGCATTTCTCTGGGAATTTTTCCCCAATAATACTAGCCATGATTGTGTAGGCCTGAAGCCAGTTGCCAAATGTTCTAGGGATGAGACGAAACCTCCTACGGTCCTCATCCTCCTCCTTCCGGTGTTCCTTCCCTTTCACCCATCTATCAATATTAAACCTTTCCAAGGGCAACAGGGTGAAGATATCCAGATATTCCCTTCTCCATATCTTTTCCCGAACCTCCTGCTTCAAATGTGCCCCAAGAGGACCCTCATAACACGTATAAGCATGCCCCCTCGCCGTGTCTGAAATGGGGACGGATTTTCCCGCCTTAACTACCCCTTCACCAGGAGTGGCCGTTTCCGCTGCCCCTTCATCACCTTCCCCTAAGCCAGTGTCGTGGTTAACCTGTGTCACGAGGGGAGTTTGCACCGATCCCGACCCCCCGGCCGCAGCTATTGCCGGGGCCGATACACCCCACACCGCCCCCAAAGAAGTTGACCCTTCTAGGGATCCCGTCGACCTCTCCCCCATGCGCTCCAGCAAAGAACGCACCCCCTGCAGTAATCCCTGAACATCCTGACCCCCCCAAACCCACAACGCTAGACCCCTGAGATGTTGAAGAAAAGGAAAGTGGCAACTCACCAGCTTGACGCGCGGGTGTATCTGTCCCGCCGCCTGCCGCAGAAGCTTGAACCCCCAATCCACCGTTCCCGTCATCTGTAGTAGGAGGCTGGGCCAGTGTCGCGGAGGGTGCCCGATTCCTCCCACGTCCTGCACCCGCCAGATCAGCCTGCGAAAAAGGGAGGGAAGAACCAGCACTGGTATCCAAATTGCCTGGCACCCCCAACCCGCGAAAACCCGTAGAGGTCTGCGTACCCGCAGCACCCGTTAGCACCTGTAGCCCGAGCACCCGCACCCCCAACCCCCAAGTGCAACCCCTGCCCCGCTGAGCCCCCACTCATTAATTGAATAGGGCCCAGCTGTCCAGCCATAAGCTGTCCCCCTAGAGGGATTCCCCTTGTCTCTCCCTGCAGACTCCCCAAACCCCCTATCTGAACCCCCCCTGCAAGGGGTGGCCCAGGTGCTGCCACTGCCATATCCTGCAACCCTCCCCCCACACTCACTGTGTTTTGTGCCGGCAAGCTAGGCACCTGACTGGCCGCTCCTGCTCCTTGCCCACCTAACACTGGAAGGGGACCCCCTCCCACACCAGAGCTACTAGGCCCCTGGGTGGCAGCCGTTGCTGACGCACCGCGTGAATCGCGGGTGCCATTTTGGGCCCGGCCGCCATCTTGCTTCTTCTTTTTCCTCCCCCCTTTCCCTTTGGCCTTCTGTCCCGGCTTTGCCGCCTTCCTCCCCCCGCTGCCCTGAACACTCACCCGGCTAGAAGCACCCGCACGGCCTCCTGCACCGCGCCCCGCTGGCTGCGAGGGTCCCGGCCTCTCCTCCTGCTGCCTCGGGCGGGTTGCGGGCGGCGACGGAGACAGACGCTCCGTTAACTTGCGGGTCCGACGTGGCCTGTCCGATCCGGCTGCTCCCTCATCGTCTGCCGCTGCGGCAGCTGCAAGTAAGTCTTGCAGCCAGCCGTCACCTCTCTGAGCCGCCGCTGATTGCAGGCGGCGGGCCATGTCCACCATCTCCTGCTCTGCCATCCTCACACTACACTCCCGCTGCACTACGGAAAAAAAACCCCTGACTAGCTAAGGGCAGAGGAGCAAACTAGACGTTTGATCCGACTGCATTCTATGGAGGTAGTGACCACCCCCGGATCCCAGCTAACTTCCTGCCTCTAGCTAACTCCAGCCCCCAGCCCTGTCACTCAGCTATCTCTCCCGCCCCTAACAACTAACCTTATCCCTCCCCTGACTCCGGGAGTTCGTGAGAACTCGCCTGGGGTCATGATGCCGCTGGGCTTAAGGGCACAGCGCATCGCTGACTCTCAAATGGGTTGCCTTGTGGATGGTACAGTGTTGTCTTGGAATGGGCAATTCTCGACAACTGTCTCAACACCTTCTAAAAAGGTGGTTCTCAAATTCTTTACCTTGATCATGATGTAATTTTTCAGGATATTCAATATAGGGATTAGGGATGAAATTGTCGAAAATCTTCTCTGCAGCTTTTTTTCCTGCTTTGTTTCGAGTAGGATATGCCTGGGCAAAATGGGTGAAATGATCCATGACTACCAGTATGTATTCATAGCCACCTCTGCTCTTCTCTAAGTGAAGGAAATCTACTGAGACAAGTTCAAAGGGAGCACTTGTGTTGATAGAATCCATAGGTGCCCTGTCTGGTACTGTTGGGTGCTTCTGTTTGAGGCAGCTACATCTTTTAGTAACATAGTATGTTAACTGTTTCTGCATGAAAGGCCAGTAGAATATTTCTCTTGCCAGCTGCATCACTTTGTCTGCTCCACAGTGGCACATGTCATTATGTAAGTGTTTCAACACTATTGGAGTTAATTTATCTGGAACCACTATTTTGTTCTGCCCTAATAAGATGTTATCTTTCACACTCAGTTTGCCCCAATCATGTATGAGTTGTTTTCCTCTTCTGTCCAGGCACCTTTTATCTTCCTTTGAGGGTACCTTCTTCTTCATCTTAAGATCCATTACTACTTGGATAGCTTTGTCTTCTGACTGAGCACTTCTGAGCTTATCCTTTGTAATAATTTCCTGAGGGTCAATATCTTGAAATGTTTCTTCAACTTGCGGTTCTAGGGCTAGTGACATGGCCCAAAGATCTGCTTCATCAACCCCTGCTTTGCTTCCTTTCCATATAGCAGAAATAGTCTGTGGTGTGATCACATTTATTAATTCATCTTCATCTTCAGCAGTGTTTAATGGAATTCTAGACAACGCATCAGCATCTGCAATTTTCTTACCTGGACGATATTTAATATCAAAACAAAAATCAGCTAACTCCCCTACCCATCGGTGTCCCACACTATTTAGTTTTGCTGAGCTGAGAACATAGGTCAGTGGGTTATTGTCTGTAAATATAGTGAAAGAGGGTGCATAGTACAGATAGTCCCGAAACTTATCACAAATGGCCCACTTCAAGGCAAAGAATTCCAGCTTCCCTGAGTGCAGGTGATAATTTTTTTCAGTGGGTGTCAGTGTTCGTGAACCAAATCCAGTAATACGTAGTTTATTCTCCTGATGTTGGTAAAGCACTGCACCTAGCCCATCTTGTGATGCATCAGTATGCAAGATAAATGGCATACTGATGGATAAGCAAGAATTGGAGGTTTGGTTAGTAACACTATCATCTTGTCAACAGTTTCCTGATGCTTTGCTGTCCACTGAACTGGAGTTCCTGAGGGTAACTATTGTGTTCTTCCTGCCCTCACATGCAGTCTCTCATTTGCTAATTCATTTTTACTTATTTTCTTAGATTCATTCTTTGTTTGCAGCAAGTCATACAGAGGTTTAGCAATTCGGGAGGCGTTTTGTATAAAACAGCGGTAATAACTCAGGGAACCTAGTAGTTTTCTCACATCTCCCACTGTCCTTGGTGTTTTCTCCCTGACTGCCTGAATTGCTTCTGTATCCTTTGGGTCCATTCAGATTCCAAGGAAGAAATCCCCTGTGTTTACATCATACGGTGTGATGTGTTTACATCATACGGCACTGCTGTCGCAGCAGCGCCGTGAAGGAGATCATCGATCCCCGGCCTCTGATTGGCCGGGGATCGCCGCCGTCTGATAGGCTAAAGCCTATTAGAGGCGGTACAGGAGGGATTGCCATCCTGTGCCGCCCATAGCCAGAGCGAGAGGGAGGGAAGGAGAGGGAGGGAGGAATATCGCTGCGGAGGGGGGCTTTGAGGAGCCACACGGCCACACAGAGCGGCGGCGATCAGACCCCCCCCAGCAGGACATCCCCCTAGTGGGGAAAAAAGGGAGGAAGTCTGATCGCCCTGCCACAATCACAATCTGTGCTGTGGGCTGGAGAGCCCACGCAACACAGATCAGCCAGAAATCCCTTGGTCCTTAAGTGGTTAATGTAAAGCCACTTTCTGTCATTTAAAGTGTTCTGTCCTTTGTGTGAATTGTGCTTTGCTCTCTGTCCCCACTTACAGGTGGAGTGTCAGAGTTTCTTTCTCCTAGCAAAGACTCAGCCAGTTCTTTTATCTGCAGATATGCCTTACCACTGTCCTCCATGCTGCACACTGCTTCTCCCTGTAAGTGTTCCAGAATGTACTCACAGATCTCCTGCTCACTTGAACCTGTAGCTTTGGGAACTTCTTTTCCAGCATCTCCCTGAATCTGTGAGTGCAACTGCTCCTCAGACAATGTGTGCAGAAGCTTGTGGATCTGCCACTGCAGCTTCTTCACTGAAGTAGTGTCAGCCATCTCAGAGCCTGTGTAGCTTGTTTGAAGCCTTCCCTCTCTCACTTTACTGTAATGGCAAGCTTCTCTCTGTGACTGTCTTGCACGATAATTACACCATCCCAGGCCAAGCCCCCAAATGTTACCAGTGTTCAGTGGTGTAAGTGCAGACTAGTGCCACAATGCAGCCAGCAGCATCTGTTTTAAACAGAGGAGAGACACAGACATGTGGCTCAGTTGATGTCCAACTTTAATATCTATCTCTATCAGCATAATGCAATGATATACAGACTAGAAAACAGACAAACCAACAGGCTGTCACAGTAAAGAACAAGTATATTCTATCTAGACATACACTATAGTTATAAGAACTAGCATAGACAAACCCATAGGCTAACATAGCAAACAGGAACAAATATATTCTGTCTAGACCTTAATACTCTGCCTATAGTTATAAACACTAACCTGTTTTAACAGAGGAGAGACACAGACATGTGGCTCAGTTGATGTCCAACTTTAATATGAGCCTCAGGTGCCAGGATCTCCTCCGAACATTGCAATCCTTGCAGAGCTCCCTCTAGTGGCAGCCTTATTATTGAGCTGTTTGGAGGTTTGAGTTTAACCCTGTCACAACTGCATGCAAGAATGAAGGGGAATGACCTCAAGTAAGAATGCATTGAGCAGCAGGTGACAGCTTAGAAAGCAAGTGTAGGGAATGGGTTGGGGTGAGCTGAAGTAGCACGGGCTCGGTTGCACTTGCGACTGCTGCGACCCCAGCTTTCATGTCACTGATATAAGCCAATGCAAAAACGGACCTTCCTTCACACACAAAGATTTAGAATCAGAATCAGAATCAATTTTATTTCGCCAAGTAAGTTTGCACCTACAAGGAATTTGTCTTGGCAGTTGCTTAACAAACACAAACACAAACAATACAAGGGCAGACAGTGTGTATATTACAAGTCAAGGACATTATGCAAGTATAGTGGCAGTAAGCAATGTGCGAATTGCTCATTTACAGTTCTGTGCTGATTACTTTCAAGTCCTAGCAGCTCTAGCGGGGTTCTGCATTTAGTATGGCTACCGCTTGAGGAAAAAAGCTGTTCCTGTGTCTAGAGATTTTGGTAGCGATTGACCGGAATCTTACTCCTGAAGGCAAGAGCTGGAAGATGGAGTGAGCTGGGTGCTCTCTTTCTGCACCTGCTAGCATAAAGATCCTGCAGGGAAGGTAAGCTACAGCCAATTATCCTTTCCGCTGTTCGGATGATGCGCTGCAGCCTCACCTTTTCTAATGTTGAGCAGGAGCCGAACCATACAGTCATAGATGATGTTATGGTGGATTCGATGATTGCAGTGTAAAACTGCACCATTAAATTTTGAGGTAGGCCAAACTTTTTCAGCTGCCGTAGATGGTACATCCTCTGTTGCGCTTTCTTGACAATAGTGGCAGTGTTGTTGTCCCATTTTAGGTTGTGTAAGATTGTGGACCCAAGAAACTTGAATGACTACCTGGGTTATTGTGGATCCATTTATGGTTAAGGGGAGGTGCTGGGGGGGTCTCCTAAAGTCTATTATCATCTCCATGGTTTTGAGAGCATTTAGTTCCAAGTTGTTGCTGCTGCACCAGGAGGAAAGCTGTCCCACCACATGCCTGTATGCAGAATCGTCCCCGTTTTGTATGAGACCAACTACTGTTGCGTCTACTGCAAACTTCAGAACCTTAACAGATGGATCTGTGGAGATGCAGTCATTGGTGCACAGTGAGTAGAGCAGTGGGGAAAGCACACAGCCCTGGGGTGCACCAGTACTGACAGTCAGAGAGCTTGATGTGTGCTTCCCAAGTCTGACCTGCTATCTCCTGTCGGTTAAGAAATTGGTTATCTATTTGCAGATGGATTCAGGTATGTGTAGCTGGGAGAGCTTGCTGTGCAGCAGTGTTGGAATTATGGTATTAAATGCAGAGCTGTATTCTATAAATAAAATCCTGGTGTAGGTTCCTGGGATGTCTAGATGCTGTAGTACATAATGCATACACATGTTCACGGCATCGTCTGCGGATCTATTAGGCCTGTAGGCAAATTGCACAGAGTCCAGCAGGGGATCTGTGATAGATTTCAGATAAGCCATTATCAGTTTTTCGAATGCTTGTATGACCAATGATGTCAGGGCAACAGGCCTGTAATCATTTAAACATGTAGGTTTTAATTTTTTTGGAATTGGCACAATGGTTGAGCTTTTAAAACAGGCTGGAACAATTGAGAGTTTGAGAGATGCTTTGAATATGTCTGTTAATACAGGCGCTAATTGATCGACACAGAGTTTCAAGCATTTCGCAGAGACAGTGTCTGGCCCCATTGCTTTCCTAGTGTTTTGTCTTTTGAAGAGTCTGTTTACATCTGATTGGCATATTGGTAGAGCATGCACATCTGGGGACAGGTCAGCAGAATGTGTCTGGCCTCCTGTGTTGTGTAGATGCTGAGGCACCACAGGGGGTGGAGACGTTGGCTGGCTGGAGGAGAGCTCAGTTTGCCTGTTGCAGAGATGCAAATTATGCAAATTGACTTGGTGTGTTCGGCTTTTGTTGCTAGTGTCAAACCTGAAATAAAATGTATTCAGTTCATTTGCAAGCTGCAGGTTGTGTAGTGAATCTGGAGAATTCTTCCTGTAGTTGGTAATTTCATGTAGAGATTTCCATATTGTGGACGAGTCGGTGTTGGAACATTTTTCCTCAAGTTTGTTAGAATAATCTCTTTTTGCGTCAATAATGGCTCTCTGCAGTTTGTATTTCGCAGCTTTGTAGAGGACTTTATCGCCTGTATGACATGCCCTTTCTTTATCGAGGCGCAGCTTCCTAAGATGTGATGTAAACCAGGGTTTATCGTTATTGTACCTGGTGCACTTTTTTGTGGGGATGCAGGACTCTTCACAAAAGGTAATATATGATGTCACAGCATCAGTGTATTCATTTAGGTCACTGATGGATTCTTTAAATATATTCCAGTCAGTTAAATCAAAGCAGCTCTGTAGTTTTTCTACAGCTTCACTCGTCCATTTCTTAACTGTGGTCACTACAGGTTTGGCAGTTTTTAGTCTTTGTATGTATGTTGGGATAGGCTGTATAATAGCATGATCCGAGTTCCCCAAAGCTGCCCTGCTGACAAAGTGATACGAGTCCTTAGTCGTAGTGTAACAATGATCAACTGTCTTACCTTCTCTAGTTGCGTTTGTGACGTGTTGCCTGTATTTGGGGAGTTCTTTGGAAAGATTAGCACTGTTGAAATCCCCTAGTATGATAAAAAAATAATCGGGGTACTCCCTTCCCACCTCGGTGATTTGATCTGCGAGTTCCTGGAGCGCAGGCTGCATACATGTTTGTGGAGGGATGTACAAAGCAACCAAAATAAATGAAGAAAACTCACGGGGTGAATAGTAGGGTCTGCAGTTTATGAAGAGCGTTTCCAGCCCAGCCGAGCATGTCCTCTTAATAACAGTAACATCCGTGCACCACCTATCATTAACCACCCTGGCATTCTATTGATTGCGCCAGGGTGGCTGCGCAGCACAATTTTTTAATTTTCTTTGTAAATCATGTAGCTAGCCTAGCGCTAGCTACATGATAGCCGCTGAGCAGCGGCATCCCCCTGCCCCTTCCAATCGCCTCCGGCGATCAGAGCAAACAGGAAATCCCGTTCAGAACGGGATTTCCTGTTTGGCTTCCCCCATCGCCATGGCGACAATTGTGATGACGTCATCGACGCCGTGACGTCAGAGGGAGTCCCGATCCACCCCTCAGCACTGCCTGGCACTGATTGGCCAGGCTGCGCACAGGGTCTCGGGGGGGGGGGGCCCTGTTACGCGGTGGGTAGCGGCGCATCGGCGGCGATCGTCCCCAACATGCAGCTAGCAAAGTGCTAGCTGCATGTTTTTTTAAAAAATTATGAAAATCGTCCCACCAGGGCCAGAGCAATCCAGTGCGGCGGTCATGGACGAGCTGAGCTCGTCCATACTGCTGAGCTGGTTAATATAGAAACAGAGTCCTCCACCTTTGGTGTTGCCAGAAGTAAGTGAATCCCGGTCAGATCTGTAGAGTGTAAATCCATTAATCTGCAGAGCATTGTCTGGAATAAGCTCAGAGAGGCAAGTTTCTGTGAAGCAAAGGGCAGCAGAGAGATGAAAATCCTTCTTTGTTCTGATCAGTAGTTGAAGCTCATCTAGTTTGTTACATATGGACCTGACATTTGAGAGTATGATTCCAGGTAGTGGAGAGCGCAGTCCTCTGTGTCGAAAGCGAGTCTGGATCCCAGAGCACTTGCCGCTTCTTCTAAGCCTCACTGCCTGGTTCAGCACAGTAGCTCCACTGGTTAGGATCCCCAGAAGATCAAGAGTAGATTAAATATCCAGGGGTAGATTATATTTATCGAAGTTCCGAATGCTCAGTAGTTGTTCACTGGTGAAGGTTATCCGGGTTGGGTTGCACAAGGCAATGTTGAAAAAAAAAATACATAAAACAAGCATAAAAAGACAGAGCAAGCTGCCGAGGCTGCCATCTCCAGGCGCCTCCTGCATGTTCTCCAAACTTTACACACAAATTGTATGTTAAAGTGGATTGCCTAAACTTCCTGCTCCTCCCCTCAGGGGACGAGCAGCTCTGTAAACATGCTGACCAAGAGGTTTTTCATGTGGAGGACCTAATATTGTCTGTCCAGGAGCACCCAAAGCTCCACGACAAACGACATCCACAGTACAGCGAAAAGCACCATTGAAAGCTTGTTTGGGAGGATATCACCAAACAGTTTATCAAGGCCTTTGATAGAAGGCCACTGAGAGGTGAGGGTGTGATCTTGTAATGTGTATTTTAAGTGTGATCTGATCTTAAAATGTATATTTTAGATGTGATCTAATGTGTATGGTATGTGGTCCTTTGAAATGTAAGCACAGAGTAACCACACTGCCAATCCCACAGCCTCAACCCCCCCCCCCCCCCCTCGACTGACTACACACTACCACTTGCATAGCCTCACTCCTCCTTCCACTGTCTACACACTGCCATTCGCACAACCTTACTCCCACTTCCACTGTCTCCATACTGCTACTCGCACAGCCTCACCCCCTACTTCCACTGTCTACACACTACCTCTTATACGGCCTCACCCCCCCCCCCCCATTCCCACTGTCTACACACTGCCACTCGCACAGCCTCACCTCCACTTCCACTGTCTCCACACTGCCAGAGCCGGGCCGACACAGAGGCTGGCAAGGCTCCAGCCTATGAGCGCTGGTCAGGATGAGCGCTATTTGTACGCACAGCTGTTTTCCTCCTGCCACTGTTTTCACCTGCTGCTGCTGGTGTGCGCAGTGTAAGCTATACTTCTGGTACCCAGGAGGGTGTGTGAAACAAAGTATTGTGGTGAATAACAGCCGCCCGCACAGCTAACATGCTACTGTATCTAGACAGGGAGTGCCGCCCCTCCTCCTGATTCCTTTCCTTTGCTCTGTGTCTGTCACGTGGTGCGTCACTGTCCAGCGGGAAATTCAATAGATGGCAAGAGGGCAGATGTCTGTAAGCACTGGAGCGTGTCTTCTAATCTAGAGCACAGGGAGCAGTGAGCCATCGCTGACAGGAGGGGGGAGATAATAGACACAGACAAGAGCCAGCATGTCTGATGGAGTCAGAGAGTGGCACGGAGGACAGAGCCAGCCCATAACCCAGCAGTGTTTCAGAGAAGAGCAGAGGCTAGGCCAATGACCAAAAGGGAAGAGGTAACATGCCCTGTAATGTAATGTTTTTACCATAGGCATTCTCTTTCTTTTACCACTGTCTGTCTGTCAGTCTCTCCTCAACTTTTCCCTGTCCTTCCTTTTCCCTGTCCTTCCACCCCTCTCACCAGTGCCCACCCTGTTACACTCTCACCTCCTGGACACTCCAGTATTGTTCACAGTTCTGTCAGTTAGTCCAATCTACCCTGTCAGTCAGTTCAGTTTACCAGCCTGTCCTGTAGTACCATAGTCATAGTCTAATGTCCTACCATATTATTATTATGTATTTATATAGCACTGACATCTTCTGCAGCTCTTTACCGAGTACATAGTCATGTCACTGACTGTCCTCAGAGGAGCTCACAATCTAATCAGTGACGTAGACATAGGGCCTGATTCACAAAGCGGTGCTAACAGTTAGCACGCTGGTGAAAAGCCCTTTATCACGCCTAAACTCAGTTTAGGCATGATAAGTTTAGGTGTGATAAGTTTAGGTGTGATAAGTTTAGGCATGATAAGTTTAGGTGTGATAAGTTTAGGCATGATAAGTTTAAGCACCGACTGGGTTAGCACCGCAGTGCACAGCTGATCAAAAGTTTTGCGCTAGCAAAGTCTGGTGCACTTTGCATAGAGTTTAATGGCGGTGCTTTGCGTGCAGGACTTTGCGCGCGATCTAAACTTATCTAAACTTATCATGCCTAAACTTATCATGCCTAAACTTATCACGCCTAAACTTGTCACGCCTAAGCTGGCTTTTCACCAGTGTGGTGCAATGGTTATCACGCCTAAAGTCTTTTAGTCGTGCTAACTGGGTTAGCACCGCTTTCTGAATCAGGCCCCTGGTGTAATGTCCTACCATATTATTATTATGTATTTATATAGCACTGACATCTTCTGCAGCACTTTACAGAGTACATAGTCATGTCACTGACTGTCCTCAGAGGAGCGCACAATCTAATCCTTCCATAATCATAGTGTAATGTCCTACCATATTATTATGTATTTATATAGCACTGACATCTTCTGCAGCACTTTACAAAGTACATAGTCATGTCACTGACTGTCCTCAGAGGAGCTCACAATCTAATCCCTGGATCTGGAGATTATAGTGTAGATGCAACTATGACCTTGCAGGCTGGATGGTAGATAACAGGTCCTCCGCTGTTTGGGTACAATATGTTTATGATAAAGGATGGGCAGAGAGTGAAGATGTAAATGACAAATGGCTGATGTTAAACCTCTCTGATAGCACCCACCCCCTCCCCCTCCTCCAATGTGATATGCATGCACACTTATGCAATAATTGTCAGATGATAACAACCGTTTAAATGGACAATCATTCTGTGTGGCCACCGATTACTCTTGCTAGGTCGGACCATTAAAGATAGGCGAACATGACTCCATGATTGCAATGTTGTTGTTTTTTTTTTTTTGGGGGGGGGGCCCACTTGGGCAGCTCAGCCTCTGTTGGTGGTGGACCTTGTCCCGGCCCTGCACACTGCCATTCGCACGGCCTCACCCCCACTTCCACTGTCTCTGCATTAGGGTTGCAATGGTAGGAAATATTCATGGTATGATAACCATCTCAAAAAAGAATCACGGTATATGGTATTACTCAATTATTTAGACCTGGACCTCTACCTTACATTTAAAAATGTGCACAACCACCCCAGTATGGTACCCAAATGTGCCTCACTCCCTCAGCATACGTATGATTAAGCCGCTGGGAGATTTGGGCACAGGGTAAAGCCGTAAATGGATCACCCTGCTCCTATTTATTTATTTATTGTATTTATAAAGCGCCAACATATTACACAGCGCTGGACAATAAATAGGGATACATACAATATTTAGGGGTGACATACAGCAAAATGACAATACCTGAATACAAGGAAGACCAGATCATGCAGCACAGTATGAGTACAAGGTAATGCTTAGTCACTGGAGGGACTGGAGATTAGGCAAGTTAGGCTCACTCAGATGCATAGCATGGATTCACAGTAATTGAGGTGCATGATCAGGTAGGACACAAAAGGAGGAGGACCTGCCCAAAGGCTTACAATCTAGAGGGAGAGGTAAGGACATGAATGGTAGGGGACCAGAGTTCAGCTGTGGGTTTAGAGCACTTGTGTGGGGTAGTAGGCCAGAGTAAAAAGGTGAGTTTTGAGGGCTTTCTTGAAGATGTTGAAGGAGGGGGCTGCCCTAATGGGTGGAGGCAGGGAGTTCCATAGTGTTGGAGCAGCTCCTGAGAACTCCTGGAGGTGTGCATGGGACTGGGTGATGCGGGGGGCGGTTAGGCGAAGTTCATTGGAAGAGTGGAGCGAACAGCTAGGTGTGTACCTCTGAGTAAGATCGGAAATGTAGGTTGGCCAGGTTTTGTGGACAGATTTGTAGGTCAGACACAGTATCTTGAATCTGATTCTGGACTGGATAGGAAGCCAGTGGAGGGATTCAAGGAGGGGATCCACTGTGGTGGAGCGATGGGAGCAGCGGATAATTCATTCATAATGCATTGATAATTCATTCATGATGGGCTGCAGTGGGGCTGTTCGGGTCATAGGGAGACCAGATAGCAGGGCATTGCAGTAATCAAGGTGGGAAATTATGAGGTCATGGATGAGGAGTTCGGTGGTTCGGTTACAGATGTTACGAAGGTGGAAGTTGCAGGGCTTTGTGAGGTTTTGGATGTGGGGAGTGAAGGAGAGTGCGGAGTCCAGGGTGACAGCCAGACAGCGGGCTTGAGAGGTAGGGTGAATGGTAGTGTGGTTAACAGTGACATGCACATCTGGGAGGTTTATGGATGTCCGGGGTGGGAAGATCATAAATTCCGTTTTGTCTAGGTTTAGTTTCAGGAACCGAGCGGACATCCAGGAGGAGATGGCTGATAGACAGGAGGAGACCTTGTCCATGGTAGTGGTGGATATGTCAGGGGTGTGGAGGTAGATCTGGGTGTCATCTGCATACAGATGATAGTTAAAACCCATGGAGGAGATAACCTTGCCAATGGAGGATGTGTATAGGGTGAACAGTAGGGGTCCAAGGACTGAACCTTGGGGCACTCCCACCGAGAGGTGGTTGGGGGTGGACGAGGACTCATTGAAGGCAGTCATGAAGGAGCGGTTGGAGAGGTAGGATGAAAGACAGGACAGGGCAAGATCGTGAATGCCCATGGACTGGAGGGACTGGAGGAGTAGGGGATGATCTACTGTGCTCCTGCAAAATTCCTAGCAGCATTTAATACTATTCCCCCTCTAGGTCACCATGGATAGTGGGGCAAGATGCAATTCAGCTTACAGTGTTTTTATAGTAATTTGTGTTCCTTTTTTTGACGGCTCCCAAATTACTCACTAAGCACCACTATAGCCGTAATTCCTATTACATGGCTACCCCCAAATCGCTGGCTCTGGTTTTACAGAGCTCCACTCCCTTACCCAAAGCCGGATTAAGACCACACAGGGCCCCAAGCAGAACAATAAATTTAGGGCCCCCTCCTCAGTCACCCTGTTGAAAGGATGTGCCCCCCAGTATAGGGGACTGATGTCCCTGCAGTATAGTAAGTTGGATGCCCCCCCCCCCTCTACTATAGGTAGTAACCAGATGTCCCCCCATAATAGATAGCAAGACAACCCCAGTAAAGGTAGCAAGATGTTACCCCAGAATAGGTAGCCAAGTGACCCCCCACACACACACACTATAGGTAGCCATATGACCCCCCAGTATACAGTGGGATGCGAAAGTTTGGGCAACCTTGTTAATCGTCATGATTTTCCTGTATAAATTGTTGGTTGTTGCAATATAAAATGTCAGTTAAATATATCAGATAGGCAGGGCCGGCCCTAGACTTTTTGCCGCCTGAAGCAAATTTATGAAAAAACGCTGCCCCCCCCCATTATAATAACCCCCTCAATAGGTAGCCTGGAGGGTGTAACGAGCAGGAAGGGGGTATTGTGTACAGTGGCGGGGAGGGGGGTCGGAACCCCCCTCCCTCACCTGAGTCCCTCGATCTGCACTCCCCCTCCGGCTATTAATGCGTCAATTAATGTTTTCAGGCAGCGGGTGGGGAGGGAGGGAGGACTCACCTCTTCCGCGTTCCAGCGTGCATTCCACTCTCGTCACTTCCTGCAATACCGTCCACTTACAGTACAGTGGGCGACATTGCAGGAAGTGACGAGGGTGGAACGCACGCTGGAACCCGGAAGAGGTGAGTCCTCCCTCCCCGCCTGCTGCCTGATAACAACATATTAATGCATTAATAACCAGAGGGGGAGAGCAGATCGGGGACTCAGGTGAGGGAGGGGGGGTCCGACCCCCCTCCCCGCCACTGTGCCAATACCTTCTTCCTGCTCGCTACCCCCTCCAGCTCGGTGGCCCCTCTCACGCATGGCCAGGGGGTGCCGCCCCCCCATAATCTGCCACCTGAGGAACCTGCCTCACTCTGCCTAATGGGAGGACCAGCCCTGCATATAGGAGGCACACAAAGTAATATTTGAGAAGTGAAATTAAGTTTATTAGATTTACAGAAAGTGCGCAATAATTGTTTAAATAAAATTAGGTTGGTGCATAAATGTGGGCACTGTTGTCCTTTTATTGATTCCAAAACCTTTAGAACTAATTATTGGAACTCAAATTGTCTTGGTAAGCTCAGTGACCCGTGACCTACATACACAGGTGAATACAATTATGAGAAAGCGTATTTAAGGGGGTCAGTTGTAAGTTTCCCTCCTCTTTTAAGTTTCTCTGAAGAGTAGCAACATGGGGGTCTCAAAACAACTGTGAAATAACATGAAGACAAAGATTATTCATCATCATGGTTTAGGGGAAGGATACAGAAAGCTGTCTCAGAGATTTCAGCTATCTGTTTCCACAGTTAGGAACACATTGAGGAAATGGAAGACCACAGGCTCAGTTTAAGTTAAGTTGAAGAGAAATCGAGAGCCCAATATGGTGTAGTATGTCAAAATTGATTGGATAAATGAAACAGTGAGATGGTAATACTCACAAACACGGGTTACCACCTAGGTAACCACTCATTAGGCAGGTGAGGAGATTAGACCTGTCCTCACTCAGGATTAAGAAGTCGCTCTCTTTAGATAGGAAGAAAGGGGGTAGATCACCCCTCCACCTGAGGTGGACTCAAATATATTGGTAGGTGCCAGAAGGATAAAAGTACATAACATTTTTTTAAAAATTGCTGGGAGGAAGTGGTGGACTTGCCTCCGTTAAAGCAGACACCAAGGACTGTAAATATATAGATATACACATTTATTGAAAATAGCCCAAAGATGCAACGCGTTTCGCAGGCACAGCCCACTTCTTCAGGCAATAAGCAGGGGATAAACAACAGCAATTCAGTTATAGCAAGCAGAGCACCTCTGTCGATAAAAACTGAGAATCAATGTAAATCAATGATGGGCCAGTGCACACTTCAAACGCGTGTATCAAAAAAGGGCGCGTGGAAAAAAGGGCGCGGGGTATAGCCGAAATTTTAAGTTTTAATGCAAAACCATATTTTTCTTTTAAGGGGTTGTAAACGAAAATTTAGTGCTAAATAGGTTAAATAAACGGAAATGAAATGGCAAAATCGTCTATAACAACAAACGAATTCTGAAAAGAAACGTCAAATATCGTCTATAAGAAAAACGATATTTACACTTGTATTATGCATAGCAATGCAATGGTAGGTTTTACAGATATTTTACTGTAATTATACCAAACTGTAGGCTCACACAGATCTCTCCCTATCCCTATCCCTAACCCCTAGACTCCTCTTTGTTTAAATATATATAATTTAATAAATTGTATATATTACATATATTGTGCTGTAACTATACCTAACCTTACTCTCACACAGAGCCCTCCCTGTACCTGTTCCTAACCTCTAGACCCCCCCTTGGTGGTGCCTAACCCTAAGACCCCCCTGGTGGTACCTAACCCTAAGACCCCCCTGGTGGTGCCTAACCCTAAGACCCCCCTGGTGGTGCCTAACCCTAAGACCCCCCTGGTGGTGCCTAAACCTAAGACCCCCCTGGTGGTACCTAACCCTAAGACCCCCCTGGTGGTGCCTAACCCTAAGACCCCCCCCCCGGTTGGTGCCTAACCCTAAGACCCCCCTGGTGGTGCCTAACCCTAACCTCCCCCTGATTGCGTATATTATACTGTAACTATACCTAATCCTCCCTGTACCTATCCCTAACCCCTAGACCCCCCTGGTAATGCCTAAACCTAACCATCCCCACCGCACAAACACCCTAAACACATATAAACAATAATATATTGTTTCCTTCCTTAAATCCTTAAAATACTTCTCTACAAATAACATGAATAAAATAATTTATATATTTGTAATAGAATAAATAGCTTTAAAATAGCCTTAAAATCACGAATACATTAATATTATAAATAGAGAAAAGTATATATAAATATATACAATACAATAGAAAGCCTTACAAGCACTAGAAATTTTAAAACAACAGTAACATTAAAAGCAATATTTTAGTAACTATAATCAATGCATTATAAGTGTAAAAACAACCTTAAAATAACAGTAATATTAAAAGCGATATTTTAGTAACTATAATCAAGGCGTGATAAGTGTAAAAACAAAGTTAATACCAAAAGCGATGTATTTCTAATACAATAAGGTTGAAAACGGTATTTACGCATTATACATATGAAAACAAATTTTTAAATGATCAAAGAAGTGTAAACGAAAATTTAGTTGTTATACTTTTGTAAGCGAAATTTTTAAACGAAAAAATAAGTAAAAACTGATATTAGCGACATTTATAAACGAAAAAATAAGTATAACACAAACTCAAAACGAACTTGTAAACGATATTTGTTCTAAACCTTATTCTGTAAACGAAAACTTTTGTTAACACGATCCCTGTAACCGCTATTTCTCAGGCGCCCTTTTTTCCTGTGGGGCGCCGAATAGCCGATATTTTGCATTGCAGTCTATGACAGCGCCCTTTTTGTCCACTATCCCTGTGCGCCCTTTTTTATTAGCACCCTTCAAACAGCAGTAAAGCAAAGTGTTGATTTTCTATATCAATTTAAGTCGTTTCTGTGGAAAAAAAATGCTGAAGTAGATCCTGTTAATAAGGTCATGGCCATGCAGGGAGTGGGTGTAGCCATGGATGGGACCAAATTACATGAACTTAACAGCGTTGTAACCTAACAATAATGGACCTGCCCACCAAAATGTTCGATGAAGCCCTTTTATCCTTTAGTGTAAGCAGTAAAGTGTTGTACCGTGTTAGCCATGAGTAAAAGCAAGACGTTTTGAATCAGGATGATACCATTTATTGGCTAACTTAGAGATGGATAAACAGTGAGCTTTCGACTTATAAAAAGCCTTCGTCGGACTGGTTCCTGACCAGAACTGAAAAACACAGCTTATATACACTGACATACAGAGGAGAAACATTCTTTAGCAAACATAAATGTAATTAGATGCCTTAACTGTTACTGAGGAGGCTTTCCCAGGCATCCTATCTAAATTGATAAGATCAATAGAATCCTCAACATGACATAAAGCAGACTCTGGTGATGAAGAGACATCGTAAATTCCGAATTCAAATTGTAACTGGCCTGGTTACATGCACCATTAATTCTAAGCTTAAGAGAATTGTGGCATTTAAAGCCAGCACCTGAAAGCAAATAAAATGAATAGTGACAGTGAATTCCATCTTACACAGCATATGGCACAAAAATTAATGAAAAGATAGAAAAATTAAAATTAAAAGAACTGTGGCATTTAAAACCCATCGTACCAGCACAAGAAGTTGGAGTCCTTGTTTAAACCATCTTGTACAGTTTTGAACCAATGTATAAACTTAGTTTCTTGTGTTAGTCTCATGTTTCCCGATTTGAAGCCACCCATTAATACAGTGACGCGAAAATCGCTTAAACTGTGTCCAGGTAAACAAAAGTGTGTTGGTATTGGGAGATCAGTATAATTTGTAATATCCTTTTTCCTGCTGTTAATAGTGGATCTGTGGTGTGTCATGCGATCCCGCAGTGGTTGACTTGTTTCTCCCACATAAATTCCTTTGGGGCATTTTGCACACATGATCAGGTATACCACATTAGATGAGTCGCAGGAAAAGGTGCCTTGTACTTTGTATTCCTGTTGTGTACTCGGTATTAGTATCCTGTCAGTGGAATGGATGTATTCACAGGTCCCACATGTTTTCCCTCGGCAGGGGAATGTTCCATTCAAACATGTGGGACCTGTGAATACATCCATTCCACTGACAGGATACTAATACCGGGTACACAACAGGAATACAAAGTACAAGGCACCTTTTCCTGCGACTCATCTAATGTGGTATACCTGATCATGTGTGCAAAATGCCCCAAAGGAATTTATGTGGGAGAAACAAGTCAACCACTGCGGGATCGCATGACACACCACAGATCCACTATTAACAGCAGGAAAAAGGATATTACAAATTATACTGATCTCCCAATACCAACACACTTTTGTTTACATGGACACAGTTTAAGCGATTTTCGCGTCACTGTATTAATGGGTGGCTTCAAATCGGGAAACATGAGACTAACACAAGAAACTAAGTTTATACATTGGTTCAAAACTGTACAAGATGGTTTAAACAAGGACTCCAACTTCTTGTGCTGGTACGATGGGTTTTAAATGCCACAGTTCTTTTAATTTTAATTTTTCTATCTTTTCATTAATTTTTGTGCCATATGCTGAGTAAGATGGAATTCACTGTCACTATTCATTTTATTTGCTTTCAGGTGCTGGCTTTAAATGACACAATTCTCTTAAGCTTAGAATTAATGGTGCATGTAACCAGGCCAGTTACAATTTGAATTCGGAATTTACGATGTCTCTTCATCACCAGAGTCTGCTTTATGTCATGTTGAGGATTCTATTGATCTTATCAATTTAGATAGGATGCCTGGGAAAGCCTCCTCAGTAACAGTTAAGGCATCTAATTACATTTATGTTTGCTAAAGAATGTTTCTCCTCTGTATGTCAGTGTATATAAGCTGTGTTTTTCAGTTCTGGTCAGGAACCAGTCCGACGAAGGCTTTTTATAAGTCGAAAGCTCCATCTCTAAGTTAGCCAATAAATGGTATCATCCTGATTCAAAACTTCATCCTTTAGTGTGTACTGTAAGAAACTATATATGTCTTCTTCGTCAACAACACACCTTTATTACGGCACCAGCAACTCATTAGCAAGAGCTGCAAACACAACTCTCATCACAGCAAACAGCATAGGAGATAGAACTTCTTGAGGCGGCTTCCAAGTTCCAAAGTGTTTATTAAGTAAACAGATATACAGATACAGTTCGTTACATCTTAGCAAAGCAGATTCTTCTGTAGCAAGTCCATTGCGTTACAGCTTCTTGATTACCTTCCTACAGAAGGGTAATCAGGTTATCTTCTTTCTATACTAAGTTACATCTAAACTAAGTATATACAGATACAGATAGAGCATACAAAATGTCATAACATAAATAAAGATTATTATAGCCAGCAGGGACAGGAAGCAGAAAAGTGCCTCTCCTGACGCCGGCGGTGGGTTTTATATGGACCAGAAAAGAGTTAACTGGAACAACATCTGAGCCTCCCCCCAAAGCTACCATTGGCTCAGACCCCTCATGGTGTCATGATACACACGTACTTGATTAATATTCTATGAGCCCCTTGTCCTAGTTGCAAGGAATTTGATATTGAAAACATAGCTGTGTTTACTGTTCTTGTGGTTTACATGTTGAGGTCAGTGAGACCTGTGGCCTTGTCCATAGAACAGCTTCTTGGTATGTCCTAGCTCTGCTGACAGTCAGAACTGTAGTTTTTCTCTCTAAGAGAAAATCTCTTTAAAGGGCAAGTCTGCACCCCAAGCCTTTTTGACTAACTCAGTCCAAATCACTGAGGCCTACTTAAATTATAACAATCCCCCCTAAAAAAGGCTTAATCTGCAGATCCCTGATTCGTATTAGCAACCGGTTTCTTTTCGTCATGTTTCACTTGCTCATGCTCACACAACTTCTCTGTTCTATGTGGTTGTCCCTGGGAGAAAGAGAGGGCAAGACCTCTAGGCCTTGCGGTAACCCTGCTGTCTGGGAATGCCCTACTTCTAGGTCCCTATATACCATATTCTCAGCATTTGCGTCACTTGCGTATCACTCACAAACTTGCATGATCACAGAAAAGTGAAACTTGTTTGTCTGTTAAGCCTCGGGGCAGTGCCAGGTGTCTTCTAAAAGAACTCACCTGCTCATATTTGTGTTCAACCTCGTTAAGATCACCTTAATCATGGTGAAATCTTACCTCTAACTTAGTGTTCTGTTTGTTTAACAGTTGTAACAAAGTGTGGTCGTCTTGTGTCAAAACCTGTACCCATTTGTCCCATGGCGTGTTATCTTTCAGGATGGGAACTTCCCGTGAAACTTTGAACTTTAGAGTTCTCTTAACAATTTGAGGAATGACGTCATCAAACTTGGATGACTTGATCCATATGGGATCTCTGCTCACCTCATAAGTTCCCTTCGAAAAATCTACCTGATCGGAACAATTATGAAAATGTACCCTGAATGTGTCATTAGACATTTTGTTTAAAAACCAAACCTTTCCTTCAGCCACCGGAACTATCGGTTTGGCTTCAGGGCGGATCTTTTGAATGGCAGCCTCGCATTCTGTGTTATCGAGCCAGCAGGCTTCTTCACTAAATTTGACTTGCCCCGGCAAACAAAGGTACCTCTGTGAGAATTGCCAGCATGATGACAAATCTACTCGTTTCACCTCCCCGTCTAGCACCAAAAAACGTTGACCTCTCAGGTCATGGTGTAAGAAATGTGTTGAAGAAACAGGGGTACCCAGGGTACTACTTGAAAACCTACCGGTACCTGGGTTTCTCCCTCGGTGGGAACTAAGGAAATAGCGGTGCATAAAGAAGCATTACACCCTTTCCATTTGTTTACCCAAACCTCTCAATGCTTCCATGGAAAAGATCCTTCTCCAGAAAAATCGATAAACCTCTCCTTGTCCAATCCCAGTTGTACAGGATCTTTTAGCATCTTAATGACAAAATATGTCCCCAACTGTCCTGATTGGACCACTTCCCCCTTATGTCCAGAGGCAAAATGCGTACCTGAGGTCGGGAAAACTGTACTCTCTGCAATCTTTCAGTTAAGATTACCTCTTCACTTACCCATCTAGCATGAGGATAAGTGGCTGCATATGGACTGTGTAATATTGGCCCCTGTTGTGACCCGTGTAGTGAGAATGGGTTTCCCTGTGTTGGCTTTCCCTCCCTCGGGATCACTCTCCCCACCCTCTTTGTCACCTGGAAATGTGGCTTGATCTCGATTTTTACGTCTTGTTTCGAGAACCAAAACCCCTCAGCTTTCCAGCCTTTACGTGTGTATAGTTGTTTCGGAGACACTCTCTGTTGGTAGCTCCAGAGTGTGATGTTGTCCCCTGCGTCTCTCCTGTAGGAGAAGTGACGCTTACTGCTCGTTCCTCTCCAATCTGGAACCATCTCACTCTGGATAACCAAGACAAGGTACTCCTGAACCACACACTCCACCTTTTGCATGTAACCCTTGTACTGCAATGTACCTTTTAACAAAACTTTGGATCGGTGCATTGGTTCTGGGAGTTTGCCATTCAAGAGCAGATTTACACTGCCGTTCAATTCAAACTTCCAGCACACCTGACCCTTCAGACCTTTCACCAACATTGTGCCATGAAATTTGTTTGCACCTGGCACTAGTGATCTATTCCTCCTTCCCTGCGTGGTCCCCACGTGCCAATCAGAGGGAAGTGGAAGAGGATCAGCCTCTTTTTCTCCAAACATTAACATGCTTGGGCCTTGTGTTCTCATTAACCCCTTATTGTTCATGAGAATGTCCTCTCTTCGGTCTCCTAGGACGAAATGGCAGCCTAGGATCACCATCATCACGGTACTCTTCATTATAAAAGCACCTCCTTTGGAAAGAAAAACATTAGCAATTTGCATTATGCTTTGCTCAGTCAGTTTTTTTAGTCTCTTTCCGATCTCAGAAATCTTGCTGTTCTCAAAACTCGGATTGGCATCTGGAACCTTTTGCTTATCCGACTGACATCTCTGTCTCGGCTGCCAGCACCTCAGCTTTCTTGCTTCCATATTACCAAACTCCTGAAATCGAAATACAAACAAATCAATTCTTATTAATGATTTGGGTTTGCCCTGCGGCTTGTACTCTGTACACTTTAAATTGATCAATATATACTGTAATTGATCTTGTTGCTTTATGGTTCTCATGAACTCTGTTTGCTCTTTTTGGTAGACTGGAGCTAAACTCCTCTCCCCTACCTAAGTACTATCCTAAGTACTTACCTGTTTAAAATATGCTCCCACGGACTTCACCTTTGGAAGCTCTCACCTCATTGCAAACTCTCCCCACATCCCCCCTTCTGTACATACTCGGCTGTAGTATGCACGGAGTACGGATGCCCCATACCTGTTGCTGCTTTGCAGGTGAGCCTGCAATGCTCGTACTCATTTTTGCATTGACTTACCTAGAACTTCATTGAGCACTACCAGCTCTGCTAGAAGTCCTGTGTGTTGTACCACCTGATCAATGTTTGCCAATGCTACTACCTCTAGACTACAAAACGGCTGCCTCCCCGTAGGAAGGTGTGATTTGCACTTTAACTACCCAGGGCGCAGGGCTAAGCATTGCAGCTTTATATGCCTGTATGCGGATCCCTGAATGCCCACTTGGTAGGTAGTCATATGGCAAACACTGTACTGATACACTGTCACTCTGTAAATGGCAATTCCATCATCTTTATAATTGCCCCATGAACTGCTGTCAGTTCTGTTCTTTGTGCTACACTTGGTAGGAGCTTGAAAAAATATATTTGACCAATTAGTGGACGAGAAAAATGCACAAACAGCCTCAGCCCAGCATTTACCTCTTTGTCAAGCTCTGGCCCTGTCCACGACAAAAAACGAAAAAAAACGTTGCCGCTCTGTAGCCGCGGCAATGGATACTTGGATTGGTCAACTCCCTTTTTTCCAACTCCGGTCCCCCTGATGCACTGTCTCCCCTTTTACTCTATTGGGAACTCATGCTGCACCACCCGTTACGGTGCTCCACTTAAAGGAATAATCCCATAAGTAACCCAGTACAGATACTCCCCTGATCTGCTCTTGCAAATCACTCCCTGGGAAATATCTGACTGCAATGTGTTTCCATGCCCCTTGCTGGAAAACCACTTCCTATCGGTAACCATGCTATTCACATAGCAACTGCTTGGTTCCCGTATTCTGGCATTCCTTTCCCTGGGCCCAGACTGTGGGGAAATACTCCGGGATCCGAGATACTCAGTAGAGTGCCTAATTAGCTCTACCATCCCTTCCTCTCAGCTGCTATGCCCGGTGCCGTGAGCACAGCCTGACGTGACATGGATCCCCCCAGCCCCTCCCCCCCCTGCCATGATGGGTGGGGGTGGGGGCGGGCCCTCCCCTTGCCTCCATTTTGAGCCCTGGAATGCCAGCCAAGATGGTGGCTATGCAATCTCCCATAGCAACTTCTTAATCCTATGCACATTTGGAAAGGAAAAAAACATTGTATATGCACACTAGAAATTTCAGCATATATAGACATTTCAGCATATGGATCTCTTCCAGAAACTTAGCATACAGCTATATAGTGTACACTCTCGGATGCCTGCAAAAAAACATACCAAAGAAAAATACCACCGTAGTTTGTGAAGTCTCTTATCTCCTCCACCTCAGGAAAAGAAACCAAACATGCTGACAGAAACAAAACACGCAAAAGCCAAATACAGCAAGAGCCAAATACAGCGCTTCTCCCACTATCCCAGCTTTGACTTTAAACTGCTTCATACCTTCAATGCGACCCAGTGAAGTGGACTGTGTGCAATCCTGTATATCCAGCTCACGCCAAAAGAAAGAAAGAAGGGAAAAAAAATACTTCCAACTGCTAACAATTGCTAGAAATACTTCAAACTGCTAACAGACAGCGTAGACACTTTGCCTGAAACTTGGAATGTGTCTCTCTCTCAACATCTACCGCTACACTCCCTCCTGTCCACCTGCAGACTACACACACATCTGGCATCACTTTCAGACTATCGCTGTTAAACGAGGGGAAAAAAAACATCACAATTATGCTGCGAAACTGAAACTGCTAGCTGCTACTAGCATAACATGAGAGAAAAAAAAACAACACAGGAAGATAACATGCTAGCAATGCACACTGCTGGAAAAAAAAACACTGTTAACATACAACAGACACTGCTTCAAAATCAAGTAAACGAAACTCCATACTCGCCTTATTATACGGACTCCTCCCGACTGCTGCCAGTTCGGTCAGCTACGGCAAGTTTTTCTCCATGAGCCGGTGGACCTCGGTGGGCGTTCACTGAGCGTTTGCTTGCTCAGCGGATTCTCCGTTCCCGGCGATAAACTTGCTCCAAACGTTTGCCTGGGATAGCCCACCAATGAATCCTGTTTGGCAGTGGTTGTGTGTATATCACAACCAAATAAAACAGGTCCACGACTCGCCGCTGATTATTTACTCGAACTGCAGACCGTGTGCTGGCTCTCTGCAGCCTCCCGCACACTTAGCTCACACTTGGTAAACTTCCAGAGTCTCAGTCTCTACTCCGCTTGTGTTACTGTGAAAGTCCTGGAAAACCTAGATAACAGACTGACATCTGGCCCGGTCCTTTCCTGCCTCTGCCGTTTTCCACGAGGCAGCACTTGGGTTTCACGGCACCAACTGTAAAAATACAGAACTTCTTGAGGCGGCTTCCAAGTTCCAAAGTGTTTATTAAGTAAACAGATATACAGATACAGTTCGTTACATCTTGCGCAAGCTCGCTCCAGATCGTACTGCGCAAGCTCTCTCCAGATCGGCAGGTGCTTGACCCAATACTCCATGGGATCAACAGGGGCCACGCTGTCAAGCCCGCTGAAGGACCCCATGTAGTCAGCCACCATGCGGGTCAAGCGCTACCTGTGACTGGAGAAGGATGCTGCTGCAGGCACCTCCTCTCTAGTCCTTGGCAGCTCTACACTCATGTAGAGCTCTTGGGTCAGAGACAGCAGGTCTGTGGTGCGCATGCGCTTGCTGCTGGTGGATGCAGGCACCTGCTGCTGCCTCTGTGCTGGCTGGACAGTGGGGGTGGATGTCTGAGGGAAGGCTTCCTCCAAGCACTCAACAAGGGACAGCTGCAAATCCCTCATTTGTTGCGCACGGTCTCCTCCTGCAGGCAGGAACTGGCTGAGCTTCCCCTTCAGACGTGGGTCCAGCATCATGCAGATCCAGATGTCCTCCCTCTGCTTCATCTGGATCACCCTTGGGTCCTTGCGCAGGCACCTCAGCATGTGCGCTGCCATTGGGAAGAGTCTGGCCATGTTTGTTGGCACATCATCACAGCCCCAGAGCCGACATTGCTGTCCTCCTCTGCCTCCTCTACCTCATCCTCTCTCCACCCCTGCACCAGTCCAGCTGCGCGCTGCTGCTCCCCCTCATCAGCAGCAAGGTCAGGGACCTCGACCAACTCCAAGCCCTCCTCCTTCTCAGAGGTGGCCTGTGAAGCTGCCTGCAGCTCCTGCTGGTCCAAGGCTGCCGCTCCCTCTTCCACCAGTGCATACAGGGCCCTGTCCAGCACACACACCAAGGGGACCCACTCGCACACCATTGCATGGTCTCTGCTCACCATGTTGGTGGCCTGCAGGAAGGGTGCCAGGACTGAGCACACCTGCTGCCCCCAGTCCTCCATGGAGATGATGGACGGGAGGTTGGTGGCGGCACGCCCAGTTGCAGTGAGGGAGGCAACTGTTGCTCGTGCAACGTACTGGCTGACAGCCTGCCTCTGTTCAACCAGATGCTCCAACATCGCCAGGGTGGAGTTCCAGCGAGTTGGAACATCGAGCATGAGCCGGTGCTGTGGCAGGTGCAGCTCCTTCTGCACCTCTTCCAGGCTCGCCACAGCTGCAGGCGAGTGCCGGAAGTGATGCACAACCTTCCTTGCCGCCTCAAGGAGTTGGTCCATCCCCTGGTAGGTCCGCAAGATTTTTTGGACTACCAGGTTCAGGACGTGCGCCAGGCAGGGAATGTGGGTCAGGTCTCCCCTGCTGATGGCAGCAACCAGGTTTGCCTCATTGTCGGACACCACCTCTCCGACTCTGAGGCCTCTGGGGGTCAGCCAATTCCTCTCCTGCTCTCGGAGTTTGGCCAGGACGTGGTTCACCATCAGTTTGGTCTTCCCCAGGCTGACCAATTCCAGCAGCACTTGGCAGTGGTGGGGCTTCACGCTGCTGCTGAGGCGGGGGGTTTGGGCTGGTGTGCCGGAGGATGGAAGCTGATCAGAGGAACCTGCTGCTGTTCCGCTGACCCTGTATGGTTGCACCACCCACTGCATTGTTGGTGCTGCTGCTCTGACAGTGCCCGATGCTGCTCCTCCCTCCTCACCCCCTTCCACCAAGCTGACCCAATGCGCGGTGAAGGACAGATAGCGGCCTGTCCCAAACCGGCTGCTCCATGAGTCCATGGTGACGTGGACCCGTTGACCCACCGCGTGCTCCAGCCCTCTCCCGACATTGGCCATCACAGAGCGGTGAAGTGCAGGGATGGCCGTGCATGCAAAATAATGTCGGCTGGGGATTGGCCAATCGGGGGCTGCACACATCAGGAGCGCACGCATGTCGCTCCCCTCCCGCACAAGGGAATAAGGCAGGAGTTGGGAGCACATGGCCCATGCCAGCAAGCCGTTCAGCTGACGCACGCGACGGCTGCTGGGAGGCAGAACCCTGACCACCCCCTGGAAGGTGTCGCTGAGCAGGGTCTGGCGAGGCCTTTTGCTGGCACGGGAAGCAGTGGAGGGAGCAGAGGAGGCCACTGAGGACTGGCTGCCAGAACAGGCCTCAGTGTCGGCGGCAGGAGTTGCAGAGGGAGGAGGAGCAGTGCGTTGCTGACGCACTCCTGCTGCCGACGGCTTCACAGTGGTGGCGGGTCTGCCACTGCCACTGCCAGCTTCCTTCAACTTCATGAACTCCTCATGCTCGTGAAAGTGTTTCCCTGCAAGATGGTTTACCAGAGAGGTGGTGCCAAACGCAGAGGGCTCCTTCCCTCTGCTGAGCTGCTTGCGGCACTGGTTGCAGGTGGCATACTTGCACTCCAAATATGGAAGGTTCAAAAAATTCCATATTGGGGAGGTGAAGTTGCCCCTTCGGCTGGAAGGTGCTGCTGCCACTAGTCTCCCTGTGGTGGTTGGGGGGGTTCTTGGTGCGGCTGGTGGTGGCACTGGCAGAACTCGTCTCCTGATCAGCACGCTGTGTGGCCTGCATACCATGCCCACTTGTGATCCTGCCCATGCCTGCGATGCTGATCCTTCTAGCAAGGCCCGCAGACGCATCCTCCTCCTCCTCCTCCTCAGAGCTGATGACATCCCCACTCCCAGGACCTGACAACCAGTCTTTGTCCTTCACAGTGTCATCATCATCCTCCCCCTCCGCAAACATGTCCTGCTGGGATCCCCCAAACTCCCCTTCTGCATGCATGGGCGGATGGACAGTCACCACTGTCTGACTGTCCAAAGCATCATCCCCGAAAGTGCCCATGAGCATTCCTTCCTCCGCCAATTCTTCCGCAACAGCATTCCATAACCCCACTGCGCTTGGGGATAACAAGGTGCTGAGTGACAGGGTGCTGATGTCGCCCGCTGGGGCTGGAGAACTGCACTCCTCCTCCTCCTCCTGCTCCCCAGGCAGTGCTGGTCGGCTGCTGCTGCTCTTGCGAACAGGAGTGGTGTAGGACTCGGTTCCAGAGCTAATGGTGGCCTGCTCATCCACCATCAGTTCCACCACAGTGTCTGCGTCCTTCTCCTCAATAGGACGGCTACGACCTGGCGGTGGGAGGAACATCTGGGCCACACGCTGCTGCTGCTGCTGCTGTGTCTCTGCAGCGTGACTCCCAGCTGTTGGGCGGCCAAGGCGTCCATGGCCAGTGGCTAATGGCAGAATAGCCACTGGTGCAGACGCAGAGCTGCGCATGGTGGTGGTGGCGAGGCTGCCACGCCCACGACCTCCTCTCTTGGCGATGCCCTAGCTGCACTTGCTGCCCCTGCCCAAACTGCGGCTGCCAGTGCCAGACATTGTATATTTTTAATATTATACAAATGGAAAAAAAATGTATGTATGTAAAGGCAGGTGGGACAAGTGGGGTACTTTAATGGGGTGGGACTGGTGGTGGTGGGTGTGTGAGGTGACGGACAGGTGTACTCTATGGCAGAGATCAATGTAGCGCTAACGAGAGAGCGCGTACTGTGCACACAAAGACCCTAGCTGACGCTGACTGACAGTGTCCCTATACACAGACTACAGTACAAGTCAGCAAATACACAATAGAAGTAATAGAAAAAATAGGACGGGTGTAGCACTAACGAGAGGACGAGTGAGGCAACATGGCGCTTGCTATTTATAGAGGGGGGCTTGGCCAGGCTCCCCCTCTGTGATTGGCTGCAGTCAGAGGGCTGGGAGCCCTCTGAATCGCTTGTGAGGACTCGAGGTGACGTCTGTCGTGACGCTATCCGAGCTCGTGACGCTATCCGAGCTCGGATAGCTAGGATATCTCCGGATAGCTGCTTGCTATCCGAGTGCGCTCGGATAGCACAGCCCGGATAGCTAATACTATTCGAGCTCGGTATTCGAGCTCGAATAGTGAAAAAAGAGCTAGGATATCCGAGTAACTCGGATATCCTAGCTCAGATGAGCATCACTAGCCGGCACCTCAGAGGAGTCAGCAGGTGAATCCTCAGGACAGGAGAGTGAAGGATCTTGGAAGTCAGGTATCCTGAAAAAGGCAGGGAAGAATAAAAATAGGAATAATAGGAAAATAAAGCCAAGGAGGAAAAACAATAGGCAAAATGGTGATGATGGTGATGATTTTTTAGATGGAGACACAGAAGGAGAGGAAAACGTGGTAAGAAGAGAAGGTATGCAGACTCGGGGACAGCAGGGGAGGAGGGGCGGTTGCGCCCGTTAGAAAATGCCAAACTTGATGTTAATAATCTAACAGATATACCCCTCAGTGAACCCCAATTATCAGTACTGCAACAAGCATTCATCTGAAAATGGCGCCTGCGAATAATGGCGCACGGTGTTGCCGCTAATCCGTTTGCCGCTTATCGCTATTTAACGTTAAAGCCTTATTGTTATTTACCGTTAACACACAGAACCCTCTCTGTACCTATCCCTAACCCCTAAACCCCCCTGGTGGTGCCTAACCCTAACCACCCCCTGGTGGTGCCTAACTATAACCACCCCCTGGTGGTGCCTAACCCTAACCACTCCCTGGTGGTGCCTAACCCTAAGACCCCCCCCTGGTGTTGCCTAACCCTAAGACCCCCCTGGTGGTGCCTAACCCTAAGACCCCCCTGGTGGTGCCTAACCCTAAGATCCCCCTCGTGGTGCCTATCCCTAAGACCCCCCTGGTTGGTGCCTAACCCTAAGACGCCCCTGGTTGGTGCCTAACCCTAAGACCCCCCTGGTGGTGCCTAACCCTAAGACCCCCCTAGTGGTGCCTAACCCTAAGACCCCCCTGGTGGTGCCTAACCTAAAGACCCCCCAGTGGTGCCTAACCCTAACCTTGACAAAGTTACATTAAATCCATTCCCCGTTTTGCAGTTAAATAACGTCTGCAGTTTGGCTTATGTAGGGCGCTATTGATAAATAACGTTAGTGTGTGCCACTATTGATAAATAATGTTAGTGTGTGCCACTATTGATAAATAACGTTAGTGTGTGCCGTTTTTCTTCTTTTTTCCCTGCGCGCCATTATTATGCAGTACTAACGATAAATAGCGATAAGCGTATCTTTTTAATGCGGCGCCATTTTTATGCATAGGCGCTGTGCGCCATTATTCACTGATCCCCTGCAACAAGGCCTTTCCTTCTGCCCAAAACAAACAGGTTGTGAATTTGAGATATATAGTTATTCCTTAGACGGGTCCTCTTGAAGAGGATGTATGCTTCAACTCCGCCGGACAGCCATATAGGTGAGGAATTGAATGAAATTGACAATATGAATCTGAGCGACTTTCTCTATGAGGTAGAACATGGTGAAACTCCGCCTGTCCTACAATACTAATTTACGCTCAAAATCCACTTTTATGCCAGCGTTGAGCAGTAACAAATACACATCCATGTTCATGGATTTAGTAACTGAAGATCTAAAGTTAATTAATTGGAAGAGGAAAAGTGGGATAGATAATTTAAGCAATGTAGAAAGGAAGGCTTTGGAGGAATTACAGAACAATAAAGAAATTGAGAATAAAAAGAGCGATAAGGGGGTTAACATAGTTGTTATGGGGAAGGAAATGTATGAAAAAGAGGTTAAACGTTTGTTAAGTGATAAACATACATATAAAAAGAGTACGCAACAACCCCTTTAAGGAATTGATTGAAAAGATTAATGACAAGATTATATGGGGCTATTTAGATGGAATTCTTTTAAAAAAGAGAAATTAAGTTTTTGAAATTTGATATCTATACTGTTCTTACTTTTTACATACAACCAAAAACTCATAAGGACATAAACAATCCCCCAGGCCGCCCTATTGTTTCGGGCAATAATGGTCCTCTTGAGAGGGTCGCTCAATTTGTTGAAAAGAAGATTAAAGTCGTTGTGCAAAATTGCCATCCTTTGTGATGGACACTAAGGCTGTCCTGGCGGAGATTGAGGGGGTACAGGTTGAGGACAATTCTGGGAGGAGATTGTGGTTAGGGGCATGCGTGGGTACCGGGAACACGTCGCCCTATGGCCCTATGGCGTAAGATACGTGGACGAAATATTAGTTGTATGGAGGGGGACTGAGTCCCAGCTACACAAATTTGTTGGTGAATTAAATATCAATAACAGAGATATATTTCTAACGTACACTTATAGTAGAACTGAGATCTCCTTCTGGATTTGAAGGTTAAAAAGTTGGGTGACGGCAATACCTTGCTGTCAGCAAACAGTGTGCATTTGCCGTCACAAAAATGGGCTGTACCCATGGGTCAGTTCATGCGATTGCGATGCAACTGCAGCCAAATTGAAGATTTCAAAATAGAGGCCGAGGACCTAAAGGCGAGGCTTTTAGCCAGAGGTTATCCTAGCATATAATTAATAAAGCCTATTATAGGGCACTATCAAAAAGAAGAACTGATTTGTTGGTTAACAGATCAGGTGATAATTCAAAAGAAAAGGATTCTGGGGCGGTTAGGGTGGTGACCACCTATGGATCTCATTATAATGAGATAAGGGACATACTTGGCAAACATTGACATGTGCTGGGTAGGGACCCTATCATTAAAAATCTGGTGGGTGATTACCCCCATATGGCAGCAAGGAGGGGCAGAAACTTGTCAGACGTGCTTGTGAGCAGTGAGTTTAAACCTAAAAATAGACCTGGTGTGATCAAAAGAAATCAGAAAGGGATGTTCCGTTGCTGTAATTGCCTTATGTGTCCATATGTGGAGAAAGGGGATTCTTTCCCCAATTATGATGGCTCTGTAATTTACAGTATTAATGACTACATAGATTGTAATACGGATAAGGTTGTTTATCAGCTGAGGTGTAGTTGCAATATGGTTTATATCGGAAAAACATATAGACCTTTGAGAGATCGAATACAGGAACATGTGAATAATATAAAAGCTAGCTATGAAAAAAGTCCAGTTGCTATGCATTTTAAAATGGCACATAATTCCAATCCTAAATGCTTGAAGGCTAAAGGAGTTTTCAAATTAAATATAAGCTCTAGAAGGGGGGACTTTGATCGACAACTGTTGAAAAAAGAGTCCTTTTGGATTTATAAATGCAATTCCATGCAACCATATGGACTTAATAGCGACATGAACCTAAAAGTCTTCCTATAAGAAAAGCTCTGTTTGCTTTCTCAAGAATAGACACTAGATGGAGCTTGCACAGCTTCTTGAATCTCCATGGCAACATACATAGAATTACGCGTGCAGTCGGCTTAGCAATAGCCGCATATAAGAAGGCTCTAAGCCCAGACGCACGCACACACGTCTGAAGAAGCCTATTGGTGAAATGCGTCACGTGTCCGGTGACGTCATCCCGCCGGAGTTCCCGGCGGCACCGATCCACCCTCAGCCTCCACCCCTCTTCCCTTGCCAGCTTCGTTCCTGGCGGATGGCATTGGCGCAGGCAAAACTTCAAAACAAGCCGTCTCCCCAGTGGTCTGGTGACCTGGATGGATCCAATGAGAAGCGGTGACAAGTCCCTGTTAACCAGTCAGGGCGCGTGAGTACCAGGCTATGTGCGGACTTTGCTTTTGGAAAGTTGTGGAGCTGACGGAATGTTATTGTAACGCAAGCCAGCTTACTAAGTCGCCTTGCTGGATGTCACTTTTTCAAACCTGCCCCGTTGGAAGCTTGGCGTTTGATAGGGTTGTGTAGTCACTGACTACACGTAATGGGGGTGTTTTCCTTTGAAGAGAATTTATGGTAAGAGGCTTTCTGAATTAATACAATATACAAAAAGGGTGGATTGAAGATATTGCCTTTGTGGGATGACTATCTACAGCATACTGCACAAGATTTAAAGGGGCCTGAAGACCTATAAGTATATGAACATACTGGTAACATTAGGAAATTGGTGCACCTAAGTCTTCTTAAAACCTGGCCGGCCTGGTGTAGGTTGTTGCTGTAGGAATGCGATTTTTAATTGATTTTAATACTGTGGAGTTGTTGTGGTATTTAAAATAGGTGAATAAATATATTTGATATTTTTGCATAATTCAGGCTCCCTATAATTTTTATTAATTGTTATTTATATCCTAGTAGAAATGGCCCGAACGGTTCGCCGGTGAACGGTTCCCGGCGAACTTCCGTGGTTCGCGATCGCTGCAAACCGGGAACTTTTCCGGAAGTTCGGTTCGCCCCCATTGTGCATCATGAGGGTCAACTTTGACCCTCTACATCACAGTTAGCAGGCACATTGTAGCCAATTAGGCTACACTCCCTCCTGGAGCCCCACCCCCCCTTATAAAAGGCAGGCAGCGTCAGGCAGTGTACTCACTCGTGTGCCTGCAGTAATTAGTGAAGGGATAGCTGCTGCAGACTCTCATAGGGAAAGCTTAGTTAGGCTCTTGTAGGCTTGTTAGCTTGCTCCTGGCTGATTGTTATTGCTAAAAAAAAAAAAGCACCCCTCAACAGCTCTTTAGAGAGCTAATCTTGTTCTTGTGATCTATTTTTTTTTCTTTTTTTTTTGTGTGGCCCACTTGCATTATATACAGCCCTGTCAGTCAGTGTCACTTTGCCTGTCTGTGTGTGACAGGTGCACATGTAATACTCATCACTGCATATACTTACTACCTGTTTTTCACTTCAGTGCACCCACCTACTTATGGGAGCACTAGAGATGGCCCGAACCTCCGATTTTCGGTTTGCGAACTTTCGAGAAGCGCAATAGACTTCAATGGGGAGGCGAACTTTGAAAAATAGAAACACTTATGCTGGCCACAAAAGTGATGGAAAAGATGTTTCAAGGGGTCTAACACCTGGAGGGGGGCATGGTCAGAGTGGGATACATGCCAAAAGTCCCAGGGAACAATTTGGATTTGACGCAAAGCAGCGTTTTAATGGCAGAAATCACATTGAATGCTAAATTGCAGGCCTAAAGTGCTTTCAAACATCTTGCATGTGTGTACATCAATCAGGGAGTGTAACTAGAGTACTGCTTCACACTGACACACCAAACGCACTGTGTAGCGCACCGCAAACAGCTGTTTGCATAGTGACGGCCGTGCTGGACTGGTGCGCACCGTGGCGAGAGTGCAGGCTGTGGCGGTTTTCAAGCCCATATGGTCGCCGGGCTGTGGTAGCTCAATGATAGAACAGTGACTGTCCAGCTGATCAAATTTGGTCTGTCCACAATGAAGCAACGACCTTCTTATCTTCTTGTATGTAGGTAGGCATAGGTAGGTGCCCCAGTATAGGTAGATAGGCATAGGTAGGTGTCCCAGTATAGGTAGATAGGCTTAGGTAGGTGCCCCGGTAGTTAGCTAGGCATAGGTAGGAGTCCCAGTATAGGTAGGTAGGCATAGGTAGGAGTCCCAGTATAGGTAGGTAGGCATAGGTAGGTGCCCCAGTAGTTAGCTAGGCATAGGTAGGAGACCCAGTATAGGTAGGTAGGCATAGGTAGGTGTCCCCATATAGGTAAGTAGGTGTCCCAGTAGTTAGGTAGGCATAGGTAGGTGTCCCAGTATAGATAGTCAGGCAGGGCCTGGCTGCCACAGTAATAGCAATTACCAAGGTCCAGCTGCAACAGATAGGGCTGTATAATGCAGTGTCAGTGGGCAACACAAAAAAAAAACACATCAGGAGAACATTAGCTCTCAAAAGAGCTGTTGAGGGGTGCTATTATATCAATAACAATCAGCCAGGAGCAAGCTAACAAGCCTACAAGAGCCTAACTAATCTTTCCCTATGAGAGTCTGCCAGCAGCTGTCCCTTCACTAATTAATGCAGGCACACGAGTGAGTGTAATGGCCAGCACTGCCTGCCTTTTATAAGAGGGAGGAGTGGCTCCAGGAGAGAGTGTAGCCTAATTGGCTACAATGTGCCTGCTGACTGTGATGTAGAAAGTTGACCCTAATGGCGAACTATGGGCGTGAACCGAACTTCCGGAAAAGTTTGCGTTACATGGCGAACGCGAACCACCGGAAGTTCGCCTGGAACCGTTCGCCAGCGAACCGTTCGGGCCATCTCTAGGGAGCACACGCATTGTGATATACTACTCCATGCATACCTGTTAACTGCACATGTGTGACTGACTGCACATTGTATTAGTCAAGTCAGTGCATACCTTTCACTTCATCCCCCCCAATATGGACAAAACAAAAGGCAGAGGCAGGCCACCAGGCAGGTCTGTTCGAGGTCACGCTGTCGTGATTTCGTGCGGCCCGTGACCAAAGTACAGTGTTCAGAAGAAGGCAGGTGCCATCAAATATTGTCAGGACGTAGTTGACTATTTAACACAGAACACCTCATCTTTCTCAGCTTCCACACGGAAGCGTGACATATCTTCCTCCTCCTGCTCTGATTCTGACACCCCACTTAACACTCAGTCAGCCGCCACCACCAAAGTGCCTTCACCCCAGGGCTCAGCGGTGTGGAAATGTTTTTGTTTGTCTGCCTCAGATAAGAGCAATGCCATCTGTACTCTCTGCCACCGAAAATTGAGCCGTGGAAAGACCAAGATCCACGTAGGGACAACTACCTTACAAAGGCACACTATTACAAAGCACAAACTGCAATGGGATGACCACCTGAGGGAAAGCAGCACACAAAAGCAAATCCACACACCGCAGTGGAAGATATGCAATTATTTCTCAAAAAAGGCGATACCCAAACTGTACCGTGATGTTGAAAGGCAAGTGGTGTCATCTCTGGCACACAGCGTTGGGTCAAGGGACCATCTGACCTGACCACGTGGTCTGCAAAGTACGGTCAGGCCTGCCCGAAGACTAAGTCAGTCCCCACACAGCATCTCTGCCTGCACGCCATGTGACTGCCTTCTCCGCCACCACCAACAGGGTCCAGGACTCCAGGCGGATTCCTGAATTTTTAAGGCCGTTACTAGCAGCGGCCACTATAATAATTTTTATGATGCATGTACATGTCTACCTAATTTTTCTGGCTGCACTGTGGCTGCAACAACAAAACAAAAGGCATGTACATGTGCCAATTCCTCTTTGTGATCATTACCTTGTCGCAGTGAAGGGGCTTGCATATCACAATGAAGCAATGACCGCCAGCTATAGGAGTGTCTCGGGGGGGGGGGGGGCACACCCAAGATAATACAGTTGTTGCTTCATTGTGGACAGACTAAATTTGATCAGCTGGACAGTCACTGTTCTGTCATTCAGCTACCTCAGCCCGGCGACCATATGGACTTGAAAACCGCCATGGCCTGCACTCTGGCCATGGTGCTCACCAGTCCAGCATGGCCGTCACTACACAAACAGCTGTTTGCGGTGCATTACACAGTGAGTTTGGTGTGTCAGTGTGAAGCAGTACTCTAATTACACTCCCTGATTGATGTATACACATGCAAGATGTTTTAAAGCACTTTAGGTCTGCAATTTAGCATTCAATGTGATTTCGGCCCTTAAAACGCTGCTTTACGTCAAATCCAGATTTTTCCCCGGGACTTTTGTCGTCTATCCCATTCCACCATGCCCCCCTCCAGGTGTGGAAACATCTTTTCCATCACTTTTGTGGCCAGCATACATTTTTCTAATTTTCCAAGTTTGCCTCCCCATTGAAGTCTATTGCTGTTCGCAAAAGTTCGTGCAAACCAAACTTTCGCGGGAGGTTCGCAAACCGAAAATCGGAGGTTCGGGCCATCTCTAGCTCCTAGCTGATATTTGTTGTTGAAAAGCACCACAAAAAGAGCTCTTTTCAGAGCTAATGTTCTTGTGAAGTCTTTTTTTATGTCATTGACACTGCATTATACAGCCCTGTGTGTCGCAGCTGGCCCTTGCTAATTGCTATACTGTGCAAGGCCCACATTCAGTGCCTACCTTTTCACTGCACCTGTGTGTGTGACAGAAGCACATTTGTAATACCAGTCCAACCGTGCATACTTGATTATGTTCACTGCGCCTACGTGACAGCACGCAGTGTTATATACCAGCAGTCACTGCATAACTGTTCACTGCACCTGCGTGTGTGTGACAGCTGCACATTGTATTGATACCAGTCACTGCATACCTGTTCACTGCACCTGCATGACTGCACGCAGTGTTATATACCAGTCACTGCATACCTGTTCACTGTACCTGTGTGTTTCACATGTGTGCTGCACATTTGTAAAACCAGTCCGTGCATACCTTTCACTGCACCTGTGTTTCAGCATGCAGTTTTATATACCAGTCACTGCATACCTGTTCACTGCACCTGTGTAACAGCACATTGTTGTACCAGCAGTCATTGCAACCTTTTAACTGCACCTGTGTAACCGCACATTGTTGTACCAGCAGTCACTGCAACCTGTTCACTGCACCTGTGTAAGCACACATTGTTGTACCAGCAGTCACTTTTTCACTGCACCTGTGTGACCGCACATTGTTGTACCAGCAGTCACTGCAACCTCTTCACTGCACCTGTGTAACTGCACATCGTATTACTCAAGTCAGTGCATACCTTTCACTTTATCTCCCTCAATATGGACAAAACAAGAGGCAGAGCAAGAGACAGGCCACCCGGCAGGTCTGTTCGAGGTCATGCTGTCGTGCAGCCCTCCACCAAAGTACAGTGTTCAGAAGAGGCACGTGCCAACAACCCCCAATATTGTCAGGACGTAGTTGACTATTTAACACAGAACACCTCATCTTCCTCAGCTTGATGAAAGCAATTCCATCTGTACTCTCTGCCACTGAAAATTGAGCCGTGGAAAGACCAAGACCCGTGTAGGGTCAACTACCTTACAAAGGCACATGATTACAAAGCACAAACTGCAATTGGATGACCACCTGAGGAAAAGCAGCACACATCGCAGTGTAAGATACCCGGCCACAATTATTTCTCAAACAAGGCGATTCCCAAACTGTACCGTGATGTTGAAAGGCAAGTGGTGTCATCTCTGGCACACAGCGTTGGGTCAAGGGTCCATCTGACCACGGATGCCTGGTTTGCAAAGCACGGTCAGGGCTGCCCAAAGACAGTCCCCACACACAGCATCTCTGCCTGCACGCCGTATGACTGCCTGCCCCAAGACTAAGTCGGTCCCCACACAGCATCTCTACCTGCAGGCCTCTTGACTGCCTTCTCCGCCACCACCAACGGGGTCCAGGACTCCAGGTGGATTCCTGGATTTTAAGGCGGCTGCTAGCAGAAGCCGCCATAATAATTTTTCTGGTGCATGTACATGCCTGCCTAATTTTTCTGGCTGCACTGCGGCTGCAACAACAAAACAAAAGGCATGTACATATGTCAATTCCCCTTCGCGATCGTTACCTTGCCGCAGTGAAGGGCCTTGCGTATTACAATGAAGCAATGACCGGCTAAATGAGTGTGTTGGGGTTGGAGGGCACGCCTGACCCAAGAAGATAATAAGGTCGTTGCTTCATTGTGGACAGACCGAATTCGATCAGCTGGACACTCAGTCACTGTTGTTCTTTCATTCAGCTACCTCAGCCCATCCATATGGGCTTGAAAACCGCCATCGCCTGCACTCTCGCCATTACGCGCACCAGTCCAGCACGGCCGTCACTACACAAACAGCTGTTTGCGGTGCATTACACAGTGAGTTTAGTCTGTCAGTGTGAAGCATTACACTAATTACACTACCTGCTTGATGTATACACATGCAAGATGTTTTAAAGCACTTTAGGCCTCCAATTTAGTAATAAAATTTCTGCCCTTAAACCCTGCTGTGCGTCAAAACCTGATTTTTCCCCGGGACTTTTGGCATGTATCCCACTCATCCATGCAAAAACTCAGATGTTAGACCCCTTGAAACATCTTTTCCATTTTTTAGTGGCCACAATTAGTGTTTGTAGTTTTGGAAGTTCGCCTGCCCATTGAAGTCTATGGCGGTTCGAAGGGATCCGTTGAAAAGGGCTCCTGAGCTGCCTGTATGAAAAGAGCTCCTCCATAGACATCAATATTATTTCTGCAAATATGGGCTACAAGGTGGTGAAAAGGGCTCCCGAGTTTTGATATAGGCTACAAGGTTTTTTGGCTACAGTAGGGTGCCCCTTTGTAGCCCATACTTTTATTCAGACACAGGGTTTTAGGCTACAAGGTTTTTGATTCTGCTACAAAAGAGAACCCTTTTATAGTCAAGATTTTTGATTTGAGGGTGCAGGGGAAGTTAGGATTAGGCATCACAAGCGGGGGGGTCTTAGGGTTAGGCACCACGTGGGGGGTCTTAGGGTTAGGAACCACCTGGGGAGTCTTAGGGTTAGGCACTACCTCGGGGGGGGGGGGGGAATCTTAGGGTTATGCACCACCTGGGGGGTTTTAGGGTTAGGCACCACCTGGGGGGTCTTAGGGTTAGGCACTACCAGGGGAGTCTTAGGGTTAGGCATCACCTGGGGAGTCTTTTTTTTTAAAGAATAATTTCTATTAGTTTTACATATTACAAAAAACAACGACAGTGCCAATCAAACTTTTGGCACTGTAACAGTGAACAACAGAACATATACATGGCTTTTAAGTGTCCAGGGTTGAGTGTGCAGCTCGTAGATGATCAAAATAATAGTTAGTAGTATGTCTAATAACTTATGAAAATTCAAGCATAAATACATGCAGCAGTCCCGAAAAGAGTGCAGCTCCTCGCGAGATCCTCTGGGAGGTGAGTACAAGTGTAATTATTAATCCTCACATTTAAGTTTGTAGTGTGTGGTCTGGTTTGACCATGTTTTCCTAAAATTTTGAGGGCATTTCCTTTTAAGATAAACCTGTCGTGTAAAGACCAGTTCCTTATGGACATAAGATATCCAGTCTTTTTTGGTGGGGCTTAGAGGCTGCTTCCACCTCAGAATTATCATTTTCCGAGCATATGCTACAAGGGACCTATATGCCTGCATTTTATGAGAAGAAAGAGTATCGTCTGCTAGATGCCCCAATAGCAGCTGCTCTGGATTTAATTCAAGTGCTATTCCAAATACCCGTTGAAGCTCTAGGTGTACTTGGGACCAGTAAGAAGTAATGTGTGGGCAGAGCCAGACCATATGAAAGAAACTAGCCCCTGACCGCTGACATCTGCCACACCTCCCTGTTGCAGTTGGGTCAATTTTTAGCAGTCTATCTGGTGAGAGGTAACTCCTATGCAAACATTTTAGTGCGATCAACCTATCCCATGCTGCTACGTTTACTGTAATAAAGTATCCTAGGATATTTTTCCAGGCGCCCAGGGTTAAGTCAGGAGTATCAACTTGCCATGCTAGATATAGCTTGTCTATTTTGATTTGGCCTTTAGGTGGGAACGTTTTATATAGGACCAAAATAACATGTTCGAGGTCCTTTTTAATTATTTCCCCTTCAGTAGTGTGGGATTGCACCAGCAGTACTCTGCCTCCCAGTGTGAATTGCGCTTTGAAAGCGTGATGTAGCTGCATATATCTAAAAAACATACTGTTAGGCATGTTGTTGTCCCTTTTTAAAGAGGCAAATGATTTCAGAGAATTATTTTCAACTATATCTTTTAGTTTATACACCCCTGGATCTGCCCAGGCTTTAGGGTCGGGTACAGTCAAGAATTCTGGCAAGGAGGGGTTCATCCATAGCGGTGTATATGGAGAAACTTGCCCTGGATGACAGGAGCATTTATATATTTTTTCCCAAACTTTAACTGTTGCTAACATTTTAGGTGTTGCACAGGGGATCTGCTTACTTCATCGAAAGGGAAGACTGGAAAGTGCCAAAAAGGACCCCATTATCTCTGCCTCTAATGTGGTCGCCGGATTATTTGGGGACTGGTCAAACCACCATCTGGTCAAACCACCATCTTACAGTGACTGCAGCAGATGCCCAGTAATAATGTTCGAAATCAGGCAAACCGATACCTCCACTATTTTGATCCAGCTGCAAAGTTGATAATGCAATGTGCGGGTTTTTAGGATGCCATAGGAGAGATATAACGGCTTTATTTATACTGTGGAAGTACTTAGATGCGACAATTACTGGGCTGTTTCTGAAATAGTATAAAAATTTGGGTAGCATATTAATTTTATTAGCATTTGCCCGACCTAGCAGGGATAATGGGAGAGTTTGCCATGCTTTACATTTTTGTTTCACTGGTATTTCTGGTAATCTTAATTCCTAAATAGGTAAACTCCTTAACCCACTGTAGTGGAGTGGGAGCTGGTGCTACAGGTATCTGTGCATCCAAAGGAAACACCGTTGATTTGTCCCAGTTGACTTTAAATCCTGAGAATTTGCCATATTCCTTTATAATATTGAGAGCAGCTACAAGTGAGGGGCCAGAATCAGCCAGATACAGGAGGAGATCATCGGCATAAAGGGAGAGTTTCTCCTCTCTAGTGCCATCGACAAGTCCTTTTACAGAGTTACTAGCACGTAGAAGCATGGTGAGAGGTTCCACTGCCAAAGCAAATAACGTTGGTGACAAAGGACAGCCTTGGTGTGTCCCCCTGTATAAAAAGAAGGGTTCAGATATAGAGAGGCCTGTGCGCACTCGTGCCCTCGGCGTGGTGTACTGGATTCTGAGCCAGCCTACAAACTTTTCTCCTAGCCCAAAACGGAGAAGTGTCTCCAGTGGCGTAGCTACAAACCTCTGGGCCCCGATGCGGAATTTGGATGTGGGTCCCCCACGGCAACAACAGCCCCCCTCCCCCGGCAACACCCGACGCACACACATATCCGAATCCCTATAGCCAGCTATAGGTCCCCCCAGTATAGGTAGCCAGGCATAGGTAAGCCAGTATAGTTGCCCCCGGTATAGGTTAGCCAGGTAGGTGCCTCCAGCATAGGTAGCCAGTATAGTTGCCCCCAGTATAGGTTAGATAGGCAGGCGCCGCCGGTATAAGTTAGATAGATAGGTGCCCCCAGTACAGGTTAGCTAGGTGGGTGCCTCTAATATAGGTAGCCAGAATAGTTGCCCCCAGCATAGGTTAGATAGGTAGGTGCCCCCAGTATAGGTTAGTTAGGTAGGTGCCTCCAATATAGGTAGCCAGTATAGTTGCCACCTGTATAGGCTAGCTAGGTGCCCCGAATACAGGTTAGACAAGTAAGTGCCCCCAGGTTAGATAGGTAGGTGCCCCCCAGTATAGGTTAGATTTGGTAGCTGCCCCCCAGTATAGGTTAGATGAGGTAGGTGCCCCCCAGTATAGGTTAGGTAGCTGCCCCCATGGATAGATTAGGTAGCTTTCCCCCAGGATAGGTTAGATTAGGTAGCTGCCCCCAGGATAGGTTAGAGTAGGTAGCTGCCCCCCAGGATAGGTTAGAGTAGGTAGCTGCCCCCCAGGATAGGTTAGAGTAGGTAGCTGCCCCCCAGGATAGATTAGGTAGCTGCCCCCCAGGAAAAATTAGGTAGCTGCCCCCCAGGATAAATTAGGTAGCTGCCCCCCAGGATAAATTAGATTAGGTAGCTGCCCCCCAGGATAGGTTAGATTAGGTAGCTGCCCCCCAGGATAGGTTAGGTAGGTAGCTGCCCCCCAGGGTAGGTTAGGTAGGTAGCTGCCCCCCCAGGATAGGTTAGGTAGGTAGCTGCCCCCCAGGATAGGTTAGGTAGGTAGCTGCCCCCCAGGGTAGGTAGGTAGGTAGGTGCCCCATAATGAAGGGGGGAGCCGCAGCTGCGGGGAGGGCAGCCCGACCTCTCCCCGGGCCCCCCCCCTTCAGATGCAGAGTGCGCGGCGCACGGAAGCGCTGTAGGCAGAACTCACCTCCGTCCCTGCGCCACTGATCTCCTCCCGCTGTATAGATGTTGTTACACACTGCTTCCTGTTTAGCCGGAAGCAGTGTGTATCAGCATCTATGCAGAGCGGGAGGAGATCAGCGGCGCTTGGAACGCAGGGACGGATGTGAGTTCTGCCTACAGCGCTTCCGTGCGCCGCGCACTCTGCATTTGAAGGGGGGGGCCTGGGGAGAGGAAGGGAGGGAGAGGTCGGGCTGCCCTCCCCGCAGCTGCCGCTCCCCCCGCCCAATAGCACACTACAAAAACACATGGGGCCCCCCCGGGCCCCTCCCCCGCCTCTTCAGGAGCCGGGCCCGGTCGCCGTGGCGACCGTTGCGACCACAGGCCCTACGCCCCTGAGTGTCTCCCAAAGAAAGTTCCAATCCACCATGTCGAAGGCCTTTTCGGCATCGAGCGATACTACTATACAGTCACCTAGTTGTTTATGTGTAATAGACAAATTGGTCATTAACCTTCTTAGATTTATATCAGAGCCTTTGCCTGGGATAAACCAGGACTGGTCCAGGTGTATTAGTTTCGTAATCAGTGTATTTAGTCGGATAGACAGTATTTTTACTAGAATTTTGTAATCCTGATTCAGGGGTGAGATAGGCCTGTACGACTTACATTGCGTGGGATCTTTCCCCTTCTTTGGAAGGACAGTGATCAGAGCATCACACATAGGTAAGTTATTATTTCCAAGTGCATTTTATAGGTTTTTAACAAGTAAGGGGTTAATGTTTTGCTATATTTTTTATAGAATTCCGCCGGGAGACCATCTGCCCCCGGTGCTTTGGCATTAGGAAGTGTGAGGATATATGTGATGATGATGATGATATGTACGGTAATATGCAGAACATAGAAGCCATATTTTTCATTTTGTGTCGGGGGCTGAAGGAAGCTGCTACTTTGCGGTTCTGTATTCAGTTCCTCTGGAAGTTGGACGCTGCTAATTGGATCTCCTGTAGGCCAGAATAGTACATTTGCATCTGAAGGTGAACGCTTGTGAACAGTAGAGCAGGAACTGCTAATGTGATTGCCTGTATGTCAATGACACTACATTTGCACTCAGTTCCTCTGGATACAGGTGATTAGGTAACGACCCTCTATTCTGTCCTGGTGTAACGATTGGGGAATTATTTCCGAGGTCAGTGCACAAGATGTGCACTGACACTGCAGAAATCCTCCACAAGCGTATGAAACAACAGAACCCAGCTTTGGTGTAATGCACTTGTAGAGGGAAATTCCCACCGGCAGATGGAGCTGTGGAGTGCAGAGGAACAACCCCTCTGCACTGCCACAGATGCCAGGTGGGAATTGTACGAATTGCAACAATGCAGGGCAAGATAGCCCTCAGAGAGAGAGAGTGAGCACAGCGACAGAATGTATGTGTGTCCACCAATCTAGTCACCACCCGGCGACGGTGAACACACAACAGCGGAAACCAAGTGGGAACGCAATCACAAGAGTGGTGATTGCCAACAGTGACACAAGACCGAATAAAGACAGAGCACAAGTGGTGCAAGAAAGACACAACAAATGACAATGATCAGAACGCCAAGGAAAATAACAAACGCATTCGCTAAGCGCGGTCACCGCGCAAAAAGCACAACAACGACAAAGCACGCTAATGGCGTGGTCTTCGCACGAAAAGAGCAACAGAGACAAAGCACGTCAACCCTAACTAACCAATGTAACACGAAAACTAATAGAGAACGCGAACGCTTGCTAAACGGTTACCTCACCGAGCCTACAGCAAGCGTTCGTTCCAGACAAGACAGACAGAAGGAATAACCAGTAGCAACCGCAGCTCTGGCCTACACTCCCAGACAGAGTACAGAAGGAACCACCGCCACTACCGCTAGGGCGGATGCGATCCCAACAGACAGAATGATTTCCTGTCGACCGCCGCTGGCGACAAGACAACCGCAACAGATAGACAGTACATGGCAAAACAGATAATACAACCTGACTATGCTAGAAGGAATGCAGGAACAAACCATCATGACCAGCCAGGAATTCTGGGAAGAAATGGTTTTTATACTGCAAGCCATCAGAGGAAGCAGCTAAGCATCTTGCATGACAAGTGGATGCAAATTCCTCCCCAGAATAGCAACTCTGCAGCTTGCAGAGTGGAGACAGGTCTCTTTTCCAGGGACCTGCAGCACTCAGACCTAACAAATGGTCAAACAGCTGTCTGCCAGCTGTCTGCCAACTGTCCAGACTCATTTAATCTGGATTGTTTTTTGACTTGTTTACATATACACAAAGTTCAAAGCAATGCAGGATCCAGGTGTAATGATCTGCGCTGCTGTCTGCCTGTGCAGACAGCAGCGCAGATCATTACACCTGGATCCTGCATTGCTTTGAACTTTGTGTATATGTAAACAAGTCAAAATACAATCCAGATTAATTGAGTCTGGACAGTTGGAAGCTAACACAGGAATGTTTGAAGTTTACATATGACAGCCGGCTGGAATGTTGAAGAAGATGGAAGCCTTACTCAAAAAGTCTTTTGATGTATGTAAATATAATTTTACCAGTGGAAATTAGCTCTATGGAGAGATGGGAAATGTCTGGAAAGTTAACTAAAACTAGTTCCTCCCCGTCCCAATGAAATTGCAGCCTCCAGGCATATCTCCCAGTATAAAAGGCAGGGCCAGATGCCTAAAAATCATCTTCTCCTGAGGGTAGCGCATCGCTGGAGATGATCCTGAGCAAATCAGAAAATGCATGTCCCTCCACGGTTGGACATTTGCGCTGGTAAAATTGAAATTCCTGTTTATTCCCGTTTTATTTTATGCAACTTGTCTTGTGTATCTTTGTAACTTTTATTTTGTAATTTTTACTTTGTTTTCTGTAAATCTTGTGTATATATTATTTTCTGCATTGTTCCACTGTTTTCTGGAATATTAAATCGTTATTTAATAAGTTTGACTTCTGCTGTACTAAGCCAACGCTCAGAGCCTGGAGAAGAGACTGCAGTGTAACTTGCATTACAAAGTTCAGTGCCTGATTGTGTCGATTGTACTGTGTGTGTGTGTGCGTGGCCTAAAGCGCAAAGCTGACCAGAATACGAAAACGTGGATTGCTTGCAGATCACTCGACAGCAGAGTGGAAGTGTCTAGCAACAGCTAGTGGTGGCAGTGAGAAGTGTTCTGAGGGGTCACAACCGTGTGTTAGCTCGAATAAGGCTGCTTCCCCTCTCGATCTGGTCAAACCTGCATTCGGGAACCGTATCTGCAGGCTTGCCGCGGGGCCGGTTCCTGACAGGAAGGTGTTTAATAACTCCCCAAATTTCCTCCCCAGTGATGTCTGCCTCCAGAAATTCTCTGTCATCAGCAGACACCACAGGGAAGTTAAAGAGGAACTCCAGCCTAAACAAACATACTGTCATTAAGTTACATTAGTTATGTTAATTAAAATAGATAGGTAATATAATCTCTTACCCACACTGTTTTAAAAGAACAGGCAAATGTTTGATTTCATGATGGCAGTCATCTTTTTGGTTGAAAGGAGGCGACAGGGGGCATGAGACACAGTTCCAACTGTCCTGTGTCCTGAGCACCTCTCCCAGTTGCTAGGCAACGTGAATAACAACATAGGAAATCCCATCATGCTCTGCACAGCATCAGGGAAAAAAAGCCCGGGCTTTTTTCTTTGATGGGTGGAGCTTAGCTAAAAATGCAGCTAAAAATGATGCTTTGGTAAGAAAAACAAAGTTCTGATGCTGTGAAACTGTTAAAGAAACACCAAGCTTTTTCAGTTCTGCTGAGTAGATTTTTAGTCCGGAGGTTCACTTTAAGCGCCCCGAGGAAGTCATCAAGCTGGCTGCGTTTTGGTGTAAGAAGTATCAGAAGTATATAGTGCTTTATAATATTTAAGAAATTCCGCGTTGATGTTACCAGTATCTGTCAAAATCTCCCCCTCAGAATTTTGTATTGCCCCTATATGGAACACCTGTCTCTCCTCTCCTATCAAGTAAGCCAGGAGTTTACCTGTCCTGTCCCCCTGCTCATATATCCTAGTGCGGCGTGTTGCTTCAACCCTGAAAGAGGCTATAACTTGTTTATCTGACATCAGTGCCACCTGCCAGACATCATAAGTACTTTTAGTTTTACAGTTGGTATAAGTTTTCTCTGCTGCTTCTGCCTTCTGTTCTGCATTAAATAAAATTACCCTGTCTTGGAATCTGGCTTCAGCAATAATTTTAATATAGTGCCCTCTAGTAACTGCTTTGTAGGCATCCCACACCACTGAAGGGGTGAGTGAGTGATCATTATGATCCTAGTATTCCTCTAATGGTTGTCTCATACCCATAGTTACAAAATCATGATTTATCCAGCCTGGGGATAGTTTCCAGAGAGACCTAGGTGTACCAGATGTCAGCAATAGTGCGGCCTCCAGTGGAGCATGGTCTGAAATACCTCTAGGTAGAATTTTGACACATCCAAACTGCATAGCAACAGATGGGGAAGCTAGAATTAAATCTATTCTGGCTAGGGCTTGGTAGGATGCAGAGTGACAGGTGAAGACAGGTTGATTCGGGTTTCGTGCTTGCCAGATATCCAGAAGATTGTATGATTGTACCCAATTACGCAATAGTAAGGTATCCCTGGGGTTGGGAGTTAACCTGCCTGTAGGGGGGGATAAAACCATATTAAAATCACCACAGAGTAATATCTTGGAGTTCGGGAATTTTGCTACCTTGCTCATGATACCATTTAACATTGATAATTTTGCAGGGGGAGGGTTGTACAAGCCCACCTGGACGATTTCCTCTGTGTGTATACGAGCATGTATTATAACATACAGTATCTACCCATTTTATCTATATGCAAGTGGATTAGCTGAAAAGGCAATGTTTTATGTATTAAAATCACTGACCCTCCAGAGAAGGTTGAATAAACTGCATTATAATAATGTCCCACCCATGGTTCTTTTAGGGCGAGAATTCTACTACCATGCAGGTGGGTTTCTGTCAGGACACAGATTTGGGGGTTGTGGCTTTTAAGGTAGTCAAACACTAGAGATCTTTTTATCCTAGAGTTGAGACCTCTAACGTTCCACAAGACTAATTTCATCATTGATCAAGTTTAGAAACAAATGGAGATTGTACAGTATATCAACTGTGTGTAGACATCAATATATTGAAGTATCATAGATATACCTTCCAGGATCCACGAGGTGCAACGGACTGAGCATGCACTCGTTTCAGGACAGTCATAAGAGAGAGCCATGTTAAGAAAAGCAAAAAAACAAACAAAAACAGTTAGAACCTTTTCAATGAACCTAAACCTGGAAAGGACCATCGATCCCATAAACCCAACTCCCGGTACCCACCCTGCTACGTTCTATCAAGTAGTCTGAAGTAGCTTGGATCCCTAAACGTAGTCCCTTCTTAGCTATCCATCAAGAACGGGGCCAATATTAGGAAAGTGCGCTGTAACGCGACTTATGAAGGGGGGAGGTCTGCTGCCTGGTAGCTACAAGGTAAACCGCCTGGGGGAAACTTATCTTAGAAGAAATGAAAATTAAATGTACTTTAACAGTAATAAGTAAACTTAATAAGTGGCCATCTAGTTATTTAACGTGGCTTGGGGGGGGGGGGGTGTGCTTCAGTTCAGCTCAGGGAATATTAACTATAAATGAGCCTATCACCCAGCGGGGATAGGTGGAGAGATATTGTGCCCATCGCCTTAAATATTAATATGCCCCCCCCCCCCCCCCCCCGAGGACGCTAGATATTAACATATACACTAACATCACAAACTGCACCTGTCCTGTATGAAAAATAGTCAATATTGGTCACCACAATTCGAGTTTTCGCTATCACAAGTCCCATAGACATTCAAACAAATTGATAAAGACAGCGCTCCTCTTCAGACTTTCTTTAGATCTGCAACTGCTTCTTATGGTGGCCATACATGGTACAATTTTTCAATTAGATAATTTAGTTCGATTATTCCGTTAGATCGAATATAAAGATTTTTCCAGCATGTCCGATCATTTTTCCCGAAAAAACGGGATAATCGTTCGAATTTCTTGATCGAAAAAAATTTTTTTTTCAACTTTCATTCAATTCGATCATTTAGATCGAATAAACGGGAAAATCGAACGTTTTTATTGTACCGTGTATGGCCACCATTAGGATGACTCAGCAGCTGTTGATATGGGAACGATTTCTCTCATGTAAACATGTTTCCTGCTCCAGCTGCCACAGCTGCTCCTGGTCTCATTACTGGGTCACAAGCAAGCATGACAGCATCTCATCCCAAAATGTCATATGATCAGAGCACCACAGCGATCTCCCCAACAGTCACATTCACTAAGGATAGATATTATTAACATAGTTACATCCTACCATTGACATACTATAGAGCAGAATAGAACACTTTTGCACATGCAGTTCTATGAAGAAAGAAAGGCTGTCATGTTAGTAGCATATACAGTAATACAATCTAAATATCTTCGTGCCACACTGGTTGGTGATCTATTGGATGTATAATTTAACAGAATCCTGTGTCATCTTTGTAAGAAGTGCTTTGGTGAGTTCAGGATTTAAGTGCAGTATTTAAAAGCCCTGTAAAAGCCTTGTCCTATTGCGTTTGGTAAAAGTCAAAGTACTATGTACTCAACGTGAGGAGATAAACATGGTGTCACAGCGACACTCAGTGGCCGACTTTATGAAATATTAACCAGAAGTAAAATAATTCCGTCCTATATAAAAATAGGTGCATTCAAGTTCCTTTGGTGGTAGATAGGTGTTGCTTGGGGGAATGAGTGTACACCCCTGATTCAGGAAGGGGGGTGTTATCAGCTTCCAGTACAACTTCCCTGCAAGAGTCTTGCATTGCAAATAAGAAAAGTATAGTGCTTAACGCTGTCATAGTAGGCTTGTAAACGGTTTCAAACCGCCAACTGAAGGAGAATTCCAGAAACACCAATGCAGGTTGTAAAATTCAAAACGTTTATTAAAAAAAAATAAAAATACAGATTCTACTCCATATAACCAATAAGCATTACACACAACACAATCTAATATCACAGTCTTCTTAACCACTTGAGGACCTAGGGCTTTCTACCCCTTAACCTCCTTGGCGGTAACCCCGTGTGTGACACGGGGTAAGCCGCCGGAGGGTGCCGCTCAGGCCCTGCTGGGCCGATTTACATAATTTTTTTTTTGCTGGACGCAGCTAGCACTTTGCTAGCTGCGCCAGCACCCCGATTGCCGCCGCCGCGCGCCCGATCGCCGCTATCCGGTGCGGCGCGCGCCCCCCCCCAGACCCCTGCGCTGCCTGGCCAATCAGTGCCAGGAAGCGCCAAGGGGTGGATCGGGTCTCCCAATGACGTCCCGACGTCGTTGACGTCATTCTGCCCCGTCGCCATGGAGACGGGGGAAGCCCTCCAGGAAATCCCGTTCTTTGAACGGGATTTCCTGATCGCCTATCGCCGGAGGCGATCGGCGGGGCTGGGGGGATGCCGCTGAGCAGCGGCTATCATGTAGCGAGCCCCTGATGACGGCGGAAGGCCGAAACTAGTCGGGAAGAGAGCGGGCAACGCCACTTTGATGAGTGGGAAGCGTGTATTGCCAGAGGGGTTCCTACTGGAGTAGGACCCTCTAGATGTGAGTTGATCTTATCTGTTTTAAAATTCATCCATTTGAATAAAATTTGCAGTTGATTATTCCACTGAGAGACTCCACATTTTCCTTTCCTTTTCTTGTGCACTGAGTTGCACGTTTAGGAGAAGAACAAATACTGTTTGGGATCTCTGGAGGTGGAACCATACTATCCAAGGGTGCTTACCACAGCGCTACTGATTTTTGGCGATATATCTACTGTTCTGGAGGCTGAGGATTCACCCCTACAGTGGCTGCAGTGTGTATCCTTGTAAAAAATACTGATTGGTATCACGTGAGGCGCCTCTATTTTTCTATTTGGCAGCTAGCACTTTGCTAGCTGCGCCAGCACCCCGATTGCCGCCGCCGCGCGCCCGATCGCCGCTATCCGGTGCGGCGCGCCCCCCCCCCCCCCCAGACCCCTGCGCTGCCTGGCCAATCAGTGCCAGGCAGCGCCAAGGGGTGGATCGGGTCTCCCAATGACGTCCCGACGTCGTTGACGTCATTCTGCCCCGTCGCCATGGAGACGGGGGAAGCCCTCCAGGAAATCCCGTTCTTTGAACGGGATTTCCTGATCGCCTATCGCCGGAGGCGATCGGCGGGGCTGGGGGGATGCCGCTGAGCAGCAGATTTAAAAAAAAAAAAATTTAAAAAAAACTGCTGCGCTGCCCCCTGGCGGTATTTTTCATACCGCCAACAGGGTTAAGGACCGGCCACTTTTTTTCCATTCAGACCATTGCAGCTTTCACGGTTTATTGCTCGCTCATACAACCTACCACCTAAATGAATTTTGGCTCCTTTTCTTGTCACTAATAAAGCTTTCTTTTGGTGCTATTTCATTGCTCCTGCGATTTTTACTTTTTATTATATTCATCAAAAAAGACATGAATTTTGGCAAAAAAATTATTTTTTTAACTTTCTGTGCTGACATTTTTCAAATAAAGTAAAATTTCTGTATACATGCAGCGCGAAAAATGTGGACAAACATGTTTTGGATAAAAAAAAACCCATTCAGTGTATATTTATTGGTTTGGGTAAAAGTTATAGCGTTTACAAACTATGGTGCAAAAAGTGAATTTTCCCATTTTAACCAGTTCGGCCTATCTGGACGAGCTTCCTCGTCCAGATAGGCACTGGTGCTGCCGCCGGCTCGTGCGCGCGATCGGGCGCGCCCCCGCGCGCACTCCCGCTGCCCGCCGCTAGCCCCCCGATCAGTGAATGGGAATATAATTCCCATTCACCGATCTAACTTCCCCGCAGAAATACCGACGCTTTCTCTCCAGAGAGCGCGGTATTTCTGCCCCCAGGAAACAACTCCTCAGCATTTTAGTTCCTAGATGCAAGCTGGTTGGCATCTAGGACTTTTTTCACTGTGGCCATCTTGTGGCCAAATAGTAAACTGCACCCACATACATTTTTGATTAAACAAAAACATTATTTTACATTTAAAATTAGCAGTTTCCCTCCCACACCAAAAATTACCCACATACACTTTTTTTTATTAAAAAAAAAAAACAATTAAAAAAAAAAAAAACAACAACATAAATAGTTACCCAAGGGTCTAAACTTTTTAAATATGCATGTCAAGAGAATATGTTATTATATTATTTAAAATTATAAGCTTATAAATAGTGATGGACGCAAATTGAAAAAATGCACCTTTATTTCTAAATGAAATATCGGCACCATAAATTGTGATAGGGACATCGTTTAAATGGTGTAAGAACCGGGACAGATGGGCAAATAAAATACATGCGTTTTAATTACGGTAGCATATATTAATTTCAAACTATAATGACCAAAAAATGAGAAATAATGAATTTCTTCAGTTTTTTTCTTATTCTTCCTGTTAAAATGCATTTACAGTAAAGTGGCTCTTAGCAAAATGTATCACCCACAGAAAGCCTAGTTGGTGGCGGAAAAAACAAGCTATAGATCAATTCATTGTGATAAGTAGCAATAAAGTTATAGGCGAATGAATGGGAGGTGAACATTGCTCGGATGCATGAGATTTTCGGCACTGCGGCGCTGAACCGGTTAAAGCATCTCTGACTTTTCTGACCACCTGTCATGTTTCATGAGGGGCTAGAATTCCAGGATAGTATAAATACCCCCCAAATGACCCCATTTTGGAAAGAAGACATCCCAAAGTATTCACTGAGAGGCATAATGGGTTCATAGAAGATATTATTTTTTGTCACAAGTAAGCGGAAAATGACACTTTGTGGCAAAAAAAAAAAAAAAAAGTTTCCATTTCTTCTAACTTGCGACAAAAAAAAAATGAAATCTGCCACGGACTCACCATGCCCCTCTCTGAATACCTTGAAGGGTCTACTTTCCAAAATGGGTCATTTGTGGGGTGTGTTTACTGTCCTGACATTTTGGGGGGTGCTAAATTGTAAGCACCCCTGTAAAGCCTAAAGGTGCTCATTGAACTTTGGACCCCTTAGCGCAGTTAGGCTGCAAAAAAGTGCCACACATGTGGTATTGCCATACTCAGGAGAAGTAGTATAATGTGTTTTGGGGTGTATTTTTACACATACCCATGCTGGGTGGGAGAAATATCTCTGTAATTTTTTAATTTTGTTTTACACACAATTGTCCATTTACAGAGATCTTTCTCCCACTCAGCATGGGTATGTGTAAAAATACACCCCAAAACACATTATACTACTTCTCCTGAGTACGGCGATACCACGTGTGGCACTTTTTTGCACCCTAACTGCACTAAAGGGCCCAAAGTCCAATGAGTACCTTTAGTATTTCACAGGTCATTTTGAGAAATTTCATTTCAAGACTACTCCTCACGGTTTAGGGCCCCTAAAATGCCAGGGCAGTATAGGAACCCCACAAATGACCCCATTTTATAAAGAAGACACCCCAAGGTATTCCCTTAGGAGTATGGTGAGTTCATAGAAGATTTTATTTTTTGTCACAAGTTAGCGGAAAATGACACTTTGTGAAAAAACACAATTAAAATCAATTTCCGCTAACTTGTGACAAAAAATAAAATCTTCTATGAACTCGCTATACTACTAACAGAATACCTTGGGGTGTCTTCTTTCTAAAATGGGGTCATTTGTGGGGTTCCTATACTGCCCTGGCATTTTAGGGGCCCTAAACCGTGAGGAGTAGTCTTGAAACGAAATTTCTCAAAATGACCTGTGAAATACTAAAGGTACTCATTGGACTTTGGACCCTTTAGCACAGTTAGGGTGCAAAAACGTGCCACACATGTGGTATCGCCGTACTCGGGAGAAGTAGTACAATGTGTTTTGGGGTGTATTTTTACACATACCCATGCTGGGTGGGAGAAATACCTCTGTAAATGGACAATTGTGTGTAAAAAAATCAAAAGATTGTCATTTACAGAGGTATTTCTCCCACCCAGCATGGGTATGTGTAAAAATACACCCCAAAACACATTATACTACTTCTCCCGAGTACGGCGATACCACATGTGTGGCACGTTTTTGCACCCTAACTGCACTAAGGGGCCGAAAGTCCAATGAGTACCTTTAGGATTTCACAGGTCATTTTTGTTTCAAGACTACTCCTCACGGTTTAGGGCCCCTAAAATGCCAGGGCAGTATAGGAACCCCACTAATGACCCCATTTTAGAAAGAAGACACCCCAAGGTATTCCGTTAGGAGTATGGTGAGTTCATAGAAGTTTTTATTTTTTTGTCACAAGTTAGCGGAAATTGATTTTAATTGTTTTTTTTTCACAAAGTGTCATTTTCCGCTAACTTGTGACAAAAAATAAAATCTTCTATGAACTCACCATACTCCTAACGGAATACCTTTGGGTGTCTTCTTTCTAGAATGGGGTCATTTGTGTGGTTCCTATACTGCCCTGGCATTTTAGGGGCCCTAAACCGTGAGGAGTAGTCTTGAAACCAAATGTCGCAAAATGACCTGTGAAATCCTAAAGGTACTCATTGGACTTTGGGCCACTTAGCTTACTTAGGGTGTAAAAAAGTGCCACACATGTGGTACCGCCGTACTCAGGAGAAGTAGTATAATGCGTTTTGGGGTGAATTTTTACACATACCCATGCTAAGTGGGAGAAATATCTCTGTAAATGACAATTGTTTGATTTTTTTACACACAATTGTCCATTTACATAGAAATTTCTCCCACCCAGCATGGGTATGTGTAAAAATACACCCCAAAACACATTATACTACTTTTCCTGAGTACGGCGGTACCACATGTGTGACACTTTTTTGCAGCCTAGGTGCGCTAAGGGGCCCAACGTCACAGGTCATTTTGAGGCATTTGTTTTCTAGACTACTCCTCGCGGTTTAGGGCCCCTAAAATGCCAGGGCAGTATAGGAACCCCACAAGTGACCCCATTTTAGAAAGAAGACACCCCAAGGTATTCCGTTAGGTGTATGGCGAGTTCATAGAAGATTTTATTTTTTGTCACAAGTTAGTGAAAAATGACACTTTGTGAAAAAAAAAACAATAAAAATCAATTTCCGCTAACTTTTGACAAAAAATAAAATCTTCTATGAACTCGTCATACACCTAACAGAATACCTTGGGGTGTCTTTTTTTTCTAAAATGGGGTCACTTGTGGGGTTCCTATACCGCCCTGGCATTTTACGGGCCCAAAACCGTGAGTAGTCTGGAAACCAAATGTCTCAAAATGACTGTTCAGGGGTATAAGCATCTGCAAATTTTGATGACAGGTGGTCTATGAGGGGGCGGATTTTGTGGAACCGGTCATAAGCAGGGTGGCCTTTTAGATGACAGGTTGTATTGGGCCTGATCTGATGGATAGGAGTGCTAGGGGGGTGACAGGAGGTGATTGATGGGTGTCTCAGGGGGTGGTTAGAGGGGAAAATAGATGCAATCAATGCACTGGGGAGGTGATCGGAAGGGGGTCTGAGGGGGATCTAAAGGGTTTGGCCGAGTGATCAGGAGCCCACACAGGGCAAATTAGGGCCTGATCTGATGGGTAGGTGTGCTAGGGGGTGACAGGAGGTGATTGATGGGTGTCTCAAGGTGTGATTAGAGGGGGGAATAGATGCAAGCAATGCACTGGCAAGGTGATCAGGGCTGGGGTCTGAGGGCATTCTGAGGGTGTGGGCGGGTGATTGAGTGCCCTAGGGGCAGATAGGGGTCTAATCTGATAGGTAGCAGTGACAGGGGGTGATTGATGGGTAATTAGTGGGTGTTTAGGGTAGAGAACAGATGTAAACACTGCACTTGGGAGGTGATCGGACGTCGGATCTGCGGGCGATCTATTGGTGTGGGTGGGTGATCAGATTGCCCGCAAGGGGCAGGTTAGGGGCTGATTGATGGGTGGCAGTGACAGCGGGTGATTGATGGGTGGCAGTGACAGGGGGTGATTGATGGGTGGCAGTGACAGGGGGTGATTGATGGGTGATTGATAGGTGATTGACAGGTAATCAGTGGGTTATTACAGGGGAGAACAGATGTAAATATTGCACTGGCGAATTGATAAGGGGGGGTCTGAGGGCAATCTGAGCGTGTAGGCGGGTGATTGGGTGCCCGCAAGGGGCAGATTAGGGTCTGATCTGATGGGTAACAGTGACAGGTGGTGATAGGGGGTGATTGATGGGTGATTGATGGGTAATTAGTGGGTGTTTAGAGGAGAGAATAGATGTAAACGCTGCGCTTGGGTGGTGATCTGATGTCGGATCTGCGGGCGATCTATTGGTGTGGGTGGGTGATCAGATTGCCCGCAAGGGGCAGGTTAGGGGCTGATTGTTGGGTGGCAGTGACAGGGGGTGATTGATGGGTGATAGGTGATTGGCAGGTGATTGACAGGTGATCAGTGGGTTATTACAGGGAAGGACAGATGTAATTAATGCACTGGCGAATTGATAAGGGGGGGGGGTCTGAGGGCAATCTGAGCGTGTGGGCGGGTGATTGGGTGCCCGCAAGGGGCAGATTAGGGTCTGATCTGATAGGTAACAGTGACAGGTGGTGATAGGGGGTGATTGATGGGTAATTAGTGGGTGTTTAGAGAAGATAACAGATGTAAACAATACATTTGGGAGGTAATCTGACGGCGGGTTTGCGGGCGATCTAATGGTGTGGGTGGGTGATCAGATTGCCTGCAAGGGGCAGGTTAGGGGCTGATTGATGGGTGGCAGTGACAGGGGGTGACAGGGGGTGATTGATGGGTGATAGGTGATTGGCAGGTGATTGACAGGTGATCAGTGGGTTATTACAGGGAAGAACAGATGTAATTAATGCACTGGTGAATTGATAAGGGGGGGTCAGAGGGCAATCTGAGCGTGTGGGCGGGTGATTGGGTGCCCGCAAGGGGCAGATTAGGGTCTGATCTGATAGGTAAAAGTGACAGGTGGTGATAGGGGGTGATTGATGGGTGATTGATGGGTAATTAGTGGGTGTTTAGAGGAGAGAATAGATGTAAACAATGGATTTGGGAGGTGATCTAATGTCGGATCTGCGGGCGATCTATTGGTGTGGGGGGGTGATCAGATTGCCCGCAAGGGGCAGGTTAGGGGCTGATTGATGGGTGGCAGTGACAGGGGGTGATTGACGGGTGATTGACGGGTGATTGACAGGTGATTGACAGGTGATTGACAGGTGATCAGGGGGGGTAGATGCATACAGTACATGGGGGGGTCGGGGGGGGGGTCTGGGGACAATCTGAGGGGTGGGGGGGGTGATCAGGAGGGAGCAGGGGGCAGGGGGGGGGATAAAAAAAAAATAGCGTTGACAGATAGTGACAGGGAGTGATTGATGGGTGATTAGGGGGGTGATTGGGTGCAAACAGGGGTCTGGGGGGTGGGCAGGGGGGGTCTGAGGGGTGCTGTGGGCGATCTGGAGCAGGGGGGGGGGAAATCAGTGTGCTTGGTGCAGACTAGGGTGGCTGCAGCCTGCCCTGGTGGTCCCTCGGACACTGGGACCACCAGGGCAGGAGGCAGCCTGTATAATACACTTTGTAAACATTACAAAGTGTATTATACACTTTGTATGTGGCGATCGTCGGGTTAACATCCCGCCGGCGCTTCCGTATGGCCGGCGGGATGTTGCGGCGGGTGAGCGGCGCCAGGCGGAGGCGGAGGATCGCGTCACGGATGACGCGATCGCTCCGCCCATGCCCCTACAAGGACCGCCGCCATTTGTCTATGCGACGGTCCTTGCGGGGTCCACTTCCCGGCCGCCTCTGTGCGTTAGGCGGTCGGGAAGTGGTTAACCACCCTGGCGTTCTGATTAAATCGCCAGGGTGGCTGCGGGAGGGTTTTTTTAAAATAAAAAAAAAACTATTTCATGCAGCCAACTGAAAGTTGGCTGCATGAAAGCCCACTAGAGGGCGCTCCGGAGGCGTTCTTCCGATCGCCTCCGGCGCCCATAATAAACAAGGAAGGCCGCAATGAGCGGCCTTCCTTGTTTTGCTTACATCGTCGCCATAGCGACGAGCGGAGTGACGTCATGGACGTCAGCCGACGTCCTGACGTCAGCCGCCTCCGATCCAGCCCTTAGCGCTGGCCGGAACTGTTTGTTCCGGCTACGCTGGGCTCGGGCGGCTGGGGGGACCCTCTTTCGCCGCTGCACGCGGCGGATCGCCGCGCTGTAGCGGCGATCAGGCAGCACACGCGGCTGGCAAAGTGCCGGCTGCGTGTGCTGCTTTTTATTTCATTAAAATCGGCCCAGCAGGGCCTGAGCGGCAGCCGCTGGCGGTGTTGGACGAGCTGAGCTCGTCCAGACCGCTCAGCTGGTTAATATCTTCTGGTCTTCTTCCTATAGGACACTTCCGGAAGCTAGAAGGAAAACAACTGGTTAACAATAACACAAACCTTTCCACCCGGTAAGCATTTGCTGAGCGTATCCACCCTCCCTAATGAGAAATAGACCCTATTTGGGTTTCCAAAAACCCTGAGTACCAAAATAATTTCGGTTTAATGCTTCACTGAGAAGGCAGATATAGAGCAATTTACACTCTACGTTTACTGATCAGCAAAATCTTTCATAACCCAATAGTAAATAGAGTACTCTTGCTTTTTGCTCTCAGTCTGATCAATTATTCAGTGTAAACAATAGCGGAGCGGCCGCCGCGCAGGGCAGCATGGCGGCGGCCTCCGCATCTCAGCCGGTGGTTTCCGTTCAGCTCACGGAGCCGCCGGCACAGAGCAGGGCGGGCGCCGCCGCGGCAGACAGGATTGCGGCGGGTCCCGCTGCTCGGCAGGAGGAATTGTGGGCGCAGATGGATGCGGACACCGCCGCCGCCACTAGCAACACGGCGGCGGGTCCCGCAATGCGGCCAGTGGAACTTGGGATGCGGGCGCACGTGGACTCGGGGCCTGGCCTCTCGGATGCACTGAGGCAGAGGGTCACACACGCGCGCGCGCAAGGAGGCAGGACTCTTACCTCCTACGTAGGAGGGTCAGCTGACTCTCCTGTCAGTTGACATCAGGAGGGTTCTGGATTGGTTGGGGCTCTGGGGCGGCGCTGTGTAGCTCTCTAGCTACAAATACAACTTGCCTGTCAGTAGCAAGTTGTCTGCTGTCGTGAATACACTTGTGTTAGCGCTCAGACCTTAGCTCAGTGCCCTGGTGTTGATACTAAGGATTTCACACCTTAGTTAGGATTGTATTTGATATTGTATCTGTGTTTTGACTCCGGCTATCCTTGACTACTCTCTCTCTCTACGCTATTGTACCTTTGCCTATCTGATTCTTGTTGCCGACCTCAGCCTGATTACCGATTACTCTTCTGCCTTCCATTCCTGTACTGCTGCCGTCATCTCTGTTGTCGAACCCTAGCCTGTCTGACCTTCCTCCCTTCAGTGGAACGTCTCCCACTGGAGGGTTATCTCTGAGGCTTGCCTCTCTGAGACGCCTGCCCCAAGCAGACGATTACTGCTAGGGGTCGAGATTCCTCACTCTGCCTGGTTAGAGGATCTCACTCACGGGGTTCCCATTCAGAGGTAACCACACCTCTGAGGAATTGCGTGAGGTGGATATTTCTACACTTTTGTGATATTACTGTATTTATTGTGTTCCTTTTGCTGGGTGTCCAGAGGTTAGCGATATATCCGTATTATCGGTGATTCTGCAGATCGCCAATAATCGGTTATATATCTGTATTCTTGGCGATACTGCAGATCACCAATAATCAGATTCTCTCTGTGTGCTGACACCGATCGTTACAGAACAGCAGACCACTAGTATGGAAGCACTACGCAGTCAGATCGAGACTCTAACCACCTCACTTAATAACCTCATTGAGGTGGTTAATTCGCAACAGACTCAGATCAACCAATTGGCTGGGTCTGTACGGGTCTTGCAGACGACTGTGGCCACAGTGCAATCCCCTCCGGTCGCAGATCTCCGTATGCCAGTGCCCGAAAAGTTTTCAGGGCAAAGATCCGACTTCCAGAACTTCCGCAACTGGGTTTTATCTTATTTTGAGTTACGGCCTACTCAGTCAGGTTCCGAGCAGCAAAGGGTAACCTTTATTAAGACCTTACTGTCCAGGGACTCACAGACCTGGGCATATGGTCTTTCACCCGAGGATACGGCATTGACGACAGTTGAGGAATTTTTCAAAGCAATGGCCATAATTTATGATGATCCAGATGCTTCGATCACTGCCGAGAGGAAGCTCAAGACTCTCAGGCAGGGTCGAGACACGGTCGAGGTTTATGCATTCTGAAAGTGGGCTGTGTCGTTCAGGTGGGGGTCTTACGCCCTATTAGACTGTTTTCTGTCAGGCCTATCCGACGCAGTCTCTGAACTACTGTTAGGGCATCCTGAACCAAAGTCCGTCAATGACGCCATTTTCTTGGCAATTCGGGCGGACCGCAGGATGCGCTATCAGCGTCAGTCGAGGGGCAAGAATGCAGTGAGAACTCTCTCTTTTGCATCCTCGTCACCAACCCCTCCCACTGATGAGCCGATGCAAATCGGACATTCTCGGTTGACTCGGGCCGAGAAAGAGCGCAGAAGGGCTGAAAGACTTTGTCTATATTGCGCAGAGGAATGCCATATTGCTCAGAATTGCCCCAAGAAATCGGGAAACGCTGCTGTCTAGGTGTAGTTAGAGGTAATACCCTAGACGCACAGAGCTTACCTCTCAATCAGAATAATCAATTACTTCTCCCATGTTCCATTTCTTGGGGGAATTTGACTGTTTGCACTGAGGCTTTCATAGATTCTGGGTCTGTGGCTAATTTTATAGACTACGAGTTTGTAAAGGGGCTGGGTGTTCCTTTACATAGTTTAGACAGACAAGTAGTCGTTACCGCAGTGGATGACTCTCCTTTACAGTGCAGACAACCTCTTTCTCAGACACCCAGGTTATCATGCACAATTGGGGTTTTACACAAAGAGAGTTTACAGTTTCTTGTTTTGCACATGGCAACCTCCACCATAATCCTCGGTATGCCCTGGTTACAGCTTCACTCCCCACAGATAGACTGGGCATTAGGTCAGCTACTCAGTTGGTCACCTTACTGCCGCAATCATTGTTTGGGGAAGATTGCCTGTTGTGCTGCCAAGATAGAGGTTAAAGGGGTACCAGTGCAGTATGCAGAGTTTGCAGATGTGTTCTGCCCCAGGTCAGCCGATAAACTCCCACCACATCGGAGTTTTGACTGCCCTATTGATTTAAGATCTGGTTGTATGCCCCCCAGAGGTCATCTCTATAATTTGTCAGGACCAGAAAAACTGGCAACGCGGGAATACATTAAGGACAACCTGGCAAAAGGATTCATCCGTCCTTCCCGGTCACCGGCCGGAGCAGGTTTTTTCTTCGTCCAATAAAAACCATGGTGGTCTTAGACCTTGCATTGACTACCGAGGTCTAAACAAGATCACGATCAAGAATCGCTATCCGTTGCCTTTAATTGACGATCTCTTTGCCCAGATCACCAACGCCAGTATCTTTTCAAAATGAGACTTACGTGGGGCATACAACCTGGTGCGCATCAGGGATGACGACGAGTGGAAGACGGCCTTCAATACGCCTGACGGGCATTACGAGTACCTCGTTATGCCCTTTGGGTTATGTAATGCCCCGGCGGTCTTCCAGGAGTTAATAAACGAGGTATTCAGGGAGGTGTTGGGGAGGTTTGTCTTGGTTTACCTTGACGATATACTGATCTTCTCTCCAAATCTTGAAGAGCATTGTAAACATGTTAAGTATGTTTTGAAGAAGTTGAGACAGAATTCACTGTATGCAAAACTAGAGAAGTGCCTCTTTGAGGTCACTCAGATTCCTTTTCTGGGGTATATTATTTCTACTTCGGGTCTCTCTATGGATCCAGAAAAGGTTACGGCTGTCTTAGAGTGGCCACAACCGGTAGGTTTGAAGGCACTTCAAAGGTTCCTTGGTTTTGCTAACTACTACTGGAGATTTATCAAGGTATTCTCTTCGGTAGTAGCACCTCTGACTGGTCTTACCAAAAAAGGGGCTGATCCATACCATTGGTCACCGGAGGCTCAGTCAGCCTTCAACATCCTAAAGAAGTTGTTTTGCTCTGCACCTATATTAAGACATGTCGATGTCACCCTTCCCTTCATAGTGGAGGTGGATGCCTCGGAAGTTAGGGTGGGGGCTGTCATGTCCCAACGTTCTGGTTTACAGGGCAAGACCCATCCCTGTGCCTACTTCTCACGTAGATTTTCCCCAGCTGAAAGAAACTACGATGTGGGTAACAGGGAGCTCCTTGCCATCAAGTTGGCCTTTCAGGAGTGGTGTCATTGGTTGGAGGGGGCAGAGCATACTATTGTTGTGTATACAGACCATAAGAACCTGGAGTACATTGAGGGAGCAAAGAGACTTACCCCCAGACAGGCCCGTTGGTCTTTGTTCTTTTCTCGCTTCAGATTCGTGATCACGTACACTCCAGGTTCTAAAAACGTAAGGCAGATGCTCTTTCGAGATGTTTCGAGCCTGAGACTACTCAGTCGACATCGCCAGAGGGTATCCTACCTTCCAAGGTGGTCTTAGCTGCCATGGACACCTGGGAGGATTGGGCAGCTACACTAGCTACTTACCAGTTAGATACACCGGAAGGGAAACCGGAAGGGGTTCTCTTCGTGCCACTTCCTTTCCGATTACAGATCATGCAGTTATTCCATACCCATAAGAACGCAGGTCACCCAGGGGTCGCTCACACTCTGGATCAGCTCACTAGGTGTGTGTGGTGGCCTTCATTGGCCTCAGATTGTAAGGAATTTGTGAGGGAGTGTGTTGTCTGCGCCAGGAGTAAGCCTTCCCGCCTGGCTCCGGTGGGCACCCTACAATCTCTGCCAGTGCCAAATGAACCGTGGACCCATATTTCCATGGACTTTTTTGGCGAGCTCCCCAGGTTCGAGGGCATGACAGTCATTTGGGTAATCGTAGAAAGATTCAGTAAAATGGCACACTTTGTTCCACTTAAAGGATTTCCCTCAGCCCTCAGGAATTGGCCGACCTCTTCATACAACATATCTTCCGGTTACATGGTATCCCGGACGATGTGGTTTCAGATAGAGGAGTCCAATTTGTGTCGAAATTCTGGAGGGCCTTTTGCAATACGTTAGGGATGAACCTGTCTTTTTCATCAGGGTATCACCCACAAACTAATGGGCAGACCGAGAGGGTTAATCAAGCTCTGGAGCAGTTCCTGAGATGCTATGTAGTGGATGCACAAACCGATTGGGTTAGGTTTTTACCCTTCGCGGAGTTTGCACACAACAACCTGAAAAGTGCATCAACAGGGTTGTCCCCTTTTCAGGTTGTGTCAGGAAAATCCCCTAAGTTTTCCCCATTTCCGGTGTGTTCCTCGCCCTTCCCGGCCCTGGAGGATTGGCAGAGGACTTTAAGGGAACTTTGGGGACAAGTGAAGAAGAATTTAGGAGTGGCCTTTACATAGTTACATAGTTATTTTGGTTGAAAAAAGACATACGTCCATCGAGTTCAACCAGTACAAAGTACAACTCCAGCCCATCCCCCACATACCCCTGTTGATCCAGAGGAAGGCGAAAAAAAACCCACAAGGCATGGTCCAATTAGCCCCAAAAGGGAAAAATTCCTTCCTGACTCCAGATGGCAATCAGATAAAATCCCTGGATCAACATCATTAGGCATAACCTAGTAATTGTAGCCATGGATGTCTTTCAACGCAAGGAAAGCATCTAAGCCCCCTTTAAATGCAGGTATAGAGTTTGCCATAACGACTTCCTGTGGCAATGCATTCCACATCTTAATCACTCTTACTGTAAAGAACCCTTTCCTAAATAAATGGCTAAAACGTTTTTCCTCCATGCGCAGATCATGTCCTCTAGTCCTTTGAGAAGGCCTAGGGACAAAAAGCTCATCCGCCAAGCTATTATATTGCCCTCTGATGTATTTATACATGTTAATTAGATCTCCTCTAAGGCGTCTTTTCTCTAGACTAAATAAACCCAGTTTATCTAACCTTTCTTGGTAAGCGAGACCTTCCATCCCACGTATCAATTTTGTAGCTCGTCTCTGCACCTCCTCTAAAACTGCAATATCTTTTTTGTAATGTGGTGCCCAGAACTGAATTCCATATTCCAGATGTGGCCTTACTAGAGAGTTAAACAGGGGCAATATTATGCTAGAATCTCGAGTTTTTATTTCCCTTTTAATGCATCCCAAAATTTTGTTCGCTTTAGCTGCAGCGGCTTGGCATTGAGTACGATTATTTAACTTGTTGTCGATGAGTACTCCTAAGTCCTTCTCCAAGTTTGATGTCCCCAACTGTATCCCATTTATTTTGTATGGTGCTAGACCATTGGTATGACCAAAATGCATGACTTTACATTTGTCAACATTGAACTTCATCTGCCATGTATGTGCCCATATAGCCATCCTATCCAGATCCTGTTGCAATATGACACTATCTTCCTGAGAGTTGATGATTCTGCACAATTTTGTATCTTCTGCAAAAATAGCAACATTGCTCACTACTGCATCTACTAGTATAAAACACTGTGGGAGGCGCCCTTACGTTTCAAAGTATAAAGCACAACATAAAAACATCAAAGGTAAGCGTGATACGTCTTACCTGGTACAAAGACTCAAACACATAAGGTAGTGGAATTCGAATTTATTTAAAGCACTAGGGACAACGCGTTTCGCGACCACAAGTCGCTTCTTCAGGTCAAATAACGTGCTTGGGAAAAATAAGAACAGGATGGCGCTCAGACTAAAACATCATACTTCATATAAATTAAAACAACAGTGTAATAACATAAACATACTATATTCCTAACCTGTTCCACTATTAGGGGCATATGCGCCCATTATGCAAGTATGAAAATATATATCCAATTCCGGCGAATATATTCAGTATACATCCCATATACATAAATCCTAGATAAATCCTAGGTGCAATCCAAACATACCTCAGAGTAACTTGATATGCCCCTAATAGTGGAACAGGTTAGGAATATAGTATGTTTATGTTATTACACTGTTGTTTTAATTTATATGAAGTATGATGTTTTAGTCTGAGCGCCATCCTGTTCTTATTTTTCCCAAGCACGTTATTTGACCTGAAGAAGCGACTTGTGGTCGCGAAACGCGTTTTCCCTAGTGCTTTAAATAAATTCGAATTCCACTACCTTATGTGTTTAAGTCTTCGTACCAGGTAAGACGTATCACGCTTACCTTTGATGTTTTTATGTTGTGCTTTATACTTTGAAACGTAAGGGCGCCTCCCACAGTGTTTTATACTAAATAGTACCTCACGACGTGGGGTTATATCATTATAGCCTTATAGTGGTATTGTTTTCCTCCGGGAACGGCGACCGACAAGGCCGAGTGGAGACGGTACTTCTCCACATGCTCTGATGGTGGTTGCCATAAAAGCAACCCAGAATTGTGAGTATATTTTTACTACAATAGACCAACTCACGCAACGTTAATACACGATATCGGGCTCCCGGTGTCCCTGTGCTTTTTTGTTTCTACTAGTTTTACTGCATCTACTAGGTCATTAATAAATAAATTGAAGAGCACTGGACCCAGTACAGACCCCTGTGGGACCCCACTGCTAACAGTCTCCCATTTTGAGTACGATCCATTGACCACAACTCTTTGTTTTCTGTCCATTAGCCAGTTCCCTATCCATGCACACAAACTCTTCCCCAGTCCTTGCATCCTTAACTTTTGCACCAGACTTCTGTGGGGAACAGTGTCGAAGGCCTTTGCAAAGTCCAAGTATATCACATCTACAGCATTCCCAATATCCATATTAGCATTCACTACCTCATAAAAGCTGAGCATGTTAGTCAAACAGGACCTGTCTTTAGTAAACCCATGTTGATGCTGAGAAATAAGATTATTTTCTACTATGAAGTCATGTATAGTATCTCTTAGTAACCCCTCAAATAGTTTGCATACAACTGATGTTAAGCTTACAGGTCTATAATTTCCTGGATCAGATTTTTTGCCCTTCTTAAATAATGGGAAAACGTGGGCTGTACGCCAATCCACTGGGACTCTGCCAGTTGCAAGAGAGTCACAAAAGATAAGATAAAGGGGCTTAGCTATAACTGAACTTAATTAGTTCGTTTTTTTTTTGTTTTGTTTTTGCCATCATTGATGATCTGCCAACTTCACTGCTGAACTCCTGTGCACTGCACTGGACCCAGTACAGACCCCTGTTGGACCCCACTGCTAACAGTCTCCCATTTTGAGTACGATCCATTGACCACAACTCTTTGTTTTCTGTCCATTAGCCAGTTCCCTATTCATGCACACAAACTCTTCCCCAGTCCTTGCTTCCTTAACTTTTGCACCAGACTTCTGTGGGGAACAGTGTCGAAGGCCTTTGCAAAGTCCAAGTATATCACATCTACAGCATTCCCAATATCCATATTAGCATTCACTACCTCATAAAAGCTGAGCATGTTAGTCAAACAGGACCTGTCTTTAGTAAACCCATGTTGACAGTACAGACCCCTGTGGGACCCCACTGCTAACAGTCTCCCATTTTGAGTACGATCCATTGACCACAACTCTTTGTTTTCTGTCCATTAGCCAGTTCCCTATCCATGCACACAAACTCTTCCCCAGTCCTTGCATCCTTAACTTTTGCACCAGACTTCTGTGGGGAACAGTGTCGAAGGCCTTTGCAAAGTCCAAGTATATCACATCTACAGCATTCCCAATATCCATATTAGCATTCACTACCTCATAAAAGCTGAGCATGTTAGTCAAACAGGACCTTTGTTTTCTGTCCATTAGCCAGTTCCCTATCCATGCACACAAACTCTTCCCCAGTCCTTGCATCCTTAACTTTTGCACCAGACTTCTGTGGGGAACAGTGTCGAAGGCCTTTGCAAAGTCCAAGTATATCACATCTACAGCATTCCCAATATCCATATTAGCATTCACTACCTCATAAAAGCTGAGCATGTTAGTCAAACAGGACCTTTGTTTTCTGTCCATTAGCCAGTTCCCTATCCATGCACACAAACTCTTCCCCAGTCCTTGCATCCTTAACTTTTGCACCAGACTTCTGTGGGGAACAGTGTCGAAGGCCTTTGCAAAGTCCAAGTATATCACATCTACAGCATTCCCAATATCCATATTAGCATTCACTACCTCATAAAAGCTGAGCATGTTAGTCAAACAGGACCTGTCTTTAGTAAACCCATGTTGATGCTGAGAAATAAGATTATTTTCTACTATGAAGTCATGTATAGTATCTCTTAGTAACCCCTCAAATAGTTTGCATACAACTGATGTTAAGCTTACAGGTCTATAATTTCCTGGATCAGATTTTTTGCCCTTCTTAAATAATGGGAAAACGTGGGCTGTACGCCAATCCACTGGGACTCTGCCAGTTGCAAGAGAGTCACAAAAGATAAGATAAAGGGGCTTAGCTATAACTGAACTTAATTAGTTCGTTTTTTTTGTTTGTTTTTTGCCATCATTGATGATCTGCCAACTTCACTGCTGAACTCCTGTGGACTGCACTGGACCCAGTACAGACCCCTGTGGGACCCCACTGCTAACAGTCTCCCATTTTGAGTATGATCCATTGACCACAACTCTTTGTTTTCTGTCCATTAGCCTGTTCCCTATCCATGCACACAAACTCTTCCCCAGTCCTTGCTTCCTTAACTTTTGCACCAGACTTCTGTGGGGAACAGTGTCGAAGGCCTTTGCAAAGTCCAAGTATATCACATCTACAGCATTCCCAATATCCATATTAGCATTCACTACCTCATAAAAGCTGAGCATGTTAGTCAAACAGGACCTGTCTTTAGTAAACCCATGTTGATGCTGAGAAATAAGATTATTTTCTACTATGAAGTCATGTATAGTATCTCTTAGTAACCCCTCAAATAGTTTGCATACAACTGATGTTAAGCTTACAGGTCTGTAATTTCCTGGATCAGATTTTTTGCCCTTCTTAAATAATGGGAAAACGTGGGCTGTACGCCAATCCACTGGGACTCTGCCAGTTGCAAGAGAGTCACAAAAGATAAGATAAAGGGGCTTAGCTATAACTGAACTTAATTAGTTCGTTTATTTTTGTTTTGTTTTTTGCCATCATTGATGATCTGCCAACTTCACTGCTGAACTCCTGTGGACTGCACTGGACCCAGTACAGACCCCTGTGGGACCCCACTGCTAACAGTCTCCCATTTTGAGTATGATCCATTGACCACAACTCTTTGTTTTCTGTCCATTAGACTGCTCCTTACCAGATTGATTACTGATGCAACTTTGCTGAACCCCCTTCAGCCACATCATTGGTGACATTTATCTCATCTTGGTCTAACTGCTGTCCCCCGTCTATGCTTCCACTCTCCACACCCCATCCTACCTTATCCCATCAGTACAAAATGTTCCCTCCTATTCACTCCCTTACCCCTCCACCATTTCCAAGCTATCTCCCTCCCCATCTCGCTCTCCCCCATCACCCCATGCTGTACCTCCACCTCCTTCTACACCTTGTCCCCCTTCTGTTTCCCCGCACCCTCTACCCTTTTGTCCTTAGACTCCCTTTTGGTCCTCAACCCCCTATGCACCTCCCTTCCCTCCCCCCCAAACTCTACCCACACACCCCCTCGGCATAACCTTATTCCTATCCATCCTACCCCTAGGCATTCGCTCCGTGTTTCCTGTGGCCTCTGGAATGCCAGACCTACCCTCAATAAGCTGCTCTCTGGAACTCGCTCCCTCCAGCCACCAGACTCGCCCCAACCTTTAATACCTTCACACAAGCTCTCAAGACTCACCCTTTCATGCTCGCATACCCCCCTACACCAGCACCATAATATGTTCTGTTAGACACCCTCTCGCAGACACACCTATTGTCTCCACCCCCACCCTTTAGATTGTAAGCCTCTGGCAGGGCCATCTCCCTTAGTGTTTCCAGCTTGATTATGCAATCTTACTGACAATCACCCCTCTTGTGGACTAGAACAGTCTCTATTTTGACCTATGACACTATTATCAAATCATTTGCATGATCTTGTTTTGTTGTGAGTTTCCTGTATGTCCTACCTTGTATGTTAACCCCTTTATCTATTGTGCAGCGCTGCGTAATATGTTGGCGCTATATAAATACAATAAATAATAAAATAATTCTCTTAGGACCCGAGGATGCATGCCATCTGGGCCAGGTGCCTTGTCTATTTTTAATTTATTTAGTCTTGCCTTTACTTCTTCCTGCGTTAAGTATTTAATATTACAGTTAGAAGATTGAGACTCTTCTGCCTCTGTAATTTGCAACAGTGCTGTTTCCTTTGTGAAGACAGAAGCAAAGAAAGCATTTAATAACTCTGCCTTACCTTGGTCATCCACCATTGAGTTCCCACCCTCATCCTTTAGGATTCCTATACAGTCAACCTTTCTTTTTTTAGAGTTGATGTACTTGTAAAACTTTTTTGGGTTAGATTTGATATCCCTAGCGATTTGATTTTCAGCTTCGATCTTTGCCAGTCTAATTTCTTTTTTACAATTTTTATTGCACTCCTTATAATTGCTTAGTGCAGCCTCGGCCCCCTCCTGTTTTAGGACCTTATAGGCATTCCTTTTCCTCTTCATTTTATCCCTAACCTTTCTATTCATCCATAGAGGCCTTTTTTTATTCCTAGACATTTTGTTTCCATATGGGATATACATACTACAATATTGATTGAGAATAAGTTTAAAAGCTTGCCATTTCCCTTCAGTGTCCTCCCCTTGTAGTACATTATCCCAGTTCACCAAACTTAGTGCCTGCCTAATTTGATTGAACTTTGCTTTTCTAAAATTCATAGTTTTAGTGGTCCCGCTGCCCCGTGGCCTATCAGTCACCACATCAAACGTTATCATGTTGTGATCACTATTTCCCAAATGTTCTTGAACCTGCACATTTGATACATTACCTGGTCTATTAGAAATGATCAGATCCAGTAACGCATTCCCCCTAGTTGGTTCCGTTACCATTTGAGTCAAGTAATTGTCCTGTAGTGCTGCCAGAAATCTGCTGCTTTTACCAGAATGGGTAGCCTCAATACCCCAGTCAATGTCTGGAAAGTTGAAGTCGCCCATAATTATTGAAGTCGCCTTTCAGAGACAAAAAAGACAGGCCGACAAAAGACGCTCTGTCGAATGGCACTTTACTCCAGGAGACAAGGTGTGGGTGTCAACCAGACATTTGGCACTCAGACAACCGTCCACCAAATTGGGTCCCAGGTTCATAGGGCATTATCCGGTGGTCAAGAGGATCAATTATGTCTCTTATGTTATTGATCTTCCAGTCAGCATGAGATATGGCAGATCATTCCACGTTTCACTACTGAAGCCGGCAGTGTATGTGGATTCCTCTCCCCCCCCCCCCCTGTGGTAATAGAGGGCCAGACGGAGTATGAAGTTGAAAAGATCTTGGATTCTCGCCTGGTGCAGAGTTCAGTGCAGTATCTGGTCCATTGGAAAGGGTACGGTGTGGAGGAAAGGTCCTGGGTTCCAGAGGATCGCATGCATGCTGAGAGGTTGAGAAAGAAGTTTCATCAATTACATCCTGAGAAACCATGTAGGAAGTGTCTGGAGTCCACTCCTCAAAGGGGGGTACTGTAAACAATAGCGGAGTCGCCGCCGCGCAGGGCAGCATGGCGGCGGCCTCCGCATCTCAGCCGGCGGTTTCCGTTCAGCTCACGGAGCCGCCGGCACAGAGCAAGGCGGGCGCCGCCGCAGCAGACAGGATGGCGGCGGGTCCCGCTGCTCGGCAGGAGGAATTGTGGGCGCAGATGGATGCGAACACTGCCGCCGCCACTAGCAACACGGCGGCGGGTCCCGCAATACGGCCAGTGGACCTTGGGATGCGGGCGCGCGTGGACTCGGGGCCTGGCCTCTCGGATGCACTGAGGCAAAGGGTCACACGCGCGCGCGCGCAAGGAGGCAGGACTCTTACCTCCTATGTAGGAGGGTCAGCTGACTCTCCTGTCAGCTGACATCAGGAGGGTTCTGGATTGGTTGGGGCTCTGGGGCGGCGCTGAGTAGCTCTCTAGCTACAAATACAACTTGCCTGTCAGTAGCAAGTTGTCTGCTGTCGTGAATACACTTGTGTTAGCGCTCAGACCTTAGCTCAGTGCCCTGGTGTTGATACTAAGGATTTCACACCTTGGTTAGGATTGTATTTGATATTGTATCTGTGTTTTGACTCCGGCTATCCTTGACTACTCTCTCTCTCTACGCTATTGTACCTTTGCCTACCTGATTCTTGTTGCCGACCTCTGTCTGATTACCAATTACTCTTCTGCCTTCCGTTCCTGTACTGCTGCCGTCATCTCTGTTGCCGAACCCTTGCCTGTCTGACCTTCCTCCCTTCAGTGGAAAGTCTCCCACTGGAGGGTTATCTCTGAGGCTTGCCTCACCGAGACGCCTGCCCCAAGCAGACGATTACTGCTAGGATTCCTCACTCTGCCTGGTTAGAGGATCTCACTCACGGGGTTCCCATTCAGAGGTAACCACACCTCTGAGGAATCGCCGTGAGGTGGATATTTCCACACTTTTGTGATATTACTGTATTTATTGTGTTCCTTTTGCTTGGTGTCCAGAGGTTAGCGATATATCCGTATTATCGGTGATTCTGCAGATCGCCAATAATCGGTTATATATCTGTATTCTTGGCGATACTGCAGATCGCCAATAATCAGATTCTCTCTGTGTGCTGACACCGATCGTTACATTCTGGCTAATTTACGTATTCAATAGATCAGACCGTTTCCTAGGAAAAACCAGAATAATAAATGTATCAATTAGATGGTTAAAGGTTAATAAAGTGGTTGGTTAATAAGTAAATGATAAATAATAAAAAAAAAAAAATTGGTTAGTGAATTGCTAAAATTCTTAGTAAATAAGGTTACTAGAATTAAATAAAGAAAAAAAAATGACTCCGTCACATTCTTATGAGCAAAACTACTCAATATGCTTGCAAAAAGAAACAGAAAAATAAAAACAGTTTCTTTGTAAATCTCAAATTCTGTCGCTCCTGTATGTAATCTCTTCTGTTATTTTGCAGGATCAGTCTATTGCTAGAAAAACAGTCTATTAACAGGTACTTCTTCGAAATCTTTCAATATTACTGGTAAATTCACATATTAATCATTTCTCCTTTCTTTTACAGGATCCCAGCTGGACGACTCTTCCCAAAGGTAAGTATTTAATAAATATAACTTTGCACTTTACCACACTAAAAAAAAAAAAAAAAATGCTCTTTGCACTTTATATTTTAAAAGTCAGTTGGCTATGAGGGTAAATAACAGGCCTTTAGCGGACAGGGCACTGGATTATTTCATTAATCAGATACACTTTCTTCTCAAAATCACTATTTCATAGTCCCATACATAGTACATAGGTGATAGGCAGTTTTTGGACTTTCATAAAAAAAAACCTTTCTTCCCATTTCCGCAACAGTTCAGGAAAACTTATGAAAATAACAATAAAAATGATAATCAAAGAAATTAGGGATTGTCAGTCTTAATTCTCAGCCTCACCAGCACTATACTTCAGCAGTTAGGGACATCACCATAGCCAATTCACTGTAGTCAAAATAATCAAGCATCTTTCTTGTCACACGCTGATTTATCACCATATTAATCATATTTCATACGTGTCAGATTTGTAAACATATTCTCAGCACCTCTGTATCATCAGCTACCGGTTATACATCTGCCTGGCTCTTTTGCATCTGCCAAAATCTCTCTCCGCTTCCTCCCTTCCTCAGTGGCGGATCTAGAGGGGTGCAGGCATGGCTAGTGCCATGGGCGACAGTACACCATGGGCGCCATGCCTGCCCCAATGCTGCCTGCCACCTTCGCATCTTGTGCCGCTTGTTCCCCTATGCTTCGGTCCCCCGAGCCCCCCCTTCCTTTCCATGGGGGCCATGCTGTTCTCCACCTCCGCATCTTGTGCCTCCCTTCCTCCTATGCCCAATGCTTTCGGTCTCCCGCACCCCCGCCCGCCGCTCTCTGCCTGCCCCTGCTGTCAAACTTTAGATTAGCGGCAAGAGGAGAGACGAGTACGCAAATAATCCGCCCTTCGCGTCACATGCGGAAGTGACGTCATTAGACACTTCCTGCGTTTGAAGCGCACCGGCGGGAAGTGTGAGCCCTGTCTGTCTCTCCTCTTGCCGCTAATTTAAAGTCTGACAGCAGGGACAGAGAGCCGTCGGGCGGGGACGCGGGAGACCGGAAGCATCGAGTAGCAGGAGGCACAAGATGCGGAGGTGCGAACATCACGCCAGGAACAGAGAGCCGGGGGATGCGCGGTAGTAGTGAGCACTTCATCCCTCTTCCTTTTGCAAGTATCCCTGGCAACCCCAACTTGTTCTTATTCTGCCTGCTGGAAGCCATCAATAATGTAAGTAGATGGGTGCAGGCATAGCTTGTGTTGGGAGAGGGGTGGGCTGGCTGTGCAAGAGGAACTTGCAATCTAACCCCTGCCGCATTCTGCTATATGTCCCCACAGGGCCTCTTTATTGCATTCTGCTTTATGTCACTACAGGACCTCTTTAGTGCATTCTGCCATCTGTCACCACAGGGCCTCTTTACTGCATCCTGTTATATGTCACTACTGGGCCTCTTCACTGCATTCTGCTATATGTCACTACATGGCCTCTTTACTGCATTCTGCTATATGTCACTACAGGGCCTCTTTACTGCATTCTACTATATGTCACTACTGGGCCTCTTCACTGCATTCTGCTATATGTCACTACTGGGTCTCTTCACTGCATTCTGCTATATGTCACTACAGGACCTCATTACTGCATTGTGCTATATGTCGCTACAGGACCTCTTTAATGCATTCAACTATATGTCACTACAGAGCCTCTTTACTGCATTCTGCTATATGTCACTACAGGGCCTCTTTACTGCATTCTGCTATATGTCACTACAGGGCCTCTTTACTGCATTGTGCTATATGTCACTACAGGGCCTCTTTACTGCATTCTGCTATATGTCACTACAGGGCCTCTTTAATGCATTCAACTATATGTCACTACAGGGCCTCTTTACTGCATTATGCTATATGTCACTACATGGCCTCTTTATTGCATTCTGCTATATGTCACTACAGGACCTCATTACTGCATTCTGCTATATGTCACTACTGGGCCTCTTCACTGCATTCTGCTATATGTCACTACTTGGCCTCTTTACTGCATTCTGCTATATGTCACTACAGGACCTCATTACTGCATTCTGCTATATGTCACTACAGGACCTCATTACTGCATTCTGCTATATGTCACTACAGGGCCTCTTTACTGCATTCTGCTATATGTCGCTACAGGGCCTCTTTAATGCATTCAACTATATGTCACTACAGGGCCTCTTTACTGCATTCTGCTATATGTCACTACAGGGCCTCTTTACTGCATTCTGCTATATGTCACTACAGGGCCTCTTTACTGCATTCTGCTATATGTCACTACAGGGCCTCTTTACTGCATTCTGCTATATGTCACTACAGGGCCTCTTTAATGCATTCAACTATATGTCACTACAGGGCCTCTTTACTGCATTATGCTATATGTCACTACAGGGCCTCTTTATTGCATTCTGCTATATGTCACTACAGGGCCTCTTTACTGCATTCTGCTATATGTCACTACAGGGCCTCTTTACTGCATTTTGCTATATATCACTACAAGGCCTCTTGCTATCCTTGTGATTTAGAGGGGTTCACGCTGGCTGTGCAAGAGGAGCTTACAATCTAACCCCTGCCGCACTTGGCTAGGCTACCTAATTATTTGATTTTGATGTCCCTGAATGTAATGCTTATTGTGAGGCACCTGGCTACTGAATTACATATTGGCTACATATTGTATCTGGAGGTGTGTAACTACTTAAAGAGACCCTGTAACCTCAAAAACATCCCCTGGGGGGTACTCACCTCGGGTGGGGGAAGCCTCCGGATCCTAATGAGGCTTCCCACGCCGTCCTCTGTCCCACGGGGGTCTCGCTGCAGCCCTCTGAACAGCCGGCGACAGACCCGACTGTAAATTCAATATTTACCTTTTCTGGCTCCAGCGGGGGCGCTGTGCCTGCTTTCGGCTCCGAACTACACGGAAATACCCGATCTCAGCCTGGTCCGCTATACTGCGCAGGCGCCGGAAACTTGCGCCTGCGCAGTAGAGCAGACCCAACGGCGATCGGGTATTTCCGCCTACTTCGGAGCCGACAGCCGTCAGAGTGCCTGCGCAGGAGCCGGGAAGGTAAATATTGACGTCATCTTTCACGGAGGGCTGCAGCGAGACCCCTGGGACGGAGGACGGCGTGGGAAGCCTCATTAGGATCCGGAGGCTTCCCCCACCCGAGGTGAGTACCCCCCAGGGGACGTTTTGACGTTACAGATCCTCTTTAATAAAATCTACTAATTAATTTTTTAGTTGGGGGCAGTGACTACTTGATAAATTATCTGGAGGCATGTGACTACTTAGTGGGTGGGGCGCAATCTTAGTGTTTGCCATGGGCGCTATATTGCCTAGATACGCCTCTGCCCTTTCTGTCAGCTTTGATTGACTGATGGCTGGCTTATCTTATGGAGGACTGAAGAATCATCATGGCGCAGTAATTTTCTCCCAAAATGTCATCTGATGCAGCTTCTGGCCTGCTTTCCTTCAGCTCAGCCTGCTGCATCCTTCCCATTCCCCTGTCCGCTCCAACTGCCAACTCAACCCCTCAGAGAGCCGTTGTATCTTCCCTAATGGCTCCCCTGCTTGCGTGTCTGGTTGCTTAGCAACCTTCCCTCAGCCATCAGCCCTGCCTACCCACACAGCAGCGCCCATTACAACTAAGGGCAAAATGCTCTTACTTAACAAACCTGTGTCAGCAGCGCCTCTATTTAAAGCTGCTGATCAGGTAATAATATAAGAATAAAAATAAATAGATCCCCCCTCTTTCTACCTGCTACAGGCTGAGTGTAGTCGAACCAGGGGTTTGGGAGTGCATCCAGCCATTTTGATACCTCTTCAGGCTTTTCAAAGATCTTGATGGTCTCCCCATCTTGAACCCTCAGCTTAGCCGGAAACAACATTGCATATTGTATATCCCGTGCCCGGAGCTTAGTTTTTACTTGCACAAAAGATTGTCTTTGCAGATGAGCCGAAATTTTCGAAATTTCGAACTGCTTTTATTACGAATGCGAAATTTAACATTACGACCCAAATTCGTAATTTCGTAATTAATTTTCAAATCGTAATTTACAATTTCGTAATCGAAATTTCACTCCTGTAATTACGAATTTCGTGTCTCCAACCGAAATTTTACTGTTTCAGGTTTGTAAGGGTTTCTATCCCTCTAGATGCCTAAAATGAATAGCACAGCCAGCCTCCTCCTCCTCCTCCTCCTCCTCCTCCTCCTCCTCTCTCTCTCCAGAGATCTGTAGTATTTCAAAACCATACTCACATTCATGACATGTCCAGGGATCAAACCCAGGCCAACCACATGGAAGACAGCTATGCTCACCACCATACCACCAAACACACACTAAATAGACTGCTAACCTAAATCTTACTTGTAGACAGTCATATGAGACACATGCTGGGTGCAGGGCTTTGTGATTGGACCATGCGATAGAGTGAGGTGCAAAAATGAAATCATGCCTAGCAGAGGATGGTTTCACAGTGCTAAATGCTAGGCTGGCTGAGGTGCAATTGGTTAGTGTGTCTGGCTGGTAACAGCAAGGTTACAGGTTCAATTCCATCCAGGCATGTCTTTTCCTTTTGCGTTCAACAGTTGTCCAAACAGAGCCAACAGAGCCCCAGATAGCCATGTAGAGTTAGGTCACAGCTAGCCTGGCTGTGGTGCAATTGGTTAGTGCGTCTGGCTAGTAACAGCAAGGTTACAGGTTCGATTCCATCCAGGCATGTCTTTTCCTTTTGCGTTCAACAGTTGTCCAAACAGAGTCAACAGAGCCCCAGATAGCCATGTAGAGTTAGGTCACTGCTAGCCTGGCTGTGGTGCAATTGGTTAGTGCGTCTGGCTGGTAACAGCAAGGTTACAGGTTCGATTCCATCCAGGCATGTCTTTTCCTTTTGCGTTCAACAGTTGTCCAAACAGAGCCAACAGAGCCCCAGATAGCCATGTAGAGTTAGGTCACAGCTAGCCTGGCTGTGGTGCAATTGGTTAGTGCGTCTGGCTAGTAACAGCAAGGTTACAGGTTCGATTCCATCCAGGCATGTCTTTTCCTTTTGCGTTCAACAGTTGTCCAAACAGAGTCAACAGAGCCCCAGATAGCCATGTAGAGTTAGGTCACTGCTAGCCTGGCTGTGGTGCAATTGGTTAGTGCGTCTGGCTGGTAACAGCAAGGTTACAGGTTCGATTCCATCCAGGCATGTCTTTTCCTTTTGCGTTCAACAGTTGTCCAAACAGAGCCAACAGAGCCCCAGATAGCCATGTAGAGTTAGGTCACAGCTAGCCTGGCTGTGGTGCAATTGGTTAGTGCGTCTGGCTAGTAACAGCAAGGTTACAGGTTCGATTCCATCCAGGCATGTCTTTTCCTTTTGCGTTCAACAGTTGTCCAAACAGAGTCAACAGAGCCCCAGATAGCCATGTAGAGTTAGGTCACTGCTAGCCTGGCTGTGGTGCAATTGGTTAGTGCGTCTGGCTGGTAACAGCAAGGTTACAGGTTCGATTCCATCCAGGCATGTCTTTTCCTTTTGCGTTCAACAGTTGTCCAAACAGAGCCAACAGAGCCCCAGATAGCCATGTAGAGTTAGGTCACAGCTAGCCTGGCTGTGGTGCAATTGGTTAGTGCGTCTGGCTGGTAACAGCAAAGTTACAGGTTCGATTCCATCCAGGCATGTCTTTTCCTTTTGCGTTCAACAGTTGTCCAAACAGAGCCAACAGAGCCCCAGATAGCCATGTAGAGTTAGGTCACAGCTAGCCTGGCTGTGGTGCAATTGGTTAGTGTGTCTGGCTGGTAACAGCAAGGTTTGATTCCATCCAGGCATGTCTTTTCCTTTTGCGTGCGCGCGCTGCGCCATTGAACCCCATGGGGTATTTTGCGTGCGTAAAACTTTACGCATGCAAAACTTTGTGCTCGGTGTTTGGACAACTGTTGAACTCAAAAGGAAAAGACATGCCTGGATGGAATTGAACCTGTAACCTTGCTGTTACCAGCCAGACACACTAACCAATTGCACCACAGCCAGCCTAGCATTTAGCACTGTGAAACCATCCTCTGCTAGGCATGATTTCATTTTTGCACCTCACTCTATCGCATGGTCCAATCACAAAGCCCTGCACCCAGCATGTGTCTCATATGACTGTCTACAAGTAAGATTTAGGTTAGCAGTCTATTTAGTGTGTGTTTGGTGGTATGGTGGTGAGCATAGCTGTCTTCCATGTGGTTGGCCTGGGTTTGATCCCTGGACATGTCATGAATGTGAGTATGGTTTTGAAATACTACAGATCTCTGGAGAGAGAGAGAGAGGGAGAGGGAGAGGAGGAGGAGGAGGAGGAGGCTGGCTGGCTGTGCTATTCATTTTAGGCATCTAGAGGGATAGAAACCCTTACAAACCTGAAACAGTAAAATTTCGGTTGGAGACACGAAATTCGTCATTACGGGAGTGAAATTTCGATTACGAAGGCATCTAGAGGGATAGAAACCTTTGCAAACTTTAAAATACTAAATTTCGTAATCGTAATTACGAAAATTTGCGTAATTTGCAAAAATTACGAAATTTCGATTACTGCTAAAATCGTAATTGTAGTAATTTCGCGAAATTTCGGAAATTCGTAATTAGGTCATTACGCTCATCCCTAATTGTCTTTGCTTTTGGGTTTCAATCGTGTAGTTGGGGAATAGCATTACCTTAGTGCAGTGGCGTATCTAGGTAATATGGCGCCTATGGCAAACACTGAAAATGCGCCCCCCCTTCCTTCCTCAATCAGAGCCCCCTTTCCCTGTAAAAACAGCACCATTCCTTACATACCCTTGTTGTTGAGGTTTTTTTTGTTTTTGTTTTTTTGCTGCTTATTGCTGCCTGTTTTTTCAGAAATACCGGTACCTGTCACAGGTTACATTACTATTAAGTATTCTTGTGCCTCAAAATTAATAAAAGAATCAAGTAGTCACATACATCCAGATGGGGCAAATTCTAACCATTTTTTGTCACCCCAGGCAAGAAAACCTGTCCCCAACCCATGTCATATACAGTACACACACACTAACATATTCCATATGATATATAGACCATGCACCATTTTAATACATGTTGCCATCATGTCCCTTAGAAAAAAAAACACACACACACACACCGTGTCCTTCACATTGCAGGATCAGATTATCAACCAAAAGTCTGTAAAGTGCTGCAGGAGATGTGCTATATACATACATTATAATAATATCATAGGACATTTGAGTATGACTATGGTAAGAATTATATTGTAAGCTCCTCTGGTGACAGTGACATGGCTATATATTGTGTAAAGAGCTGTGAAAAGTGTCAGTGCTATATAGATACACAATAGGTAGGACATTGGACTATGACAACAGTAGGATTAAGGTCCGTACACACGCCGGACTCGAGGCAACAACGGGTCCGTCGTCACCTCCCGCTGGGTGGGCGTTCCAGCGACAGTCCGGCGTGTGTAGTCTGTCTGCAGACTGATACGGCTGTTTCTGAGCGATCCGCCCGGCGGATCGCTCAGAAACAGCCGTATTAGTCCGCCGATAGACTGTACACACGCCGACTGTCGCTGGAACGCCCACCCAGCGGGAGGTGACGACGGACCCGTCGTTTCCTCCAGTCTGGCGTGTGTACGGACCTATAGACTGAGAGCTCCTCTGAAGACAGTCAGTGACAAGACTATGTACTCTGTAAATTGCTGCAGGATATGTCACTGCTATTATAATAATATGGCGTGGCTATGGTAAAGATTAAATTGCAAGTGCTTCTGGTGACAGTCAGTATAATCTTATTAAATGCACGGCTAGAATGCTCCTGGCCACACCTGCACAACCAGGGGGCTGCTATGACATAAAGTGAATATGGAGTGGACAGAGGATTGGTTTCCATTCAACTGCTTCCAGTTGAAGCCACAAATGGGGAGCAGAGCAACCCAATGGAGGACAGTCCACCCAAACGGGAACCCTAAGTGAACGAAAGGCATTCATTTTAACTTACTTAGGGCATATTCCAGTCCTCTGTAGATCATCAGGTCCCACGCTCTCCTCCCAGTCTGCTGCTGTGCCCCTCCAAATGCTGGCTGACTGACTCCTGTTGCAGGCTACGGCACATGTGCGGTCCCAGCCTTGATTGAGCTCCTGTGATTGGGAGCATTCAGTGCATGAGCATTTGCAAGCTTTATGAACAGCGAAGGTGCAGAACGCTCCTTGCAACAGGAGTGCGAGCAAGGACAGGGCTGCACTGGGAATGCGCAGTTGCCCACGATAGGGCTCAGTGGACCAGCATTCAGAGGGGCACAAAAGCACAGTACACTGGGAGGACAGCTGGAGACCTGATTGAAAGGGAGCTGGAAGAAGCCCTAGATAAATTAAACTGAATACAGCTTTCATTCACTTAAGGAATTAATTCACAATTCCCTTTAATCCATAAGGGCCTCACAGTATACAAAAGCAAAAGTAGACAGTAGTACAGTAGATTGCTAGGGTAGTGGTAGGGTGTTAAGGGAAGGTAGCACATGAAATCAAAATTTAAAACACTTTTTTTTACATTTAATTGGAAAAATAATAGAATACTGTAAATGATCACCTCTCAGTCTACTGTCTGCAGCAGCAGAAGCTGAGCAGCACAATGTAGTGCAGTGAGTCACACACTCAGTATTGCACCCATGCTGTCCCAGCTGGCTGTGGCTGCTGCTGCTGCTGCTTTCTGGTCAGCTTACATGTCCTGGACTGCTTGCTGCCTGTCACTATGCATTGGATCGCCACCACACAGTATCCCAGGATGATGTCCGCAGTGGAGTCTCCCAGCGTTGCCAGTATCAACAGCCAGGAACTCGTGGCAGGAGGAAGAGGCGGCAGGTATCAATTTTCTATTGGCCCTGCGGGAGAGGGGCAGGTCTTAAAGACAGGAAGAGATCCATACACTCCTGTTCCGAATGGCCCAGGGAGGGAGCAGGGCTAGAAACTGAAAATGATGGCGATTACAAAGTAAATGGACTCAAGAGGATGCAAGCACGCCAGTGGAGCGGGGAAACGAGAATTTTACTGACACTGTATTGCCGCTGCTTCCCCTTACCCAAATCGCTTAGAATCAAAGGCGACTGAAGTGAGTAGAGGGAGGGCGCACAGACAGTACCCACCAGATGGCTGCACTTCGCATGTGGGAGTGTGCAGTGCTCTGAGTCCGCAGGTACTGTGCGCTGTCTCTTCACTTCGTTTTCCGCTATTCTGAGGTCTGAGAGATGCGGGGATGGGGGAGCAGCAGTGACAGGCGTGACACGCACAGAGGGGCATCGGTGAGAGCACAGAAGGGGGGGCAGGCATGGCGCCCACGTTGCTATGGCGCCCATGGCACTAGCCATGCATGCACCCCTCTAGATCCGCCTCTGCCTTAGTGTTTTCAAAGTGCAGCTCCCCAGTGCGTCGGGCAGCAAAAATGGCATCTCTGTCTCTAAAGTTAAGTAGCTTAAAGATCAATGGCCATGGGGGGGGGTACCCGGTGGGCCTTGCTTGGCTGGGATTCTATGTGCCCGCTCTATGACAAAAAATGGTGAAAATGTGTCCTCAGGGAGAAGCTTTTTGAGCAAAGTCTCAATGTATGCAGGGATGTTCTTACCTTCTGACCCCTTTGGGAGCCCCAACAGCCTAAAATTATTTCGCCTGTTGCGATTTTCCGCGTCCGACGCCCGTTGTTCCAGGGCGGTGAGACGCTTGTCATGCCTTGTAATGGAGGCCTGATGTTCTCGGGTGAGGTCCTCCGTGCCTGAAGTGCGCCTCTCGAGTTCTGTAGTGCGCGCTCTTATGATGGAGAGATCTTCTCGGAGGAGGCTGAACTTGCTTTCCAAGTGATCAAACTTTTGTGTGAGAGCCGTTTGGCAGGTTTGAATCACAGGCAGTAGCTCTGTCATGCTCGGGGGTGAGCTGGGGTCCTCCGCCTCCGCACCCTCCACTTCTTCATCTTTAGCATGCTTGGATCGGGCGTTTTGCTTCAGCACAGGCAGGGTATCTGGAGGCTCCTCATGCGTTCCACTCTTATCGGTTTTGTCTTTTTTGGATCCTCTCTGTGCCATAGCTGCTGGATATGGGGCTGAGCGGTGTGTCGCGTGGCTCAGGCGGGAAGGCCCCGGGGGCTGGAACCAGTCTCCCTCTGGCGTATCACTAGCACCGTCCAAAGTCGCCGAATCTTCCTCCCAAGCGTCCAAGGCTGACATGTGCATGTTCAGGAGGTAGCAGGTAAGTCAAACGACAGGATTTGGCACAGAATTTAGGGCAGATGGCCGAGCTATAACACACCAGGCAGCAGAGCTCTCAAACCAGCGTCCTCTCACTCCGACATCTTGGCCATGCCCCACCTGGGGAGTCTTAGGGTTAGGCATTACCTGGGGGGTCTTAGGGTTAGGCACCACCAGGGGAGTTTTAGGGTTAGGCACCACCTGAGGAGTCTTAGGGTTAGGCACCAAATGGGGGGGTCTTAGGGTTAGGCACCACCTACGGGGTTAGGGTTAGGCACCATCGGAGGAGGGTTCTGTGTGAGAGTAGGGAGCAGTTAGGTCATAATAATCACTTTTCTTAGCTATATCTAGAGCCCTTTTATAGCCCAACAAATTTTGCCTATAACAGCATCCTTTTAAATAAACTAAAACGAGCTTTTTCGGCTACACCAGGTGCACTTTGTAGCTGAATTTGGCATATATAGGCTACACCAGGCTCCCTTTGTAGCCAAAGTTGGCATATATGGGCTACACTATGTGCCCTTTTAGCCAAAGTTGGCATATGGGCTACACCAGGCGCCCTTTCCAGCCGGAGTACCATGTGCCCTTTGTAGCCGAAGTTGGCATATGGGCTATACCAGGCGCCCTTTTTGTAGCCCAATTTGGTATATATGGGCTACACCAGGAGCCCTTTTTTCCAGGAGCCCTTTTCAAATAGACGCGGTTCGAAAGTTTGCATGTTCGTGAACTTTTTCCGTGTGTTCACGTTCGAGGTTCGCAAACCTAAAATCGGAGGTTTGAGACAACTCTATACATAGGCAAGGTAGCAGGGATCAGCCCTCACATCAGCTATCAGTACAGGTACAAAGCAACAGCTTATACTGCAGAGGTAGCAGAGATAAGCACACACTGCAGCTAGTTTACTATTAGTACAGGCACAAAGTAACAGCCTATATTGTAATGGGGCCTAAAGGATGCTTATACTGTAATGGGGCATGGAGGATGGGGAACAGGCACAGACAACAACACACACAATGTGGCACAGACACACACACTCACACACATGGGTATATACACACAGAACAAGCCAAGCCAGACTGGGTATAATGTATACTACCTCCTCCCCCATCTGGAGTCTCTGCAGTCTGCCACAGGGTTAACACTAGCTGCCATGGCTACATCCTCCCGGTGTCCTGACCTCCAGGCTAGCTCTGGCTGTGACTGTTCTCCCCCTCCCTTTGCAGCTCTGCAGCAGAGGCTTGCTCAATAACTGTGGCTCAATCTCGCTGTAGAGTCTGGTGCCATGCGGAGGGCCAGCGGGGATCAGCGGGCACCGAGCAGGCAATTCAAAAACGTACCTTAGCGTCTTCAATACATGTACAGGGGGCGGAACTACTCACACTCTCTCCAGCCCCCTGCCTTTCAATTCAAACCCACGCCCCCTGCCTGGTGCTCCTGATTGGGCAGGGGGTGGGTGGACCAAGGCTGCTGATGATTACAAGTGGCGAGTGCCGCCCTCAGCATGGTGGCCTCCAATATCGAGCAAACGGCGGCCGCGCTGAGCATGAGCAAACCAATATATTCGGGGCACTCCCATTGGGCACCCCAGAGCCCTAATTAGGGGCATCCCAAAGCCATATCCATTGCACAGGCCATGGACGTGTGACGCTAGCGACGTGCTTGTGGCTCACAAAGCTTTTTCACCTGTTTTCACCTTATCTAGGTTACATTTTTTAAGCTCCCAAAGAGCAAAAATATAACATAATTAAAGGTAAGAAAAGTAATATTGAAATGAAGATAATCAGGGACAACTTACTTTTAGTGATTATTTTGCATGTAAATGTGCTGAAAGGTTATTTTTATTAATTAGGTGAGACATAAGTCATGTATGAGAAGTTTTGTGAATAGAGCCCAATGTGTTTTATCTATGTTATAGAGAGCATTCCTGCAGACTTTCTTTTTAACAGACCATAAAGAGTTACATGAACAGGGGCAATAAATCTTTATTGGGGTGACAGGGCCCCAGACCTTTTACTAGATCAAAGCAACTGCTTCTGATGCCTGGTGCATAATCTGGCTCGGCCGCAATCTATATTATATCTGCCCGCCTCTGGGATGAGAATGTATATTGGGGAGTCCCGTCAGGATCAGAGGTCCATCAATCCTCCACATAAATCCAGCACGAACAAAACTTGCCTGTCAGAACTCGACCCTCCAAAGTGCATAAAAGCTTTTTTATTGCATTTAATTGGCAGTAGTACAGCAGCAAACCGACAGCATGACGTTTCGGGCAAAGGCCCTTTCTCAAATGCTGAAGTTCACATCCTTCTTACAAACATATATATTATAGGCATTAAAACAAGTCCTCATTCAGCCCTCCCGGCGACTGAGTCCCCAGCCTGTCCATCCAGCAAGCCTCACGTCTTAAAAGGGTATTCCTCTGGTCGGCCCCTTCCTCCCTCTGTACGGTAGCCAGGTGTAGGTGCCTCCAGTAAAGCTAGTTAGGTATAGGTGCCTCCAGTATAAGTAGCCAGGAATAGGTGTCCCAGTATAGGTAGCCAAGAATATGTACCCCAGACAGTATAGGTAGCCAGGAATAGGTGCAGCTAGTGTAGGTAGCCAGGCATAGGTGCCCCAGTATAGATAGCCAGGAATAGGTGCCCCAGTATAGGTAGCCAGGAATAGGCACCCCCAGTATAGGTAGACAAGCATAGGTGCCCCCAGTATAGATAGCAGAGAATAGGTGCCACCGTATGGTAGCCAGCTATAGGTGCCCTCAGTATAGGTAGCCAGCAATAGGTGCTCCCAGTATAGGTAGCCAGTAAGAGGTGCCTGCAGTGTAGGTAGCAGGAAAAGGTGACCCAGTATAGGTAGCCAGGGATAGGTGCAGCCAGGATAGGTAGCCAGGAATAGGTGCAGCCAGTATAGGTAGTGAGGAATAGGTGCCCACAGTATAGATATAGATAGCAGAGAATAGGTGCCACCGTATGGTAGCCAGCTATAGGTGCCCTCAGTATAGGTAGCCAGCTATAGGTGCTCCCATTATAGGTAGCCAGTAAGAGGTGCCTGCAGTGTAGGTAGCAGGAAAAGGTGACCCAGTATAGGTAGCCAGGAATAGGTGCAGCCAGGATAGGTAGCCAGGAATAGGTGCAGCCAGTATAGGTAGTGAGGAATAGGTTCCCACAGTATAGATAGCAAGGAATAGGTGCAGCCAATATAGGTAGCCAGAAAGAGGTGCAGCCAGTATAGGTAGCCAGGAATAGGTGCCCCACTGTATAGGTAGCCAGCAAGAGGTGCCCTAGTATAGGTAGCCAGGAATAGGTGTAGCCAGTATAGGTAGTCAGGAAAAGGTGCAGCCAGTATAGGTAGCCAGGAATAGGTGCCCGCAGTATAGGTAGCCAGGGATAGGTGCAGCCAGCATAGATAGCCAGGTGGATTTATTGTGGATTGACTGTGGTTTGATTGTGCACGGTAAACATGCCATACATAATCACGTTGTACCGGTTTTTGGGGCACACAGTGCGGGTGCACGAACAGAGGTGGGGGTAGACACATACCTACATCCCCAGGATCAATCGTACTACTTCCTTCTTCCTTCCTTCTGATCTTGCGTTCCATCTCCCTGTAACAGCACCCCCTGGCGCTATTACAGTGGATGGAAAACAGGAGCAGGAAGAAGTAAGTAGTACATGCGACGATTGGATCCCGGCAATGTATATGTTTACCCCTGCCGCTGTTCATGCTTTCGCCACTGCATCTCACCCCCACTGATTTTCGGGCACCCACCGCTGCAACCCCCCCCAAAAAACAGTTAAACGCTATTATGCACAGTATGTTTACCATGAAAATCAAACAATGGTATACCACTATACCAGTATACCGCGGCAACCCTACTCCACACTGCCACTCGCACTGCTCCACCCCCACTTCTTGGCTGCCACTCACACTGTCTCCTCTCTGCCATACTTTGAAGAATATGACACAGGCTTCAATTTATGTTATCAAATGTATTAAAAGTGTAAAACTGTTTATAACAAAATCCCAACAAAATTTCTAAAATCAGTACCAGCAAATAGCCACCCCCATTAAAACAAAAAATGTGTAAAATTGTAAAATGACAAAAAATAAATTCCTTTGTTAACGAGGCACAATTGTAGAATTTTTTGCACAGCAGCCAACAGATCTTTGCCTCAGAGCAGATATTGCCTTGATAAAGGGGTCCTATGCGGCTCCAAAACGTTGGCCATATTTTTACATGGAACTAATAAAGATTGATTTTGGATGTGCCAGCTTTCTCCCTTGTTGAATGTTGCATAGAGGGCGTCATCCCTCTTTCAGCTGTCGCACTCCCCTTAAAGACTATAGGTTTGATCCATTAGTGAGTGCGAGACAATACTTCCAATGTGATCCCTGCCCATAGGGCCTCATCGCTAACGGGCAGGTAGGGGTAGCTGGGTGTCGTTATTCCAGGCCATGGCTTGTCAGTGGGGATGTCCAGTCTTTCCTCATTCAGTAGTCTATACAAGTTTGACCGCAGAAATATTCCAGAGTCACTCAAACCACCCTAGGAGTCAACGTCCACATAAACAAAGTTGTAGTCTGCGTCGGCTACAGCCAGGAGGACCAAACTAAAGTATTTTTTTTTGTAATTTTAATATAAACTGCTGGTCTCCACTGATTTCTTTAGCCAAACATGTTTCTCATCAATGGCTCGGGAAGTTGCACCTTCTCCAAAAAAATTCTGCAACCTCTAGTCATTTTCTGGAATCAGGAACCATGCTTTCACTTGACAAAGAGCGGTTTATCCGTTCGAAACAGCGACAGTCCGTTGTGACTAGAACTGGGCTGCAATGGAGGCGTAACCTATTCTGGAGGAAGTCTTCATGCCATTGTATGACGCTAAGAGCTATACTTACTACCAAGAGCTTGTAACGATCGGTGTAACACAGAGAGGATCTGATTATCGGTGATCTGCAGTATCACCGAGAATACAGATATATACCCGATTATTGATGTTCTGCAGTATCACCGATAATCAGATATATCTCTAACCTCTGGACACCTGAGTAATATGAGTGTTTGGTGCAACAGTAATACTTTGAGGAGAGCACCCGTATAGAGGGTGCAAGGCAGTAGAGATACTGCCCAAAGAACAGGCTCCTTTCACAAGCCTGAGGCTCCCCAAGGGGAGGAGTCAGGCTGAGAATGGGAAGGACCAGAGTGTGAGTGACACCAATGGTGGAGTGTCACTGAAAGATCTGTGAACTATCTCTAAACAGAGGAGATAGTTCTCGAGGTCGGACAAGCCAGGTCGGCAACAGACAGACAGATTAGGTACAGAGGAAGGAGACAGACTCGGAATCCTAAGGCAAGCAAGGTTTGGCAACGGAGTATCAGATATAGCAAAGTACCAAATCAGAAATCAGAAGAGAGGTCAGGAAAGCAGAAGGTCATAACAAATAATCAACAATGTCTAGTCTATAGGTGTGAGCTCCTTGATCATCAACACCCTGGAACTAGTCTGAAGTATAACAGGATGGTAAAGCTAATTCCTAGTCTTGGGTGTGAGCTCCGTAGTCATCAACACCCTGGAACTAGTCTGAATAATAACACAGATAATACACAGTATTCCTAGTCTTGGGTGTGAGCTCCGTAGTCATCAACACCCTGGAACTAGCCTGAATAATAACACAGATAATACACAGTATTCCTAGTCTTGGGTGTGAGCTCCGTAATCATCAACACCCTGGAACTAGTCTAGAGAATAACACAGATTCTGACAAACAGGTCTGAGTGCTACCACGTAGTGATCGCAACGGCAGACAACCAGAGAATGACCAGCACCCAGTATATATAGCAAGACGCTCTCCAGCGCCTCCCCTAAGTGCTGGACCAATGGGAAGTGGTGGAATTGTCAGCTGACCGGCTTGGTCAGCTGACTCCCTTCTGGCTGTCATAAAAGCTCTGCCTCTCAGCGCGCGCGCGCGTCCTTCGGAACCTGTGTGAACTATCCGTCCCAGCCACACCAGACATGTGTTGCAAAGCACTCACCGCGCTGGACGCGGAATCCGCCGCACCGCTATCAAGGCATGCGGCGGTTTCTCTGCGTTCGGCCATACTACTGGATGTAGGCCTACGCGTGCAGAACGCCGCGTAGGACGCGGAATCAGCCGCCTTGTTCTGAGCACACGCGGTGGCTTTTCGGCGTTTTCTCACAGTACCCCCCCCCCCCCCTGAGGAGTGGACTCCGGACAGCTCCTACCCGGTTTCTCAGGATGTAGGGCGTGGAACTCTTTCTTTAATTCATCCGCATGCATGCAGCAATCAGGTACCCATGTTGTTTCCTCAATACCATAACCCTTCCAGTGAACTAAATACTGTACTGAGTTCTGTACAATACGTGAGTCTAAAATCTTCTCAACTTCATACTCAGGTTGGTCATCCACCATCACAGGGGGAGGAGGAGTGGAACCTACATGCACTGCTGGCTTAAGCAGGGATACATGGAACGATCTTACACCACGCATGCTGGCAAGGAAGATCAATGGCATAAGTAACATTGTTGATTTTCCTGGTTACTGGGAAAGGGCCCACAAATCTGGGTCCTAACTTGGGCGAAGGCTGTTTTAACGTCAAATGACGAGTGGACACGCAGACCATGTCTCCTGGCCGGAACTTCCACTCTATGGAACGTTTCTTGTCAGCTTGACCTTTCTGACTCTGAAAGGCCTTCTCTAGATTCTTTTTCACGATCCCCCAAATGTTCTTAAATTACTTTTGCCAAGCCTCCAGGGCTGGAAACGGAGTGGAAGCTACTGGCAGTGGGGAGAACTTAGGCAACTTTCCAGTTACCACCTGAAATGGAGAGAATCCAGAGGAAGAGCTTTTTAACCCCCTTGGCGGTATGAAAAATACCGCCAGGGGGCAGCGCAGCAGTTTTTTTTTAATATTTTTTTTTTAAATCATGTAGCGAGCCCAGGGCTCGCTACAAGATAGCCGCTGCTCAGCGGCATCCCCCCAGCCCCGCCGATCGCCTCCGGCGATAGGCGATCAGGAAATCCCATTCAAAGAACGGGATTTCCTGGAGGGCTGCCCCCGTCGCCATGGCGACGGGGCGGGATGACGTCACCGACGTCAGCGACGTCAGGACGTCATTGGGAGACCCGATCCACCCCTTGTCGCTGCCTGGCACTGATTGGCCAGGCAGCGCAGGGGTCTGGGGGGGGGGCGCGCGCCGCACCGGATAGTGTCGATCGGGCGCGTGGTGGCGGCGATCGGGGTGCTGGCGCAGCTAGCAAAGTGCTAGCTGCGTCCAGCAAAAAAAAAATTATGAAAATCGGCCCAGCAGGGCCTGAGCGGCACCCTCCGGCGGCTTACCCCGTGTCACACACGGGGTTACCGCTAAGGAGGTTAAATTATTGTGTGCAAATTCTGCAAACAGCAAGAACTTGGCCCAATCATTTTGCGCATCTGCAACATAACACCTTAGAAACTGTTCCAGTGACTGATTAATTCTCTCGGTCTGACCATTGGTCTGTGGGTGGTAGCCCGACGAAAATGACAGTTCCATGCCCAATTGATGACAAAATGCCCTCCAAAATTTAGAAACAAATTGGACTCCCCGATCTGACACTATATTTTTCGGGATGCCATGTAGCCGGAAAATGTGCATGATGAAAAGATCGGCCAACTCCTGGGCCGAGGGGAGTCCTTTCAGGGGCACGAAATGGGCCATTTTACTGAATCTGTCGACTATCACCCAAATGACCGACATGCCTTCAGACCTCGGAAGCTCACCCACAAAATCCATGGACAAGTGGGTCCATGGTTCACTCGGGGTGGGCAAAGGCTGCAATGTTCCCACAGGTGCCAGACGGGAGGGTTTGCTTTTTGCACACACTGCACATTCTCTCACATACTCCTTGCAGTCAGTTGCCAATGAAGGCCACCAAGCACACCTAGCAACAAGGTCCTGTGTTCTGGAGGCCCCAGGATGTCCAGCATTTTTGTGGGAGTGGAACATCTGCAATATCTGGAGACGAAACGGCAATGGTACAAACATGACCCCTTCAGGCTTTCCGTCAGGAACATCCTGCTGGAAGGGACTTAAAGTCTCCATCCAGTTCTTCCAGGTCTCTGTGGCTGCCAATACCACTTTCTGTGGGATAATAGTTTCTGGGTCTGAGGGCTGTGCTGTCTCTGGCTCAAAGCATCTGGATAAAGCATCTGCTTTAATGTTTTTACTACCCGGAGTATACGTAATTACAAATCTGAATCTCGAGAAAAACAGTGACCATCTAGCCTGACGGGGACTCAATCTCTTAGCCCCCTCAATGTATTCCAAATTTTTGTAATCAGTGTAAACTGTAATCGTATGTTCTGCTCCTTCTAGCCAATGACGCCATTCTTCAAAGGCCAATTTAATGGCTAGGAGCTCCCTGTTGCCTATATCGTAGTTTTTCTCTGCTGGTGAAAACCTACGAGAAAAATAGGCACACGGGTGTAATCTTCCCTGCAACCCAGAACGCTGAGACAGCACAGCCCCCACCCCAACCTCTGAGGCATCCACCTCTACGATGAAGGGATAGGATGTGTCGACGTGTCTCAAAATGGGTGCAGAACAAAACAGTTCTTTCAGAGTGGAGAAAGCAGCCAAAGCTTCGGGGGACCAGTGGTTGGTATCTGCCCCTTTCTTTGTGAGACTGGTGAGGGGTGCAATGACTGTGGAGTACCCCTTTATGAACCTTCTATAGTAATTTGCGAACCCTAAGAACCTCTGGAGGGCCTTCAATCCTACTGGCTGAGGCCACTCCAGGACAGCAGAGACTTTGGCAGGGTCCATAGAAGGCCCAAGGTAGAAATTATGTATCCCAGAAAGGCGACAGATGTTACCTCAAAAATGCATTTCTCCAATTTAGCATAAAGCATGTTCTGTCTTAACTTGTGCAGCACAAATCTGACATGAGCCCTGTGCTCTGAGAGGTTATCTGAGAAGATTAGTATATCATCCAGATATACCAGGACAAATTTACCCAAAACCTCCCTGAACACCTCATTAATGAGTTCCTGAAAGACGGCCGGAGCGTTACACAACCCGAAGGGCATCACCAGGTACTCGTAATGCCCATCGGGTGTGTTAAAGGCCGTCTTCCACTCATCGCTCTCTCTGATCCGCACCAGGTTGTATGCACCCCGCAAATCCAATTTTGTGAAAATCTTAGCATTGGTGACCTGAGTAAATAAATCGTCTATCAAAGGTAAAGGATAGCGATTCTTTACTGTGATTTTATTCAGACCTCGATAATCAATGCATTGCCGTAGGCCTCCGTCTTTTTTCTTTACAAAAAAGAAACCTGCTCCAGCAGGTGACCGGGAAGGGCGAATGAACCCTTTAGCTAAGTTTTCACTGATGTACTCCTGCATGGCCAACTTTTCCGCCCCAGACAAATTGTAGAGATGACCTCTAGGGGGCATACAACCAGACCGGAGATCGATGGGGAAATCGAAAGGGCGATGTGGAGGAAGTTTATCGGCCGATTTAGGACAAAACACGTCTGAAAATTCAGAATACTGATCCGGCACTCCCTCCATGTGAATCTTTGTCTGGCCCAAGGTTACCTTCGCTAAACAATGATGAAAGCAATGGGACGACTAGCTCGTTAGCTGACCAGTGGCCCAATTAATCTGAGGGGAGTGAAGTTGTAACCAAGGCATGCCAAGAATGATCGTGGAGGTTGTCATGTGTAACACAAAAAAATGCAAATTCTCCCTATGCAGCACCCCTATAGTGACTCCCACCTCTGGAGTCTGTGACAGAGGACTGTTACCCTGCAGAGGGGAATCATCCACTGCCGTAACTTGAACAGGTGGTTTTACCGGGGTAAGCGGAATACCCAATCTTTTTGCAAATTCGTAATCCATAAAATTAGCCGCTGAGCCTGAGTCAATGAAGGCTTCAGTGACTTCAGATTCATCCTCCCATGAAATACTACAAGGAAGAAGCAAGCGTTCATCATCTAGGGGTAAAAATTGCACGCCTAGGGTATTACCCCTAACTACTCCTAGGCAGTAGCGTTTCCCGATTTCTTAGGGCAATTCTGTACTCTATGACCCCCCTCTGCACAATAAAGACAGAGCTGCTCTGATATCCTGTGTTTCCGCTCCACTTGAGACAACTTTGACCGGCCAATCTGCATTGGCTCAGGTGGAGGCGAAACGGGAGGAGGCGGAGTCACAGGGGGCGCAGCGTGGGACACCATTCTCACATGGTTTCTACCCCGGGTCTGTCTCTGATAGCGCAGCTGACGATCTATCCTAATGGCCGATGAAATGGCCTCATCGATGGACTTAGGTTCAGGCTGACTTAACATAAGATCGGAGACCTCATCTGACAACCCTGATAAGAAACAATCTAAAAGGGCAAAGGTGTCCCACCTGGCTGATACTGACCACCTCCTTAATTCAGCAGCATACTCCTCAACCGGACTCTTGCCTTGACGTAACAGTTTGAGCTTCCGCTCAGAAGTCGAGGCAATGTCTGGATCATCATAAATTATAGCCATGGCTTTAAAAAATTTCTCCACAGAGGTTAGGGCTAAGTCTCCGGCGGGCAGACTGTACGCCCAGGTCTGAGAATCACCTGATAACAAAGTTTTAATAAATGTGACCCTTTGGGCCATAGTTCCTGAGGATTTAGGTCTCAACTCAAAGTATGATAACATTCTACTCCTAAAATTTCGGAAGTCAGATCTGTGACCAGAAAAATTTTCAGGTACAGGCATACGTATGTCTGAGCTAGGAGGAGATCGCACTTCATCCACAGCCATCTGGAGGGTTTGTACAGACCCGGACAAAGCATCAATTAATGCCCGGTGACTACCCAGCACTTGGTTGATGTTATCCACCGAAGTGGTAAGTGTGCCCAGATGGCCGGTGAGTGCGTCCATTTGTATTTGGTCTGCCGTTCTGTAACGATCGGTGTAACACAGAGAGGATCTGATTATCGGTGATCTGCAGTATCACTGAGAATACAGATATATACCCGATTATTGATGATCTGCAGTATCACCGATAATCAGATATATCTCTAACCTCTGGACACCTGAGTAATATGAGTGTTTGGTGCAACAGTAATACTTTGAGGAGAGCACCCGTATAGAGGGTGCAAGGCAGTAGAGATACTGCCCAAAGAACAGGCTCCTTCCAAAAGCCTGAGGCTCCCCAAGGGGAGGAGTCAGGCTGAGAATGGGAAGGACCAGAGTGTGAGTGACACCAATGGTGGAGTGTCACTGACAGATCTGTGAACTATCTCTAAACAGAGGAGATAGTTCTCGAGGTCGGACAAGCCAGGTCAGCAACAGACAGACAGATTAGGTACAGAGGAAGGAGACAGACTCGGAATCCTAAGGCAAGCAAGGTTTGGCAACGGAGTATCAGATATAGCAAAGTACCAAATCAGAAATCAGAAGAGAGGTCAGGAAAGCAGAAGGTCATAACAAATAATCAACAATGTCTAGTCTATAGGTGTGAGCTCCTTGATCATCAACACCCTGGAACTAGTCTGAAGTATAACAGGATGGTAAAGCTTATTCCTAGTCTTGGGTGTGAGCTCCGTAGTCATCAACACCCTGGAACTAGTCTGAATAATAACACAGATAATACACAGTATTCCTAGTCTTGGGTGTGAGCTCCGTAATCATCAACACCCTGGAACTAGTCTAGAGAATAACACAGATTCTGACAAACAGGTCTGAGTGCTACCACGTAGTGATCGCAACGGCAGACAACCAGAGAATGACCAGCACCCAGTATATAAAGCAAGGCACTCTCCAGCGCCTCCCCTAAGTGCTGGACCAATGGGAAGTGGTGGAATTGTCAGCTGACCGTCTTGGTCAGCTGACTCCCTTCTGGCTGTCATAAAAGCTCTGCCTCTCAGCGCGCGCGCGCGTCCTTCTGAACCTGTGTGGACTATCAGTCCCAGCCACAACAGACATGTGTTGCAAAGCACTCGCCGCGCTGGACGCGGAATCCGCCGCACCGCTATCAAGGCATGCGGCGGTTTCTCTACGCGTTCGGCCATACTACTGGATGTAGGCCTACGCGTGCAGACCACCGCGTAGGACGCAGATTCAGCCGCCTTGTTCTGAGTACACGCGGCGGCTTTTCCGCGTTTTCTCACAGAGCTATAGTTACATTCTGGGAGTCCGGATGTCATGACTATTTTTATTCACTCTGTTTTGTGAATAAATATTCTGCTTTTTAAGAATTGGCAAGTGCTGGTCATCTTTACTTTTTTGCTGGAATCAGGAACCGGCATATATATTTTTTCCCAAGGCTTGCTCCAGATCACATTACTAGTTTGGCTGATGATTGTGCTCATGGTGCTCTTGCAATGTTAAGTATAGGCTAGTGACCATCTGACCAGTCACCAGGAACCTAAAAAAATAAATAAATAAATAAAATGATATGTCTTTTATTTCCACAATGGAAAAAAAAAAAAAAAAAACTAAATAGAGAAGCATATGGGACCATTTTGTAAAGTAATTATGGGCAGGGAAGGCCGATCAAAGGAGTGGAAACTGCACTTCAAGATCCAATACTGCCACACACGTCTACTGTGGTTGCTATAGCCCCTCGTGCAAGCTAGATAGTGAGTAAACATTTTAAAAACTACCATGTTTTTGCCTGTAATATATCTGTAATCTGCCTGTTCTTGCACCATTTTTTTCATGAAATAATGTAAACTTTCCAATGTGAAACTGTGTTGTTAATCATCTGATTTTGGTTTGTTTGTTTGATCCACAGTACTGAAGATAACTTTTAATCACTTATGGATAATGCTCACTCAGTGCCACCTGAGGAGCCACCCCGTGATAGTAAGCCTTTATCCCCTGAAAGTTCTATGGAAGGTTTGTCCACCAATAATGTTTATGATGTAGAAGATGATGATCAACTATCGGTATCAGTGGACAGCCCACCTCCTACCACTGCAGAACCTGAACAAGAACAGTAATCTCCACGAAGAACTACAGAACCACAAAGTAGAGGAACACAGAGACCAGCACCAATTCGTACAGCACCAACTCGCACTTAGAACAGACAGGCAAGTGTTTAAATGGTTGGTGCTGTTTCCAGCCCTGTGGCATAAACAGGAAAAAATGATTTCTAGGTGGTTGCAGGACAATGCTTCTACATCCATTTCACAGCATTATGTTGAACACTTTGAAACAGGGCCAGATTTACAGTTCAGGAGCCTATAGGCACAGAAGTTTTGGCGCCCTAAACTCTTCCCTCAGCACAGGCCACACCCCTTTTTGACACAAAACATTTACCAAATATAGTCCAACATTACTACCCCCGGTAAGTGTTAGTAGTATAAAAATCCGTCCCTCCAACCCCTAATAATCAAGGCTAGTATAAAGTTTAATCCTCAGAAACTATGGGAGAAGTGGGGTCATGGGGGTGTTGCCTCTTTCCCACCATGTAAATAGCAGAGCAGCAGAGTATAAATATCTTCTCAAAGTCTGAGTTCTCTGCTCTTCTGTTCACTGTATCCATTCAGTATGCAGCAATGTTCCTACACAGGCTCCCAATGTCACATGATATGCATTTGGGACCCGATGGACGAATGCTGCTGCTCCCTGAATGGCGGCAGTGAAGAAAAGACAAGAGGACCTGGAATTGGTATTTATGCTTTGCTATTCGGATATGGGGAAAGAGGTGGGCACCCTTAGTCACCTGGCCCCTCTGTAGTCACAGGAATAGTGGGTGCTATAAATTCACCATTGCCTGTCTGCGAGCTAGTAACACCTGCTGCTTATAAGACCTGACTGTGGCTTAGGCAACAATCCCCTCCCCTATCGTTAGAAAGTACAGGGTGATGCATGAAAGACCAACCCAACTGCTTGTCATGAGTGTGAGTATACAAGCAAATGCTGACCGGTCTGTACCTGTGCGCCTCTTCCCTGATGTGAGTGTCCTTTTATTGAAGCCTGTCTCAGCTGCATTTGCATATAAGAGCGTACAGCATACAGCAGAAAATACAGGTGTTGCATTCTTCAACAAAGCCAGATTGGGCCACACACAACTCGGATTAAGCGATACATGCTTGGGGACCGGGCAACGTCTGCCCCTTAACTTGCATATGTGACAGGTAGCAGAGCTGGTCTTTATAGCCCACTTGCAGCCTAGACAAGCCTCCCCCATTAAGCCTACCTCCTATGGACTCACCCCTCCCACACTTAACTTTGAAAAAAAAATGGCCAGTTACTTTACTGGGGCTTCTTTCAGTCACTTCAAGACCTCTTGGTCACTCACCATCATTCAGCACTGAAATGTTCCCCCGCTGTCCCTCTATGAAAGCGGGGCTCGCCCAGTCGCTGGCTACGACGCATGGAACTCCTAGTTACATAGTTACTTGGGTTGAAAAAAGACATACGTCCATCGAGTTCAACCAGAGAACAAAGTACAACACCAGCCTGCTCCCTCACATATCCCTGTTGATCCAGAGGAAGGCGAAAAACCCTTACAAGGCATGGTCCAATTAGCTCCAAAAGGGGAAAAATGCCTTCCTGACTCCGGATGGCAATCAGATAAAATCCCTGGATCAACATCATTGAGCATTCCTAGTAATTGTAAGCATGGATGTCTTTCAACGTAAGGAAAGCATCTAAGCCCCCTTTAAATGCAGGTATAGAATTTGCCATAACTACTTCCTGTGGCAATCCATTCCACATCTTAATCACTCTTACTGTAAAGAACCATTTCCTAAATAAATGGCTAAAACGTTTTTCCTCCATGCGCAGATCATGTCCTCTAGTCCTTTGAGAAGGCCTAGGGACAAAAAGCTCATCCCCCAAACTTTTATATTGCCGTCTGACGTATTTTATATTGCCCTCTGATCGCGCACCCATAGCTGGGATCGACCCTATGAGGGCCAGATCGGCTCAAAAGTGCAGTGCAAAATGACAGCGAGGACTAAGAAGGACTTCAGAGGTAGAAAAAAGCCCCAGGTAAGTAATTGGCCATTTTTTTTTACAGTGAGAGGACATCCGAGACAAACATCAAAATATATTTTTTACTCACCTGGGGCTTCTTCCAGCCCTGAAGAGCAGTCTTAGTCCCTCGCTGCAGCCCCAGTCTTCTTTGATGTCTCCGCTGGCCACCCGCAATAATGGCGACCTGCTGGCTGGTCGGCTCTTCTGCGTCCACGTCATCTGGCGCATACTGAGCCTGCACACAACTACTGTGCATGAGCAGTACGCGCCAGATGACGTAGACATGACACGAGTGCCCGCGCAGGTGCAAAAGAGCCGCCCCCAGCAGGCGAGTCGCGATCCTTAAGGCCAGCCACCAGGGACACCTAGGAAGACCAGGGCTGCGGAGAGGGACTGAGACGGCTGCGAGGAGCTGGAAAAAGGCCCAGGTGAGTAAAAAATAAATTTTTACTTTAAAGTTTCCTTTACATACATACAGACACACACTCTGAGCCACACACACACACACACACACACACACACACACACTGACACATACACACTCTGAGACACACATACTGACACACACACTGAGCCACACACAAACAAACACATACACACTCTGAAAGAGACACACACACACACACTGAACCACACACACAAACACATACACATACACTGAGACACACATACTGACACACAATCTGAGACACACACTGACACATACATACATTCATTCACACATACATACACTCTCCCTCCCTGCAGACCATCAAGCAGCTAGCTAAGTAAAGTTGAAGAAATACTACACCATGGGCAGCTGTGAACTTCCTTTGCAGCGGCAGCAGGTTACGATCTCCCTCCTGGAACCAATGAAGCATGAAGCTGCCAGATTCAAGCCTGAGGAAGTCCCGTCTGAATTCCAGGGAGGGGGACAGCAGCATTGCCTCAGCAGACATACTCAATTATCTCCCGACCGCCGAAATCCGAAGTGTGCACGCCCCGCCCCCTTCCCCCAGTCACAGGGGTCAGATGCACTGTAGTTGACTGATGATGAGCAGGAACACAGCGGGCGGATGTAGAGCAGGGCGGAAGTACTGGGTGAGCGCAGATGTAACCAGCGGGCCAATGCAGATTGGCGCAAGAGTGCTGCCTGTCATTGCGTGTAGGACAGTTTTAATTGAAAAGATAAATTATGCACTACTGCCCTGCCGCCTTTGTAGCACATGGCGCCTGTAGGCATGTGCCTATAGAGCCTAGAGGTAAATCTGGCCCTGCTTTGAAACTCTTAAAAAACAATTGGAGGAGTCCAACCAGTTATTGCAACATGAAAGGCGGCTGTTTAAGGAGCACTTTCAGGCTGAATGCAAACAATTTTAGGAACAGCTACATAACATTGGGCTACAGCACCGCCATGAGATAGATTGCCTAATGCAGCACCAGAACATACTATTCTGTGATGTCTCTTTTACCATTAATAGAACAAGTCCCATGACAGAGGCTGATAAACTGCAAGTTAAAAGTCACACAGACTATGCAACACCACCAGGTAGTCCACAAAGGCCACTTAGCGGTATGGCAACCATCTTAATAACAAACATACCAGAGTTACCATCCAGCCCCTGCTTTTCCTCCCTCAAATGCAGACGAATGTTTGTCTTTTACCCATTTGACACAAGATGGTGGCATGCTAACAAGCACTCTCCACTTTCTTGGACAGTGGTGGCAACTGGTGGCAACTTATACACAACTTAGCCACGCCCCTTGAGAAAGCCGGAAGCCGCAAAACTTCGGGAAAGCCGCGCGTTTCCTACATGGGACGCCATGCCGTCACAACCCCTGCTCCGGCTCTATGTACAGACCCGGTGTAGGACCCTCCTCCAGCGCACATGCCATCCGACCACGGAGATTGTGACACAAACCAGCTCGACTTGGCCATTCCTTATTAGCTTTGGGAGGCATTGTCTCTACTACTGTGCCCACTGTATGACATGGGAGTCAGCTCTGTGTAATGGTGAGACAAGATGACTGCAGAGATTCGGGAGATGAACTGTCTGGTCGCATGTGCTGCGACCAGTGCTTACTTCTTTCCATGCAAAGTTATATTGCAATGTTGCTGAGTACTGACAGAATATTTGGTGATACACTGCATGTGTTTGATGCCATGTCAGGAGCTACTCATGGTGATTGCTACACTGAACTGCTATGCTGATGTACTGTCTGCCTAGTCTGGCTTTTGCTATTGCTACATTGAACTGCCATACTAACGGTGCCGACTAACAAGAAGGCTTATACACCGGTTGCTGAGCCTAGCTTTGCTGCTGCCGTCTTTCTACATGCTGCACTGATTCTGCATAGAATGTCTGTTTTCCCTCTATTTGCATTTCTTTGCATATTGAAGCAGTGGACTTTGAAGGTTCGTGTTGGATTTTCTAACTATTACATCAAAACCGCGACCCTAGTCAGATGCCGGAGAATGCATGTGGGTTTGCATGGTGTTGGGAGTGGATGAGTTGTGACGGGGTGGCCATCCCATGTACCTTTTATAATTTAAATAATATTTGTTCTTCCAATAAAATTTTGATATGATTATTATACATGAAGTATAATGGTTTATATTACTATAAGTGCTTTAGATTTGGGGGTGTATGTCCTATCATTTAGCATTTCCACTGATATATTGTGATTATTAAACTTTTTATTTTACCCAGACAATGATCCCAAAGTCTAAAATGTTCTCGCTGTGATTCTCCAAGGACCCAGGGTTAACTGCCTTTGCTACCTGCCCTTCAAGATCATGTGATCAACACAGGTGAGATGATCACTGGGATCGGGTGGATTTGTGCTATCACTGCTCTCTGTGTTGGGAACCCCACTGTGCTGTTGCTTTTCAGTTGATCTGAGGCCCTTAATCAGTTGGTACGCATTTTTTTTTCTTCTCCATAGCAGTGCATTGTGAAAAAGATTTCAGTTAAAACGCGTTAAAGAGAAACTCCGACCAAGAATTGAACTTTATCCCAATCAGTAGCTGATACCCCCTTTTACGTGAGAAATCTATTCCTTTTCACAAACAGACCATCAGGGGGCGTTGTATGGCTGATATTGTGGTGAAACCCCTCCCACAAAGAAATTCTGAGCACGTACTTTTGACAGTTTCTTGTCTGTGAACCTTGCTGCATTGTGGGAAATAGCTGTTTATAGTTGTTTCCAACTGCCAAAAAAACATGCAGCAGCTATATTACCTGCCAACAGTAAAAATGTCACCATGTGATAAATGTCAGAATGTAAATCATGGAGAGGAAATATTTTACAATGGGCAAACACTGACTAAATCATTTATACATAATTATTGTAAAAATCAAGCACCTTTTTTTATTAAATTATTTTCACTGGAGTTCCTCTTTAAGTGTGAAAGGTGCCATAGGAAAACGTGGGACTTACTTTGAAAATCAGTTGACCTTTCAGTTATAACTAATTAATTGTAAACGGGCCTAATGCTTACACTGGCTTAAAGAGAAACTCCGACCAAGAATTAAACTTTATCTCGATCAGTGGCTGATACCCCCTTTTACATGAGAAATCTATTCCTTTTCACAAACAGACCATCAGGGGGCACTGTATGACTGATATTGTGGTGAAACCGTTCCCACAACCTTGTTCCATTGTGGGAAATAGCTGTTTACTGCTGTTTCCAACTGCCAAAAAAGCATGCAGCAGCTACATCACCTGCCAACAGTAAAATGTCACCATGTAGTAAATGTCAGAATGTAAATCAGGGATTTAAAAGATTTTACAATGGGCAAACACTGACTAAATAATTTATACATAATTATTGTAAAAATCAAGCACTTTTTTAATTACATTATTTTCACTGGAGTTCCTCTTTAAGTTTATGTAACTTTTGCTCTGGTGTGTGGCCACATCCATTCTTCATCACTCTACCCTATGCATACCACAGGAGGGCCCACAGGTGCCTCAGATCTTTCAGGATCCTAGCAACGCCCATGGTAACAAGAGAGGAGAACCATTCTGTGCTGCAAATGGTGCATAAAATTGGACATTTTATTTAAACCATACCCAAATTCTGGATGTCTTTTTCAAATAACATATACTTTACGTTCTTGTCTGGCATATGGTTATTAGAGTTGTCCCAAACGGTTCGGCCGCAAACATCGGTGGTCGAAACGCGAACTTTATGGCGAGTTTGACCCGCCCCTATACTACATCATTGGGCTAAACTTTGACCCTCTACATCACAGTCAGCAGCCAATCAGGCTGCACTCCCTCCTGGAGCCCCCACCCCTTATAAAAGGCAGCAGCGTCGGCCATGTTCTCACTCAGTCTGTTGCTGTGTTAGTGAGAAAGGGGAGAGACATTGCTGCAGAGATAGGGAAAGCTTAGTTAGGCTCTTGTTAGGCTTGTTAGCTTGCTCCTTGCTAATACTTATTGATAAAAAGCACTCCAAAACAGCTCTTTTGAGAGCTAATGTTCTTGTGATGTGTTTTGTTTGTTTTGTGGCCCACTGACTTGCATATACAGCCCTGTCTGTCGCAGCTGGCCCTTGCTAATTGCTATACTGTGCCAGGCCCAGCACATTCAATGCCTACCTTTTCACTGCACCTGTGTGTGTGACAGCTGCACATTTGTAATACCAGTCCATGCCGTTCATATCTTTCACTGCACCTGTGTAACAGCATGCAGTTTTATATACCAGTCACTGCATACCTGTTCACCGTACCTGTGTGTGTGACAGCTGCACATTTGTAATACCAGTCACTGCATACCTTTCACTGCACCTGTGTGTGACAGCACGCAGTTTTATATACCAGTCACAGCATACCTGTTCACTGCGCCTGTGTGTGTGACAGCTGCACATTGTATTAATACCAGTCACTGCATACCTGTTCACTGCCCCTGCATGACAGCACGCAGTTGTATATACCAGTCATTGCATACCTGTTCACTGTACCTGTGTGTGTGACAGCTTCACATTTGTAATACCAGTCACTGCATACCTTTTCACTGCACCTGTGTGACTGCACATTGTGTTAGTCAAGTCAGTGCATACCTTTCACTTCATCCCCCCAAATATGGACAAAACAGGCAGAGGCAGAGCCAGAGCCTGTTCGAGGTCATGCTGTCGTGATTTTGTGCTGCCCTGGACTAAAGTACAGTGTTCAGAAAGCACGTGCCATCAACTCCCAAGATTGTCAGGACGTAGTTGATTATTTAACACAGAACACCTCATCTTCCTCAGCTTCCGCACGAAACCGTGACATATCTTCCTCCTCCTGCTCTGATTCTGGCACCCCACTTAACACTCAGTCGGCAGCCATAAAAGTGCCATCATCCCAGGGCTCAGCGGTGTGCAAATTGTTTTGTGTGTCTGCCTCCGATGAGAGCAATGCCGTCTGTTTCTGTACTCTCTGCCACCGAAAATTGAGCTGTGGAAAGACCAAGACCGGCGTAGGGACAACTTGCTTATGAAGGCACATGATGACAAAGCACAAACTGCAATGGGATGACCACCTGAGGAAAAGCAACACACAAAAGCAAAGCAAATCTAGAAAAGATGAAGCGCTCCATGGTGCATTATCAAAGGGTGATTTTTAATCGCAAATTAAAAGTTCTACTTACAAGATGTAGAATAACAACTCACTCATCAGCGGTACATTCCACCGCTACACACGTGTGCAGATTTGGCAACAACGCGCTGTGGCCGGCAGCGCGTTCTCCGATGTCCGGGGAGAGCCATCTCGCAGTGGGTGTGGGCGGGCTGTATTTTAGTTGTTGTAACAGGAACTGTGTATTTGTATTGAAATACTATTAATATTTCCCTTTCTCTTTGCTTCCCACAGCCGCTCCATACCCCTTAGCAGAAATCCACACTAGATGAGGGTGGTGAGTATGTCATAAGTTAGTACCGTCCATAGCAGGTTATAGATAATAATATTCAAGAGTCTGCAGTTTTCATCGTTCTCCCTCTACCATCTTTTCACCCCCCTTATTTGTCATTATAGTTACGAGGATCCCCACCTGTAGGGACCCATTATGAGCCTAGTGGAGGCACCCATGATGTCATCCCAAACTAGAGTCACACTATCCAACATGGTCCTTTGGCCTCCGTATAAACATATACAGCCATATGCACAGCAGCTACTTTGGTCCACCTTAAATACCCCCTCCCCCTTCCCAAATTGCCCCCCCCCATCCATCCCCCCTCCCCCCATCCATTTCCTCCCCCCCCTCCCCCAACCTCCCCCAGCCATCCCATACCTCCTCCTTGTAAGCTATCTTCCATATGGAAGGCCCCTGAAGTGAGGCAATATTGACATAAGCCCACATACCATCCATGGCCATCAGTCCAATTTGGGGATTGTGAAGGTGCATATGTATGTGTATGTATGTATGTATACATATATACATATATATATATATATATATATATATATATATATATATATATATATATATACTGTATATATATATATATATATATATATATATATATATATATATATACAGTATATATATATATATATATCTATATATATATATATATATATATACAAATACTTTTTGAGGTATTTTATATGATTTTTATCCTTCCACATTTCCACATCATTCCTCCTTTTCTGCCTTTAGAGGAGGATTTTGCGCCTGGTTGCGTTATATAACATTTCTTGTATATCAGTGGTATGTTAGGAATGACTGAATTTGATTGATATTCATAATAGCAGTTTTGAAATTGGCACTCTGACTATTTTCTGTATATCTAATGCAAGGAGCTCTTTAGTCTATACTCTGAACCAAGGTTTTATTAGTGACATGTTATTTCTTTGATATATACTTTGTGACAGCGCGCTGTGAGCCAGCGCATTATGTTCTACCTTCTTTTTTTCTTCGTGTTTTTACATATATATAATTATAATTGTTTTTATATATTTTTTTAATCATTTGCAATTCCCTTATTTTACGCCTTTTTGGTGACCATGCAATTATTAATAACATTTTTTAATCCAAGCACAGAAATTATATGAAAAGCGTACTGATTTCCTGATGTACGCATACTAACTGTCCGTTTTTCAATAAAGTTTTTTTTGAATTTACTGTTTCCATCCATGTAGCCATGACAATGGCTGCAGGGACGGATATAACTAGCGTGCAGTGCGTATGGGCGTCATCTGACGAAGGCGCAGAGCGCCGAAAAGCGTAATGACGCCATACGCACGTTAACCTACAGCCACGCCCACACCCACTGCGAGACGGCTCTCCCCGGACATCGGAGAACACGCTGCCGGCCACAGCGCGTTGTTGCCAAATCTGCACACGTGTGTAGCGGTGGACTGTACCGCTGATGAGCGAGTTGTTATTCTACATCTTGTAAGTAGAACTTTTAATTTGCGATTAAAAATCACCCTTTGATAATGCACCATGGAGCGCTTCATCTTTTCTAGATTTGCTACCCCTTGCCAATTGTAATTGGAGCAGCACAGTGCATTGGGATAAAGGAGAACAAGCATTTTTTCATAGCCTGTCATCCTCAAAACAGGAGCGCAAGGTTTTGGGATATTTCTGGACACAAAAGCAAAGCCACACACAGCAATGGAAGATACCAGGCCGCAATTATTTCTCAAAAAAGGCGATACCCAAACTGTACCGTGATGTTGAAAGGCAAGTGGTGTCCTCTCTGGCACACAGAGTTGGGTCAAGGGTCCATCTGACCACGTGGTCAGCAAAGCACGGTCAGGCCTGCCCGAAGACTAAGTCCGTCAAAACACACAGCATCTCTGCCTGCACGCCGTGTGACTGCCTGCCCCAAGACTAAGTGGGTCCCCAGTCCCCACACAGCATCTCTACCTGCAGGCCACTTGATTGTCTTCTCTGCCACCACCAACAGGGTCCAGGACTCCAGGTGGATTCCTGCATTTTTAAGGCTGCTGCTAGCAGCGGCAGCTAACAAAAAGAATAATTTTTCTGGTGCGTATACATGCCTAATTTTTCTGGCTGCACTGCGGATGCAACAACAAAACAAAAGGCATGTACATGTGTCAATTCCCCTTCGTGATCGTTACCTTGCCGCAGTGAAGGGGCTTGCGTATCACAATGAAGCAATTACCTATATAAGTGTGTTGGGGGGCACACCCAAGATAATAAGGTCGTTGCTTCATTGTGGACAGACCAAATTCGATCAGCTGGACACTCAGCCACTGTTGTTCTGTCATTGAGCTACCTCAGCCCGACCATATGGGCTTGAAAACCGCCATCGCCTGCACTCTTGCCATGGTGCGCACAAGTCCAGCATGGCCATCACTACACAAACAGCTGTTTGCAGTGCATTACACAGCGAGTTTAGTCTGTCACTGTGAAGCAGTACACTAATTACACTACCTGATTGATGCAAGATGTTTTAAAGCACTTTAGGCCTCCGATTTAGCAATGCAATGTGAGTTCTGCCCTTAAACCCTGCTGTGCGTCAAATCTGGATTTTTTCCCGGGACTTTTGGCATGTATCCCAATCAGCCATGCCCCCCTCCAGGTGTTAGACCCCTTGAAACATCTTTTCCATCACTTTTGTGGCCACAGTTAGTGTTTGTAGCTTTGGAAGTTCGCCTGCCCATTGAAGTCTATGGCGGTTTGCGATGTTCGCCGGTTCGCAAACATTTTTCGCATGTTTGCGTTCGAGGTTCGTGAACCTAAAATTGGAGGTTCGAGACAACTCAAATGGTTATCCCAATTCCTCAGCAATTCTCACTTTCTGCCTTGTCAAGTATCTGATAGCAGTGGCATAGCTACAGACCTCAGGGCCCGGATGCAGGATTTGGACCCGGACCCCCCTACATTAAATGATGTCCCCCCCCCTCCACCGCAGTACGGTAGTCAGATGTGCTCCATTACCTCAGCCCCCCTCCCCGTATTGTAGCCAGATATAGGTGCCCCAGTGTAGGTAGCCGGCTATAGGTGCCCCAGTATAGGTAGCCAGGAATAGGTGCCCCTGTATAGGTAGCCATCTATAGTTGCCCCCAATATAGGAAGCCAGAAATTGGTGCCCCAGTATAGGTAGCCAGGAATAGGTGCCCCAGTATAGGTAGCCAGGAATAGGTGCCCCAGTATATGTAGCCAGTTATAGGTGCCCCCAGTACAGTATAGGTAGCCAGGCATAGGTGCCCAAGTATAGGTAGACAGGAATAGTTGCCCCAGTATAGGTAGGTAGTTGTCATAGTATGTCTACAGCTTGCTTTGTGGATTTTAAGAAGGCGTTTGACTCGGTGTGGCACCCAGGTCTTTTCCTAAAACTCCTAGAGAGCAAAATAGGAGGAAGAACCTATGATGACATTAAAAGTTCATATACTGGGAACCGATGCAGTGTGAAAGTGGATGGGGAAGAGAAGCGCATTCTTCAAGCAGGGTCGAGGAGTCAGGCAGGGCTGCAGTCTGAGCCCAATGTTCTTCAAGATATACATTAACCAACTGGCTGTAGCCTGGAATTCTCCCCAGAACCAGGCCTGAAGTTCCTGCTGTAAGCAGATGACCTTGTGCTGCTCTCTCCAACAGAGAAGGGGCTAAAGGATAGCCGGGCAGTACTGGAGAGTTTCTGCACAACATGGGCACTAGAGATGGCCTGAACCTCCGATTTTCGGTTTGCGAACCGCGAACGCGAACTTACGCAAAAGTTTGGTTCGCGCAAACTTTCGCAAACCCCAATAGACTTCAATGGGGAGGTGAACTTTGAAAACTAGAAACACTTATGCTGGCCAGAAAAGTGATGGAAATGATGTTTCAAGGGGTCTAACATCTGAGTTTTTGCATGGAGGAGTGGAATAGACGCCAAAGTCCCGGGGAAAAATCTGGATTTGACGCAAAGCAGCGTTTTAAGGGCAGAAATCACATTGAATGCTAAATTGCAGGCCTAAAGTGCTTTAAAACATATTGCATGTGTATACATCAATCAGGGAGTGTAATTAGAGTACTGCTTCACACTGACACACCAAACTCACTGTGTAACGCACCGCAAATAGCTGTTTGTGTTGTGGCGGGCGTGCTGGACTGGTGCGCACCATGGCGAGAGTGCAGGCGATAGCAGTTTTCCAGCCCATATGGTCGCCAGGCTGAGGTAGCTCAATGACAGAACAACAGTGATTGTCCAGCTGATCAAATTTGGTCTGCCCACAATGAAGCAACGACCTTATTATCTTGGGTGTGCAGCACAAGCCCCCTGCGACGCCTGCTGCGGTTTTTCATCTTCCTTCTCCTCCTCCTCCAAAGAAACACGTTCCTCATCATCCGAGTCTGACTCCTCTTCCCCACACGACTCTTCCTCCTCCTCCGGCCTCTGTGCTGTCGCAGGTGTTGAGGAAACATCTGGTTCTGATGAGAATTGATCCCACAATGCTTCCTCCTGTAACTGTTCCTGTTCACGCTCCTCCACAGCTTGATCCACCACTCTACGCACGGCATGCTCCAGGATGTAAGCGTACGGGATCAAGTCGCTGATGGTGCCTTCACTGCGTCTCACCAGGTTGGTCACCTCCTCAGCCGCATGAGCCTGCATGCATTTCACATGAGTGTCTAGTTGTTGGGCCAGAACATCCCCATCTCCCCAGACTGTGTCCTTCTACTGTAGTTGTAGAGGTACTGGATGACGGTTTTCTCCTGTTCTAGCAGGCGAGAGAACATAAGGAGGGTCGAATTCCAGTGAGTCGGGCTATCGCAAATCAGGCGTCTCACCGGCAACTTGTTTCTCCGCTGAATATCGGCAAAGCATACCATGGCCGTGTAAGACTGCCTGAAATGCCCACACAACTTCCTGGCCTGCTTCAGGACGTCCTCTAAGCCTGGGTACTTTGACACAAATCTTTGAATGACTAGATGCAGCACATGTGCCATGCAGGGTACATGTGTCAGCTTTCCCAAATTCAAAGCAGAAAGGAGATTGCTGCTGTTGTCACACACCACGTTGCCTATCTCCAGCTGGTGCGGGGTCAGCCACTGATCCACCTCTTTGTTAAGAGCAGCCAGGAGAGCTGCTCCAGTGTGACTCTCCGCTTTGAGGCAAGACATGTCTAAGATGGCGTGACACCGTCGTACCTGGCATGCAGCATAGGCCCTGGGGAGCTGGGGCTGTGTAGCTGGAGAGGAGATCTCAGCACCAGTAGAGTGGAACTGCCACTCAGCCAAGGAGGAGGAGGAAGACGACAGCAAAGAGGATGAGAGGAGATGGCAGGAGGCCTGCCTGCAAGCCGTAGAGGTGTCACAAGTTTGTCCGCTGCTCAGCCACGTACTCCCTGCTTGCCATCGGTCACCAGGTTGACCCAATGAGCTGTGTAAGTAATGTAGTGGCCCTGACCGTGCTGAGCAGACCAGGCATCCATGGTCAGGTGGACCCTTGACCCAACGCTGTGTGCCAGAGATGACACCACTTGCCTCTCCACTTCACGGTACAGTTTGGGTATCGCCTATTTTAGAGAGATATTTGCGGCCTGTGGTATCTTCCACTTCGGTGTCCCAATGGCCACAAATTTACGGAAGGCCTAAGAGTCCACCAGCTGGCGAGCTAACAGTTCCACCAAGCCAGCTGTCAGACGCCGGGCAAGGGGGTGCCTGGCAGAAATTGGCTTCTTCCGCTCAAAGATTTCCTTCACAGACACCTGGCTGCTGTGGGCAGAGGAGCAGGAACCGCTCAAGGGCAGAGGCGGTGTGGAGGAGGGTGGCTGTGAAGGTGCAAGGGAGAAAGCGGCTGAAGATGCTGCCCCTGAAGGAGGAAGAGGAGAAGGAGGGTGGCTTGTCTTTTGGGTGCTGCTTTTCCTCAGGTGTTCTTCCCATTGCTGTTTGTGCCTTTTCTCCAGGTGCCTTCATAAGGCACTTGTCCCTACGTGAGTGTTGGCCTTTCCACGGCTCAATTTTTGGAGGCAGAGAGAACAGATGGCATTGCTCTGATCTGAGGCAGACACATTAAAAAATTACCAAACCACTGAGCCCCCCCGGGGTGATGGCACTAAGGTGGCATCAGCAGCTGACGTTGAAGGGCATGTTGGCTGGCTGTCCATAGGTGGTGATACATGGCTCTGGACACTGCCACTAGCTGTTTCTGACGATGAGCTCCCCCTGCTTCTTCAGTAAGTCGTCTCCTCCTACTCCTCTCTGACTCCTCCTCTGAACTGTCCCCCTGTTCCTCTCCTCTATTGGGAACAAACATGGCATCTGTATCATCGTCATCATCATAATCAACCTGCCCAGCTTCACTTGCCTCAGACACCTCCAAAACTGCACCAACAGCAGGTACTTCATCATCCTCCTCCTCCTCACATGTTATGTCCATAGTGTCGCCTAACTCAGACATATGAGGTGGTGTAACTTGCTTAGGGCCTTCATCTGGTTGTAACAATAATGGCTGTGCATCAGTGATTTCCCCACCAAATAACTTCTGCGAACTGTCAAATGCAGTGGATGTGGTGCTTGTAGTAGCGCTGGTGGCTGCGGAAGATGAGGTGTTCTGTGTTAAATAGTCAACCACGTCCTGACTATCTTTGGAGTTGATGGGACGTGCCTTCTTCTGAGCACTGTACCTTGGTCCAGGGCCGCACAAAATCACATCACCACGACCTCGCACAGACCTCCTGGGTGGCCTTCCTCTGGGTCTGCCTCTACCTGTTTTGTCCGTTTTGTCCATATCGGGGGGATGAAGTGAAAGGTATGCACTGACTTGACTAATACAATGTGCAGTCACACAGGTGCAGTTAACAGGTATGCACGGTGTGGTATATCACACTGCGTGCACTCACGTAGGTGGGTGGGTGCACTGAACAGAACAGGTAGGTATATGCAGTGATGGGTATTATAAATGTGCACCTGTTTCACACACACATACCGTGAACAGGTACAGTGACTGGTGGTATTAAATATCACACTGCGTGCGCTCACGTAGGTAGGTGGGTGCACTGAAGTGAACAATAGATAGGTATATGCAGTGATGGGTATTACAATGTGCACCTGTCACACACAGACAGGTACCGGACAGGCACAGTGACACTGCATGTGCTCATGTAGGTAAGTGGGTGCACTGTGAACAACAGGTAGGTATATGCAGTGATGGGTATTACAATGTGCACCTGTTACACACAGACAGGTACCGGACAGGCACAGTGACACTGCATGCGCTCACGTAGGTAGGTGGGTGCACTGAAGTAAACAACAGGTAGGTATATTCAGTGATGAGTATTACAATGTGCACCTGTCACACACAGACAGGTACCGGACAGGCACAGTGACACTGCGTGCGCTCACGTAGGTAGGTAGGTGCACTGTGAACAACAGGTAGGTATATGCAGTGATGGGTATTACAGTGTGCACCTGGCACAGTAGTAATTATACCACCAAGGGGCCAAAGGCCAGCTGCGACTGACTGACAGGGCTGTATATAATGGGCCACACACACAAAAAAAAAAAAACAGATCACAAGAAAAAGAGCTGTTGAGGGGTGCTTTTTTAGCAATAAGAATCAGCAAGGAGCAAGCTAAGAAGCCTACAAGAGCTTAACTAAGCTTTCCCTATAGCTCTATCTGCACAGCAGCTCTCCCTTCTCTAATTAGTGCAGGCACACGAGTCCAAAGCCTGACACTGGCTGCCTTTTATAGGGGGGGCTCCAGGAGGGAGTGTAGCCTGATTGGCTACAATGTGCCTGCTGACTGTGATGTAGAGGGTCAAAGTTGACCCTCATGATGCACTAAGGGGGTTAACCGAAGTTCCGGAAAAGTTTGCAGTTCTCCGCGAATGCAAACCACTGAAGTTCGCCAGGAACCGTACGCCGGTGAACCGTTCGGGCCATCTCTAATGGGCACTGCCCATCAACCCAAAGAAGACAAAAGTTATGGTGTTCCAGAGGAAGAATCTAAATAAAAACCCCACCTCCTCATTTATATTAAATGGCTCCCCACTGGTGACCACCAACAGTTACACCTACCTGGGGCTGGAGATCAACCAATCAGGGAGCTTTAAACCAGCAGTAGAGGCCCTGAAAGAAAAAGCCTGCAGAACATTTTATGCCTTTAGAAAGGCAGCAGCCCAAAGGAGCCACCAGCCACATACAGTGGAGGAAATAATTATTTGACCCCTCACTGATTTTGTAAGTTTGTCCAATGACAAAGAAATGAAAAGTCTCAGAACAGTATCATTTCAATGGTAGGTTTATTTTAACAGTGGCAGATAGCACATCAAAAGGAAAATCGAAAAAATAACCTTAAATAAAAGGTAGCAACTGATTTGCATTTCATTGAGTGAAATAAGTTTTTGAACCCTCTAACAATAAAAGACTTAATACTTAGTGGAAAAACGTTGGTTTGCAAGCACAGAGGTCAAACGTTTCTTGTAATTGATGACCAAGTTTGCACACATTTTAGGAGGAATGTTGGTCCACTCCTTTTTGCAGATCATCTCTAAATCCCTAAGGTTTTGAGGCTGTCTCTGTGTAACTCTGAGCTTGAGCTCCCTCCATAGGTTTTCTATTGGATTAAGGTCCGGAGACTGACTAGGCCACTCCATGACCTTAATGTGCTTCTTCTTGAGCCACTCCTTTGTTGCCTTTGCTGTATGTTTTGGGTCATTGTCGTGCTGGAACACCCATCCACGACCCATTTTCAGTTTCCTGGCAGAGGGAAGGAGGTTGTCGTTCAGGATTTCACGATACATGGCTCCGTTCACTTTCCCGTTAATGCGATTAAGTTGTCCTGTGCCCTTAGCAGAAAAACACCCCCAAAGCAAAATGTTTCCACCCCCATGCTTGACGGTGGGGACGGTGTTTTGGGGGTCATAGGCAGCATTTTTCTTCCTCCAAACACAGCGAGTTGAGTTAATGCCAAAGAGCTCTATTTTGGTCTCATCAGACCACAGCACCTTCTCCCAGTCACTCACAGAAGCATTCAGGTGTTCATTGGCAAACTTCAGACGGGCCTGCACATGTGCCTTCTTGAGCAGGGGTACCTTGCGAGCCCTGCAGGATTTTAATCCATTGCGGTGTAATGTGTTTCCAATGGTTTTCTTGGTGACTGTGGTCCCTGCTAATTTGAGGTCATTCACTAACTCCTCCCATGTAGTTCTAGGATGCTTATTCACTTTTCTCAGAACCATTGACACCCCACGAGGTGAGATCTTGCCTGGAGCCCCAGAGCGAGGTCGATTGATGGTCATTTTGTGCTCCTTCCATTTTCGAACAATCGCACCAACAGTTGTCACCTTCTCTCCCAGCTTCTTGCTTATGGTTTTGTAGCCCATTCCAGGCTTGTGCAGGTCTACAATTTTGTCCCTGACATCCTTGGACAGCTCTTTGGTCTTTCCCATGTTGGAGAGTTTGGAGTCTGCTTGATTGATTGATTCTGTGGACAGGTGTCTTTTATACAGGTGACTAGTTAAGACAGGTGTCCTTAATGAGGGTGACTAATTGAGTAGAAGTGTCTAACCACTCTGTGGGAGCCAGAACTCTTAATGGTTGGTAGGGGTTCAAAAACTTATTTCACTCAATGAAATGCAAATCAGTTGCTATCTTTTATTTAAGGTTATTTTTTCGATTTTCCTTTTGATGTGCTATCTGCCACTGTTAAAATAAACCTACCATTGAAATGATACTGTTCTGAGACTTTTCATTTCTTTGTCATTGGACAAACTTACAAAATCAGTGAGGGGTCAAATAATTATTTTCTCCACTGTACCCTCTGATGAAGGACTTTGTCTGAAACGGCGCTGTCAGGGTAAAATGGACTTTACTCATGTGGTAACCCTGCTATGACTTGCTAGCTTTGCTACTTATGCTGTATTTTGTATCATATGAGGATCGCTCTTCCTGTTTACTACACTGCTCCTTTGCACATACACTGCTCCTTTGCAACTTATGTGCATTTTTTGCTGGGTGACTGCTGTTAAACTAAATTGTATACTAGGGTCTCACTGTATTTGTATGTAATTTTTGGTGCTCTGTATGTGTATAGTGTGTTTTTGAACATACTTTTATTGCAACTTACAAATGGTGTGCAGGCCAATTTTTTTTTTAAATCAGAAGGCAGCTTTACCACCTAAAACTACCAGTGAGAGTCTGGGTAAAGATATTCGACAGCATCATCATCCCAAGCCTGCTCTATAGCAGTGAGGCATGGGGCCTGGTCACCTACCCTGATCAATGAAAATGGGACCCCAGCCCAACAGAAATCTTCCATCTAGAGTTCTGCAAGTATCTTCTCCAAGTCCAGCACTTCGAACTCAGCCTGCCGGGCGGAGCTAGGCAGATTCCCACTATGGCTGACTATTTAGCAGAGGCCACTCTCATACTGGGCACATATACAGAGCAGCAACCCCAGCACTTACCACCATAAAGCCTCACTGAGCCAGGGGGGTGAGGCCATACCACGCACTTTGAAACAAAGCATCAGCAGCCAGTCCAGCCAAGACCACGAACACAGGATGACAAAAGCACAATAAAAGGGACTATAGAAAGCTGCAAGGAATGACACCTAGAGGAATGGAGAAGTGACATAAAGAACTCCCAGAAACTCACTGTCTACCAATCACTTCAGAGGGAGTACACAATGGCCCCGTATCTGGAGAGGCTACACCACCACAAAGACAGACAGACCCTGAGCCTGTACCATCTGAGTGCCCACAGCCTGGAGATAGAGACAGAACGGCACAGACAGACATGGAAGCCCTGGAGGAGAGACTGTGTACACAATGTGACTAGGGGGTCTTGGAGGATGAGGCACACTTCCTGCTACACTGCAGCAAATGTGCACCTGTGAGGACTGTCCACTTCTAGAGACTCTCTGACCACATCCAGGATTTCACCTCCACAGATGAGGAGATGAAACTCTACATCCTACTGGGGAAAGCGGAAACAACTGTGCAAATAGCTGCCCGATATGTCACGGACTGCCACCAACTGAGAGGAAAATGATACCACATGGACTATATACCACCAATACCCCCCATGGACTGTATACACCAGCCCCCATATTGCCCCCATATTGTCCCTTACATTATCCACACACTATGGATTATATACCCCAACCCCCTGTACCCTTCCCTTATTTGCACAACCCTCCTACCTTCCTTGTTGTTAATGCTTTGTTTTGCTTTGGCAATGCTAAATGTATTTGGTCCTGCCAATAAAGCTTTTTGGGATTTGGATTTGGTAGCCAGCTATAGGTGCCCCAGTGTAGGTAGCCAGGCATAGGTGCCACAGTATACTTAGCCAGCTATAGGTGCCCCCAGTATAGCTAGCCAGGAATAGGTGCCCCAGTATAGGTAGCCAGGAATAGGTGCCCCAGTATAGGTAGCCAAGCATAGGTGCCCCCAGTATATGTAGCCAGTTATAGGTGCCTCCAGTATAGGTAGCCAGGCATTGGTGCCCCAGTATAGGTAGCCAGCTATAGATGCCCAAGTATAGGTAGCCAAGAATAGTTGCCCCAGTATAGGTAGCCAACTATAGGTGCCCCCAGTATAAGTACCTAGGAATAGGTGCCTCCAGTATAGATAGCCGATTATAAGTGCCCCCAGTACCCCAGTATAGATAGCCAGCTACAGGTGCCCAAGTATAGGTAGCCAGGAATTTTTGCCCCAGTGTAGGTAGCCAGGAATAGGTGTGCCAATATAGGTAGCCAGCTATAGTTGCCCCCAGTATATGTAGACAGAAATAGGTGCCCCAGTATAGGTAGCCAAGAATACGTAGTCAGGTGGAAGTGGGGACGGCAGGCACACGAGCAGAGGCTGAGAGGGTAATAAGATACTTACACTGCCAGGAATCATGCCTTCCTGTACTTACGCCTTCCTGTTCCTCCATTCCATCGTACGGTAACAGCACCCCCTAGGCGGCACTGTTACTATGGGATGGAATACAGGAATGGGAAGAAAGTAGTACTTGCGATGCTGAAACCCAACAATGTATTTGATTACCTACTCAGCCGTTGCTCGTGTGCCAGTCGCTGCGCCTCCCCCTCACGTAGCATGTGGGGAGGACAAGCAGCCACCCCAGGCCCCGAGCCCAGTCGCCCAGGTTACTGCTTTGACCACAGCCCCTACACCACTGTCTGACAGTAAGTAGAAATTGCTGTTTTCTGCAACTCCAAGTACTCTCACACACACCCTTCCCCTGGTGGTGTCTAAAACTAGCCACCCCCTCGGTGGCGCCTAACCCTAACCTCCCCCCGGTGGTGCCTAATCCTAACCACACCTCCCCCCCCCCCGATGGTGCCTAACCCTCACCCTTACCGGTGGTGCCTAACCCTACCCACCCCCTGGTGGTTCCTAACCCTAATCACCCCCCTGGTGTGGCCTAAAACTAACCGTTGCCAACCTGGTGCCTAACCCTAACCACTCCCCCTGGTGGTGCCTAGCCCTAACTACTCTCTCTGCAGAAACACCATTTTACACATAGAAACGCTAATATCTTTGATAACATAAAATCTGTACATAGAAATGAAATAATATGATAAAAACTATAACGTTGCAAGCTTCTAAAATGATAACTGTAATGATCGCTGCTGCAGCAGGTGTTGCTGGAAATAGTAGTGCTGCAGCTCAGGCAGTTCTGATATCTTTCCATGCAAGCTGCATAGCTTTGTCTGTCTTTTCCTGCTGTCAGCTTGTGACTGATTATCATTCACCTGTGTGGGAATCTGCATGTCTGCTCCCATTGGATGACCTCAGTATAAAGATCTGCTTCCTGCAGGACTCCTTGGGTTTTCATAGCTTCAGTTTAAGCATGTCTTGCTGTCGCTTCAGCCCCCGATCGTGTTTCTTGTTCTAAAGATACTTTGCTGGTCTTTGCATCATATATATTGTTCATTGCCAATATATATGCATACCAGCACGTTTATTATTTTCCTTGTATTCGTGTTACGTTGATACATCAGTGTCGCTGATATATACGTACACGAACTGTTTATATCCTGTGTTCAGTTAGTCAGTTTTCCAGCACGTTTTGGTAGTTTGCGCGTACCGTGATCACCCGTGCTGAGGTAGTTATCCTGCTCCTGGTCCTGTTCGTGGATTGCGTTCATCTCTGCGAAGAGATAACGAATCCTTCTGAATCCTGTCCTGTTACCGTTTGTGGATTGCGTTCATCTCTGCGAAGAGATAACGAATCCTTCTGAATCCTGTTCTGTTACTGTTTGTGGATTGTGTTCATCTCTGCGAAGAGATAACGAATCCTTCTGAATCCTGTTCTGTTACCGTTTGTGGATTGCGTTCATCTCTGCGAAGAGATAGCGAATCCTTCTGAGTCCTGTTCCCTGTATTGCTCCAGTCCTGGTCAGCGTTCCTGCTTATGTCATATATCGGTTCATTGCCGATATATACATATGTTAGTCAGACGTTACAAATAGTTTCATTGATAGCTGTAATTGTAATACGCTAGGAAAACATACTTATTGTATATTTGTCTGTGTTACGTTCATCTATCTTGATCCTGCTATTTCCTGACTATCCTGTCCTGTCTTTGTGAGGCACGCCATCGCTGCAATCGCATTGGCTGCCTCATTCCAGTCCGTCTTGTTTTGGACGCTTGCTGTCGCTAAGTAGCCGCTAGCTAGCAAGCGTTCATTCTGTCTACCTGTCCATCTCCTCAGTTCTAGTTTATGCGCTCAGCGCTACTTTGCACTGAGACGTTATAACGAAAGCATTGTTTGTGGCTGTCAGATCTGCACCGGCTCTGTGCGCCACAATCTCCTATTGGAGTCAGTCCTCCCCTCCACTATACTAGGGATAGCCTGTTTCCTTGTGCTAGTGTGTGTACCTCCTCCACGTCAGCTCATGCGTTGCATGCTGACTGTGGAGAATACACCACCAAGCCTTACAATAACATACTTCAAAAACTTTAATGTTCTAATGTTGTTAACGATATTTATTGCGCCACCCTTTTGTCTGCTTTTTTGACATATTAACTATAATTGCGTTCGAGTCTATGGAGGTGCCCATTTCGTCAACCCTCAGCCAGCGCCCTTTTTTCCTGCTACCTTGTACAGCATTATCCAGCAAGGTTTGATGTCAATGCGCATTTGTAAAACAACGTTATGTAAGTACTTAGAACGTACGTAGAACATGGTAGAGGGGGAGATTAGGTGAAGCAGACTTTGGTTCAGATTTGCTTCAAGAGAGTTCTCTAGCAGCAAGTCATCACTAATCAAACCAACAGCCCCCCCCCCCCCCCCCAAAAAAAAAATAAATCTATGCAAGCAGGAAAAAAAAAGTTGCTTTTCAAATGTCTTGTATACAGGAAGCTAAGGGGTTAACCTAAAGATGGTAGTGTCACCCAAGACAAGTACTGAAAGGAGGAAAGCGTAGAGAGGAGAGGCGGAAAGGCTGTCTGTGGCTTTCTTAATTTCCTGTTTAAAACAAAATGCAAAGTGTCGAGTGAGGTTCAACATGTAAAAGTATCTACTATTATAACGCATGTACAATCGATGGAAGACAAAAAAAATCTTACAAAAGAACCAGGCTATTCATTTTTTTGGTGAACCTATCTGCACAGGTAACAAAAAAAACAGTAAGTGTACTCTAAGAGCATTTGTTAAGCACATTGGGTATATTGTGTTTATTTATTTTATTGCTAGCATTCTAAATGGTGGCTTTGCATGTCTGCATTTCTGTCATGTACAGCTAAAGGAATGAAAGATAATTATATTACCTTCAGTTACAGCATACAGATTGTATTCTTGTATTTTGTTTTGAAATCTTTTTTAATGGGTAATACAGTTGGTATAAATACAAACATTTAAAGTGTTGTATGTATAGTATCACTCCATTTTTTATATATAAAGTAGTAATCAATGAACAGTAAAGAGAAGAGATAGGAAAAAGAGAAAAAGTAGCATAAGAACTAACATTTTAAGAAAAAAAGTTAAGCTTATACAGTGGCTTGCAGAAGTATTCGGCCCCCTTGAAGTTTTCCACATTTTGTCACATTACTGCCATAAACATGAATCAATTTTATTGGAATTCCACATGAAAGACCAATACAAAGTGGTGTACACGTGAGAAGTGGAAAGAAAATCATACATGACTCCAAACATTTTTTACAAATAAATAACTGCAAAGTTGGGTGTGCGTAATTATTCAGCCCCCCTGAGTCAATACTTTGTAGAACCACCTTTTGCTGCAATTACAGCTGCCAGTCTTTTAGGGTATGTCTCTACCAGCTTTGCACATCTAGAGACTGAAATCCTTGCCCATTCTTCTTTGCAAAACAGCTCCAGCTCAGTCAGATTAGATGGACAGCGTTTGTGAACAGCAGTTTTCAGATCTTGCCACAGATTTTCGATTGGATTTAGATCTGGACTTTGACTGGGCCATTCTAACACATGGATATGTTTTGTTTTAAACCATTCCATTGTTGCCCTGGCTTTATGTTTAGGGTCATTGTCTTGCTGGAAGGTGAACCTCCACCCCAGTCTCAAGTCTTTTGCAGACTCCAAGAGGTTTTCTTCCAAGATTGCCTTGTATTTGGCTCCATCCATCTTCCCATCAACTCTGACCAGCTTCCCTGTCCCTGCTGAAGAGAAGCACCCACAGAGCATGATACTGCCACCACCATATTTGACAGTGGGGATGGTGTGTTCAGAGTGATGTGCAGTGTTAGTTTTCCGCCACACATAGCGTTTTGCATTTTGGCAAAAAAGTTCAGTTTTGGTCTCATCTGACCAGAGCACCTTCTTCCGCATGTTTGCTGTGTCCCCCACATGGCTTGTGGCAAACTGCAGACTGGACTTCTTATGCTTTTCTGTTAACAATGGCTTTCTTCTTGCCACACTTCCATAAAGGCCAATTTTGTGCAGTGCACGACTAATAGTTGTCCTATGGACAGATTCCCCTACCTGAGCTGCAGATCTCTGCAGTTCGTCCAGAGTCACCATGGGCCTCTTGACTGCATTTCTGATCAGCATTCTCCTTGTTCGGCCTGTGAGTTTAGGTGGACGGCCTTGTCTTGGTAGGTTTACAGTTGTGCCATACTCCTTCCATTTCTGAATGATCATTTGAACAGTGCTCCGTGGGATGTTCAAGGCTTTAGAAATCTTTTTGTAGCCTAAACCTGCTTTAAATTTCTCAGTAACTTTATCCCTGTTCTTTGGACTTCATGGTGTTGTTGCTCCCAATATTCTCTTAGACAACTTCTGAGGTCGTCACAGAGCAGCTGTATTTGTACTGACATTAGATTACACACAGGTGCACTCTATTTAGTCATTAGCACTCATCAGGCAATGTCTATAGGCAACTGACTGCACTCAGACCAAAGGGGGCTGAATAATTACGCACACCCAACTTTGCAGTTATTAATTAGTAAAAAATGTTTGGAATCATGTATGATTTTCGTTCCACTTCTCACATGTACACCACTTTGTATTGGTCTTTCATGTGGAATTCCAATAAAATTGATTCATGTTTGTTGCAGTAATGTGACAAAATGTGGAAAACTTCAAGGGGGCTGAATACTTTTGCAAGCCATTGTACGTAGCATGTCATCAGAAGAGATTAAACTAGATAACAAGTAACTACTAATTCCAGATTCTAGATATATTCCACAAAAAAGATGTAAATAGCATGCAACAGTTATTTTCATTGTGATTATGTGATCCCATTGTTATCCATCATATAACTTTAAAAAAAAAAGGTTATCTACTTGCGACCAGGAGTCATGTTGTATTTATAGTCCCACTGCTGGAGGAACCTCTCTGTTTTGTTGTTAACAGCTGCTATTATTCGTTCATATTTATAATTAGTATTAAAGAGAGTCTGAAGCCTTGCAAAAATCCTGTTTTTATTTGACATTTATCTTCAGAAATATGAGCATAGCTAAAACGCTGCATTCCCATGGCAGAAAGATGTAATTAAACCCCCCAAATACCGGGGCAAAATTCCACGACTTTCCAGGTCCTTTAGCGTCAATCCCTCCCCGCCCCTCTCAGTGAAAGAAGACTGAGAGGGGAGAGGCGGCGATCAGCAGGGATTGACACGAGTCAATGCAGAGCTACAGCACAAAGCTCTGCCTCTACCAGGAAGCGATCCCCGTATTTTGCCCCATGGTTCTGCTGCGGGAATGCAGCGTTTTATCTATGCTTATATTCCTGAAGATCAATGTCAAATAAAAAGAGGATTTTTAGAAGGCTTCAGTCTCTCTTTAATAATATTAATAATTTCATCTAATTTTAGGGCTTGAATCTCTTTCCAGTATTCTTGTATTTTGTATGTATCAAATGTGAATCTATTAAAAAATATAGGTAAAATTCTTCAATAAATTGAATTAAGGAAATCCATCACAAAGCAGGCCATCTCTGTGATAAAAGTTACAAAGAAAGAAGCCTTTCCCAGCTCATTGCGAGTTTGCTAATTCCAGGGCTGTACAGTTCTAAAACTAGCATAGGAAACTATATTCAGGGAATAACTGCATTTGTGACATCCTAATCACACAGGGAATACATTTAAAAGTGATATTAAATGAATGATAGATGCCAATTGTTCCTTAGGTTAGACATTTCTTTAGTCTTCCCTGGCAAAGTAAACTTCTGGTCATCATTCATTTTGCCATGTAACGCAACATAATTACCAGAAACAGTAACCATTTACTGCAGCTTTTGGGTGTAGATCTCTTGCCTTCAAACTCCTTGGGGCTGATTCACAGATTGATTAAGCTTTTCTGTTGAATTATCTCACTTTACTTATTAAAGAGAACCTGAGATGAAAGGAGAGAATAATTGATACTTAAAGTGAACCTCCGGACTAAAAATCTTCTCAGCAGAACTGAAAAGGCTTGGTGTTTCTTTAACAGTTTCACAGCTTCAGAACTTTGTTTTTCTTACCAAAGCATCATGTTTAGCTGCATTTTTATCTAAGCTCCACCCATCAAAGAAAAAAAGCCAGGGCTTTTTTTCCCTGATGCTGTGCAGAGCATGATGGGATTTCCTATGTTGTTATTCACGTTGCCTAGCAACTGGGAGAGGTGCTCAGGACACAGGACAGTTGGAACTGTGTCTCATGCTCCCTGTCACCTCCTTTCAATCAAAAAGATGGCTGCCATCATGAAAACAAACATTGCCTGTTCTTTTAAAACAGGGTGGGTAAGAGATTATATTACCTATCTATTTTAATTAACATAACTAATGTAACTTAATGACAGTATGTTTGTTTAGGCTGGAGTTCCTCTTTAACTTGGGCGTTCTACAGCCCCATGTACTTTATGGGCTCCCTTCCATCCTCCTTGGTGTTTCCATTCGTCTGCAATCTCCCCCGTTAACCTCCTCAGCGGTAAGCCGCCACGGAGGATTTCTCAGCCCCTGGTGTGCCGATTTGCACACTTTTTGCTTTGGCACACGCAGCTAGCAGTTTGCTAGCTGCGTGTACAAGCCGATCGCCGCTGCTCCGCGCCGATTTGGCACTACCCGCCACGTTAGAGGCCCCCCCAAGACCCTTTGCGCAGCCTGGCCAATCACCGCCAGGCTGCGCTAAGGGGTTGATCGGGACTCCCGCACACGCCATGACGACGATGACGTCATCCCAGGAAACGTCAAACAGGAAATCCCGTTCTGAACTTTAAAAAAAAAATAAAAAAAAAAGTGCTGCGCCGCCATCCTGGCGGTTTTAATAGACCGCCAGGGAGGTTAATAGGCTCCAGTTGGGTTGCACTGTGCATGCCTGGCCTGGCTGTTCACATGCCCCCATGCGCTACCATCCCTGGGAGCATTCTACATCTGCGCAGCACTACGATGGAGGCATGTGCACGGCCGGGCCCCACATGCGCAGTTCAGCCCAACTGGAATCTATTGCAGACGAACTGAGCTGCTGTCAGAATGGTGAGGGAGCCCACAGTTTACACAGGGTTGGAGGAAGCCCCAGGTAAGAATCAATTCTGTTCTCCTTTCATCTTAGGTATTCTTTTATTCACATTTATCTCTCCTTATCTGTTTATCTTATGAATGATCTCTCCTTATTTGTTTATCTCATGTATTAGCTCTAGAGATGGGCCGAAGTATTCGCCAGGTGAATACTTTGCAGCAAAGATGGGGTATTCACATTTGCCTACTCAGGCAAATACATGGTGGATTAGATCCGCCCCCTATACATTATCATTGGGCTAAACTTTGACCCCTTACATCACAGTGAACAGACACATGGCAGCCAATCAGCTAGCACTCCAGATAGTTGGGTCCAAATCCGGATAGCTATCTGCGGATAGTTGGGTGCATCACCGCGGATATCTGCGGATATCCGGATCCGAAATACTGTAACTAAGGAGATGACGTCCTGGAGCCAATCAGAGGGCTCCCAGCAGAAGCCCTAGCAACCAATCACAGAAGGGAACCTTGGCCAGCCCCACCTGATCTCATTGAGCCAATCAGAGGGCTACCAACCTAAACCCTGGCACCCAATCACAGAAAGGAACACTGGCCAGCCCCCCTGTATAATAAGGAGGGCTGCTATGATGAGACAGATCGTCCTAGCTTGCTGAATGCTCACTGAGAGTCATGCTCCAGTGCTGATGGCAGGGCTGCCTGTACACAGTTATAAACCTAAAGCTGTTTAGTAAATAGCTCCTTCACTATCACTACACTATAGTTAACCTGCTGGGCGGTCTGGACGAGCTCAGCTCGTCCAGTACCGCCGGAGCCTGCCGCTCAGGCCCTGCTGGGCCGATTTGGCTCAAATAAAAAGCAGCACACGCAGCCGGCACTTTGCCAGCCGCGTGTGCTGCCTGATCGCCGCCGCTCTGCGGCGATCCGCCGCGAGCAGCGGCGAAAGAGGGTCCCCCCAGCCGCCTGAGCCCAGCGCTAAGGGCTGGATCGGAGGCGGCTGACGTCAGGACGTCGGCTGACGTCGATGACGTCACTCCGCACGTCGCTATGGCGACGATGTAAGCAAAACAAGGAAGGCTGCTCATTGCGGCCTTCCTTGTTTATTCTGGGCACCGGAGGCGATCGGAAGAACGCCTCCGGAGCGCCCTCTAGTGGGCTTTCATGCAGCCAACTTTCAGTTGGCTGCATGAAATAGTTTTTTTTTAATTAAAAAAAAACCCTCCCGCAGCCTGCCTGGCGATCTTAATAGAACGCCAGGCAGGTTAAAGCGTTAATTAGCTTGATTTCATTGTTTGACAGACAGTCAGAGTGTGAGCTCCAGTGCTGCTGCAGCTGTTATGTGTCTGTGTGTGTCCTGTGCACAGACCAGGCCAGCTGCTGCCTGCTGGCCAGCTATTAGATACAATAATTGCCCTGGGGTTCAGTTAGTGCTCACCTGGTTAAGGTAGCTAGAGCCAGTGCTCTTTCCCAGCAGGTCCACCACTCCTGCAAACTGTAGAATCCAATAATTTGAGAAAGGCACTCCACTGGCTTCAAACTTTCGTTTGTTTATTGAGCAAAAGACACATACAGTACATGTTACGGGTCACCTGACCCTTCCTCAAGTGTACCACCCACACAAACTACATCCCATTATATAGGCCGCCCTGACCGGAAGTCCCACCCTATTGCAAAACCTCATTACAACATATACAAGGCACTACTATACCGTCTACCCTGCAATGATTAGTGGAGGGGTCATCAAAATTTCCCGAAGCATTGCTTCCCCAACAATTATTCTTTCCTGTAATAAATCACAAAAAGCATTTGTAACTCACATGTTCATTCAAACCTCTCAGGCTAACACAATCCAATGCTCTTATCCACTCCACTTCTTTGCGGAGCAGTATCTTTTCTCTGTCACCCCCTCTCCGCAGGGGGGGGCAGAGTCCAGGACCATCCACCTCAACTGAGAAGCAGAATGTCCGGCCTGAACAAAATGTCGGCCCACAGGGACATTCTGCTTCTCGATCCCCTTTTCCAGGCATTTGCGCACATCTGCTGTACTGCGCTTGTGTTCTTGAATCTGAACCTTCACGTTACGGGTTGTCTCCCCTACACATACAAGTCCGCAAGGACATTTTAATGCGTAAACAATTAAAACATCCCCTGACAGGGATCTGTTGGCCAGTATGTGGGTAAGATAAATATTCACCTCGGATGATAGCGGAACAACAATTACAAGAATAGCACGGATGCATGCCTTTCCGGCCTTGTAATGTTGGCAATTTCTCCACGACCCGTCTGCAAACAAAATTAGCAATGGTTCTGCCCCTCTTATAAGCAAATAGAGGGTAATCTTTAAAGGAATACTGTAGGGGGGTCGGGGGAAAATGAGTTGAACTTACCCGTGGCTTGTAATGGTCCCCCGCAGACATCCTGTGCCTGCGCAGCCGCTCACCGATGCTCCGGCCCTGCCTCTGGCTCACTTCTGGAATTTCCGACTTTTAAGTCAGAAAACCCCTGCGCCTGCGTTGCCGTGTCCTCGTTCCCGCTGATGTCACCAGGAGTGTATAGCACAAGCCCACTACGATCTGTGCCTGCGCAGTACGCTCCTGGTGACATCAGGGGAAGCGAGGACACGGCAACGCAGGCGCAGGGGTTTTCTGACTTTAAAGTCAGAAATTACAGAAGTGAACCGGAGGCGGGGCCAGAGCATCAGTGAGCGGCTGCGCGGGCACAGGATGCCTGCGGGGGACCATTAGAAGGCCCGGGTAAGTTCAAATCATTTTCCCCCGACCCCCTACAGTATCCCTTTAAACAAATTACCATACACAGCATCTTTTTGTAGGATAGGCCAAAATTTGCAAACAATCCCCCTTATTCTCTTGGACAAATGTCCATAGTGGAGAACAAATGGGATTCTCCCTTTGCCGGTCTTCTCTTTCATCTTAGGCCTCAACAAAGACTCACGTTCAATAGTAGCAACCTCCTCACTCACTTTGACTAAACTGTTGCGTTCAAAACCTTTCTCTGCAAAATTGTCTACTAACCTCACAGCAGCCTCATGGTACGCCGTATCAGTGGACGAGATGCGTCGCGCCCTTAGAAATTGGCCTTTCGGAATACTTTTTTTCAACCGATCGTCATGGAAACTGTCCATGTGCAAAAGGTTGTTCCTCTCTGTGGGTTTCCTAAACAATTTAGTACAGAATCTTCCTCCCTTTTTGGATATGGTGAGATCCAAATAATCGATGCTATCACCTGAGCATTCTGCCGTGAACTTAATGGTTTGGTGCATACCATTGGCCTCCTCCACCATAGTTCTGAAGGAAGATTCATCCCCGCGCCATAAAATCAACACATCATCCACGAACCTAAAGTAACCGTAAAGCTGCGATACATGTGAGATTCAGCGGGGGGCACTGGCCAGGTTGTCGGCACGGGGACTTGTGGTGGTAAGCTCCTTCCTCCTTTTCTTCATTGTTCACTCACTTGGGTTATTCACATTACAGTCTCTAGCTAGCTGACGGCATTTACTATTTGAGGATAGGTGTTTACTTATGTACAGTAATTATTATTCAGTGCACTTTTTGTCCCGATCTATATTATAGTACTGTGTGAATATTTGTTTAGCTGATGACCATTATTGTATGTGTCATCTTGCTGTGACACCTGACCTTTGTTCCCCAGCGATGTGTTTTAATTGTTTTTAAAGGGACAAGTCCCTAATAAAATTGCCTACACTTTATGGTGTTTGTTGTATGTTTTTTGATTATTAATTCATGCTACAGTGGTGTGAAAAACTATTTACCCCCTTCCTGATTTCTTATTCTTTTGCATGTTTGTCACACTTAAATGTTTCTGCTCATCAAAAACCGTTAGCTATTAGTCAAAGATAACCTAATTGAACACAAAATGCAGTTTTAAATGATGGTTTTTATTATTTAGTGAGAAAAAAAACTAAAAACCTACATGGCCCTGTGTGAAAAAGAAATTGCCCCCTGAACCTAATAACTGGTTGGGCCACCCTTAGCAGCAATAACTGCAATCAAGCATTTGCGATAACTTGCAACGAGTCTTTTACAGCACTCTGGAGGAATTTTGGCCCACTCATCTTTGCAGAATTGTTGTAATTCAGCTTTATTTGAGGGTTTTCTAGCATGAAGTGCCTTTTTAAGGTCATGCCACAACATCTCAATAGGATTCAGGTCAGGACTTTGACTAGGCCTCTTCAAAGTCTTCATTTTGTTTTTCTTCAGCCATTCAGAGGTGAATTTGCTGGTGTGTTTTGGGTCATTGTCCTGCTGCAGCACCCAAGATCGCTTCAGCTTGAGTTGACGAACAGATGGCCGGACATACACCTTCAGGATTTTTTGGAAGACAGTAGAATTCATGGTTCTATCTAGCACAGCATGCCTTCCAGGTCCTGAAGCAGCAAAACAACCCTAGACCATTACACTACCACCACCATATTTTACTGTTGGTATGATGTTCTTCTGCTGAAATGCTGTGTTACTTCTACGCCAGATGTAACGGGACACGCACCTTCCAAAAAGTTCAAGTTTTGTCTCGTCGGTTCACAAGGTATTTTCCCAAAAGTCTTGGCAATCATTGAGAAGTTTTTTTAGCAAAATTGAGACGAGTCTAAATGTTCTTTTTGCTTAAAAGTGGTTTGCGCCTTGGATATCTTCCATGCAGGCCGTTTTTGCCCAGTCTCTTTCTTATGGTGGATTAAATTCAAAAGCTAAGTGAGCGACTATTGCCAATGTCTATAAAAGTACCCAATTGGCTATGAAATATCTATAAACTCAAAGAAAACTGCCAATCCAGGCCAACACTTAGTAGGGGGTCAAAAAGAAGGGCTAACACATATGTGATGCAAAAGTAAATACAACTTTATTCGACAATCCAAGTAAAACAGATATTACAATTAATTAAAATCTCCCAGTTGAAATCAATGATAATTGATATTCCAGCCCATAGACAACAATATTTGAATCATTTATAATAATCAGACAATTAGTGGGGAAGGCCAAAAAAGTGCCTAATTCAAAAAGTGTCAAGTGCAAAGTGCCTAGTGCTGCCAATGTATACTGTGCAAAAAACGAGGATCGTATATCCATAGACCTATTCCTAAACACGTGATTCATGCTTCAAATACATGTAGAAATTTGTGTATAAAGATGAATAAATAGAGAAAAGTGCATCCAACCCTGTAAAAAAGAAATATATACATAAAAAATCAAACAAATGGGCGTGTGTAGGAGTCGTGTGCATACCCAGTCCCCGCAAAAAACGCCGGACCTGCCCATGCACACAGACCCCCACACAGACCCAGTGCAAAAGATGTCCACAATAAATTACAAAGTGCTGGTCACCTCTATAAAGTGCATTGAACGTGAATGTATGGCCTTACCGATGTGGGCTGAAAGCCGGGAGAGAAGACGGTGCCTAACGCGATCGCAGCTGAAGAGGCCTCTTTTGAAGCAGCAGATCAGCTGCGATCGCGTTAGGCACCGTCTTCTCTCCCGGCTTCCAGCCCATATGGTCGCCGGGCTGTGGTAGCTCAATGATAGAACAACAGTGACTGTCCAGCTGATCAAATTTGGTCTGTCCACAATGAAGCAACGACCTTATTATCTTCTTGTATGTAGGTAGGCATAGATAGGAGTCCCAGTATAGGTAGGTAGGCATAGGTAGGTGCATCAGTAGTTAGCTAGGCATAGGTAGGAGACTCAGTATAGGTAGGTAGGCATAGGTAGGTGTCCCAATATAGGTAGGTAGGCATGTGCCTCAGTAGTTAGCTAGGCATAGGTAGGAGACCCAGTATAGGTAGGTAGGCATAGGTAGGTGCCTCAGTAGTTAGCTAGGCATAGGTAGGAGATCCAGTATAGGTAGGTAGGCATGGGTAGGAGTCCCAATATAGGTAGGTAGGCATAGGCAGGTGCCTCAGTAGTTAGCTAGGCATAGGTAGGAGACCCAGTATAGGTAGGTAGGCATAGGTAGGAGTCCCAGTATAGGTAGGTAGGCATAGGTAGGTGCCTCAATAGTTATCTAGGCATAGGTAGAATACCCAGTATAGGTAGGTAGGCATAGGTAGGTGCCTCAGTAGTTAGCTAGGCATAGGTAGGAGACCCAGTATAGGTAGGTAGGCATAGGTAGGTGTCCCAGTAGTTAGCTAGGCATAGGTAGGAGACCCAGTATAGGTAGGTAGGCATAGGTAGGAGTCCCAGTATAGGTAGGTAGGCATAGGTAGGTGCCCCAGTAGTTAGCTAGGCATAGGTAGGAGACCCAGTATAGGTAGGTAGGCATAGGTAGCAGTCCCAGTATAGGTAGGAAGGCATAGGTAGGTGCCTCAGTAGTTAGCTAGGCATAGGTAGGAGACCCAGTATAGGTAGGTAGTCATAGGTAGGAGTCCCAGTATAGGTAGGTAGGCATAGGTAGGTGCCTCAGTAGTTAGCTAGGCATAGGTAGGAGACCCAGTATAGGTAGGTAGGCATAGGTAGGTGTCCCAGTAGTTAGCTAGACATAGGTAGGAGTCCCAGTATAGGTAGGTAGGCATAGGTAGGTCCCCTGGTATAGGTAGGTAGGTAGGTAGGTGTCCCCGTATAGGTAAGTAGGTGCCCCAGTAGTTAGGTAGGCATAGGTAGGTGTCCCAGTATAGATAGATATGCAGGGCCTGGTTGGCACAGTAATAAAAAATTACCAAGGTCCAGCTGCAACAGATAGGGCTCAATAATGTCAGTGTCAGTGAGCAACACACAAAAAACAAAACCACATCAGGAAAACATTAGCTCTCAAAAGAGCTGTTGAGGGGTGCTATTTTAGCAATAACAATCAGCCAGGAGAAAGCCAAGAGCCTAACTAATCTTTCCCTAGGAGAAAAAATCTGCAGCAGCACTCCCTAGTCTGTCTATTTGCAGCAGGCACACGAGTGAGTGTCATGGCCAGCGAGCCTGCCTTATTTAAGGGGGGGGGGGTGGGGCTCCAGGGCTGAGTGTAGCCTGATTGGCTACAATGTGCCTGCTGACTGTGATGCAGAGGTTCAAAGTTGACCCTCATAGTGCATTATGGGGCGAATCGAACTTCCGCAAAAGTTCGCCTGCTCTTGGCGAACGCGAACCACCGAAGTTCGCCTGGAACCGTTCGCAGGCGAACCGTTCGCTACATCTCTATTACCGAGTGCAAAGTGCCACATGCCACATGCAAACACATGCAAAGTGCCACGTGCCAAGTGCAAAGTGCCACATCACGTGCAAAGTGCCACGTGCAAAGTGCCACGTGCAAAGTGCCACGTCATGTGCAAAGTGCCACGTGCAAAGTGCCACGTCAAGTGCAAAGTGTCATGTGCAAAGTGCAACGTCACGTGCAAAGTGCAACGTCACGTGCAACGTGCCACGTGCAAAGTGCCACGTGCAAAATGCAAAGTCACGTGCAAAGTGCCACATTACGTGCAAAGTGCAAAGTGCCACATCACGTGCAAAGGGCAAAGTGCCGCATGCCACTTTGCACTTTGCACGTGGCACTTTGCACGTGACGTGGCACTTTGCACGTGGCACGTGGCACTTTGCATGTGACTTTGCACGTGGCACTTTGCATGTGACTTTGCACTTTGCACGTGGCAATTTGCACTTTGCACGTGGCACTTTGCACTTTGCACATGGCACTTTGCACTTTGCACGTGGCACTTTGCACTTTGCACTTTGCATGTGACTTTGCACTTTGCACGCGGCACTTTGCACATGACTTTGCACATGACTTTGCACATGACTTTGCACGTGGCACTTTGCACGTGGCACTTTGCACGTGTCAGGTGGCATGTGCAAAGTGCCAAATGCAAAGTGCCAAGTGCCAAATGCCAAGTGCCATGTGCCAAGTGCCAAGTTCCACATCCGGCATGCTCCTGGTAGACGTTACACCTGCTGCGGCTGCTGCTGCATTGCCCTGCTTCTGCTGTCTCTGCTGCTCCCACTGCCAGGGTGCCACAGGCTACTGCTGCTGTGCTGATACCACCTATATTTAACCCAAAACACAAATGCTGCATCAGTTTTTGGAGGTGTCTGGGCTGAAAATTGCCATGTCCCAGTAGTGCGGTTGGACTTTGGACACAATGTGAGCTGCACGACCGCTGTCTGGAACCTAGGCCTGATGTTAATTGACAGCCATTTTGGGAGGGGGGGATTTAAAGTCCCCACATCATCAATTAGTGTTCCCCTTTACAAAATAATGATGCTACATGTCTCATTTACCCTAAAAAAAATTTTTTAAAGCAATTTAAAGGGCACTTCCGGTTTTTCTATCCAGATATCCGAATCCGGCTGGATATCCGATTCGGTTCTGGATTGGAAAATTTTGAACTCAGATATCTGACCCGGATCGGATATCTGGGGATCCGGATCCGGATCCAATCCGGATTTTGAAAAGGGGTATCTGAGCACCACTGAACGTAATTATAAGTTTCACTTTTGAAACATGGAAGATTAACGTTTTCATAATTGGCGATTTCATACACATTATTTAATGATTTCTAAATGTGTAAAACATTATTTATAAACAAAATACTATACAATATTTTTATAAACGGCATTACTGCTTATCATTTACACCCTGCGCCCTTTTTTCCCGACGCCCTTTTTTGATGTACACGGGCCCCTCTGGCCCAAGGGCTCTGATGCAGTCGCAACCTCTGCACCCCCTAATACTACGCCCATGCAAAGAGGCTAGGTTGTGTTTGTACAGTGTCCTGACTGAGCATACAGTGCATCCAGTGTGCAGTGTCCATTGAGCTGCATGTCACACACAGGCACACACTCCTAGTGAATCCATGTACAGAATAAACCACAAGATCATAAGTGCTATTCTAGTTCTATTTTGATTGTGTCATATTGCAAAGCTCTGCATCTAGTGTGCAGTGTCTATTGAGCTGCACGTCACACACGGGCGCACACTCCTAGTGACTCTGTGTACACAATACACCCCAAGATCGTATTAATGCTATCTGCTAGCAAGGCTAACTAAGGCAAGGTAACAGTTTATTTATACAATCCCCAAAAAAACACTGTTTGATGACACTAGTTTACAATTTGACTCTGTCAGCAGCAGCTCCTTCAACCTCAAATCTCACACTGACAGAGATCTGAGGTTACAAGAAGCACTAGAGTGCTACAATGCAAATATTTACTTTTCATGCATAGAATGAATGCTGCTATTGGCTATAGCTGCATTCATTAATTCATTGTAAAAAGCGATCTGATTGGCTCTGTGAGCTTGAGTTCACATGCACCAAATATGGAAATAAACTTTTTAACTACCTTAATATGCCACTTAATGAATAAGTGCTCTTGCAGCAGCAATCATCCTACCTAATAAAACCTAAGTGTCTCTGCATCCTGTCCCTGTGTGTGTCTGTGCATTTGCGGTACTGCACATGTGCCACAGGGACAGCCTGGGACAGGAGCAGGAAGGGGCAGGGGGCCGGCCGGGTGGGCAGGTGTGCAGCGATGACAGACCTAGAGTCCGTTTTTAAATGGGCTAACGTCACTAGTCCGTCTGTGGATGGAGTTCGCCCAGCGCAGGAGGATGGGCACAGGGGGACGGGCGTGCGCTGGCATGTGAGCGCGGTCATGTGTGCCTCTGTGGTGCGGTCGTGCGGCCGCCTGCACTTGGGTAGGGGTTGCTGCCAAGGCTTAGTGCCCGTTTTTAAATGGACGGGCCTTTTTCTAGTTCATTATAAAAGACATTACATTGGATTTTTGAAGTTTTGTGCACATGCGGCAATCAGTACAGTTCGGTTGCTCGCTTGTGTGTGCTTGATTACGTCCAGCACTAATTTCAATGGAGGATATAGATTCTAAAGAGACTGTACAATCGACGTCCTCAAACTGTAAAGGTGGCCATACATCAGACGGCTTGGCGGCTGATCGACCATCCGATTTGATTATTATAATTGGAATCGGGTGAAAATTGGTGCCGCCAAGTGCATTCCCGATTGACAATACAAACTATTTTAGGCCGAAATTGGATGTATTAGTCGACTAGACATGCTGCAAGATGTAGTGCTGATTTGCTCAATTGTGTATGCGGCAGTAACGGCGTGCGCAGAGGTGTATCTAGAGGGGTGCAGGCATGGCTCATGCCATGGGCGCCACAGAAACATGGATGCCATGCCTGCTCCTGTATTGCGCCACTATGCTTGCCCCTGTGCTTCGCGCCATGCCTGCCCTCATGCCCCCGAGTCACTCAGACCTCAAATCCGATTAGTTCTGTTATGTGGAGAACATGGTTGCTTAATTTTTGTATGTAGGGCGCACTTGGCTTAATGTTAGAATAGAGTACAGAGAGGGAATAAGAAGAGATATTTCCAAAAAAGTAACTTTAGCAATATGCCAAGCCAAAAAACATAGGCAACTTTAACACATGCAGGCGATAAGGGTTAGTGTTTTTAGGGGGGAAGGGGGTTCTGAATGGGAAGGGGGGGGGCACAATTTCAGTGCTTGCCATAGGCTCTATATTACCCAGATACGCCCCTGGGCGTGCGATATTGGGATGAGTGACAAATGCAACAAGACCCCCAACGCTGTCCTTCCTTATATGCAATGTAACCCCCCCTCCCCCGTGCCCCACGCTATATACATTACTTGTCTGTGGCTGCCCCTTGTCCTCTGCTTCCTCTGGACACACTGCTTGCTCCATACATGAGCCCCACATGGTTTCCACAGTAACAGGGCACGTGGGCACGTATGATCTCTCTCTGATCATATTCGATTAGAGAGAAATTTGTCTCTTGTTCGAATCTGCCCATCATCACTAGGTGTATGGCTACCTTAACCTTTTGGGAACCGCCCGTAGTAAATTCTACACTTCACTTGTGGCTGACTAAGAATGATGCGGTGTAGGATTTACGATCATGCGGAAGGGAGATTAAGCTGTCATATGACAGCTGACATCTCCCCTCAGTGATCAGGAGCCATCATGATTGGCTCCTGCTCACGTGATCACTACGATCGCTGGAGGATCTTAGTGATCACTATTACAGCAATGGCGGGAGGAGGGGAAGAAGAGGATCCACTCACCTTTCTGATGTTCCCCTGGCGATCGTCGCTCCCCTCCATTCTGGCCAGCATCTCCGGTCGCTCTGACGAAAGTGTCATGTCCTGGCTTGATGATGTCATCAAGCCGTGACTCGGAATGGCAGTGCGAGTGAGGATGCCGGCCAAAGCGGAGGGGGCTAGAGCTGCTCATCGCTGGAACCTGGGAGGTGAGTAAAGGCTGCTGGCATTTTGGGGGACACCGGGCTACACAGGGGACACCATGCCCACCATGCTATACTGGGGATCCGGCTGCCTGACCCTCCCAAATGCGCCCCCCCGCATGGGTTAAGCCCCCAAAGGGTTAAGCAGTTAAACAATGTTACACAGGGGCATTAACTCTCTAGCGGTGTTGACGATTATACACGTCAATAAAAAACATGCTGTGAACAGTATTGAGGTGCATACACATCAATAATCTCCTGCACTGTATACTGTACCCTTGCTTGACACATTTTGGGAAAAAAAAGGTTATGCAAATTAATTGGATCACTTTTTGCACAGAAATCCTGGGGAAATTGAACGCCAGGGAGGTTAAGGTGTTAAACAATGGTAGACAAATTAGTGTAACAATAAACAATAGAGCAATGTAAAGATAAATAAAGCAGCATAAACATACAGTCTTTTTAGCAGAAAAATTGTGACTGTTCATGCATAGCTACTTGATATTGTTTGTGTATACGATACTGAGCTTTGTAGAAAAAACTCCTCCACTGATGCTTACTTATTGCAGCAAAGATTATCTATTGGTGCAGTTCTTGGCAAGTGTCGAATCATGTTACCTCATTCCTTATGTTTTGTACAGATAACACTAATGCTGAGTGTCACTAATTGCAGTAAGATTGACTAAAGCAGTTACTTCTCACACTTCACCACACAGAAGCTGTTGTGTAAGTATTTATTTGAGTTGTGCACTTGCCGTATGTTTTATGTTCTAACCATAATACTATACTTTGTAAATTTCTGATTAATACATCCAGGTCTCATTGTAAATCTTTCAAAGAGCAATATAGTTCTGACTTCTTTTAATTATTTATTATTATTAATTATTTATTAACAAAAGCATGCTATAATTTACAGTGTGTAGATAAATTATTTCAGAAATGGAACCCAATTGGTTCTACAGATATATTTTTGCAGATTGATATTTACATGCAATTAATCAGTGTGCAAATGATAAAACTTTTATCTGTGCTAAAAAAAAAAAAAAAAGGCGAGTTAGCTGAAAAGATGAAATTATAGTGACAAACTGTATGAGTCAGCTAAATGTCAGAGTGTTGTATTAACATGGCTAGGCTGTTTTCATAGCCAGTTTAATTGCAATACTTATTACAGTAGTACTTACAGTATATAGCACTGACATCATCTGCAGTGCTGAACAGAGTACATGGACATGTCACTTACTATCCCTCAGAGAAGCTCACAATCGTAGATCATTCTAAGGCCAATTTGTTTAGTAATCATATCCGGTCTTGAGATAGCCCAAATTGCAGGTCGAAACGATCATTGACCCTCCTCCGCACCTCTCTTATTAACTACACTAGTCACCTTAGCCCGTTTAAAAATTGGCTAGGTCTGTCATTACTACGCTGCGCACATGCGCACACATGACGCCCGACGCGCACGCCCTCGTGATGCCCGACGCCTGCGCCCCTCGCGCACACACGCCCGTCCCTTCTGGTCCCGTCCTCCGGCTCTCGCCACCGTCGGCAGTGTCTCTGCATCTTGTCCCTGCACATGCGCAGTGCTAAATAGCACTGATACAGGGATACGCAGAGACACTTGCCAATTATATACAGTATAGAGATGTGCTGAAAAGTATACAGATTTTTAATTGCTGTTTTGCCGTTATGAGGATTTTTGGACTGTTTGTGAGAAGTGTACTTTAGATAATAAGCGTGTTGCTCCTGGATCCTTTTTCTATTTGAACACACCTATTGATCTTTTGTCTCGTGTGTTATTGTGGCCTATCGTGCTGGCATAAAGGTTGCTGTGCACTTTATTATCTTTGTGATCTGCAAATTTTTAGTAAGAAGTCAATTTACTTATCTGTATGTTTTTGGGGATGTAGGAGGAAACTGGGATGAACTAAGGAAAGTCACACAGACATGGGGAGAATATACAAACTCTGTGCAGATAGTGCCCTGGCTGGCAATGCCTGGCATTCGAACCTGGGTCCCAGCACTTCAAGGCAGTGTTATCCACTATGCCACACAAAATTTTCTGTGCACCTAGAGGGGTCCATACATGGTACAATCAAATAGTTTTTGTTTTTTTCAGCCCAGACACCTCCAAAAACGTTTAGTTTTTTCATGATTTTCCTGTTTATTCACCCAAAACAGTCGAATAGAGAAGAAATTGAAAATAATCTTTTTTTCAATTGATAAAACATTTTTCATAAAAAATATGATTGGATTTGTTCATGTTGGAAAAATCAGGTTGATTGCTTTGAACAATGAATGGTGTATGGTAGGTTTGAGAAAATAATGCTATAGATCAAAATCTTATAAAAAAAATCACTGAATCGTGTGTTACATGACTAAAGGTTGTAATTGCAAAAAGGCATAGACTGGAGCGAAAGTTTTCAACTTTATTACTATAATTATTATCATTATTATTATAATTAATATCATTATTTGTATGAAAGCATGGAATCATTTTATTCAGAATTGGCAGAATTTCATGTATCCATAAACAAAAAGGTCCACAACACGCCATTATTTTTTCATTTATGGACACATCTTTCCTGCTTCTGGCATGTACGCATGAACCACCTGCATCTGAATTCTGAGAATTAGGAGGTTGTTAGCAATTCAATCACCTTGATCACATGGCATAATTTAATTTAATTAAAGTGGTATGAAATAATCACACATTTCTAGAGAAAACACAAAATTGATCCTCTTTAATGGAAGTCCGATTATAAAACGTAACCTTTAATATAGTCCAATAAAATCTCTATGAAAATTGTTTGTTTTGACACAAATCAAGATAGGATTTCACATTCTGATAGATCATATGAATTTGTCATTAAAACAGATATAATTGATCCAAAAATATACTCACACTTGAATAGATTGATTATTTACTTTCTAACATCAAATAATAAACCCCCCACCAATCCATCATGTTTCAACTCCTTAATAGGAGCCGTTGTCAGGGAAAAGAGTGCTCAGTGCTAGGGTGCTAGTGCATCAGAAAGAAAAAGCATTGTAATCACATCATATGAAAAATAACAAAATGAGAGCAATGTGCTCTCCTGCTCAGTCAGCAATCAAATCAGCCTATTTCCAGATCTGCCTTATATAGTCTATGGAAAGGGTGGTTTCTCAGAACCTCAGGACCACCCTCTTTTCAGTCTTCCCCATTGGTCCAGATGGTTTTCAATCTTTCAAGCTTGAACGCTATTGGTGGACCTATCTCACTCCATTAATCCTCAAATAAACCCTTTTTATAGATTTTTACCCCAGAAAATGTTTGAAACACTCATTGAGGGATAAGTAATCTATTCCCTCAAAAACCGCTATGCTGCTTAGTGTTTAAATACAAAAACGCTGCCCCATGCTCCTGTTCCCGTAGGAATGCACAGGACACGTCCTATTGGTCCATTTTCGGCTCTGGGTCCCTCCCCCTCAAAACCGCTCCAATCAGCGATCCTCAGTACCAACGTTGATAGCTGGTTTCTATGGGGATGACGTGATGTGGGAGGTATGCATCCTCTCTCACTCCAGATGCGCTGTCTGAGCATGCTGATGCTAGACCAATCAGCGCTCTCTATTCTCGGCTGCAAAACCCCGCCTACCCCTCTCTCACAGGTCGCGTTAGCGGCGTTTTCCTATCTCTCCTATCTTGCCGTCATGCATATTAAAATGTCACCACACACAGGAAGTTTTAGAACCACCTTGGAACGCAAGCTTTCTTCTTTCGGCTGGTATATAATTAAAGAGGAACTCCAGCCTAAACAAACATACTGTCATTAAGTTACATTAGTTATGTTAAATAAAATAGATAGGTAATATAATCTCTTACCCACACTGTTTTAAAAGAACAGACAAATGTTTGATTTCATGATGGCAGCCATCTTTTTGGTTGAAAGGAGGTGACAGGGAGCATGAGACACAGTTCCAACTGTCCTGTGTCCTGAGCACCTCTCCCAGTTGCTAGGCAACGTGAATAACAACACATGAAATCCCATCATGCTCTGCACAGCATCAGGGAAAAAAAGCAAAAGAAAAACAAAGTTCTGATGCTGTAAAACTGTTAAAGCCTTTTCAGTTCTGCTGAGTAGATTTTTAGTCCGGAGGTTCACTTTAAGCTTAAAGCGAATCACTGTCCACTTATATATATTATTTATACAAATTTGTTCTTGCTCCAATGGTCTGAGTCTGATGTGCAGAGATCCACTCTGGAGTCAAGAGTGCTTAGTATAAACTTCTCAAGATCCGCACCGTCAAAGTATATCTAAGTATATCAAAGTATATTAAGTTGCAAAACTAAAACATGATAAAGCAATGTGGGTCATAGATGGATGATGCACAGGTGTTTCGGACTTGCCCAGTCCTTTCTCAGATCTTCCTAGACCCACACTGACCATCCTCTGTTAAAATCATGTTTAAATATCATTGAGGACCACATAGAGAACTATCTACTTAAACAGTCTGCATATGTATGAGATCAGTTTCACCAATCAGGTGATCCCTAGAGGATGCCACTAGCCAGTCCAAATGCAGCAGAGCGGAGAGCGATAAAAAACTGCAGTAAACATTGCTACAAAGTTAAGACACTCACCTATCCCCTCTCACAGTCTACACTGTAATGAGAAAAAGAGATTCCGTTCACTGTGTCCATAATAACAAATGTGGAATATAAACTGCAAAAAATGCTCCTAAGTGGGGTGGGTCTGCCGTCTCCAACCAATCAAGCCCTGGCCGACAGCGTCCGCCATAGAGCAAGAGACTCAGTAGCCAATAAACAGCAAGTGGCTGGGTACTGCCCAGTGTTGCTAACTCATCCCTTTAATTACTGACACATCTAAGTTATACAGGTTCTGGGGCTATTTGCACATAATCAGTGCCTTAACTGCATCTACCTAGCCACAAAACCTGTATAATTCATATGTGTCAGTAATTAAAGGGATGAGTTGGCAACACTGGTACTGCCGGGCAATAGACAAAGCGCCGACAACGTCCGCAAGAAAGCACCTGGCTCAGCGGAGGGTAGGCTCATAGCAGCCAATCAGGAAATCGCCGACCACGTCCAGCATGTGGACTAGTGGGTGGTGCACAAAAGGTGTCCAATCACAAGACCGCCGACACCGTCCGCCGCACAGCATGCAGTGTCCATAGAATGCGACGTAAAAGGCGCATGACGTCTTAAGAACAAAGTTGTCGCACTGGCCAATCATTGAAGGGCCGACAGCGTCCGCTTGTAAATAAAGTCCCCACGTATCTAGGAGACTCAATAAATAAACAAAAACACGCAGCTAATTAGAGGAGAACATAACAGACACCCCCAAACGCTGCACGCTATCAGCAAAAAGATATACAATTACCAAGTATTGGCTACAGCATCCTCCAGCGATGTACCCCTGATAAAACAGAAAAAAACAAAATAACTGTTATAAATCAATCACAACATATGAAAATAAAAATATAATAAAATAAGCAAGTTTAGATCAACACAGTAAGGTCATAGTCTCTATTAAGGCCTCTGGGTTCTAAGGTATCAAGCTTTTTAATCCAGTAGTTCTCTCTAAGTGCTAATGTTTTATGTCGATCACCCCCTCTCTGTGGTATTGGTATTCCCTCTATGACCTGTACCCGTAGTTGAGAACTGTGGCCTTTCCTGCAGAAGTGATCCGAGACAGATAGTTCACGATTCTGATTTCTAATATTTGATTTATGGGAGGACATTCTATCTTTATATGGTTGTGTAGTCTTCCCCACATAACACAGTCCGCAGGGACATTTAGTAAATAGATCACAAATTTGGAGTCGCAAGTATACATACCCCTGATCTTATATTTCGTCCCTCGGCTGGGGTGGGTAAAACTATCTCCTTTTGCAATATAACTACATAAATCACACCCCATACAAGGAAAAGTGCCAAATCTCCTCATGGTATCCACCTCAGTGGGGCCCAGGTCATTATGGACTAGTTTATCTCTCAGGGAGGGGGCTTTTTTGAAGGACATAATACCAGTAGACCTTGTAGTGAACATTCCCTCTTACGATCTATCGGAGGTGGACCATCGTGTGCTCAATCTAGGACTATCCTTCTGTCCAAGCAATTTTCCTGACTTTTTTCTACCGGACTTGGAATTGACAAGATTTTTCAGATTTTTGAAACTAAAACAATTTTTTTTCGAACAACCATTTTTTTGCTCAAACACAAGGACAGACCAATGATTGCTTACAAATGAAAGATTGGGGACTTAGAAATTCCAGTCAGTTTACATCACCTACTCATGGGGTTATTAGTACCTATATTGAACAAGTTAATAAAGATATTCACCTCTTACAGGCCAATTTTGAAGCTAACAAATGTGAACATGTTACTAACAACCTGTAACGATTGTGGAATTCTCTCCGTGATCAGCGCACAAGACGTGCGCTGACACTGCGGAAATCCTCCACAAGCGTATAATTTGAGGGAACCCAGCAAAAGGTGCAATGCACCTGTAGAGGGAAATTCCTGTCGGCAGGTGGAGCTGTGGAGTACAGAGGAACAGGTCCTCTGCCCTGCCACAGACGCCTGACAGGAATTGCACGAAGGGAAGAAACGCAGGGCAAGATAGCCCTGAAAGAGAGAGACCAAAGCGACAGAGGGTATGTGTGTCCACCAATCTAGTCGCCACCCTGCGACGGCGGACACACAACCAGGAAGATAAAGTGAGAAGGCAATCACCAGAGATGGCGGTTGCTAACAGCGACACAAGACCGAATAAGCACAGATGAGGAATGTATGTATGTCCACCAATCTAGCCGCCAACCTGCGACGGCGGACACACAACAGAGGAAACCAAGTGAGTAAGCAATCGCAAGAGAAGCGATTGCGAAAGAGAATGAGCACAGGGATAGAATGTATGTATGTGCCCCAATCTAGTCGCCAACCCGCAACAGTGCACACACAACAGCAGATATGAAGTAGGAACGCAATCGCGAGAGAGGCGGTTGCCAGAGGTGACACAAGGCTACAGCAAGGCAGAGCACGAGAGTAGCAAAGGCACAGCAAATCATACAATGAGAAGATAAGGAAAATAACAAACGCTAACTAAACGCGAACACCGCACTCATTCGCAACAGCAAACACGTTTTCTGCGTGGTCTCCGCGTGATAAGCACAACAGAGACAAGCATGCCTAACTAACCACCGACAGACAAACATGAAACAGAGGACTCGAGCGCTTGCTTAACGGTTACCTCACCGAGCCTCCAGCAAGCGTTCGTAGCAGACAAGACAGATACACGAAAACAGGAGTAAGTGAGAGACACGATCCACTGCTCTTTCCGCCAGAATGAGTGTGATCCAAGAATAGAAACAGAGCGAGCTGGATCCACTGCTCTTTCCGCGCAAGAGCAAGTGTGATCCAAGCACAGCAAGAGAGTTGCAGACCAGAAGGATCCACAGCACTAGCGCAAGGCGAGTGCGATCCAGGCAAGACAGATCAGAAGGGGCTACCAGTAACAACCGCTGTTCCGGTTAGCACCCAGACACACAGAACGATCTCCTGTCGACCACCGCTGGGACAGGACAATCGTAACAGACAAACAAACAGATATTAGTACATAGCAAGGAAATGAGCAGCGCTACTTAAAAACAGACTAGTGCCTACCTGCAAAAGAGTGCAAGCCCCACTTGTGGGGTCGAATACACACCGAGCATACACATGACCTGTCTACCACTAGAGGAGGATGTTGGTTTCCATTAACAGCTTGCATGCAACCTATTAAGTACTCGTCCCTCCCACTGCGAAGAAGTCAATCCTCCATTTGAGGGGCCTAACACTAACTAAATCCTAACCTATGTATATGCATAGCCTGGGTGCGGCTAATCAAATAAAATCGAAAATTAAAAATTGCGCAAAAGGTCGATCAGCGCAACACCAGGCCGCCTCCGAATGGCCTCCATCAGAGATGCGCTGAGCCCCCCCAGGAACTACAAACGCACCTTGAACCCAAACAGAAGCTCTGCATATACACCAAAAGCATGGCTGTTAAGTGGGAGCAGCTGACCAAAAACGAATTACATTAGTACATAGCAAAGTTCTGTTTTTAAGTAGCACTGCTCATTTCCTTGCTATGTACTAATGTAATTCGTTTTTGGGCAGCTGCTCCCACTTAACAGCCATGCTTTTGGTGTATATGCAGAGCTTCTGTTTGGGTTCAAGGTGTATTTGTAGTTCCTGGGGGGGGCTCAGCCCATCTCTGATGGAGGCCATTCGGAGGCGGCCTGGTGTTGCGCTGATCCACCTTTTGTGCAATTTTAAACAAACAGATATGCAATCCTAACTGCACTAGGGAACCTGCCTAGTGCAGTCCCAGGAATTACTCTAGGCTAATCTTTAAACAATAAGCAAGGCTGACACTCCAGGAGTGTTTCACAGGACAAACCCTTATGACCAGCCAAGGTCTGTGATATTACATGGTATTTATAGTACAAACCTCCAGAGGATGTGGCTAGGAAATTTGCATGACAAACGTATGCAAATTCCTCAGCAGCAGCAAGCTGCAAAACAGACAAAAGGTCTCTCTTCCAGAGACCTGCAGAATGCAGACCTGAACAGTGGTCAAAAAACTGCCTGCCTGCGCAGGCAGCTGAGCGGATCATTGCACGACCTTTCTCCACAGGAACACAAGGCCTTATCCACATTGTCCAATAATAAATGTATTAATATATGTGCAGCAGATAAAGGTGGAGCAGTTGTCATTATGGACAGAGCTAAATATAGGGGTGAAATTTTGAGACAGCTAGCGGATGAGGAAGTTTATGAGAAATTAACATGTGATCCTACCCCTGGTCTTCAGCATCAGGTTGAGAAGATCTGACTGATGCTGAGGAGGGGGGTATTATCAATAGGGATTTGAAAATATTTTTGGGAAAAACTTCCCCAAGAATCCCTATTTTGAATATACTTCCAAAAATACATAGGGGACTCTGTGATCCCCCTGGACACCCTATTGTATCAGGGATTGATTCTATTTTTTCGAATATTGCCGTATTTTTGGATAAGATACTGAGGCCTATGGTAGCGAATTTATATTCGTACCTGAGAGATACTCAACATTTTTTGGAGATTATCTCAAATGTTGACAATGTGGACGATGAGACTTGGTTGGTCACAATGGACATGAGTAGTCTGTATACTGCCATACCCCATTAGGGGGGTCTGGAGGCAGTAGATTTTTATCTGATGCTGTGTACAGACCTTGATAACCAGCAGAAAAAAATTGTGATGATGCTTCTTGAATTTATCTTGAGGAACGGCGATGGGCTTGAACGTGGCCCCTTCCTATGCTAATCTCTTCATGGGATTATATGAGGAGGCTTTTGTATACTCCGGTGGCCTGTTTTGTAAGCATGCACTACAATGGCAACATTTTATTGATGATATTTTTGTGCTATGGAGGGGGCCACGTTCAAGCCTTGATGCCTTTATTGATGAATTACACAATAAATGTCCTACCATTGTGCTCACGGCCCATTGTGACCAGTCAAGGATTCATTTTCTTGATACTTGGGTAATTAAAAGGGATGGTTGGTTGATCACTGATCTTTTTACCAAACCCACTGATAAAAATTCCATTCTACATTTTTCTAGCTTCCATCCCCCTCATTTGAGATTTAACCACACTAAGACCATACTGCAGAACCAGTGTTTTATGGGTCACTTTACTGTTATTGAGCTACCTCAGCCCGACCATAGGGGCTGGAAATCCGCCATGGCCTGCAAGCACGCCAACGTGTGCACATTAGCACGGCGACCATTACACAAAGATTGCAGCCGAAAGGAATGAATAACGTTTAAGTCCTGAGAGTCTCAACTATTAACAACTCTTTGCGGTGCGTTAAAAGCTGAGTTTGGTCTGTCAGAGTTTGGTCTGACATTGTGAAGTGGGCATAGCCCTTACATTACCACTCTGGACATTTTAACGCAGCTCTTTTCCTCAAATGTGGGAATGTACTGTGATTTCTGCCCTTTAGGGATTAAAAGCTGAATCTGTGTCAACTTTGTAATTTTTGGTAGGACTTTGGCATGGATCAACCATCCGGCATGCCCCTTTCCAGGTGTTAGACCCTTTGAAACAAGTTTTCCATCACTTTTGTGGCCGGAAAGAGTCCCTGTATGTTTGTAAATCGCCTACCCATTGAAATCTATGGCGGTTCACCCGATTCGTGTAAATCCGAACTTTTCTGGAATTTCGCGTTCACCGACATCTCCATTGGTGCAGTACAATTTTGAATGATTGCACCGCAGACAACTAAGTCACACCACGCTCGGTAATACCACAGTGTGACCAAACAAAAGAAAATCAGTAAGGCATACTTTCCACTGAAAATTTGCTTTATTTCTGGGGTTACTGCACAAGTTAGCTGGTAACGCACTGCATTCATCACGATACTGTGGTAAGCCCCACTGCACCATGATGCACCACTACTTCTGCCATGGGATGCAATGGTTTTTGGAAATGCAATATACTGCCCCAAATGTTAAAAGGCCCTAAATATAAATATTGTACATAGAATTATAGGGTTATGCCCGCTTCACACTGACAGACCAAACGCTGCGCTTACCGAGATTGAGCGCTAACAGGTCTGTAAGGCCCTTTGGTGTGTGGGCGCTGCATGCGTGCTCAACTGAGGCAGACTGGCTCAGTGTACAGCTGAATTTTTTTTTTTTTGGGCCTATTTGTGAAAGTTATTGATAAAAAATTATTTTGAAAGTTATTTATGTATAGATTTGTTTTTTTTATACCAAATTAAGAAATACAAATGTATTTATAAGAATACAACATTTCAAGGTAACATTTATATAATTTCAATGATAATGTTCAAAAAATGTGAAGTCAGCAGGTGTCAGACTGGCAGCAGCCCTGCCTGCCATTCGTGATGGGGGTGATGTCACTGATGTGGTGCTGTCACCCAACTCCAATGCAGAGTCACGCAGTGGATGCTTGCCGCCAGTTGCCATTGGTGTTCAGTGGGTGGCAGGCTGACAGCAGGCCTGCCTGCCATTCCTGGTGGTGGTGCCACCAATTCCACTGCAGCGTAGAGCCACGCAGTGGAGGCTTGCAAGCAATGAAATGCAGGCTAGCTGAAACTCCATCAAGGTGTCTGAAGAACGAAGAATGAGAAAGGAGGGTGGTGGTGGTGGCTGGTATACGTGAACTGGCACCCTCCATTTTTGTAGTTTACCTTGTTTACAAAGATAATTATGAAAATTTTTAAAATATGTTAAATTATGAAAATTGAAAAAATATGTTAATTATGATGATAAAAATTGAAAAAATACTTTTTTTTATTGATTGATTGAAAATTCAACATTTTTTTATACAATTCTACAATGGTTTTTTTTTTTTCCTGATATGTTACTTTGATATCTGTGGTAATTATTCCAGAGCTAATACCCAGGCTTGCTCTCCAGGACTCCCGAATGCAAATTTACCCGAATTATTCGGGTAGATTTCAGCGTTCCCGAAGTCAAAGCCGAAGCCGAATGCGCCGGACCCGAAGCCGAAGGCGGGCGAATGTGCGCATTTGAATTCGGCCAGATGACGCGTTGGGTTCGGCTTCGGGGTTCGGGAGTGACGCGGGCCAATCAGAATTCCTCCAGCGAGTCCCTGGCAACGCTAGCAACCAATCAGAGGAGGGGAGCCTGGCCCTCCCCTCCTCTATATAAGGCGGCGGCCATTTTGCGGAGCTACGCACTTGTGTGACTGAGCTGGTACTGAGAGCATCTCCAGTGCTGTGCTGCGTGTCTGATCAAGTGTAATCTGTGCTAAACCTAGCGTTTTGCTTCCTAAACACCTCCTAAACACATTCATTGTACTGTTATATAGATAGATAGTAATTTGATTGTTTTTAGTCAGCTAGTGTGTACTGTATACTGTGCTAGGCTAGTGTTAGTCTGTGTGCAGGCTAGGCCTGCTAGAATAGGGCAGCCTTAGCCTACTACTAGCTTAGGTAGGTTAGGGATTCTAGTTAGTTGTGTACTATAGTAGTTTAGTTAAATTGTACTGTCGCTGTTTGCTGTAGTCTGTTAGTTTATAGCTTCAGTACTGTTAGTTAATACTAGTTAGTTACTGATTAACTGTGTACAGGCCAGCATCCCTTGTTGTCACCTGCTGTGTGACTGACATTTGCCACTGCACCCTGTTGATTGCGTCTGACCGTGTGTGGCCGACCGATTGTAATTTGTCACCCACTGTCTGGCAGTTAGTTATATTGTTTACTGTTTAGTACAGCAGGTGTTTAATAGTTACTACCTGCGCGTACAACCGTACTACTACTAGGTAGCTGGTAGTCTTCCACTACTACTACCACCACCCACCCCTTCATTTAATTTTTTTCGTTTGTTACTGTGTGATTTATTACCTTTCTGTAGTAAATTGTTACATTCGCCGGCCAGCATCCCTTGTTGTCACCTGCTGTGACTGTCATTTCCCGGCGCACCCTATTGATTGCGTCTGACCGTGTGTGACCGACCGACTGTAATTGGTCACCCACTGACTGGCAGTTAGTTATATTGTTTACTGTTTAGTACAGCAGGCGTTTAATAGTTACTACCTGCGCGTACAACCGTACTACTACTAGGTAGTTGGTAGTCTTACACTACTACTACCACCACCTTTTTTTTCATTAGTTACTGTGTCGCAGAGGTGGCCATCTCCTCAAGCTGAGTACCTCGTGCCTGTCGACCCACTTAGAGACCAGGCATTTTGAGGATTTTTGTGAGTATGAGAAGCTGATGCAAAGTGGCGCAGGCAGTGGTCAAAGCCAGAGAGCCACTGCACAGATTGCAGCAGCAGCATCCCACCCAGCAGCAGCAGCAGGAGCACAGCAGCAGCAGCAACTCACTCCTCCCCCCCCCCCCCAGGCAGCCAGTCCTCAGTTGCCTCATCAGCTCCCTCCACAGTGGCCTCCTCATCCTCCCGCACAGGCAAACGCCGCCAGACCCTGCTCAGCGAGTCCTTTCCCGGTGTGACCAAGGTGTTGCCTCCCGCTCACAGGCGCATCCGGGGTGCTGAACGGGTTGCTTGCCCGGGCCATGTGCTCCCATCTCCTGCCATATTCCTTCGTGCAGGAGGGGAGTGACATGAGAGCGCCCAAGCCCCCAGCCGCCACTACTTCTCCCGCACGGCGATCCCAGCACTGCACCGGTTTGCCATGGCGAACGTGGGCCGCGCACTCGATCACGCTGTGAGTGCGTGGATCCACATAACCATGGATTCATGGAGCAGTAATTTTGGGACAGAACGCTATCCTTTACGGCACACTGGGTCAGCCTGGTGGAAAGCCCAAGTGAGGAAGCAGCAGGTCCACCCTCGGGCGCATCAGCAGCGGCACCAGTTGCCCACTATGTGGTGCCACCACGCGGGGTCAGGGGAGAAGCAGTAGCTCCCGCCGCCAAGTGACAACGCAACAGCAGCGTGAAGGCCCGCCACTGCCAAGTGCTGCTGGAGATGGTGAGCCTGGGGAAGAACAGTCTGTCAGCAGCCAACGTGCTCTGCTACATGAGGGAGCAGGAGAAGACGTGGCTGACCCCCAGAGGCCTCCGAGTCGGATTGGTGGTGTCCGACAATGCCGCCAACCTGCTGGCTGCCATCAGCAGGGGACACTTATCCCACATCCCCTGCTTGGCCCACGTCTTGAACCTGGTGGTGCAGAAGTTCCTGCCCACCTACCAGGGGATGGAGGAGCTGTTGGAAGCAGGGCGGAAAATTGTGCGCACTTTCCGCTGCTCAGCTGCTGCTGCATCAAAGCTGGCAGAGATCCAGCAGCGCAAGGGCCTGCCACCACACCGCCTTATAGCTATACTTTTGTATAAAAAAAAAATTCTGAGGTGTCTGGGTTGAAAACTGTGCTGTCCCAGTTGTGCATTGGGCACAATGTGGGCTGCACGACTGCTGTCCGGAACCTCATCCTGCTCTTTGGTGTTTATTTTCAGCCATGGTACCAACGCTAGGTACCATTGGCCTGTGACATTGCTTGCTGCCATACGTCACTACTCCTCCTCCTCCTGCTGCTGCTGCTATAGTTATCCTCCTGCCTGTCTGTGTTCCCACCGCCAGGGTCCACAGAATTATGCGCTGCTGCCATGCGCTACTAGCTATTACGCCACTAGAATAGCTATACTGTTGTATAAAAAAAAATTCTGAGGTGTCTGGGTTGAAAACTGTGCTGTCCCAGTTGTGCATTGGGCACAATGTGGGCTGCACGACTGCTGTCTGGAACCTCCTCCTGCTCTTTGGTGTTTATTTTCAGCCATGGTACCAATGCTAGGTACCATTGGCCTGTGACATTGCCTGCGGCCATACGTCACTACTCCTCTCCTCCTCCTCCTGCTGCTGCTATAATTATCCTCCTGCCTGTCTGTGTTCCCACCGCCAGGGTCCACACATTGCCTCCTGCCATTCGCCACTCCTCCTCCTCCTGCTGAGTTTATCCTCCTGCCTGTCTGTGTTCCCACCGCCAGGGTCCACAGAATTATGCGCTGCTGCCATGCACAACTAGCTATTACGCCACTACAATAGCTATGCTGGTGTTGAAGATAACATTTTACAACAGTACAGTTCTGTAAGGGAAAAAACAAAGAATGTTGGTGGTGGACGGTGAAGAAGAATAACCATGTGAAGAAGAAGAATCAGGTGAAGAAGTAGTAGAAGAGGAAGAAGAACCAGGTGAAGAAGAAGAACCAGATGATGAAGAAGAAGTCGAACAAGGTGAAGAAGAAGAAAAAGAAGAACCAGGTGAAGAAGAAGAAGAAGAAGAGCCAGGTGAAGAAGAGAAGAACCAGGTGAAGAAGAACCAGATGATGTTGACGAAGAATAAGAAGATGAAGAAGAACCAGGTGAAGAAGAAGTAGAGAAGAACCAGGTGAAGAAGAAGAAGAACCAGGTGAAGAAGAAGAGAAGAACCAGGTGAAGAAGAAGAAGAGAAGAACCAGGTGAAGAAGAAGAAGAGAAGAACCAGGTGAAGATGAAGAAGAGAAGAACCAGGTGAAGATGAAGAAGAGAAGAACCAGGTGAAGATGAAGAAGAGAAGAACCAGGTGAAGAAGAAGAAGAGAAGAACAAGGTGAAGAAGATGATGATGATGATGATGAAGAAGGAGAATAAGAAGACGAAGAAGAACCAGGTGAAGAAGAAGATGAAAAAACAATTGAAGATGAATCAGGTGAAGAAGAAGAAGAAATTAAAGAACCAGGTGCCAGTGAAGAAGAAGATGATGAAGATGATAGTAATGAATGATTGATGACGAGAAACAAAAAGAGGGTAAAACAGAAAAAGAAGATGGTGAAGAAAAAGATGGAGAGAAAAAAAAAGAAGACGGTGACGATGAATAAACAAGAAATGCTGAAAAAAAGAGTTCTCCATCACATTTTTCTTTTTTTTTTATATTAGACCTATTTACATGTGATTTCCCTTTAAAAAAAAAAAAAAAACCCATCCGAATTCACGAACACGAATTTTTCCCGCATTTTTTTATGCAACCACCTCATATTAATGAAGCTACAGAACTGCGATTACTACAGCAGATTGAAAAAGCTGCAAGTAAAAATGAGGTCATAGTTATGGGCGACTTCAACTTTCCAGACATTGACCGGGGTATTGAGGCTACCCATTCTGGTAAAAGCAGCAGATTTCTGGCAGCACTACAGGACAATTACTTGACTCAAATGGTAACGGAACCAACTAGGGGGAATGTGTTACTGGATCTGATCATTTCTAATAGACCAGATAATGTATCAAATGCGCAGGGTCAAGAACATTTGGGAAATAGTGATCACAACATGATAACAAACAGGAATGTTTCTGCACAGCCGTGTCAGCAATGTGTGCTAGGTCACAAGAAACTGCTCAATAGATCAAGGAGGGGTAATGACCATATACAGCACCACAAGCAAATGTCTAAAGATTAGTCAAAGTTTATTAAATATCACAACACTATATAGTCATAAAACATAATTAAAAACAAAACCTGTTGGTTGGTCATCCTCAAAAATGAATAATAAGCTCCAATATATAGTAACTTATCAAGTAAAATATATATATATATATATATATAATCATATGTGGTGCTCAATATTTAAGCAACCAAAATGATACAACCCGGGTTCAATAGGCTCAAATAACATAAGCAGTGCAATGTGCAATAACAGTGGATAAGGCAAGGATTATACCAAGCAAACAACATGAATGATTAAACACAATAATAGACAAAGTGCATAGTGCATGACCAGGAAGTCAATATGTGAGATGAAGAAAGTGCTGAGTATGATGCTGGGACTGCAAAGGCATGTGCAGGGAGGAGAGCGCTTACGTGACCCAGGAGGATGAATAGGAGGTGACCAGCAAGGAAGGACTCCCCCGGCAGACGACTCAACCGGTATCGCGGCAGTCACGCCGCTTTATCAAGAGAGGGGGATCCGGCCGGATCCGGGGGGCGTCACTCCTTGCTGGTCACCTCTTATTCATCCTCCTGGGTCACGTAAGCGCTCTCCTCCCTGGACATGCCTTTGCAGTCCCAGCATCATACTCAGCACTTTATTCATCTCACATATCTATATATATATATTTTACTTGATAAGTTACTATATATTGGAGCTTATTATTCATTTTTGAGGATGACCAACCAGCAGGTTTTGTTTTTAATTGTGTTTTATGACTATAAAGTGTTGTGATATTTAATTAATAAACTTTGACTAATCTTTAGACATTTGCTTGTGGTGCTGTATATACACAACATGATAACGTTTGATCTGGTGACTGATAGACCACGGGGCAGCGGGACCACTAAAACTATGAATTTTAGGAAAAAAAAGTTCAATCAAATTAGGCAGGCACTAAGTTTGGTGAACTTGTACTACAAGGGGAAGACACTGAAGGGAAATGGCAAGCTTTTAAACTTATTCTCAATCAATATTGTAGTATGTATATCCCATATGGAAACAAAATGTCTAGGAATAAAAAAAGGCCTCTATGGATGAATAGAAAGGTTAGGGATAAAATGAAGAGGAAAAATAATGCCTATAAGGTCCTAAAACAGGAGGGGACCGAGGCTGCACTAAGCAATTATAAGGAGTGCAATAAAAAATTGTAAAAAAGAAATTAGGCTGGCAAAGATCGAAGCTGAAAATCAAATCGCTAGGGATATCAAATCTAACCCCAAAAAGTTTTACAAGTACATCAACTCTAAAAAAAGAAAGGTTGACTGTATAGGACTCCTAAAGGATGAGGGTGGGAACTCAATGGTGGATGACCAAGGTAAGGCAGCGTTATTAAATGCTTTCTTTGTTTCTGTCTTCACAAAGGAAACAGCACTGTTGCAAATTACAGAGGCAGAAGAATCTCAATCTTCTAACTGTAATATTAAATACTTAACGCAGGAAGAAGTGAAGGCAAGACTAAATAAATTAAAAATAGACAAGGCACCTGGCCCGGATGGCATGCATCCTCGAGTCCTAAGGGAATTAAGTTCAGTTATAGATAAACCCCTTTATCTTATCTTTTGTGACTCTCTTTCAACTGGCAGAGTCCCAGTGGATTGGCGTACAGCCCACGTTTTCCCATTATTTAAGAAGGGCAAAAAATCAGATCCTGGAAATTATAGACCTGTAAGCTTAGCATCAGTTGTATGCAAACTATTTGAGGGGTTACTAAGAGATACTATACATTACTTCATAGTAGAAAATAATCTTATTTCTCAGCATCAACATGGGTTTACTAAAGACAGGTCCTGTTTGACTAGCATGCTCAGTTTTTATGAGGTAGTGAATGCTAATATGGATATTGGGAATGCTGTAGATATGATATACTTGGACTTTGCAAAGGCCTTTGACACTGTTCCCCATAAAAGTCTGGTGCAAAAGTTGAGGATGCAAGGACTGGGGAAGAGTCTGTGTGCATGGATAGGGAACTGGCTGATGGACAGAAAACAAAGAGTTGTGGTCAATAGATCGTACTCAAAATGGGAGACTGTTAGCAGTGGGATCCCACAGGGGTCTGTACTGGGTCCAGTGCTCTTCAATTTATTTATTAATGACCTAGTAGATGCAGTAGTGAGCAATGTTGCTATTTTTGCAGATGATACAAAATTGTGCAGAATCATCAACTCTCAGGAAGATAGTGTCATATTGCAACAGGATCTGGATAGGATGGCTATATGGGCACATAAATAGCAGATGAAATTCAATGTTGAAAAATGTAAAGTCATGCATTTTGGTCATACCAATGTTCTAGCACCATACAAAATAAATGGGATACAGTTGGGGACATCAAACTTGGAGAAAGACTTAGGAGTACTCATCAACAACAAGTTAAATAATCGTACTCAATGCCAAGCCGCTGCAGCTAAAGCTAACAAAATTTTGGGATGCATTAAAAGGGAAATGAAAACTCGAGATGCGAGCATAATATTGCCCCTGTTTAACTCTCTAGTAAGGCCACATCTGGAATATGGAATTCAGTTCTGGGCACCACATTACAAAAAAGATATTGCAGTTTTAAAGCAGGTGCAGAGACCAGCAACAAAATTGATACGTGGGATGGAAGGTCTCGCTTACCAAGAAAGGTTAGATAAACTGGGTTTATTTAGTCTAGAGAAAAGACACCTTAGAGGAGATCTAATTAACATGTATAAATACATCAGAGGGCAATATAATAGCTTGGCGGATGAGCTTTTTTGTCCCTAGGCCTTCTCAAAGGACTAGAGGACATGATCTGCGCATGGAGGAAAAACGTTTTAGCCACTTATTTAGGAAAGGGTTCTTTACAGTAAGAGTGATTAAGATGTGGAATGCATTGCCACAGGAAGTCGTTATGGCAAACTCTATACCTGCATTTAAAGGGGGCTTAGATGCTTTCCTTGGGTTGAATGAAATCCATGGCTACAATTACTTCGTAATCCTAATGATGTTCATCCAGGGATTTTATCTGATTGCCATCTGGAGTCGGGAAGGAATTTTTCCCTTTTGGGGCCAATTGGACCATGCCTTGTAAGGGTTTTTTCTCCTTCCTCTGGATCAACAGGGATATGTGAGTGAGCAGGCTGGAGTTGTACTTTGTACTGGTTGAACTCGATGGACGTATGTCTTTTTTTCAACCAAAATAACTATGTAACTATATATATACTTATTCTGGGGACATATACCCCTGCCTACATATACTGGGGACATATACCCCCTGGCTACATATACTGGGCACATATACCCCCTGGCTACATTTACTGGGCACATATACCCCCTGACTACATATACTGGGCACATATACCCCCTGGCTAGATAGATATACTGGGCACATATACCCCCTGACTACATATACTGGGCACATATACCCCTGCCTACATATACTGGGCACATATACCCCCTGGCTACATATACTGGACACATATACCTCTGGCTACATATACTGGGCACATATACCCCCTGACTACATATACTGGGCACATATACCCCCTGGCTACATATACTGGGCACATATACCCCCTGGCTACATATACTGGGCACATATACCCCCTGGCTACATATACTGGGCACATATACCCCCTGACTACATATACTGGGCACATATACCCCCTGGCTACATATACTGGGCACATATACCTCTGGCTACATATACTGGGCACATATACCCCCTGACTACATATACTGGGCACATATACCCCCTGACTACATATACTGGGCACATATACCCCCTGGCTACATATACTGGGCACATATACCCCCTGGCTACATATACTGGGCACATATACCCCCTGGCTTCATATACTGGGCACATATACCCCCTGATTACAAATATTGGGCACATATACCCCTGGCTACATATACTGGGCACATATACCCCTGACTACATATACTGGGCACATATACCCCTGCCTACATATACTGGGGACATATACACCTGCCCTGCCTACATATTCTGGGCACATATACCCCTGACTACATATACTGGGCACATATACCCCGGACTACATATACTGGGCACATATACCCCCTGACTACATATACTGGGCACATATACACCTGCCTACATATACTGGGGCACATATACCCCTGGCTACATATACTGGGGCACATATACCCCTGGCTACATATACTGGGGACACATACCCCTGGCTTCATATACTGGGGACACACACCCCTGGCTACATATACTGGGCACATATACCCCTGGCTACATATACTGGGACATATACCCCTGACTACATGTACTGGCACATATACCCTTGGCTACATATACTGGGCACGTATACCCCTGGCTACATATACTGGGGACATATACCTCTGGCTACATATACTAGGCACATATACCTCTGGCTACATATACTGGGACTACTATACTCATGGCTACTTATACTGGGGACACCTATAGACCTGGCTACCTATGCTGAGGGTACCTATTTTGGGGGAACTGCTGTCAGATTATCTGCATTTTTTTGGAACCGCTGTTATATATTTTGGGGAACAGCTGCCAGATTATGTGTATGTTAGGGGAACGTCTGCTGCCAGATTACGCATATTTTGGGGAACTGCTGCCAGATTGTGTATGTTTGGGGGACCACTGCTGCCAGATTATATGTATGTTGGGTTTTACGTGTATTTTGGGTGATCCGCTGCCAGGTTTCGCGTATTTTGGGGAACTGCTTCCAAATTATGTGTATGTTGGGGGAACTGCTGCTGCCACATTGTCTATTTTGAGGGAACCACTGCCATATTATCTGTGTTTTGGAGGAACTTCTACCAGATTATGAGTCTTTTTGGTGAAATGCTGTCAGATTGCATCTATTTTGGGGGGAGACACTACGGCAGAGCTCAAACTTCCCGGCAGACCTTTTACATCACTGCTAAGGTCATGTATATTTGGCCCCACCCATGACCACGCCCACATTATGCTTGACCACGCCCATTTTTGTCGCGCCGCGTGTAGCGTGGCACAGGGTTTTTCGAGGTGAGTCCACTCACTTCTTTTCCCAGGACTAGACCCCTGGGTAAAACTGTGCTTGTGCTTTTTTTATGTGGCACACAATTCGATATTACTGTAAGTAGGCACGTGTGCAGCTCTGTGCCAGTGTGCTGTCTGTGCACTAACACACAGACACTGAGAAATGCTGCAACACTTAAGACACAATTTAGTGATAATAACAGAGGCCCTGCAGCAGTTGTGAAAAAAAAGGTGCTTTAATATGACTCACAATTCGATATCAGAGTAAGTGGGCCCGTGTGTGGCTTTGTGCCAGTGTGATGTCTGTGCACTAACACACAGGTACTGAGAATATGCACCAACACTTCAAACACAATTTAGTGATAATTACACAGACCCTGCAGCAGTGGTGGAAAAAAAAGGTGCTTTTATATGGCACACAATTCGATATCAGAGTAAGTTGGCACGTGTGTGGCTCTGTGCTGTCTGACTTGGGCTACTTATAAGGCGGGGCTGGCTATAATTTGGTGGGTGGTGCACGATGTGATGTAATTTTACTGTATATATGTATAGCACTCTTTGAAAAAGCCGTGAGGTGAAACATGTCAGAGGACCAGTATACAATACTATGTATATAGCACCAGCACTTTGTTTGTATGTCTCTCATATGTTAGTGTACACAGGTTGGATGGCTTCACCTTTGGTACTCCTGTGGTAGTCTGTACGTCTGTATCCCGGGAGTACCACACCTCCACCTGTGTTCAATTGTGGGTGCCCTGTTTGTCCCTCAATTGTGGAATAGCGACACCACATCCATACATATGGAGAATGTTGGGGGATAAGCAAAGACCTCCACAATATACGTAGGTTCATGCTACATGATACAGGACCCCATTGAGGTATACTGACCACGTATGCCCTCCTTGATGCAATAGTTCAAACACAATACAGTAGTTCAAACACAATAGAGTGATAAAACACAGGCCCTGGGGCACTATTGTGCTTGTAGTGGGCAGTGGGCACAATGGTGGGTGCCTGTGTGCTGTGGAGTGTCGCACACACACACACAAAAAAAAAAAACAGCAGAAGGATAAAGTAGCCCTAAGTAGGGCTGTTTGGTATGATACTGCTATCAGCCAGTGGGGATCAAAATAAGCAAACCTAACTAATGCTTTCCCTATCTCCAGCAATGACTTTCCCTTCCTCTCTGTATTCCAGCCAAAGATAGACTGGAACATGGCTGGCGCTGCTGAGTTTTTATAGGGGGTTGGGGGACCGTGAGGGAGTGCAAGGCTGATTGGCTGGCATGTGCCTGCTAAGTGTGATGTAAGTGGTCAAAGTGTGGCCCAATGATGGTGTATGGGGGTGGGTCGAATAGCTTGCGGCGAGGACGAATACCTGACCTTCATAAAATACTGCTCGCCAGCGAACTATTCGGGCCATATCTAATTGTACATAGAGTATTTAACAGAAATAAAAGTATTTATGTAAAAAGTGCATGTGAAATCCCTTTGGTAAATCATTTTTCAAATGAAATGATTCTCCGTAACAACATATAAACAACTGGGGTGAGAAACCAAAACATTCAATAACTGTAGATAAGTCAAAAAAAGATTGTGAAACTATACAAAAGGTTTTTTGAATATTTTCATGATTACTGCAGTTAGAGCCTGATCCGTTGATTTGTGAATGTAAACATTTTAACATTAAAAATTATAAAAAGGATCAATAATCTTCAGGTCAAATCAGATTCTAAAAACTGTAAATGGATATTATGTTGTAAAACATTTATTTACAAAGCCTCTTTTCTATTTTTTAGATCACAGTTCAGTTTTTGCCTGCCTCAGACTGTAATTTATGCACAGATACTGCTTCCTATAGATAAGCCAAAATGTTCATTATGTAATGAGGATAGACTTATGCTTTGGAACGTATGACAAGAAGAGGCATGTATCTGTTACACCTTTTTGTCACTGGCCAATTATGAGCCATACAAATACCACATGATTTGTGCTAAACATATTATGGTGTGACTTTTCCAGACAAAAGACAAACTGCTTTGAATTGTCCTGTCACACAACTTTAAAATAATTTGTTGCAGCTAATATAGAGACTTAAGCATTCACAAACTTTCCATTCGTTGGGACTGAAATTTATCTCAGACCATTTACTGGAATAAGGTAAGTTAATGTGTGTACTGTTGTACTGAAATTACATGAAGCTGTCAGACCAGTTTTCTTTTAATGACCTAAGTTGGAAATGTTTGAATGTGCTTTTTTTACCCTAGATTTAGAGGTCTTGGAGTACAGAGCATGCAAAATAGCAAAACTCAGTTTATTAACCACTTGAAGACCACAGGCTTATACCCCCCCCCCCCCCCCCCCCCCCTAGTGACCAGGCTATTTTTTTTTTTTTACAATACTGCACTGCACAACTTTAACAGTTTATTGCTCGGCCATACAACTTAGCACCCAAATGAATCTTGCCTCCTTTTCTTCCCACCAACAGAGCTTTCTGTCGGTGGGATCTGATTGTTGCTGTCATATTTTAGTCTGTGTGTGTCATAGTTTGTGAAATGTGTGGTACAGCTGGTGTTAAGGTGTTAATCCACCTCTTTAACAGATTTCATTCTGAAGAAGAACTTTAAAATATTATTCCTTGTAAATAGTATTAATTGGTAATGGGAACAATAGCATAGGCTGAGTCTGGAAAAACTGAAAACAAAGTAATTGGAAATTAAATTCAAGTTCAGAAGCAGACTACCTTCTCAAAACTACTACTCAAAATAAATATTACATGCAAAAAATAAATTAGGCATGTCTACAAAGACTCTAGTTGGATTGCTATAAGAAGAAATCCAGATGCATTAGGATCTGACAAAGCTTTCTGTATCTTTGTGAAAACAAGGGTAGCATGAAAATAAGGGCACCGGCGGCTAGTAAATGAAAAGGGCACCGCCACAGACTCTAATGCAATTGTCGTTAATACGGCAAAAAAAGCAGAAAAAATGGCAAAGTACTGTATGTTATCACTTTAGAAGCTTGCCCATTGTAGTTTTTGTCATATTATTTTGTTTGTTTATACAGATTTTACATTATCAAAGATATTCTTGTTTCTAAGGGTGTTTTTGCAGGGGGAGTAGTTAGGGTTAGGCACCACCGGAGGGGTGATTAAGGTTAGGCGCCACCCAGGGGGGGTTTGGGTTAGGCAATACCAGTGGGTGATTAGTGTTAGGCACCACTAGGGGGTGGTTAAGGTTAGGTACCACCAGGGGGTGGTTAGGGCTAGGCACCACCAGAGGAGTGGTTAGTTTTAGGCACCATCAGGGGAGGGTTGTGTGTGAGAGTAGGGTTGGGTTAAGTTGTATTGTTGAATTACGTTACGATTTTTAACGTTAACATATTTTCGTTATCAACTTCCGTCTGTTTTTAAAACTGTATTTATCATACAAATTTCGTTAACAATGTTTATCTTTATTGAGATTTAGTTATCCATCGGCGCCATTTCGTTATCCAGCCGGGCCCTTTTTTCCTAGCGCTCTTTTTTGGTAGCAGGAAAAAAAAGGCGCCAGCTGAGGGTGGATGAAAAGGGCGCCGCCATAGACTCTAATGCAATTATCGTTAATATGGCACAAACAGCAGAAAAAAGGGTGCCTCGATAAAGATCGTTAACAACATTAGAACATTATAGTTTTTGAAGTATGTTATCGTTTTAGAAGCTTGTAAAGTTATCGTTTTTAGCATATTATTTTGTTTGTATGTACAGATTTTATGTTATCAAAGATATTATCATTTCTATGTGTAAAAGGGTGTTTCTGCAGAGGAAGTGGTTAGGGTTAGGCACTACCAGGGGGAGTGGTTAGGGTTAGGCGCCACCAGGGGAGTGGTTAGTTTTAGGCACCACCAGGGGAGGGTTCTGTGTGAGAGTAGGGTTGGGTTAAGCTGTATTGTTGAATTACTTATCGATTTTTAGTGTTAATATCTTTTCATTATTATTTCCTGTCTGTTTTTACAATGGTATTTATCGTTAACCAAGTTTGACAACTATGATTATCGTTTTCATATTTCTTTATCCACCGGCACCATTTCGTTATCCAGGTGGGCCCTTTTTTTTTTTTATGCACGCCCTTTTTTCATGCACGTGAAATCAAGTACTGCATAGCAGCCTAAGTCTAGGCAGAATCAAGTTTTCCATGCTCGGTCTGCTTGCTTGCTCTATTCGCTTTTGTGGTGGTATTTCCCTTTCAGCTCTAGCATCATCATTCTTTATCTAATAGCACTCCTTGAATTAACCAAGTATTCTAGTCTTCCATGCTCTGGTCCAGGGGAGGACTGGGACCTTTTGGCCTGGGGGGACAATACAAACTAGAGGCCCGTTTCACGGCATCCCCAGCCCAAAGCCATATCTTTCTTGTGTGCAAATCTTCAAATTGTGATGACCAACAGCCCCAGCCGCACACACACACACACGCACGCACGCACGCACGCACGCACACACACACACACACACAAACACTATGTACCTGATGCCTAACCCTATTTCTGCGCACAATCTACCTGTCTGTGTCTGATGCCTAACCTTAAAGGAGTTATCAGGCTTTTTTTTTTTATGAAAATAAGTGCTACTTACCCAGGGCTCATCCAGCCCCAAGCTCCCAGCATGTCCCTTGCCGCAGCTCTGCAGTCAGCTGTTCGCTGCCGCTGCCTCCCAGCCCCCGGCGATGACGTCAGGCCGACTGCGCCTGTGTGAGCGGCGCTGTCAATCACTGCCACATGGACCAGAGCGTACTGTGCAGACGCAGAACTACTGCGCCTGTGCAGTACACTCCGGTCCACGTGGCGGTGATTGACAGTGCTGGTCGCACAGGCGCAGTACAGGCCGACATCCAGGTCGGACTGGTGCCATCGCCGGGGACTGGGAGGCAGCAGCAGCGAATGGCTGACTGCAGAGCTGCGGCGAGGGACATGCAAACCTACCTACCTGGTGATGCCTAACCCCACTCCTGCCCACCCACCATACATACTACTTGTCTGACACCTACCCCCCTCCAACTACCTGTTTGACAGTGCCTAACTGCCTGCCTCCCCCCTCCCCTGCCGCCAATCACACCACAAGAAGAAAAAACGTTCCCCCTCAGGCCAGGGTCAGAATGGGGATGATTATCACACAAAAAAAAAACTCAGAGGGCACTGGCCTGGGCAGAGAATTGAATTTGACAGCAGTAGCAGACAGGCAGCAAAGTGTGAGTAACTCAGTGACAAGAAGGGAGAAGAAGTACAGAAACAAAATTTATAAAAACCACCTTCTCCTCTGGCGACCTGGACCCGACCTCCTCTATCTTCCTGTCTCCTCAGTCCTACACCTCCTCCTCCTCCACAGCAGCAAGCAGCTATAGGTGGCATCTCCGACACCCAGCCCCCAGAGTGTCTGACTCCTCCAGCCAGGACAGCCAGCCAGCCACTCGTAGCCGCAGCTCCAAGCCCCCAGCTCCCCCAGCACAGAAAGCTGAAGAGTGAGACAGCTCACTCCGACGACATCTCAGGCACAGCAGCACAGGGGAGGACTGTGTCCGACTCCTCCAGCCAGCCACTCGTGGCCACAGCTCTAGGCCCCCAGCCCCCCCAGCACAGAAAGCTGAAGAGTGAGACAGCTCACTCCGATGACACCGCAGGCACAGCAGCACGTTGCGAGCGGCAATGGATCCAGGCGGGGGGCGGAGTCGAGCAGGGTCAACCCACCGGGCCGGAGAGGACCTAAGCTATTTGTGTCCTTGTGCCGCTCACATCCACCGCAGGCGCAGCCACGCACAAGGGCACACCACGGCCGGCCACCTCAGCCCCTTCTCTGATTGGATACTTCAACTTGCCGGGAAATATCGAGCGAGGTTGCGATCCCCACTGCGAACCTGTCACCTGTGGTATGTCTGCGGCCGCTGCGTATAGCAGCGGCTGGCCCTAATTACTTAAGATTCGGGCAGCCCGGTGGGCAATTGCCCCCCGTGCCCCTGGGCCAGTCCTCCCCTGCTCTGGTCCTACCTGCTTTTGATATACACCGATCTGTCTGTGTCTCCCTGAGCTCTCATTTTCTTACTTATTATTATTATTTATTGTATTTATAAAGCGCCAACATATTACGTAGCGCTGGTCATATTACTTATACTGTGTGATGGTTGTCTCTAACCAGAATAAACCACCTTTCTCCAGGTTGCTGGTTTTTAAGGGCTTGTTTGCATCTAGGGTGTTTTCGCTTTTTTTTAAGCGCCGGCAATTTTCAAAATCACCCTAAAAGCACTTGTGCAATGATTCCCTATAAGAGTGTTCACATCTGAGCGGTTTGATTCCGATCTGCTCACCAAAGTGTTGTCTGTACCACTTTTGGGGTGATTTGCCTCAAAATAGCGATTTATAGCGATTTCCCCAGCGTTTTTAAAATAAATACATTGGGCTTGATTCACTAAAGGGTGCTAACACAGTTAGCATGCCTAAAAGCTTTGCACATGCAAAATAGGGTGCTAAGTAGTTTGCATGGCAAAGCTGTTACTGTTCGCGTGCTATTTTAGCGGGCGTAAGGTTTTACGCGCACTACTTCGCGTGCAAAACCAGCTGCTTTGCATGCAAAGTATGCTTATCACACTACTTAGCACGTGAAGCGCTGATTTTGCACGCGAAGTAGTGCGCATAAAACTTTATGCGCTAAACTTTACGCATGCAAACTCTTAGGCGCGCAGTGGCGCATGAAAAGGCAGTTTTGCACGTGATAAGCAGCTTTTCACTGGCGTGCTAACACTTAGCACGCTTTTGTGAATCAAGCCTATTGTATTTATTATTTTCCGGGTCAAAGAGTCCACTTCCTGAAAAAACAAATCATTCTGCAAAAGCGCTTAGAAAAGCGCTTTTAGAAAAAAAATTCGTAGCACGCAGGTAAGTGCCGGTAGGCGCTAAAAAAAATCACTCACAAAATCGCAAAACACTGGCATCAACAATTGCGACTTTAGATGTGAACAAAGCCTTAATGTATGCTTGAAATAATCTCTGAAAGGTTTATTCCACGTGGTTCTAAATCTCAATGTCCTATGCTTTTCTAAAATGAAATCACTGACTACTACTTGCATCCTGTCATCCGTATTTGCTGCTTCATGTCAACATTGTGGATTAGTGATATACGTTCACCTGTAACTCTTTAATACAAAATTAACTTATTCTAAACTAGCTGGACGCCCGGCGTTGCCCTGGTATGTATTTGGCTAGTGTTGGCTCTGCCCACTTTTCCTAACCCTAACACACAATTACTTAATGACCAAGTATGTGAGTTTTTTGGTCTTTGGCATCAATAATTTGCAATGAAATAAAATTAATCTGATTGGATGTGGCTCCACCCCTTTTCTGAATTTGAACCCCAATCACCCAATGGCCAACCGTACCAGGTACAGGTGATTAACAGTGCAAGAATGGCAGCAATTCAATATTCCCCTTAAAAATCAATAGGTGGATTTTGATTGGCTTTTATAGGCTCCACCCACTTTTCTGAATATTAATCCCAGTCACCCAGTGACCAACTGTGCAAAGTTTGAGAACCCTGCCAATAACAGTGTAAGAATGGCTGCAGTTTACATTTGCGCAATGAAATTTGTATTTTTCTCCACCCACTTATTTCCTAACATTGTTCAGGTATGTATTTGGCTGGTGTTGGCTCCGCCTACTATTTCTAACATTAATACACAATTACTCAATAACCAAGTTTGTGAGCTTTGCGGTCTTTGGCATCAATAATTTGCATTGAGATTAAACAAATCTAATTGGCTGTTTGTGGCTCCCCCCTTTGTCTGAATTTGAACCCCAGTCACCCAATGACCAACTGTACCAGGTTTAAAGAGACACTGTAACATCAATAACATCCCCTGGGGGGTACTCACCTCGGGTGGGGGAAGTCTCGGGATCCTAATGAGGCTTCCCACGCCGTCCTCTGTCCCATGGGGGTCTCGCTGCAGCCCTCCGAACAGCCGGCGACAGACCCGACTGTCAATTCAATATTTACCTTTGCTGGCTCCAGCAGGGGCGCTGTGGCTGCTTTCGGCTCCGAAGTAGACAGAAATACCCGATCTCAATCGGGTCCGCTCTACTGCGCAGGTGCCGGAGACCTGCGCCTGCGCAGTAGAGCAGACCCGACGGCGATCGGGTATTTCCGCCTACTTCAGAGCCGACAGCCGTCAGAGCGCCTGCGCAGGAGCCGGGAAGGTAAATATTGGCGTCACCGCTGTACGGAGGGCTGCAGCGAGACCCCTGAGGGACGGAGGACGGCGTGGGAAGCCTTATTAGGATCCTGAGGCTTCCCCCACCCGAGGTGAGTACCCCCCAGGGGACGTTTTGAAGTTACAGATTCTCTTTAAGGCTTGTGCCATTAACAGTGCAAGAATGGCAATTACATATTCCCCTTGAAAATCAATACATGAATTTTGATTGGCTTTTGTAGGCTCCACCCACTTCTCTGAATATTAACCCCAGTCACCCAGTGATCAATTGTGCAAAGTTTGAGAACCCTACCATTAAAAGTGTAAGAATTGCTGCAGTTTACATTTTCTTAGTGAAATTTGCATTTGTCTCCGCCTACTGATGACCCAGCATTGCCCGATTATGTATTTTGCAGGTGCTGGCTGCGCCCACTTTTCCTAACCCTAACACACAATTAATCAATTACTAAATGACCAAGTTTGTGAGCTTTGCGGTCTTTGGCATCAATAACCTGCATTAAAATGAAACAAATCATATTGGCTGTTTGTGGCTCCACCCCCTTTTATAAATTTAAACCCCAGTCACCCAATGATCAACTGTACCAGGTTTGAGGCTTGTGTCATTAACAGTGCAAGAATGGCAGCAATGAAATATTCCCCTGAAAAATCAATAGGTAATTTTTTATTGCCTTTTGTAGGCTCCACCCACTTTTCAGAATATTAACCCCAGTCACCCAGTAACCAACTGTGCAAAGTTTGAGAACCCTACCATTAACAGTGTAAGAATGGCTGCTGTTTACATTTTCCCAGTAAAATTTGTATTTGTCTCCGCCCACTTATGACCCGGCGTTGCCCGCTTATGTATTTGGCTGGTGTTGGCTGTGCCCACTTTTCTAACCCTAATACACAATTAATCAATTACCAAGTTTGTGATCTTTGCGGTGTTTGGCATCAATAATGTGCATCGAAATGAAACAAATTTAATTGGCTGTTTGTGGCTCCACCCCCTTTCTGAAATTGAACCCTAGTCACCCAATGATCAACTGTACCAGGTTTGAGGCTTGTGCCATTAACAGTGCAAGAATGGCAGCAATATAAATATTCCCCTTCAAAATCAATAGGTTAATTTTGATTGGCTTTTATAGACTCCGCCCACCTTTCTGAATATTAATCCCAGTCACCCAGCGACCAACTGTGCAAAGTTTGAGAACCCTACCATTAACAGTGCAAGAATGGTTGCAGTTTACATTTTCCAGTGAAATTTGTATTTGTCTCCGCCCCCTTTTTGGTTATGGAAATAAAAAGTATCCTATACTTTATTCCAGGTAGTGTACTATGTGTGTGCCAAATTTCATTCAAATCCGTTCAGCCATTTTTGCGTGATCGAGTAACAAACATCCAAACATCTAAACATCCAAACATCCAAACATCCGAACTTTCCCATTTATTATATTAGTAGGATTAAACACTCTGCTACTTCCATTGGCTCCATTAAGGCTATGTATTGAGGAAGTTCCTAAGTAGTGATGGTTGGAAATTCCAATTTCCGGTGGAAAAAAGAAAAAATACACCTTTATTTCCAAATACCATATTGTCACCATACTTTGTACTAGGGACATAATTAAAATCTTGTGATAACAAATAGGCAGATAAAATGTGTGGGTTTTATGCACAGTAGCAGTATTTATATTAAAACTATAGGGGATGAAATAGTGTATATTTTCATTTTTTCCTTGTTTTTCCCTCTAACCACTTGCCGACCGCCCACAGCCGATGGGCGGCCGCAAGGGCTGGGCCCAAACGACCGCAATACGCCCATCGACGGTGGCGACAGAGGGCGTGGTTATGCGGCGACAGGCTCCGCCCCCCCGCGCTGTAACCCGCCGGCCGTTCGGAAGCGCGGGTTACTAGCTGCCCGATCGCCTCCATGGAAGTGTATAATACACTTTGTAATGTATACAAAGTGTATTATATAGGCTGCCTCCTGCCCTGGTGGTCCCAGTGTCCAAGGGGCCACCAGGGCAGGATGCAGCCAGCACGGTAAGCACCCAAGCACACTGATCTCCTGACTCTGCCCCCTGATCGCCCACAGCACCCCTCAGACCCCCCCACCCCGCCCACCCCCCAGACCACTGTTTGCACCCAATCACCCCCCTAATCACCCATCAATCGCTCCCTGTCACTGTCTCTCAACACTATTTTTTTTAATGCCCTAAACTGCCCCCTGCTCCCTCCTGATCACCCCCCCCCACCCCTCAGATTCTCCCCAGACCCCCCCCCCCCCCGTGTACTGTATGCCTCTATCCCACATGTAATAACCCACTGATCACCTGTCAATCACCTGTCAAACACCCATCAATCACCCCCTGTCACTGCCACCCATCAATCAGCCCCTAGCCTGCCCCTTGCGGGCAATCTGATCACCCACCCACACCATCAGATCGCCCGCAGACCCGACGTTAGATCACCTCCCAAGTGCATTGTTTACATCTGTTCTCTCCTCTAAACACCCACTAATTACCCAGCAATCACCCAGCAATCACACCCTATCACCACCTGTCACTGTTACCCATCAGATTAGACCCTAATCTGCCCCTTGCGCGCACCCAATCACCCGCCCACACACTCAGATTGCCCTCAGACCCCCCCTTATCAATTCGCCAGTGCATTATTTACATCTGTTCTTCCCTGTAATAACCCACTGATCACCTGTCAATCACCTGTCAATCACCCATCAATCACCCCCTGTCACTGCCACCCATCAATCAGCCCCTAACCTGCCCCTTGCGGGCAATCTGATCACCCACGCACACACTCAGATCGCCCGCAGACCCGACGTCAGATCACCTCCCAAGTGCATTGTTTACATATGTTCTCTCCTCTAAACACCCACTAATTACCCATCAATCACCCATCAATCACCCCCTGTCACCACCTGTCACTGCTACCCATCAGATCAGACCCCTATCTGCCCCTAGGGCACCCAATCACCCGCCCACACCCTCAGAATGACCTCAGACCCCCCCAGACCTCCGCCCTCTGTGTACTGTATACATCTATTCTCCCCTGTAATCACCTGTCAATCACCTGTCATTCACCCGTCATTCACCCATCAATCACTCGTCAATCACCCGCCAATCACCCATCAATCACCACCTGTCACTTATCAGATCAGACCCTAACCTGCCTCTTACGGGCATCTGATCACCCTCCCACACCATCAGATTGCCCCAGACCTACCCTCAGATCACCTTCAAAGTGCATTGTTTACATCTGTTCTGCCATCTAATCACCCACTGATCACCCATCAATCACCCCCTGTCACCACCTGTCACTGCTACCCATCAGATTAGACTCCTATCTGCCCCTAGGGCACCCAATCACACGCCCACACCCTAAGAACGCCCTCAGACCCCAGCCCTGATCACCTCGCCAGTGCATTGCTTGCATCTATTCCCCCCTCTAATCACACCTTGAGACACCCATCAATCACCTCCTGTCACCACCTGTCACCCCCTAGCACACCTACCCATCAGATCAGGCCCTAATTTGCCCCGTGTAGGCTCCTGATCACTCGGCCAAACCCTCAGATCCCCCTCAGACCCCCTTCCGATCACCTCCCCAGTGCATTGATTGCATCTATTCTCCCCTCTAACCACCCCCTGAGACAATCATCAATCACCTCCTGTCACCCCCCCTAGCACTCCTATCCATCAGCTCAGGCCCAATACATCCTGTCATCTAAGAGGCCACCCTGCTTATGACTGGTTCCACAAAATTCGACCCCTCATAGACCACCTGTCATCAAAATTTGCAGATGACAGTCATTTTGAGACATTTGGTTTCCAGACTACTCACGGTTTTGGGCCCGTAAAATGCCAGGGCAGTATAGGAACCCCTCAAATGATACCATTTTAGAAAGACGACACCCAAAGGTATTCCGTTAGGAGTATGGTGAGTTCATAAAAGATTTTATTTTTTGTCACAAGTTAGCGGAAATGACACTTTGTGAAAAAAACAATAAAAATCAATTTCCGCTAACTTGTGACAAAAAATAAAATCTTCTATGAACTCACCATACTCCTAACGGAATACCTTGGGGTGTCTTCTTTCTAAAATGGGGTCATTTGTGGGGTTCCTATACTGCCCTGGCATTTTAGGGGCCCTAAACCGTGAGTAGCCTTGAAACCAAATGTCGCAAAATGACCTGTGAAATCCTAAAGGTACTCATTGGACTTTGGGCCCCTTAGCGCAGTTAGGGTGCAAAAAAGTGCCACACATGTGGTATCGCCATACTCAGGAGAAGTAGTATAATGTGTTTTGGGGTGTATTTTTACACATACCCATGCTGAGTGGGAGAAATATCTCTGTAAATGGACAATTGTGTGTAAAAAAAATAAAAAAATTGTCATTTACAGAGATATTTCTCCCACCCAGCATGGGTATGTGTAAAAATACACCCCAAAACACATTATACTACTTTTCTTGAGTACGCCAATACCACATGTGTGGCACTTTTTTGCAGCCTAACTGCGCTAAGGGGCCCAAAGTCCAATGAGCACCTTTAGGCTTTACAGGGGTGCTTACAATTAGGCACCCCCCCCAAAATGCCAGGACAGTAAACACACCCCACAAATGACCCCATTTTGGAAAGTAGACACTTCAAGGCGCACGGAGCCTTGGAAGAAGCTCGTTTTCGAGCGAAACGGTCGTCAGGCGGACCGCTGCTCCCACATTGCCCCACAGCAAGGAATGGACAGGGTATGAAATATTTATGCATATGAACTATTGAATCTTTGGATTGATGTATGACTTGGAACAACTTATGCAATAAAAGACAGATGAATAGACCTAATAGTGTAGTGCCGGATGGTTTACTCTTAAACACATGAGACACTTCAAGGTATTCAGAGAGGAGCATAGTGAGTCCGTGGCAGATTTCATTTTTTTTTGTCGCAAGTTAGAAGAAATGGAAACTTTGTTTTTTTTTGTTTGTTTTTGTCACAAAGTGTCATTTTCCGCTAACTTGTGACAAAAAATAAAATCTTCTATGAACTCACCATGCCTCTCAGTGAATACCTTGGGATGTCTTCTTTCCAAAATGGGATCATTTGGGGGTTATTTATACTGTCCTGGAATTTTAGCACCTCATGAAACATGACAGGTTCTCAGATAAGTCGGAGATGCTTCAAAATGGGAAAATTCACTTTTGGCACCATAGTTTGTAAACACTATAACTTTTACCCAAACCAATAAATATACACTGAATGGATTTTTTTTTATCAAAGACATGTAGCACAATAAATTTGGACAAAAATGTATACAGAAATTTTACTTTATTTGAAAAATGTCAGCACAGAAAGTAAAAAAAATATTTTTTTTGACAAAATTCATGTCTTTTTTGATGAATATAATAAAAACTAAAAAGCAATCAAATAGCACCAAAAGAAATCTGTATTAGTGACAAGAAAAGGAGGTAAAATTCATTTAGGTGGTAGGTTGCATGACCGAGCAATAAACCGTTAAAGCTGCAGTGGTCTGAATGGAGAAAAAGGCTCTGGTCCTTAACCAGTTCGGCCTATCTGGACGAGCTTCCTCGTCCAGATAGGCACTGCTGCTCCCGCTGCACGGTGCGCGCGATCAGGCGCGCTCCTGCTTGTGCTCCCGCCACCTGCCGCTAGCCCCCCGATCAGTGAATGGGAATATAATTCCCATTCACCGATCTAACTTCCCCGCAGAAATAACGATGCTTTCTATCCAGAGAGCGTGGTATTTCTGCCCCCAGGAAACTTCTCCTCTGCTTTTTAGTTCCTGGAGATCGTTCGCATCCAGGACTTTTTTCACTGTGGCCATCTTGTGGCCAAATAGTAAACTGCACCCACATACATTTTTAATTAAACAATTATATTATATTACATTTAAAATAAGCAGTTTCCCTCCCACACCAAAAATTACCCACATACATTTTTTATTAAAAAAAAAATTAAAAAAATACAATAAAAAAAACAAAAAACAACATAAATAGTTACCCAAGGGTCTGAACTTTTTAAATATGCATGTCAAGAGAGTATGTTATTATATTATTTAAAATTATAAGCTTAAAAATAGTGATGGACACAAATTGAAAAAATGCACCTTTATTTCTAAATGAAATATCGGCACCATAAATTGTGATAGGGACATCGTTTAAACGGTGAAACCGGGACAGATGGGCAAATAAAATACACGAGTTTTAGTTACGATAGCATATATTAATTTCAAACTATAATGGCCGAAAACTAATGATTTTTTTTTCATTTCTTTCTTAATCTTCTGTTAAAATAGATTTAGAAAAAAATAATTCTTAGCAAAATGTACTACCCAAAGAAAGCCTAATTAGTGGCAGAAAAAACAAGATATAGATCAATTCATTGTGATAAGTAGCAATAAAGTTATAGGCGAATGAATGGGAGATGAACGTTGCTCGGATGCATGAGATTTTCGGCACTGCGGTGCTGAACCGGTTAAGGGGCGAAAAGACTGTGGTCCTCAAGTGGTTAAAATGCATAGAAAATAAAGTAATTACTGAACACAAATATCAACCCCAAAAAAGCCCAATTAGTGGTGAAAAAAACAAGATATAGATAATTTCATTGTGATTCATAGTGATTAAGCTATTGGCACATAAAAGAGATGAGCACTGAAAGGTGAAAATCGCTCATGACCGTTAGGGTAAAAACTGTTTTGGGGTGAAGTGGTTAAAAAAAAAATTCAATGTTATTTATTTAAAAAAATTTCATTTTTTTTTTAAATTACGATAGCAAGGTGGCAGCCTGTCAGGCAATAGAATGCAGACTACCTGATACCCCATCATGGTGTCCTTGTAAGAGATCTAGTGGTATGTGTGAACTGCCACTCTTACAAGAATGAGAAGTGAGAGGTGGTGGTATGTTTGAACTGCCAGTTTTTTTTGTTTTTTTTGCCTATTTGTCAAAGTTATGTGTGCCAGAGATGCGGTGACTTGGCACTGCACATGATGGCGCAGGTTTACACACACAAATGCAAAAAAAATTGTCAATGTTATGTAGCAAAAAATGTAATTGTTATTTAGAAAAAAATGTATTAATGCACATGTGAAATAAAGATGGCCTGAACGGTTCGCCAGCGAACGGTTCCCGGTGAACTTCCGGGGTTCGCGATCGCGGAGAACTGCAAACTTTTCCTGAAGTTCGGTTCGCTCCCATAGTGCATCATGAGGGTCAACTTTGACCCTCTACATCACAGTCAGCAGGCACATTGTAGCCAATTAGGCTACACTCCCTACTGGAGCCCCCACCCCTCCTTATAAAAGGCTGGCAGCGTCAGGCTTTTCACTCACTCGTGTGCCTGCCGTAATTAGTGAAGGGATAGCTGCTGCAGACTCTCACAGGGAAAGCATAGTTAGGCTCTTGTAGGCTACTTAGCTTGCTCCTTGCTGATTCTTATTGCTAAAAAAGCACCCCACAACAGCTCTTTTGAGAGCTAATCTTGTTCTTGTGATCTATTTTTTGTTTGTTTGTGTGTCCCACTGACACTTGTGTTGCATAGACAGCCTTGGTAATTCCTACTGTGTGTACCACTGCCAGGCTCAGCACATTCAGTGACCACCTGTGTGTGTGACAGGTGCACATTACCCATCACTGCATATACCTACCTGTTGTTCACTGTGCACCAACCCACCTACGTGAGCGCAAGCAGTGTCACTGTGCCTGTCCAGTACCTGTCTGTGTGTGACAGGTACACATTGTAATACCCATCACTGCATATACCTACTACTACCTGTTGTTCACTTGAGTGCACCCACCCACCTACGTGAGTGCAAGCAGTGTCACTGTGCTTGTCCGGTACCTGTCTGTGTGTGACAGGTGCACATTGTAATACCCATCACTGCATATACCTACTACTACCTGGTGTTCACTTGAGTGCACCCACCCACCTACGTGAGTGCACGCAGTGTCACTGTGCCTGTCCGGTACCTCTCTGTGTGTAACAGGTGCACATTGTAATACCCATCTCTGCATATACCTACTACTACCTGTTGTTCAGTGTTCACTTCAGTGACCACCTGTGTGTGTGACAGGTGCACATTACTGCATATACCTACCTGTTGTTCACTGTGCACCTACCCACCTACGTGAGCGCACGCAGTGTCACTGTGCCTGTCCAGTACCTGTCTGTGTGTGACAGGTGCACATTGTAATACCCATCACTGCATATACCTACTACTACCTGTTGTTCAGTACACCCACCTACCTACGTGAGTGCACGCAGTGTGATATACCATTCCATTCATACCTGTTAACTGCACCTGTGTGACTACACATTGTATTACTCAAGTCAGTGCATACCTTTCACTTCATCCCCCCCCCCACCCCCCGTTCGGACAAAACAGACAAAACAGGTAGAGGCAGACCCAGAGGAAGGCCACACGACAGGTCTGTGCGAGGTCTTGCTGATGTGATTTCGTGCGGCGCTGGACCAAGGTACAGTGCTCAGAAGAAGGCATGTGCCATCAACTCCCAAGATTGTCAGGACGTGGTTGACTATTTAACACAGAACACCTCATCTTCCGCAGCCACCAGAACTACTCCAAGTACAACATCCGCTACATTTGACAGTTCACAGGAGTTATTTGGTGGGGAAATCACTGATGCACAGCCATTATTGTTACAACCAGATGAAGGCGCTAAGCAAGTTACACCACCTCATATGTCTGAGTTAGGCGACACTATGTACGTAACGTGTGCGGAGGATGATGATGAAGTACCTGCTGTTGGTGCAGTTTTGGAGGTGTCTGAGGCAAACGAAGCAGGGCAGGATGATTATGATGATGACAATGATAAGTATCCCACGTATGTTCCCAATAGAGGAGATGACCAGGGGGAAAGTTCAGAGGGGGAGTCAGAGAGGAATAGGAGGAGATGAGTTCCTGAAAGAAGCCAGGGGAGCTTGTCATCAGAAACAGCTGGTGGCAGTGTCCGGTGCCATGTATCGCCACCTATGTACAGCCAGCCAACATGCCCTTCAACATCAGCTGCTGATGCCACCATAGTTCCATCATCCCAGGGGGGCTCAGCGGTTTGAACATTTTTTTATGTGTCTGCCTCAGATCGGAGCAATGCCATCTGTTCTCTCTGCCTCCAAAAATTGAGCCGTGGAAAGGCCAACTCCCACGTAGGGACAAGTGTCTTACAAAGGCAGATGGAGAAAAGGCACAAACTGCAATGGGAAGAGAACCTGAGCAAAAGCAGCACACAAAAGAAAAGCCACCCTCCTTATACTCTTCCTCCTTCAGGTGCATCATCTTCAGCCGCTTTCTCCCTTGCACCTTCACAGCCACCCTCCTCCACTCCACCTCTGACCTTGAGCCGTTCCTGCTCCTCGGCCCACAGCTGCCAGGTGTCTGTGAAGGAAATCTTTGAGTGGAAGAAGCCAATTTCTGCCAGTCGCCCCTTGCCCGGCATCTGACAGCTGGCTTGGCGGAACTGTTAGCTCGCCAGCTGTTACCGTACCAGCTGGTGGACTCTGAGGCCTTCCATAAATTTGTGGCCATTGGGACACCGCAGTGGAAGATGTCAGGCCGCCTGCAATTATTTCCCTAAAAAGGCGATACCCAAACTGTACCGTGAAGTTGCTGGCACACAGCATTGGGTCAAGGGTCCACCTGACCACAGATGCCTGGTCTGCCAAGCACGGTCAAGGCAGGTACATTACTTACACAGCCCATTGGGTCAACCTGGTGACCGATGGCAAGCAGGGAGTACGTGGCTATGCAGCGGACCAACTTGTGACACCTCCACGGCTTGCAGGCAGGCCTCCTGCCACCTCCTCTCCTTCTGCTATATCCTCTTCGCTGTCATCATCCTCCTCCTCCTTGGCTGAGTGGCAGTTCAACTCTACTGGTGCTGCGATCTTCTCTCCAGCTACACAGCCCCAGCTCCCCAGGGCCTATGCTGCATGCCAGGTACAACAGTGTCATGCGATCTTAGACATGTCTTGTCAAAGAGGAGAGTCACACTGGAGCAGCTCTCCTGGCTGCTCTTAACAAACAGGTGGATCAGTGGCTGACCCTGCACCAGCTGGATAACGTGGTGTGTGACAAAGGCAGCAATCTAATTTCAGCTTTGAATTTGGGAAAGCTGACACATGTACCCTGCATGGCACATGTGCTGAATACAGTCATTCAAAGATTTGTGTCAAAGTACCCAGGCTTAGAGGATGTCCTGAATTAGGCCAGGAAGTTGTGTGGGCATTTCAGGCAATCTTACATGGCCATGGCAAGTTTTGCCGAGATTCAGCGGAGAAACAAGTTGCCGGTGAGACGCCCAACTCGCTGGAATTTGACCCTCCTTATGTTCTCTCGCCTGCTAGAACAGGAGAAAGCCATCACCCAGTACCTCTACAACTACAGTAAAAGGACACAGTCTGGGGAGATGAGGATGTTCTGGCCCAACAACTGGACACTCATGTGAAATGCATGCAGGCTCATGTGGCCGTTTGAGGAGGTGACCAACCTGGGGAGTCGCAGTGAAGGCACCATCAACGACTTGATCCCGTACGCTTACTTCCTGGAGCGTGCCATGCGTAGAGTGGTGGATCAAGCTGTGCAGGAGCGTGAAGAGGAACAGTTACGGGAGGAAGTGTTGTGGGATCAATTTGCATCAGAACCAGATGTTTCCTCAACACCTGCGGCAGCACAGGGGGGGAGGAGGAAGAGGCGGAAGAGTCATGTGGGGAAAAGGAGTCAGACTCGGATGATGAGAAAGGTGTTTGTTTGGAGGAGAAGGAGGAGGCGGCAGAAGAACAACCGCAGCAGGCGTCGCAGGGGGCTTGTGCTGCTCAAAGTTCCCATGGTATTGTTTGTGGCTGGGGAGAGGAGGAGGACTTACCTGACGTCACTGAGGAAGAGCAAGAGGAGATGGATAGTACGTTTGCATCCAACTTTGTGCAGATGGCGTCTTTCATGCTGTCCAGCCTGTTGAGGGACCCCCGTATAAAAAAACTCAAGGGGAATGAGCTGTACTGGGTGGCCACGCTACTAGACCCTTGGTATAGGCACAAAGTGGCGGACATGTTACCAACTCACCTGAAGGCAGAAAGGATGCAGCACATGCAGAACAAGCTGGCAACTATGCTTTACAATGCGTTTAAGGGTGATGTCACAGCACAACGCAATAAAGGTACCACTGCCAGTAATCCTTCTCCCATGTCAACACAGGCAAGGACATGACGCTACAGCGATCTCGAGGTGATGTCGGACATGCGGACATTCTTTAGTCCAACGCCTCGTCTTAGCGCTTCCGAATCCACCCTCCACCAGTGCCTGTACCGGTAGGTAGCCGACTACCTGGCCTTAAGTGTGGATGTAGACACTGTGAGCAGCGATGAACCCTTGGACTACTGGGTGCACAGGCTTGACCTGTGGCCAGAGCTGTCCCAATTTGCCATCCAACTTTTGTCTTGCCCTGCCTCAAGCGTTGTATCAGAAAGGACCTTCAGCGCAGCTGGAGGCATTGTCACTGAGAAGAGAAGTCGCCTAAGTCACAAAAGTGTTCAGTACCTCACCTTTATCAAAATGAATGAGGCATGGATTCCGGGGGGCTACTGCCCGCCACAAGACTAAGTCCGTCCCCACACACAACATCTCTGCCTGCACGCCGTATGACTGCCTGCCCCAAGACTAAAGGGGCCCATACACCCGATTTTCTGGCCGACCGATCGATCAAAATCGATCGATCGATTGATCGATTGCAAATCGGTTGGCCAATCGACTGATCGACGGCTGATTTCGATCGATTTCGATGGATTTCCTTCGAACTGGCAGGGTGGAAAACCTAGGTCAATCTGATGAGATTGCTTATCATTTTGCATTGGCCCTAATGGAAATTTGATGGCAAAAAAATGCCATTAGATCGAATTTCAATAGATTTCAAACTGAAATCTATTGGAATTCTATCCTGGTAAAAAATGTTCTAAAAACACATCAGATAGATTATCAGATGCATTTCTTATCTATCTGCTGCTAATCTGACGAGTGTATGGGCACCTTAAGTCGCTCCCCGCACAGCACCTCTGCCCACAGGTCGCTTGACTGCCTTCTTTGCCACCCCCAACAGGGTCCAGGACTCCAGGTGGATTCCTGAAGTTTTAAGGCTGCTGCTAGCAGTGGCCACTATAATAATTTTTCTGGTGCGTGTACATGCCTGCCTAATTTTTCTGGCTGCACTGCAGCTGCAACAACAAAACAAAAGGCATGTACATTGTGGACAGACCAAATGTGATCAGTTGGACAGTCACTGTTCTGTCATTCAGCTACCTCAGCCCGGCGACTATATGGGCTGGAAAGCCGCCATCACCTGCACTCTCGTCATGGTGCGCACCAGTCCAGCATGGCCGTCACTACACAAACAGCTGTTTGCAGTCACTGCATACCTTTCACTGCATCTGTGACTGCACATTGTATTATATCTGGCAGTCAGTGCATACCTTTCACTTGAATGGATGGCAGACTTGCCCTCCATAACAGATTCTCGTTACAGGTAGTAAAGTCAATCAGTGTCATATACAGCAGGGCCTCGAAAGTCCTCCTGTATTGTTATTTTTGGTCACTACCTCGGGACGTGCATGCCATGCCTGCTGCCTTCCTTGGATGTGTGGTGGTGGTAGTTTTTCTTAGGCTCCCACTCCGGACTGGAATCGAACCAGGATTCCCCCGGCTACTGAGAAAGTACCATCAAAAGTTTCACACAGTTGAATGAATGGCTGACTTGCCCTCAATTAGAGATGGGCCGAATCTCCGATTTTTGGTTCGCGAACCCCGTTCGCGAACTTTCGCGGAAGGTTCGGTTTGTGGAAAAGTTCGCGAACCGCAATAGACTTCAATGGGGAGGCGAACTTGTAAAACTAGAAACACTTATGCTGGCCAGAAGAGTGATGAAAAACATGTTTCAAGGGGTCTAACACCTGGACCCCCAGGTGGCGGAGTGGGATACATGCCAAAAGTCCCCAGTGAAAAATCATCAAATCTAATTTGCAGGCCTAAAGTGCTTTCAAACATCTTGCATGTGTATACATCAATCAGGGAGTGTAATTAGTGTACTGCTTCACACTGACACACCAAACTCACTGTGTAATGCACCGCAAACAGCTGTCTGTGTTGTGACGGCCATGGTGGACTACTGCGCAGTGCGCACCATGGCGAGATTGCTCTTCCTCACTCAGTGATGTCTGGTTAGATAATGTCTGTCTGCCTTAACAACTTTCGATGGTTCTTTCTCTACCATTGTTAAAGCTTACATCTATTTTTTTTACATTACATTTTCTACTTGCTGTTCATTACCTGCAACGAGAATCTATTATGGAGGGCAAGTCTGCCATTGTGACCAAGGGTAATGGCGGGGGAACCCTTCCTGGTGTGATTCCGGTCTGGAGTTGTAGCCTAACACATGGCTACCCCCACACATCCAGGCAAGGAGGGCAGCAGGCATGCCCGCCCCGAGGTAGTGACCAAAAATAACAATACGGGACTCGGGAGGACCTGCTGTTTTTGAAACAAATTCACTTTTAATCCTTTAACGAGAATCTGTTATGGCGGACAAAGATGACACCACTTGCCTTTTTACGAGAATCAGTTATGGAGGGCAAGTCTGCCATTGTCACCACGGGTAATGGCCGGGGAATCAAGGTTCGATTCCCGGTCCGAAGTGGGAGCCTGCTGAGACCCATGCTGTACCTGCCCTGACCGTGCTTTGCAGACCAGGCATCTGTGGTCAGATGGACCCTTGACCCAGCAGAAGACAAACCAACTCGAAAGCATTTGCCAAGAATATTTTATGCAGGGCAAGTCTGCCATTCCTTGAAGTGTGTGAAACTTTCGATGGGAGTAGTTTCTCAGTACCATGGTGACTGACCACGAGTAATGACCGGGGAATCCGGTTTCTATTCCGGTCTGGAGCTGGAGCCTAACACATGGCTACCCCCACACATCCAGGCAAGAAGGGCAGCAGGCATGCCCGCCCCGAGGTAGTGACCAAAAATAACAATACGGGACTCGGGAGGACCTGCTGTTTTTGAAACGAATTCACTTTAAATCCTTTAACGAGAATCTGTTATGGCGGACAAAAATGACACCACTTGCCTTTCACGAGAATCAGTTATGGAGGGCAAGTCTGCCATTGTCACCACGGGTAATGGCCGGGGAATCAAGGTTCGATTCCCGGTCCGAAGTAGGAGCCTGCTGAGACCCATGCTGTACCTGCCCTGACCGTGCTTTGCAGACCAGGCATCTGTGGTCAGATGGACCCTTGACCCAGCGGAAGACAAACCAACTCGAAAGCATTTGCCAAGAATGTTTTATGGAGGGCAAGTCTGCCATTCCTTGAAGTGAGTGAAACTTTCGATGGTACTAGTTTCTCAGTACCATGGTGACTGACCACGAGTAATGACCGGGGAATCCGGTTTCTATTCCGTTCTGGAGCTGGAGCCTAAGAAACGGCTACCACCACACATCCAGGTAAGGAAGGCAGCCGGCATGGCATGCCCGCATCGAGGTAGTGACCAAAAATAACAATACGGGACTCGGGAGGACCTGCTGTTTTTGAAATGAATTCACTTTAAATCCTTTAACGAGAATCTGTTATGGTGGACAAAGATGACACTACTTGCCTTTCACGAGAATCAGTTATGGAGGGCAAGTCTGCCATCCATTCAAGTGCAAGGTATGCACTGACTGCCAGGTATAATACAATGTGCAGTCACAGATGCAGTGAAAGGTATGCAGTGACTGCAAACAGCCGTTTGTGTAGTGACAGCCGTGCTGGACTGGTGCGCACCATGACGAGAGTGCAGGTGATGGTGGCTTCACAGCCCATATGGTCGCCCGGCTGATGTAGCTGAATGACAGAACAGTGACTGTCCAGCTGATCAAATTTGGTCTGACCACAATGAAATAACGACCTTATTATCTTTGGTTTGCCACCCCCACCCGAGGCACTCATGTAGCCGGCAGTCATTGCTTCATTGTGATACACAAGCCCCTTCACCACGGCAAGGTAATGATCACGAAGGGGGATGGGCACATGTACATGCCTTTTGTTTTTTTGTTGCAGCTGCCACAGTGCAGCCAGAAAAATTAGGCAGGCATGTACACGCACCAGAAAAATTAATATAGCGGCCGCTGCTAGCAGCAGCCTTAACGATTCAGGAATCCGCCTAGAGTCCTGGACCCTGTTGGTGGTGGCGGAGAAGGCAGTGAAGCGGCCTGCAGGCAGAGATGCTATGTGTGGGGACTGACTTAGTCTTCGGTCGGGCAGTAGCCCTCCGGGATCCATGCCTCATTCATTTTGATAAAGGTGAGGTACTGAACACTGTTGTGACTTAAGCGACTTCTCTTCTCAGTGACAATGCCTCCAGCTGCACTGAAGGTCCTTTCTGACAGGACGCTTGTGGCAGGGCAAGAGAGAAGTTGGATGGCAAATTGGGACAGCTCTGGCCACAGGTCAAGCCTGCGCACCCAGTAGACCAAGGGTTCATCGTCGCTGTTCGCAGACAGTGTCTACATCCACAGTTAAGGCCAGGTAGTCAGCTACCTGCCGGTCCAGGCATTGGTGGAGGGTGGATCCGGAAGGGCTACGGTGAGGCGTTGGACTAAAGAATGTCCGCATGTCCGACATCACCCCGAGATCGCTGGAGCATCCTGTCCTTGCCTGCGTGGACTTGGGAGGAGGAGGATTACTGCCAGTGGTACCTTTATTGCGTTGTACTGTCACATCACCCTTAAACGCATTGTAAAGCATCATTGCCAGCTTGTTCTGCAAGTGCTGCATCCTTTCCGCCTTGTGTTGAATTGGTAACAGGTCTGCCACTTTGTGCCTGTACCGAGGGTCTAGTAGCGTGGCCACCCAGTACAGGTCATTCCCCTTGAGTTTTTTGATATGGGGGTCCCTCAACAGGCTGGACAACATGAAAGAGGCCATCTGCACAAAGTTGGATCCAGACGTACTCTCCATCTCCTCTTGCTCTTCCTGAGTGACGTCATGCAACTCCTCTTCCTCCCCCCAGCCTCAAACAATACCACGGGAACGTGGAGCAGCACAAGCCCCCTCTGACGGCTGCTGCGGTTGTTCTTCTGCCGCCGCCTCTTCCTCCTCCACATAAACACCTTCCTCATCCTCATCCGAGTCTGACTCCTCTCCTTCCCCACACGACTCCTCTTCTTCCTCCTCCTCCTCCCTCTGTGCTGCCGCAGGTGTCGAGGAAACATCTGGTTCGGATAAAAATCGCTCCCACAACTCCTCCTGCCATAACTGTTCCTGTTCACGCTCCTCCACAGCTTCATCCACCACTCTACGCATGGCACGCTCCAGGAAGTAAGTCGAATCGTGACTTACGGTGCCTTCAGCACGACTCACCAGGTTGGTCACCTCCTCAAACGGCTGCATGATCCTGCATGCATTTCGCATCAGTGTCCAGTTCGGTGGCCAGAACATCCTCATCTTCCCAGATTGTGTCCTTCTACTGTAATTGTACAGGTACTGGGAGACAGCTTACTCCTGGTCTAGCAGGCGAGAGAATATGAGCAGGGTGGAATTCCAGTGAGTCGGGCTATCGTAAATGAGGCGTCTCACCGGCAAGTTTTTTCTCCGCTGAATGTCTGCAAAGTGTGCCATGGCCGTGTAAGACCGCCTGAAATGCCCACACAACTTCCTGGCCTGCTTCAGGACGTCCTCTAAGCCTGGGTACTTTGACACAAATCTTTGCACGAACAGATTCAGCACATGTGCCATGCAGGGTACATGTGTCAGCTTTCCCAAATTCAAAGCGGAAAGGAGATTGCTGCCATTGTCACACACCACGTTGCCGATCTACAGCTGGTACAGAGTCAGCCATTGCTCCACCTCTTTGTTAAGAGCAGCCAGGAGAGCTGGTCCAGTGTGACTCTCCGCTTTGAGGCAAGACATGTCTAAAATGGCGTGACACCGTCGTACCTGGCATGCAGCGTAGGCTCTGGGGAGATGGAGCTGTGTAGCTGGAGAGGAGTTGATGGCAGCACCACTAGAGTTGAACTGCCACTCAGCCAAGGAGGAGGAGGAGGATGACAGCGAAGAGGATGTAGCAGGAGGAGAAGGAGAGGAGGTGGCAGGAGGCCTGCCCTCAAGACGTGGAGGTGTCACAAGTTGGTCCGCTGCACAGCGACGTACTCCCTGCTTGCCATCGGTCACCAGGTTTACCCAATGGGCTGTGTACGTAATGTAGCGGCCCTGCCCGTGCTTGGCAGACCAGGCATACGTGGTCAGGTGGACCCTTGACCCAACGCTCTTCGCAAGATGACACCACTTGCCTCTCAACTGCACGGTACAGTTTGGGTATGGCCTTTCGTGAAAAATAATTGTGGCCTGGTTTCTTCCACTGCGGTGTCCAAATGGCCACAAATTTACAGAAAGCCCCTGACTCCACCAGCTTGTATGGTAATAGCTGCCGAGTTAATAGTTCCGCCACGCCAGCTGTCAGACGCCGGGCAAGAGGGTGACTGGTAGAAATTGGCTTCTTCCGCTCAAAGACTTCCTTCACGGACACCTGGCTACTGCTGTGGGCAGAGGAGCAGGAACCGCTCAAGGGCAGAGGCGGTGTGGAGGAGGGTGGCTGTGAAGGTGCAAGGGAGAAAGCGGCTGAAGATGCTGCACCTAAAGAAGGAAGAGGAGAAGGAGGGTGGCTTGTATTTTGGGTGCTGCTTTTCCTCAGGTGTTCTTCCCATTGCTGTTTGTGCCTTTTCTCCAGGTGCCTTCAAAAGGCACTTGTCCCTACGTGAGTGTTGGCCTTTCCACGGCTCAATTTTTGGAGGCAGAGAGAACAGATGGCTTTGCTCCGATCTGAGGTACGCACATCAAAACATTTCCAAACCGCTGAGCCTAGTGTTGGGCGAACAGTGTTCGCCACTGTTCGGGTTCTGCAGAACATCACCCTGTTCGGGTGATGTTTGAGTTTGGCCGAACACCTGGTGGTGTTCGGCCAAACTGTTCGGGTTCGCCCGAACTGCTGAATGCCCGGCCGAACAGGGCCCTGTTCGGCCGAATACGGCCCCCCTATGTGGTCGCAGGCATAAGGGGGGAGCATGCCCCGATCGCGGGGGGGTCGGAAATTCCCCCCACCCCCTCCGCTAGCGCTCCCCCCTCTGCCCGCTTCCCCATACAAAAGTTTGACGAAAGTAAAATAGTACCGGTGGTGGTGGCTGGCTGCTGCATTGGCTGGCTGGCACTATGAAGTGACTAAGGAGGAGGAGTCGGAGTAGGACGCGTTGAGGGAGGCCGGGCAGCGAGCGGTTCAGCGGTAGTACCCTTGTGGTACTTCCGCCCTTTCTCTGACCTCACGTCCTCTGCGTGATGACGCATACGAGGGTACGCGTGACGCGTACCCTCGTATGCAGAGGACGTGAGGTCAGAGAAAGGGCGGAAGTACCACAAGGGTACTACCGCTGAACCGCCCGCTGCCCGGCCTCCCTCAACGCGTCCTACTCCGACTCCTCCTCCTCAGTCACTTCATAGTGCCAGCCAGCCAATGCAGCAGCCAGCCACCACCACCGGTACTATTTTCCTTTCGTCAAACTTTTGTATGGGGAAGCGGGCAGAGGGGGGAGCGCTAGCGGAGGGGGTGGGGGGAATTTCCGACCCCCCCTGCGATCGGGGCATGCTCCCCCCTTATGCCTGCGACCCCATAGGGCCCCCAAAAGCAGGATGTTCGGGGAGTTCGGGGTTCGGCCCGAACATGCCGAACATCGCGGCCATGTTCGGCGAACGTTCCCGAACCCGAACATCCAGGTGTTCGCCCAACACTAGCTGAGCCCCCCTGGGGTGATGGCACTATGGTGGCATCAGCAGCTGACCTTGAAGGGCATGTTGGCTGGCTGTCCATAGCTGGCGATACATGGCACCGGACACTGCCCCCAGCTGTTTCTGAGGACGAGCTCCCTCTGCTTCTTTCATGGACTCGTCTCCTCCTACTCCTCTCTGGCTCCCCCTCTGAACTGTCCCCCTGGTCATCTCCTCTATTGGGAACATATGTGGCATCCGTATAATCGTCATCATAATCCTCCTGCCCAGCTTCGCTTTCCTCAGACACCTCCACAACTGCACTAACATCAGGTGCTTCATCATCCCCCTCCTCACACGTAACGTCCATACTATCGCCACCTTACTCAGATGTATGAGGTGTTGTAACTTGCTTAGCGCCTTCATCTTGTTGTAGCATTATTGGCTGTGAATCAGTGATTTCCACACCAAATAACTCCTGCAAAGTGTCAAATGCAGCGGATGTGGTGCTTGTTGTAGCGCTGGTGGCTGCAAGAGATGAGTTGTTCTGTGTTAAATACTTAACCACGTCCTCACAATTTTGGGAAGTGATGGCACGTGCCTTCTTCTGAGCGCTGTACTTTGGGCCAGATCCGCACGAAATCACAGCAACACCACCTCGCACCGACCTGCCGGTGCCAGGTGGCCTTCCTCTGGGTCTGCCTCTACCTCTTCCTCTACCTGGTTTGTCCATTTTGTCCATCTCGGGGGGATGCTAGGTATATGCAGTGAGGTTGGGTTCACTCAACACAACAGGTAGTTAGATGCAGTGAGGTGAGTTCACTCAACACAAAGGTAGTTATATGCAGTGAGGTGAGTTCACTCAACACAAAGGTAGTTATATGCAGTGAGGTGGGTTCACTGAACACAAAAGGTAGTTAGATGCAGTGAGGTGAGTTCACTCAACACAAGGTAGTTATATGCAGTGAGGTGGGTTCACTCAACACAAAAGGTAGTTATATGCAGTCAGGTCGGTTCACTCAACACAACAGCTAGCTATATGCAGTGAGGTGGGTTCACTCAACACTAAAGGTAGTTAGATGCAGTGACTAGAGTTGGGCCGAACCTCCGATTTTCGGTTCGCGAACCGGGTTCGCGAACTTTCGCGAAAGGTTCGGTTCGCGTTAAAGTTCGCGAACCGCAATAGACTTCAATGGGGATGCGAACTTTGAAAAAAAAAATTAATTATGCTGGCCACAAAAGTGATGGAAAAGATGTTTCAAGGGGTCTAACACCTGGAGGGGGGGATGGCGGAGTGGGATACATGCCAAAAGTCCCCGGGAAAAATCTGGATTTGACGCAAAGCAGCGTTTTAAGGGCAGAAATCACATTGAATGTTAAATGACAGGCCTAAAGTGCTTTCAAACATCTTGCATGTGTATACATCAATCAGGTAGTGTAATTAAGGTACTGCTTCACACTGACGCACCAAACTCATCGTGTAACGCACCGCAAACAGCTGTTTGTGTAGTGACGGCCGTGCTGGACTGGTGCGCACCATGGCGAGAGTGCAGGTTTTGGTGGCTTTACAGCCCATATGGTCAGTCACCTGGCTGATGTAGCTGAATGACAGAACAGTGACTGTCCAGCTGATCAAATTTGGTCTGACCACAATGAGGCAACGACCTTATTATCGTGGGTGTGCCCCCCGAGACACTCATCTAGGCGCCGGTCATTGCTCCATTGTGATACGCAAGCCCCTTCACCACGGCAAGGTAATGATCACGAAGGGGAATGGGCGCATGTTCATGCCTTTTCTTTTGTTGTTGCAGCTGCCCGCAGTGCAGCCAGAAAAATTAGGCAGTCATGTACACGCACCCGAAAAATTATTACAGCGGCCGCTGCTAGCAGCGGCCTAAAAAATTCAGCAATCCGCCTGGAGTCCCGGACCCTGTTGGTGGTGGCGGAGAAGGTAGTGAAGCGGCCTGCAGGCAGACATGCTGTGTGGAGGGACTGGGAGCGACTTAGTCTTCTTGGGGCAGGCCAGGCAGCCAGTCACACGGCGTGCAGGCAGAGATGCTGTATGTGCGGGGACTGACTTAGTCTTGGGGCGGGCAGCAGCCCTCCGGGATCCATGCCTCATTCATTTTTATAAAGGTGAGGTACTTAACACTTTTGTGACTTAGGCGACTTCTCTTCTCTGTGACAATGCCTCCAGCTGCGCTGAAGGTCCTTTCTGAGAGGACGCTTGCGGCAGGGCAGGAGAGAAGTTGGATGGCAAATTGGGACAGCTCTGGCCACAGGTCAAGCCTGCGCACCCAGTAGTTCAAGGGTTCCTCATCGCTGTTCACAGCAGTGTCTACATCCACACTTAAGGCCAGGTAGTCGGCTACCTGCCGTTCCAGGCGTTGGTGGAGGGTGGATCCGGAAGGGCTACGGCGAGGCGTTGGACTAAAGAACGTCCGCATGTCCGACATCACCATGAGATCGCTGGAGCGTCCTGTCTTTGACTGCGTGGACACGGGAGGAGGATTAGTGGCAGTGGTACCTTGCTGGCGTTGTGCCGTCACATCACCCTTAAAGGCATTGTAAAGCATAGTTGACAGCTGGTTCTGCATGTGCTGCATCCTTTCCACCTTCCGGTGAGTTGGTAACAGGTCCGCCACTTTGTGCCTGTACCGAGGGTCTAGTAGTGTGGCCACCCAGTACAGCTCATTCCCCTTGAGGTTTTTTATACGGGGGTCCCTCAACAGGCAGGACAGCATAAAAGACGACATCTGCACAAAGTCGGATCCAGTACCCTCCATCTCCTCTTGCTCTTCCTCAGTGACGTCAGGTAAGTCAACCTCCTCCCCCCAGCCGCGAACAATACCACGGGAAGGTTGCGCAGCACAAGCCCCCTGCGACGCCTGCTGCGGTTGTTCTCCTGCCACTGTCCCCTCCTCCTCCTCCTCCTCCCCCAAAGAAACACCTTGCTCATCATCCTCTGAGTCTGACTCATCTTCTGCACATGACCTCTCTTCTTCCTCCTCCTCCCCCCTCTGTGCTGCCGCAGGTGTTGAGGAAACAGCTGGGTCTGATGAAAATTGGTCCCATGCCTGTTCCTGCCGTAACGGTTCCTGGTCACGCTCATTCGCAGCTTCATCCGCCACTCTACGCACAGCACGCTCCAAGAAGTACGCGTAGGGAATTAAGTCGCTGATGGTGCCCTCACTGCGGCTCACCAGGTTGGTCACCTCCTCAAACGGCCGCATGAGCCTGCATGCATTTTTCATCATTGTCCAGTTGTCGGGCCAGAACATCCCCATCTTCCCAGACTGTTTCGTTCTACTCCAGTTGTAGAGGTACTGGGTGACGGCTTTCTTCTGTTCTAGCAGGCGGGAGAACATGAGGAGGGTCGAGTTCCAGCGAGTGGGGCTATCGCAAATGAGGCGTCTCACCGGCATGTTGTTTTTACGCTGAATTTCTGCAAATCGTGCCATGGCTGTGTAAGAGCGCCTCAAATGCCCACAGAACTTCCTGGCCTGCTTCAGGACATCCGCTAAGCCAGGGTACTTTGCCACAAATCTTTGAACCACCAGATTCATGACATGTGCCATGCAGGGTATGTGTGTCAGCTTCCCCATATGCAAAGCGGCAAGCAGATTGCTGCCGTTGTCGCACACCACGTTGCCTATCTCCAGGTGGTGCGGGGTCAGCCACTCATCCACCTGTTTCTTAAGAGCAGCCAGGAGAGCTGCTCCAGTGTGACTCTCCGCTTTGAGACAAGCCATGTCTAAGATGGCGTGACACCGTCGTACCTGGCATGCAGCATAGGCCCTGCGGAGCTGGGGCTGTGTAGCTGGAGAGGAGAACTGCCACTCAGCCAAGGAGGAGGAGGAGGACAGCGAAGAGCATGTAGCAGGAGGAGAGGAGGTGGCAGGAGGCCTGCCTGCAAGCCGTGGAGGTGTCACAATTTGGTCCGCCGCTTTCTGCTTGCCATCGTTCACCACCAGGTTCACCCAATGGGCTGTGTAGGTAATGTAGCGGCCCTGCCCGTGCTTGGCAGACCAGGCATCCGTGGTCAGGTGTACCCTTGACCCAACGCTCTTCGCAAGAGATGACACCACTTGCCTCTCAACTTCACGGTGCAGTTGGGGTATGGCCTTTCTGGAAAAATAAGTGCGGCCTGGCATCTTCCACTGCGGTGTTCCGATGGCCACAAATTTACGGAAGGCCTCAGAGTCCACCAGCCGGTATGGTAACAGCTGGCGAGCTAACAGTTCCGCCACGCCAGCTGTCAGACGCCGGGCAAGGGGGTGACTGGCCAAAAGTGGCTTCTTCCGCTCAAACATTTCCTTCACGGACACCTGACTGCTGCTGTGGGCAGAGGAGCAGGAACCGCTCAAGGGCAGAGGCGGAGTGGAGGAGGGTGCCTGTGAAGGTGCAAGGGAGAGAGCGGCATAAGCAGATGATGCACCTGAAGGAGGAAGAGGAGAAGGAGGGTGACTTTGCTTTTGTGTGCTGCTGCTGCTTTTGCTCAGGTGGCCATCCCATTGCTGTTTGTGCCTTTTCTGCAGGTGCCTTCGTAAGGCACTTGTCCCTACGTGAGTGTTGGCCTTTCCACGGCTCAATTTTTGTTGGCAGAGCGAACAGATGGCTTTGGTCCGATCTGAGGCACACACATTAAAAAATTTCCACACCGCTGAGCCACCCTGGGATGTGGGCACTATGGGGACCTCAGCAGCTGATGCTGAAGGGCAAGTTGGCTGGCTGTACATAGGTGGCGAATCTGGCGATACATGGTGCCGGACTCTGCCACCAGCTGTTTCTGACGAAGAGCTGCCCCAGCTTCTTTCAGCAACTTCTATCCTCCTACTACTCTCTGACTCCCCCTCTGAACTGTCCCCCTCTTCATCTCCTCTATTGGGAACATACAGAGGATCCCTATCATCGTCATCATCGTAATCATCCTGCCCAGCTTCGCTTGCCTCAGAAAAATCCAAATGTGTAGGTCCTTCATCCTCCTTACACGTTACATCCATAGTGTTGTCGCGTAACGCAGACATATGAGCTGGTGAAAATTCATCTGGCTGTAACAATGGCTGTGCATCAGTGATTTCACCACCACTAAATAATTCTTGCGAAGTGTCAAATGCAGCGGAAGTGGTGCTAGTAGTAGCGCTGGTGGCTGAGCAAGATGAGGTGTTCTGTGTCGCTAAATACTCAACCACGTCCTGACAATCTTGGGAGGTGATGGGACGTGCCTTCTTCCGAGCACTGTACTGTGGGCCAGGTCCACACGAAATTACATTTACACGACCTCGCGCAGACCTGCCGGGTGGCCTTCCTCTGCCTCTGCCACTACCTCTTCCTCTTCCTCTACCTGTTTTGTCCATATCGGGTATGCACGGAGTGGTATATCACACTGCGTGCACTCACGTAGGTAGGTGGGTTCACTTAACTGCACAGGTATGCGCACTGATGCGGTGGGTTCACTGAACAGTACAGGTATACAGTGGCGGGTTCACTGAACACAACAGGTATGCAGTGGCGTGTTCACTAAACAGGTATACAGTGGCAGGTCCACTGAACAGAACAGGTATACAGTGGCAGGTCCACTGAACAGAACAGGTATACAGTGGCGGGTCCACTGAACAGAACAGGTATACAGTGGCGGGTTCACAGAACAGGTATGCAGTGGCAGGTTCACTGAACACAACAGGTATGCAGTGGCGTGTTCACTAAACAGGTATACAGTGGCAGGTCCACTGAACAGAACAGGTATACAGTGGCGGGTTCACAGAACAGGTATACAGTGGCGGGTCCACTGAACAGAACAGGTATACAGTGGCGGGTTCACAGAACAGGTATACAGTGGCGGGTCCACTGAACAGAACAGGTATACAGTGGCGGGTTCACAGAACAGGTATGCAGTGGCAGGTTCACTGAACACAACAGGTATGCAGTGGCGTGTTCACTAAACAGGTATACAGTGGCAGGTCCACTGAACAGAACAGGTATACAGTGGCGGGTTCACAGAACAGGTATACAGTGGCGGGTCCACTGAACAGAACAGGTATACAGTGGCGGGTTCACAGAACAGGTATGCAGTGGCAGGTTCACTGAACACAACAGGTATGCAGTGGCGTGTTCACTAAACAGGTATACAGTGGCAGGTCCACTGAACAGAACAGGTATACAGTGGCGGGTTCACAGAACAGGTATACAGTGGCGGGTCCACTGAACAGAACAGGTATACAGTGGCGGGTTCACAGAACAGGTATACAGTGGCGGGTCCACTGAACAGAACAGGTATACAGTGGCGGGTTCACAGAACAGGTATACAGTGGCAGGATCACTGAACAGGTATGCAGTGGCAGGATCACAGTACAGGTATGCAGTGGGCTGAGGGCTCACTGAACAGAACAGGTATGCTGTGGCAGGATCACTGAACAGGTATGCAGTGGCAGGATCACAGTACAGGTATGCAGTGGGCTGAGAGCTCACTGAACAGAACAGGTATGCTGTGGCAGGATCACTGAACAGGTATGCAGTGGCAGGATCACAGTACAGGTATGCAGTGGGCTGAGGGCTCACTGAACAGAACAGGTATGCTGTGGCAGGATCACTGAACAGCTATGCAGTGGCAGGATCACAGTACAGGTATGCAGTGGGCTGAGGGCTCACTGAACAGAACAGGTATGCTGTGGCAGGATCACTGAACAGCTATGCAGTGGCAGGATCACAGTACAGGTATGCAGTGGGCTGAGGGCTCACTGAACAGAACAGGTATGCAGCCAGGAAGAAGTTAAGCCTAACTAATCTTTCCCTGAGAGACAGTCTGCAGCAGCTCGCCCTACTCTGACTAATGCAGGCACACGAGTGGCCGTAATGGCCGCCGCTGCCTGCCTTATATAAGGGGGGGTGGGGCTCCAGGGGCTAGTGTAGCCTAATTGGCTACACTGGGCCTGCTGACTGTGATGTAGAGGGTCAAAGTTGACCCTCAGGTGCATTATGGGGCGAACCGAACTTCTTCCGCAAAAGGTTCGCGTGCGGTACCCGCACGCGAACCACCTAAGTTCGCGCGAACCCCGTTCGCCGGCGAACCGTTCGGCCCAACTCTAGCAGTGACGTGGGTTCACTGAACACAAAGGTAGTTAGATGCAGTGAGGTGAGTTCACTCAACACAAATGTAGTTATATGCAGTGAGGTGGGTTCACTGAACACAAAAGGTAGTTAGATGCAGTCAGGTGAGTTTACTCACAAAAATTGGGACCAACACCATGCAAATATTAACAAATATAATAATACAAAAATTAGAATGTGCTATAAGGGGAACAAGACACTTAAATAGTATACAAAAAAGGAGAACAAGGAGTCCCCCTAATACAAAAGCAGCACCAGACTAATAATCAAAATATTATAAATGTTTATTGTTTTATCAAAAACCATCCAAAATTACATAAAAACAATTAAAAGGTCACACAAAGTGACCACCAAGGTCTCTCAACACAATGGGCTCGATTTACAAAGCGGTGCTAACCCAGTTAGAGACTTTAGGCGTGATAACCATTGCACCACACTGGTGAAAAGCCAGTTTAGGCGTGATAAGTTTAGGTGTAATAAGTTTAGGCATGATAAGTTTAGGCATGCTAAGTTTAAATAAGTTAAGATCGCGCGCAAAGTCCCGCACGCAAAGCAGCGCCATTAAACTCTATGCGAAGTGCACCAGACTTTGCTAGCGCAAAACTTTTGATCAGCTGTGCACTGCGGTGCTAACCCAGTTGGTGCTTAAACTTATCATGCCTAAACTTATCACACCTAAACTTATCATGCCTAAACTTATCACACCTAAACTTATCACACCTAAACTTATCATGCCTAAACTGAGTTTAGGCATGATAAAGGGCTTTTCACCAGTCTGCTAACTGTTAGCACCGCTTTGTGAATCAGGCCCAATATGTCATAAAATAAAGTATACATACATATATATATATAGATAATACACCAACTGGCGTCTGGAGATTATATAACTTTATAAACACAGCGTGCAGCCACCTAATAGTAATGGGGATAATTAATTAAGAAGTGCACACCCACATAATCACATGATCCATACTAAAAACTAAGAATAATGATCCCAATAGGGGAATTGTATACAATAGAATACCAAGACAATCGTGTATGTACACACAAAAAATAATAATAATTAATAATCATATTATATTTCATAGATAAAGTGCATACCAAGGTGCAGAGTAATAATAATAGTAATAGGTAACCTGTAAAGGTATTAATAAAGTGCTGAGCGCAAGGCAGTGAGAAGTAAGAAATATAAGAATTAGGTAGGTGGAACTTACACAGCAGTAAAGACAACCGACAATCCAAACGGCCAGAGGGAGGAAGAGAGACGCCTGGAAGACAGCCAGAGGCTATTACTCTGCACCTTGGTATGCACTTTATCTATGAAATATAATATTATTATTAATTATTATTATTTTTTGTGTGTGCATACACGATTGTCTTGGTAATCTATTGTATACAATTCCCCTATTGGGATCATTATTCTTAGTTTTTAGTATGGATCATGTGATTATGTGGGTGTGCACTTCTTAATTAATTATCCCCATTACTATTAGGTGGCTGCACGCTGTGTTTATATAGTTATATAATCTCCAGATGCCAGTTGGTGTATATTCTATATATATATATATATATGTATGTATACTTTAGTTTATGACATATTGTGTTGAGAGACCTTGGTGGTCACTTTGTGTGAACTTTTAATTGTTTTTATGTAATTTTGGATGGTTTTTGATAAAACAATAAAGATTTATAATATTTTGATTATTAGTCTGGTGCTGCTTATATATGGGGGGACTCCTTGTTCTCCTTTTTTGTATACTAGCAGTCAGGTGAGTTCACTCAACACAAAGGTAGTTATATGCAGTGAGGTGAGTTCACTCAACCCAAAGGTAGTTATATGCAGTGAGGTGAGTTCACTCAACCCAAAGGTAGTTATATGCAGTGAGGTGGGTTCACTGAACACAAAGGTAGTTATATACAGTGAGGTGAGTTCACTCAACACAAAGGTAGTTATATGCAGTGAGGTGGGTTCACTGAACACAAAGGTAGTTAGATGCAGTGAGGTGAGTTCACTCAACTCAAAGGTAGTTATATGCAGTGATGTGGGTTCACTGAACACAAAGGTAGTTAGATGCAGTGAGGTGAGTTCACTCAACACAAAGTTAGGTACATATGCAGTGATGAGGTGGGTTAACTAAACACAACAGGTACTAGTAGCTACAGTATATGCAGTACTGGGTAGTACAATGTGCAGCTCCCTGTCACACACACAGGTAGTCACTGAATGTGCTGCTGCTGGGCTGCTGGCATTGGCACACACACAGTATGAATTAGCAATACTGTCTATGCAACACAAGTGTCGGTTTGACACACAGAAAAAATGATCACAACAACAGGATTAGCTCTGAAAAGAGCTGTTGAATGAGGGGTGCTATTTAAGCAATATAATTCAGCTAGGAGCAAGCTAACAAGCCAAGAGCCTGACTAATCTGTCCCTAGGAGAAAAAGACTGCAGCAGCTCGCCCTATTCTGTCTATATGCAGGCACACGAGTGAGTGTAATGGCCGCCGGAGCCTGCCTTATATAAGGGGGGTGTGGGGCTCCAGGGCTGAGTGTAGCCGGATTGGCTACAATGTGCCTGCTGACTGTGATGAAGAGGGTCAAAGTTGACCCTCATAGAACATTATGGGGTGAATCAAACTTCCGGGAAAGTTCGCCTTCGCCGGCGAAGGCGAACCACCCGAAGTTCGCTTGGAACCGTTCGCCGTCAAACCGTTCGGGCCATCTCTACCCTCCATAACTGATTCTTGTTAATGGCAAGTGGTGTCATCTCTGGCACACAGTGCTGGGTCAAGGGTCTATCTGACCACAGATGCCTGGTCTGCAAAGCACGGTCCGGGCAGGTACATTACTTATACAGCAAATGGGTCCTTACTTGGATGTGTGGTGGTGGTAGCCAGTTCACAGGCTCCCACTCCGGACCAGAATCGAACCCTGATTCCCCAGCCATTACCCGTGGTCACTCACAATGGCAGACTTGCCCTCCATAACAGATTCTCGTTGCAGGTACTGGACAGCCAACAGAAAATGTAATTTAAAAAAATTAGATGTAAGCTTTAACAATGGTAGAGAAAGATTCATTGAAAGTTGATAAGGCAGTCAGACATTACCTGATATCACTGAGGAAGAGCAATCTCGCCATGGTGCGCACCAGTCCAGCACGGCCATCACAACACAAACAGCTGTTTGTGGTGCGTTACACAGTGAGTTTGGTGTGTCAGTGTAAAGCAGTACTCTAATTACACTCCCTGACTGATGTATATACATGCAATATGTTTGAAAGCACTTTAGGCCTGCAATTTAGCATTCAATGTGATTTCTGCCCTTAAAACGCTGCTTTGCGTCAACGCTGCTTTTTCCCCAGGACGTTTGCCGTGTATCCCACTCCGCCATCCCCCCAGGTGTTAGACCCCTTGAAACATGTTTTCCATCACTTTTCTGGCCAGCATAAGTGTTCCTCGTTTTCAAAGTTCGCCTCCCCATTGAAGTCTATTGCTGTTCGCGAAAGTTTGCGCAAACCGAACTTTTGCGGAAGGTCGCGAACCGAAAATCGGAGGTTCGGGCCATCTCTAATGTGGAATAGGCCCTGGGGAGCTGGGGGTGATATACTTGCCCTGACCATGCTTTGTAGACCAGGTATCAATGAGTAGATGGACCCTTGCCCCAACAGTGTGTGTCAGAGTTTACACATACAAATAACTTGGGAAAAAAACTGTCAATATTATTTAGTAAAACATTTAATTGTTATTTAGAAAAAAACTGTCAATGTTATGTATAAAAAAAATTGTAATTGTGTTTTTTAGAAAAAAAATTAATTGTAGTGTAGGAAAAAAAATGTTAGCAACCATTTCAGCCCACGGGGATTTTTCGCCTTATGCATCAGAGCAATTTTCACCTCCCATTCATTCGCTAATAACTTTATCACTACTTATCATAATTTATTGATCTATATCTTGTTTTTTCCGCCACTAATTAGGCTTTCTTTGGGTGGTACATTTTGCTAAGATTTATTTATTTATAAATGCATTTTAACAGGATTAATAAGAAAAAAATGGAAAAAAAACATTATTTCTCAGTTTTCGGCCATTATAGCTTTAAAATAATCCACGCTACCATAATTAAAACTATGTATTTTATTTGCCCATTTGTCTCGGTTATTATACCATTTAAATTTTGTCCCTATCACAACGTATGGCGCAAATATTTTATTTGGAAATAAAGGTGCATTGTTTCCGTTTTGCGTCCATCACTATTTACAAGCTTATAATTTAAAAAATGTTTTTTAGTATACCCCCTTCAAATGCATATTTAAAAAGTTCAGACCCTTAGGTAACTATTTATGTCTTTTTTTTTATTGTAATTTTTTTTTCCATTAAAAATGTATTTGGGTAATATTTTGGTGTGGGACATAAACAGTTCATTTTTAATGTTGTTAAATGTGTAAACTGTAATGTAAAAAAATGTGTAGATGTGGAGTAGAATGTCCGGTAGAATGGAGAATACTCTTCAAGATTGGACTGCTGACATTCAAATCCCTGCACAATCTGGGCCCTGGATACATGAAGGACTTGCTGAAGCTGCACCACACCTCCCACAGCCTCAGATCAGCAAGTTCTATAAACTTGGTCACTCCCAGAGTGCACCTCAAAAAATCTGGAGACAGAGCCTTCTGTCATGCTGCCCCTACTCTTTGCAACTCCCTGCCACACCCAGTAAAGACAGCACCATCCCTGGAGCTATTCAAATCCAGACTGAAAAGCCACCTGTTTAGCCTGGCATTTCCAGACTTAAAAAATTCTTCCTCTGTACCACGATGGTCTGAGCCATGCTTATGCACTTTGAGTCCTACGGGAGAAAAGCGCTTTACAAATGTTATTTGTTGTTGTTGTTGTTGTAGATGTAGTTTTACTATTCGGCCACAAGATGGCCACCTTCATTTTTGTTTTCCCTCCTTGTACTTCTCGCTAAGCGGAAGTACAAGAGGGATGCGGACATTTTTCCGGGCAGAAGAACTGAAGCCTCATGTCTGAGCGCTTCGGTTTTTCTGCGGGGGACAGGGATCAGTGATCGGGAACCATGTTCCCGTTCACTGATCCCAGGGCTACAGTAGGAACACCACAGGGGCACGGGGGTGTGCCCGCGATCGAGCGTGCCAAAGCGCGGGAGTGCAGCAGAGCAGCTGCCTGAACGTGAGCTTCACTTCCAGGTGGCAGAAATGGTTAATGCCCTGGGATGCGGAATAGGCCCTGAGGAGCTCGGGGTGATATACCTGCCCTGACTGTGCTGCTTTTAAAATGCCCAGAGTGGTAAAGTAAGAGTTATGCCCACTTTACACTGACAGACCAAACTCGCCATTTAATGCACCGCAAACAACTGTGAAGAGTTGTTAATAGTTAACACTCTCAGGACTTAAATGTTAGTCCTCTCAGCAGCAATCTTTGTGTAGTGGTCGCAGTGCTAATGTGCACACACTGGCGAGAGTGCAGGTTTTGGCGGTTTTCCAGCCCCTATGGTTGGGCTGAGGTAGCTCAATGACAGCAACGGACCCAGAAAACAATGCTTCTGCAGTGTGGGCCCAGTGTTAGCCTAGTGATCTTTATTGAATGATCACCTGAGGTGACCAAAGGTTCTGCCAAAATGTATCCAGGCGATCAATCGAATTTGGTCTGTCCACAATGAAACAACGACCTAATCCTCTTGGGTGTGCCCCAACACACTCATATAGGTCATAGCTTCATTGTGAAAGGCAAGCCCCCTCACCACAACAAGGTAATTATCACGAAGGGGAATTTACATCACGTACATGCCTTTTTGTTTTTTGGGGGGTTTTCTGCAGCCACAGTTCAGCACCATGGGCCAGAAAAATTAGGCATGTACACATGCCAGAAAAATAATTTTTTGTAGCGGCCGTTAAAAATTCAGGATCCACCTGTGGAGTCCTGGAATCCAGGTCTTGGCCCTGTTGGTGGTGGCGCAGAAGTCAGTCAGTCATGCGGCGTGCAGAGATGCTGGGTGGGGACTTACTTGCAAGACTTCAGGCAGGCAGTAGCCCTCCAGAATCCATGCCTCATTCATTTTAATGAAGGTGAGGTAATCAACACTTTTTTAACCTAGTGGACTTTTCTTCTCAGTGACAATCCCTCCTGCTGCGCTGAAGGTCCTCTCTGACAGGATGCTTGAGATGGGGCAAGAGAGAAGTTCAATGGCGGCAAGAGAGACGTTTGATAGCAAATCGTGAGAGCTCAGGCCAAAGGTCAAGCCTACGCACCCAATAGTCCTGGGGTTCATCGCTCCTCAGAGTGTTCTTTATTTTTATCTGGTAAACAAGTAATAAGGATGCTAACCAGGCAATCCAAAAGTTAAAATCACTCTTACTTTTCTTCTCCATAAAACATCTTTCCCCAGTTTCCCTGGCTCTTATTTGGTACATCTGCCGCAAAAAAGGAAGTTGCAGGGCATGCTGGGTCGTCTTTTTTTGCTTCTTTAGTATCCCCTCAGACTTAACTAAAGCAGCCTGATTGGCTGAAGCCTTTTTCCCTCCTGTTTTTCCCTCACACACCTCTTTTCCTCTCTGATTGGCCAATATTTCTCATGCTTCTCAAGCTACAGAGTCACACAATGACAATGCACTTTATATTGTAGAGCTGGCTGGGAGTGTCTGAAGACTGTCTGTGTTTGCATTGGCCGCCCTCCTCCCAGACTAAGGGAAGAAATGACATCAGTATTGGCTTCACTTAGAGGGAATTAAGATGGCAAATGCCTGACACAGAATTCTCTTTATTTTCTACATAAAATTCACTGAATTAAAAATGTGGACAGTGCAATACATACGTTATGTATGCAGAGCAAGTATTTATCTACTTACATACGCGTTGTTGTTTTTTTAGATAGTATAGCTGACAGCTCCTCTTTAACCACCTCGGCGTTCTGATTCCCAAGGATTTCTGTGCAAAAAGCGGTACATTTAATTTTCAGCACCTTTTTTCCTGTAACTTACCAAAATGAGCCAAGCAAGAGTTTAGTATACATTCTGAGTATAATAAAAGTGTCAAACACTAATTCTTGTCAAAAATAAAATAAAATTTATTAATGACAAACTGAAATACCTTGCATTTTTCCTCAATGCAGAAATATAAAGAAATTGCAGAAATAAATAAATCAATGCAGAAATAAATAAATGAAGGCAGAAACAAAATTATACAGGGTATAAGTGTACTTTAGAACACTTCTTTAGTGTGGTAGATCTTGAAGCATGGTAATGCGCAAAGTGCCACGTCACAATCTGGGCAATAAGTGCGGGTCTCCTTCCGCATCTTTTTGCCATCCTTGTCCTTCTTATTGCAGCAAACAACGCACCTTCTTGTAGGGTTTGCTTTCCGTGGGGTCGGTGGCAAGTACTCCACAAAGTGTCTCCCTGAAAGCCGTGCCGGATTCACGACATATGATGCCCTGCGCCCCGGTCTAGATGTTGACTCTGGTGGGGGGTACTTCATGCAGATTGCTTCCGTCAGCTGCCAGACAAAGTCATGGTGGGGTACAGGCCTTACACAGCTTTTCTTGTATAGCACATAGCCATTCCACAAGCACTGCTCAAGTAAGTGGCGGAAATTTTTTTTATAATATTTCCGCTGCTGCTTGCGGACAGCCGGATAGAAGGTCATGGCTCCATCAGCCCTGTCCACACCCCCCATAGTGTTGTTGTAATCCAGTATGGCTTTGGGTTTATCCACCTCCTGTTTACTCCTGTTGGTGGTGCGGACAGTCTCGGCATTATGAATAGTGCTGAGGACACATACATCACGTTTGTCCTTCCACCTAAGAGCCATCATTTTGCCTTTCAGCCAGGCAACGACCTCCCCCTTTTTCAGCTTCCTGGCAGAAAAGGCCGGCGGCAGATTGCGACGGTTAGCCCTCAAGGTACCATAGGCATCGGTTTTATGCTGGACCAGGTAATCAAAAAGTTCAGGGGAGCTGTAGAAATTGTCTGTCGTCAGGCAGTACCCCTGATCCAGCAATGGCTCAATTAGGGTTAGGACAGAGGAGGTGGCACACCCAAACTGGCTGAACTGAGGGGCAAATTTGGTGCCTTTGCCCGTGTAAATTACAGAGTTCCAGATGTACCCGGACTTGGCCTCACAGAGCATAAACGACTTCACCCCAAAGCGTGCCCTTTTTGATGCAATAAATTGCACCCAGCTCAGTCTCCCCTTATATGCCATGAGGCTTTCGTCAACCGTGATGTCGCGATCTGGAACATACACAGCCTTGAAGTTCGCAACAATCATCTGGTATATGTCCCAAATTTTTTTCAGCTTGGGTGCGGGATGGGTGGCCTCATCAAACTCCTCGTTGTTTCCGAAGTGCAAATACTTCATGATGAGGGTGTACCGTGGCTCGGACATAACAGATCCAAAGAAGGGCGTACTGAGGATCTTATTAGTGGTCCAGTACCACTTCTGCAGCGGCTTACCAACAACTCCCTGGAGGATGACGAGCCCCAGGAACACCCAGATGTCGTTGCTGGTCACAGGTTCCCACTTCCTGCTCCGCGAGAACCTGGGTAGAGAAGATTCCTGCTGATGTTGCACTGCATAGCGATTCGTCTCCTCAACGATCTTGCGGATGACGTCACCAGTCAGGAAGAGCTCCAGAAAGGACAGCGGACTCTCGTCGCACGCGATCTTCTGCCCGGGTGCCCCTGTGAAGGGGAACCTGGGTGGCGGAGCTTGAGTGGGGCTCCCCAGCTCACACCAGGTGCGTGCGACCGTCACTGGCTCCTCGGCTTCCTCATCACTGGTCTCCGTCTCCGAAGACAGGTTACCGGGAACCTCGCTGTCTGTCGATTCCTCTAGGAGCTCGTCTTCGCTGTCGCTTGCCTCGAGGACTTCCAGCAACTCCTCGTCACGCACACGCCTCCGGGAGGACGAGGCCATGACCCCAAGCAGGGTACGGGGTCACGGGCAGCGACAAAAAAAAAAAAAATCAGCAAAAGCAAACGCACAGGGATCACAGCGTCTTGAAAAAGACGGAAAGCAATACGCAATCTGACAGTAATATGAACGAAGCTAAGGCTGGAAAAAAGCAGTAATCGCACAGAAATCGCACAGAAATCACAGATGATAGCTGACAACAGACTAACACTGGATGCTGGGGACTCTGAAAGAGGGAGAGGCAGTAACGGTTCAGGGCTTTTATTGAGAGCTGACAGTTGTTTGTGTTTGTGCAAACAACTTTTGAATTACAGTAGCATGATTGGATTACATAGAGTTTGTTTCCTATGTAATCTAATGATGCTGTCGCCGCGACGGACACTAGGGGGCGCAGGAGCCGGCGTCAGAGGAAGTGGCTGGGCTACGCCATCTTCCCTGACTGCCGGATCTCCGGGGAAGAGGGGAGCGGGGACCGGAGGATCGGGGGAGCCTGGGACCGGAGGATCGGGGGAGCCTGGGACCGGCAATCAGAGCCCAGCAGGAGGGAGAGGGAGCCCCGCAGCAGCCGCAGCAGCACAGAGAAGGCGGCCGAATCACGCGCTGCACAGCGGTGAGTGGGGAAAGTGCTGGACGAGCTGAGCTCTTCCGAAACACTAGCAGCAACTTTTTCTTGGACGAGCTCAGCTCGTCCAGACGCTAGGGTGGTTAAGGCCAGGTAGTCTGCTACCTGTCGGTCGAGGCATTCTCTTAGGGTGGATCCCACAGGGTTGTGGTGATGCATCGGACAAAAAAGTTGCCATGTACAACATCACCAACATATTGGAAGAGTGTCCTGTCCTTGCCGGCATGGCCATGGGAGGAGGAGGAATCCTGACACCTCTTTCCCGTGGTGCTGTGACATCACCCTTGATTGAAGTGTACAGCATACTTCGCAGGCTGCTGTGGAACTTGTTCATCCTTTCTGACTGATTGTGATTTGGTAATAGTTCTGCCACCTTGTGCTTATACCGAGGGTCCAGTAGCATTGCCACCCAGTATATGTCCATGTCCTTGAGCTTTTTATACGGTGGTCCTTCAACAGGCAGGACAGCATGAAAAACCCCATTTGCACAAGGTTGGATGACTGAGACATATCACGTGGTGTGACATCCTTATCGCCTTCATCTTCTGCCAATAATGGTTGTGCATTACTAAATTCATCACACAAATGTGTGAACAACTCTTCTGACATATCAAGTGAAGCAGCTTTGGTACTAGTGGTGGTGGTGTTGGCTGCCGGCCGAGTGTTAAGTTGTTGTGGGACGCCCGAATCAGAGCGGGAATGTGCATCAAGGTCCCATGCGGAAGCTGTAGAAGATGGGGTGTGCTGTGTAAGTAAGTCAACTAATTCTTCTGCATTTTGGGTGTTGATGGTATGTGCCATCTGAACACTGGACATTCTTCCAGAGCCGCAAGAAATCACATAGTTATTTAGTTATTTTGGTTGAAAAAAGACATACGTCCATCAATTTCAACCAGAGCATGACCTTGGGGACCCTTGCAGGGTGGCCTGCCTCTGTCTGTCATTGTTTTTATTTGGGGTACTGTGCCTGCACCAAGTGAAAAGTAATGCACTGGAGATGCTACTATGCCTGCAACTGAATGTGACAACAACAATAGCAGTAGTGTACACAGCTTTTAGTGATAATGGGCTGTGTAGTGTCACACACAGAGATTTGCAATAGTTCAAAAACAATACAGAGATAGCAGAGGCACTACAGTAGTAGTGTGCTTGTGTCTAAGGTGGCACACAATTAGATCTGCAGTAGTGGGCACAGCTGTGAGTGGGTGCAAGTGGGCTCTGTGTGTGGAGTATCAGACACACAGAGATACGCAATAGTTCAAACACAATATAGTGGTAAATACGGCACTGGAGTACTACTCTGTTTGTGTCTAAGGTGGCACACAATTACATCAGCAGTAGTTGCACAGCTGTGAGGGGGTGCCAGTGAGCTCTGTGTGTGGAGTATCAGACACACAGAGATAAGCAATTATTTAAACACAATATAGTGGTAAATACGGCACTGGAGTACTACTCTGTTTGTGTGTAAGGTGGCACACAATTACATCAGCAGTAGTGAGCACAGCTGTGAGTGAGTGCCAGTGAGCTCTGTGTGTGGAGTATCAGACACACAGAGATTCGCAATAGTTCAAACACACAATATAGTGGTAAATACTGCACTGGAGTACTACTCTGTTTGTGTCTAACTGGATGAGATATTTGATATCATGTGAGATATTGATAAATGTAGATATAAGTATTGATAATAAGAAAAAGTTGTATTTGACTATGACCATGTGTATTGTTGTGATATATTGTATGTAAAATTAGACATTTTATTTTTAGGTTATTTGTTTGTATTGACCTGAGGAAGTGGGGCGAGTCTCGTGAAATGCGTTGTCTACAGTATAACTGTTTTCTTTTAATAAAGACTCTTTTTTCCCACCCATTTGAGTCTTCATTGGAGTTAAGAGACCTCCTGTTTTTTATTATTATAATTTTTATATGTACTTTTATGGGCGCCTCCCCAAATATCTCACCCAGTGTAACCCTACACCTCTACGAGGTACTGATCCCCACTACTTGCTGAACCAGTCCACCAGTAGACAGGACCACAGGAGGAGAGCGACCACCCTGTTCCAGAAGGTTCCAGGATACCGAGCGGAAACAGTTTCTTTCCGCATGCACATACTGTGGTTGCAGAACCATTGCCAAATGCCAATATTGGTCCTAACGATACTGCACCATAAGGGCTTCTGGTCTTCCTTTCTCCAAGGGTTAACGGTTATCCATTCCTATATTGAAGGGATCTCCTATCACCTGTACCAATACAATACTGTTTGTGTCTAAGGTGACACACAATTACATCAGTAGTAGTGGGCACAGCTGTCAGTGGGTTGCATTGGGCTCTGTGTGTGAAAGTATGCATCAGACACAGAGATATGCAATAGTTTAAACACAATACAGTGATAACAGAGGCAAAAGAGTAGTAGTGTGTTTGTGAAATGTAGCACACAATTATAGTAGTGGGCACAGCTCTGGGTGGGTGTCGCACAAAAAAAAAAAAAAAACACAGCAGAAGGATGAAGTAGCCCTCAGAAGGGCTTTTTGGGGTGCTTTAAAAGCAAGCCAGTCAGCGAGGAACAAAAAAAACAGGCCTAGCTAACGCTTTCTCTATCTCAGCAATGCGTCTCTCCCTTCCTCTCACTATTCCAGCCAAGGACAGACTGAAACATGGCCAATGCTGCTGCGTTTTTATAGGTGGTGGTGGGGGGGTCTGTGAGGGAGTGCAAGCTGATTGGCTGCCATGTGCCTGCTGACTGTGATGTAAAGGGTCAAAAGTTTAGCCCAATGATGATGTATGGGGATGGGTCGAACATCGCCATGCGTGACAAGCATGAATGCCTGATCTTCACTGGAAAAAGCTCGCTGGCAAAGCGTTCAGAGCCATCTCTAGTAATATAAAGTACAGTATATAGTATATATATATATATATATATATATATATACATACATATACATACATATACTGTATATAAAATATATATATATATATATATATATGTACATATACAGCATATATACCATTTATCATGATTATACTTAGCATTTAGGTAATATTTAGTATAGCATGTGTGTATACTGTGTGTATATATATATATATATATATATATATATATATATATATATATATATATATATATATATATATATATATATATATATACTGTATATATATATATATATATATATATATATATATATATATATATATATATATATATATATAACATATACACAGTGGTATGCAAAAAGTTTGGGCAACCTTATTAAGCGTCATGATTTTCCTGTATAAATCGTTGGTTGTTACGATACAAAATATCAGTTAAATATATCATATATGAGACAGACACAGGGATATTTGAGAAGTGAAATCAAGTTTATTGGATTTACAGAGAGTGCGAAATAATTGTTTAAATAAAATTAGGCAGGTGTATACATTTGGGCACAGTTGCCATTTTATTGATTCCAAAACCTTGAGAACTAACTATTGGAACTCAAATTGGCTTGGTAAGCTAAGTGGCCCCTGACCTACATACACAGGTGAATCCAATGATGAGAAAGAGTATTTAAGGGGGTCAAATGTAAGTTTCCTCTTTTAATTTTCTCTGAAGAGTAGCAACATGGGGGTCTCAAAACAACTCTCAAATGACCTGAAGACAAAAATTGATCACCATCATGGTTTAGGGGAAGGATACATAAAGCTGTCTCAGAGATTTCAGCTGTCTGTTTCCACAGTTAGGAACATATTGAGGAAATGGAAGACCACAGGCTCAGTTCAAGTTAAGTCTCGAAGTGACAGACCAAGAAAAATCTTGGATAGACAGAAGTGACGAATGGGGAAAACAGTCAGAGTCAACCCACAGACCAGCACCAAAGACCTACAACATCATCTTGCTGCAGACTCACTGTGCATCGTTCAACCATTCGGCACACTTTACACAAGGAGATGCTGTATGCGAGAGTGATGCAGAGGAAGCCTTTTCTCCACCCACAGCACAAACAGAGCCGCTTGAGGTATGCTAAAGCACATTTGGACAAGCCAGCTTCATTTTGGAATAAGGTGCTGTGGACTGATGAAACTAAAATTGAGTTATTTGGACATAACAAGGGATGTTATGCATGGAGGAAAAAGAACACAGCATTCCAAGAAAAACACCTTCTACCTACAGTAAAATATGGTGGTGGTTCCATCATGCTGTGGGGGTGGCCAGTGCAGGGACTGGGAATCTTGTCAAAGTTGAGGGACACATGGATTCCACTCAGTATCAGCAGATTCTGGAGACCAATTTTCAGGAATTAGTGACAAAGCTGAAGCTGCGCTGGGGCTGGATCTTTCAACAAGACAATGACCCTAAACACTGCTCAAAATCCACTAAGGCATTCATGCAGAGGAACAAGTATAACGTTCTGGAATGGCCACCTCAGTCCTCAGACCTGAATATAATTGAAAATCTGTGGTGTGAGTTAAAGAGGGCTGTTCATGCTTGGAAGCCATCAAACTTGAATAAACTAGAGATGTTTTGTAATGAGGAATGGTCCAAATTACCTTCAACCAGAATCCAGACTCTCATTGAAACCTACAGGAAGCATTTAGAGGATGTAATTTCTGCAAAAGGAGGATCTACTAAATATTGATTTCATTTCTTTTTTGTGGTACCCAAATTTATACACCTGACTAATTTTGTTTAACCACATAACGACCGCCTACAGCCGATGTGGCTGCTGGCCGGGGATCACGCGCTGTTATGCACGCGCATCCTCCGGCAATAGGCTCCACCCACCCGCGATGTCAACCCGCCGGCCAATCGGAAGCGCCGGCGGGTTGTTAACCCAACGATCGCCGCTTAGGAAGCGTATAATACGCTTTGTAATGTATACAAAGCATATTATACAGGCTGCCTCCTGCCCTGGTGCTCCCAGTGATCGAGGGACCACCAGGGCAGGCTGCAGCCACCCTAATGTGCACCCAAGCACACTGATCTGCCCCCCTGACCTCTGATCGCCCACAGCACTCCTCAGACACCCCCCTGCCCACCCCACAGACCCATGTTTGCACCGAATCACCCCCCTAATCACCCATCAATCACTCCCTGTCACTATCTATCAGCGCTATTTTTTACATTAGGTCCTAAACTGCCCCCTGGGGGCTCCTGATCACCCCCACACCTTCAGATCTTCCCCAGACCCCCCCAACCCCCCCCCCCCCTGTACTGTATACATCTATTCTCGCCACTAATCACCTGTCAATCACCCATCAATCACCTGTCAATCACCCCCTGTCACTAACACTGCCCTCTCGGGGCTCATGATCACCCCACCACACCCTCAGATCCTCCCCAGACCCCCCCCCCCCCTGTGTACTGTATACATCTATTCTCCCCACTAATCACCTGTCAATCACCCATCAATCACCTGTAAATCACCCCCTGTCACTAACACTGCCCCCCTGGGGGCTCCTGATCACCCCCCCACACCCTCAGATCCTCTCCAGACCCCCCCCCCCCGACGACCCCCCCCCCCCCCCCCCCGTGTACTGCATACATTTATCCTCCCCTGTAATCACTTGTCAATCACCCATCAATCACCCCCTGTCACTGCCACCCATCAGATCAGACCCTAACCTGCCTCTTACGGGCATCTGATCACCTGCCCGCACCCTCAGATCGCCCGCAGACCCACCCTCAGATCACCTCCAAAGTGCATTGTTTACATCTGTTCTGCCATCTAATCACCCACTGATCACCCATCAATCACCCATCAATCACCCCCTGTCACTGCTACCCATCAGATCAGACCCCTATCTGCCACTAGGGCACCCAATCACCCACCCACACCCTCAGAACACCCTTAGACCCTCCCAGACCCCCCCCCCGTGTACTCTATACATCTATCCTCCCCTGTAATCACCTGTCAATCACCCGTCAATCACCCCCTGCCACTGCCACCCATCAGATCAGACCCTAACCTGCCTCTTAAGGGCATCTGATCACCCACCCACACCATCAGATCGCCCGCAGACCCACCCTCAGATCACCTCCAAAGTGCATCTGTTCTGCCATCTAATCACCCACTGATCACCCATCAATCACCCCCTGACACTGCTACCCATCAGATCAGACCCCTATCTGCCCCTAGGGCACCCAATCACCCACCCACACCCTCAGAACGCCCTCAGACCCCAGCCCTGATCACCTCCCATCAGATCATGTCCTAATTTGCCCCGTGTGGGCTCCTGATCACTCATCCAAACCCTCAGATCCCCCTCAGACCCCCTTCCGATCACATCCCAAGTGCATTGATTGCATCTATTTTACCCTCTAACCACCCCCTGAGACACCCATCAATCACCTCCTGTGACCCCCCTAGCACTCCTATCCATCAGATCAGGCCCAATACAACTTGTCATCTAAGAGGCCACCCTGCTTATAACCGGTTCCACAAAATTCGCCCCCTCATAGACCACCTGTCATCAAAATTTGCAGATGCTTAAACCCCTGAACAGTCATTTTGAGACATTTGGTTTCAAGACTACGCCTCACGGTTTAGGGCCCCTAAAATGCCAGGGCAGTATAGGAACCCCACAAGTGACCCCATTTTAGAAAGAAGACACCCCAAGGTATTCCGTTAGGAGTATAGTGAGTTCATAGAAGATTTTATTTTTTGTCACAAGTTAGCGGAAATTGATTTTCATTGTTTTTTTTTCACAAAGTGTCAATTTCCGCTAACTTGTGACAAAAAAAAATCTTCTATGAACTCACCATACTCCTAACAGAATACCTTGGGGTGTCTTATTTCTAAAATGGGGTCCCTTGTGGGGTTCCTAAACTGCCCTGGCATTTTAGGGGCCCTAAACCGTGAGGCGTAGTCTTGAAACCAAATGTCTCAAAACGACCTGTGAAATCCTAAAGGTACTCATTGGACTTTGGGCCCCTTAGCGCAGTTAGAAAAAAAGTGCCACACATGTGGTATCGCTGTACTCAGGAGAAGTAGTATAATGTGTTTTGGGGTGTATTTTTACACATACCCATGCTGGGTGGGAGAAATCTCTCTGTAAATGAACAATTGTGTGTAAAAAAAATGAAAACATTGTCATTTACAGAGCTATTTCTCCCACCCAGCATGGGTATGTGTAAAAATACACCCCAAAACTACTACTTCTCCTGAGTACGGCAATACCACATGCGTGGTACTTTTTTGCAGCCTAACTGCGCTAAGGGGCCCAAAGTCCAATGAGCACCTTTAGGCTTTACAGGGGTGCTTACAATTTAGCACCCCCCAAAATGCCAGGACAGTAAACACACCCCACAAATGACCCCATTTTGGAAAGTAGACACTTCAAGGTATTCAGAGAGGGGCATGGTGAGTCCGTGGCAGATTTCATTTTTTTTTTGTCACAAGTTAGCAGAAATAGAAACTTTATTTTTATTTTTTTGTCTCAAAGTGTCATTTTCCGCTAACTTGTGACAAAAAATAAAATCTTCTATGAACTCACCATGCCTCTCAGTGTAAACTTTTTGATGTCTTCTTTCCAAAATGGGGTCATTTGGGGGGTATTTATACTATCCTGGAATTTTAGCACCTCATGAAGCATGATGGGTGCTCAGAAAAGTCACGTGAAAATTCACTTTTTGCACCATAGTTTGTAAACACTATAACTTTTACCCAAATCAATAAATATACACTGAATGTTTTTTTTTATCAAAAACATGTAGCACAATAAATTTGGACAAAAATGTATACAGAAATTTTACTTTATTTGACAAATTTTATCACAGAAAGGGGCGAAAAGACTGTAGTCCTTAAGTGGTTAAACAGTTATTTTACACTTTCTGTAAATCCAATGAACTTAATTTCACTTCTCAAATATCACTGTGTGCGTCTCCTATATGATATATTTAATTGACATATTTTATCATAATAATCAAACTTTCGCATCCCACTGTATGTACAGGATCTTCTCAAAAAATTAGCATACTGTGATAAAGTTCATTATTTACTGTAATATACTGATAAACATTAGACTTTCATATATTTTAGATTCAAATACACACAACTGAAGTAGCTCAAGCCTTTTATTGTTTTAATATTGATGATTTTGGCATACAGCTCATGAAAACCCAAAATTCCTATCTAAAAAAATTAGCATATTTCATCCGACCAATAAAAGAAAAGTGTTTTTAAAACAAAAAAAGTCAACCTTCAAATAATTATGTTCAGTTATGCACTCAATACTTGGTCAGGAATCATTTTGCAGAAATGACTGCTTCAATGCGGCGTGGCATGGAGGCAATCAGCCTGTGGCACTACTCAGGTATTATGGAGGCCCTGGATGCCTCGATAGCGGCCTTAAGCTCATCCAGAGTGTTGGGTCTTGCGTATCTCAACTTTCTCTTCACAATATCCCACAGATTCTCTATGGGGTTCAGGTCAGGAGAGTTGGCAGGCCAATTGAGCACAGTAATACCATGGTCAGTAAACCATTTACCAGTGGTTTTGGCACTGTGAGCAGGTGCCAGGTCATGCTGAAAAATGAAATCTTCATCTCCATAAAGCTTTTCAGCAGATGGAAGCATGAAGTGCTCTAAAATCTCCTGATAGCTAGCTGCATTGACCCTGCCCTTGATAAAACACAGTGGACCAACACCAGCAGCTGACATTGCACCCCAGACCATCACTGACTGTGGGTACTTGACACTGGACTTCAGGCATTTTGGCATTTCCCTCTCCCCAGTCTTCCTCCAGACTCTGGCACTTTGATTTCCGAATGACATGTAAAAGTTGCTTTCATCCGAGCCATTGGTATGTGTTATCCCCATGCCAGGGAGAAGTTATAAATATGTTTTAGGCTTTATTTTGTGGCCTGCAAACAGCATGTGGGCATTATGTGCTTTCAAAGTAACATGTTTGCAGAAAAAAATGAGTACATTGTTGAATACGTTGGGGGAGGAGGCATCTAGTTTTCTAGATAGGGTTATTTAGGGAATATTCAGGGGTCTTGGTCCTTATACACTGCTTTAAATGAAGTAAGGTGCTCTGCTTTGGATTTTCAGTCCATAAAGATGCTAAATGCACTCATCTGATTCTGTGTCCCCCAGTTCTCTAGCAGTGTGACCAAGGCATAAGTATTTGATATCTCCATGCACGGGAGAAGTTGACAAATATGTTTTAGGCCTGCAAACTGCATGTGGGCATTCTGTCCTTTCAAAATAACATGTTTGCAGAAGAAAATCATTTTTTTACATTTTACCCCATTCTTCCAATTAAAATCAAGAAAAAAACAGAGGGTCAAATCCCTAATTAAACCCCATGCTGAATACGTTGCAGGGTCTAGCTTTCTAGATGGGGTGATTTTTGGTGATATTCGGGGGTCTTGGTCCATTTTTACTGCTATGAGTGAAGTATTGTGCTAAATATTCTGCTTTGGATGTTCATTCCATAAAAATGCAAAATGCACTCGATTGATTCTGGGCCCCCCAGTTCTCTAGCAGTGTGACCGAGGCATTGGTGTTTGGTACCCCCATGCACAGGAAAAGTTGACGAATATGTTTTAGGATGTATTGTGGGGCCTGCAATCAGCATGTGGGCTTTTGAATTAGCATGCTTGCAGAAAACAATGAGATTTCAAATTTTACCCCATTCTTCCAATCAAAATTGAAAAATTCCTAATTTTACCCCTTGTTGAATACGTTGGGGGAGGGGGGGTCCAGTTTTCTAGATGGGATAAATTTGGGGGGTTTTCAGGGTCCTTGGTCCTTTTGCACTGCTATGAAGTATGGTAAAAGAAAAAAAAACTTTCGTTTTCCAACACCCAAATACATACCATTTTTCCTGTGACATCCAGTAATTCCAAATTGAAAATAAATGCACAAATTTGGTTTCTCTACACTCAAAAGACATTGAAAAAATAGTTTCAGGGAAACAAAACACATTGACTACCCTGTTAAAATATTTTTTGTTGTTGCATCAAAGTGAAAAAACATGTTTTTTTTAATTGCATTTTTTATGCATGTATAGTTTTTTTGTTTTTTTTTTTTTGTTTTTTGCAATGTGTGAGATTTAATGTTTAACATAATAAAGCCTTAACCTTCCTGAAAAAAATAATACCAATATTGTCTATGTTCGACAAGGTAGAGAAGTAATATAAGCTATGGAAGTGTAACTCTCCCAAAGGCAAAAAAGATGCTTTGGTACTGAGAGCTGCATTCACTGCAGGTAGCAAAGTGGTTAAAGTTAGTTAGTTGTAAAAGAAAAAAAATGCAGAATCCGCTGCACATTTCCGATCGGCAACCGTGGTAAACTTCTTACATATAGTAGTTACATATAGTTATTTGGGTTGAAAAAAGACATACATCCATCGAGTTCACCCAGACAACAAAGTACAACACCAACCTGCTCCCTCACATATCCCTTTTGATCCAGATGAAGGCAAAAAAACTTTACAAGGCATGGTCCAATTATCCCCAAAAGGGAAAAAATTCCTTCCCGACTCCAGATGGCAATCAGTAAAATCCCTGGATCAACACCACTGGGCATTACCTAGTAATTATAGCCATGGATGTCTTTCATCGCAAGGAAAGCATCTAAGCCCCCCTTAAATGCAGATATAGAATTTGCCATAACTACTTCCTGTGGTAATGCATTCCACATCTTAATCACTCTTACGGTAAAGAACCCTTTCCTAAATAAATGGCTAAAATGTTTTTCCTCCATGAGCAGATCATGTCCTCTAGTCCTTTGTGAAGGCCTAGAGACAAAAAGCTAATCCGCCAAGCCTTTATATTGCCCTCTGATGGATTTATACATGTTAATTAGATCCCCTCTAAGGCATCTTTTCTCTAGACTAAATAAACCCAATTTATCTAACCTTTCTTGGTAAGCGAGCCCTTCCATCCCTGGTATCAATTTTGTTGCCAGTCTCTACATCTGCTCTAAAACTGCAATATATTTCCTGTAATGTGGTGCCCGGAACTGAATTCCATATTCCAGATGTGACCTTACTAGTATCACGCTAGATGTTATGTGATACAATCCACAATGGATGAGACAGACGTAGCCGGGAACAGGCTAGGGTCATACACGTTAAATCAGATGGCTGCGGTACAGTGGACTAGGCAGAATCAGAGTCAGTAGCAGGCTAAGGTCATACACGTTAGAACAGATGGCTGCAGTACAAAGGACTAGGCGAAAGAATGGTCAGTAAGCTAAAGTCGTATCTAAGTCAGTCTGGCAGGCGCATTGAAATATAATAAGTTTACAGACAGCAAGGAGCATAGACCAACCCCCAGGAGAAACCAACCAATCAGAGCAGCATACAGAACCCCGCTGGCAATCTCCAAACAAGGTGTCAGCTGACAAGCATGTCAGCTGACTCTAATTACACCGGGCCCATCTGAGAGTATAAGAGCCTCTCAGAGATGTGCATGTTCGCCTGGGGAGAGTGAAGGAGCGCTCAGTCACGACCGCAGGGGAGCCGGGGATGCCGCTGCTGGAAGAAGACTGCGAAGTTCCGTTTCCAGAGTTGGCTGTGACCTCACTGGAGCTGCTGACAGGAAAGATTGTTACATTACCCATCCCCCCCCAAGGAGTGGTCACCGAACACTCCCTTTTAGGCTTATCGGGGTGTTTTCAATGAAATCCATGGACCAACTCGTCAGCATGAACCTGTCATGCTGGGACCCAGCATCTCTCCTCAGGACCATCCCCCCTCCATTTAATCAAATACTGTAATGAATTTCTAACCCACCGAGAGTCAAGGATTCTTTCTACCTCAAATTCAGGTTCGCTTTCAATCTCCACCAGAGGCGGTAGAAGAGAAGTCTGAATAACATTAACTGCTGGCTTCAACAAAGAGGACTGAGGCAAGGTAAACCGACAGGTAACATTATTAATTTTCTCCAGTACAGGGTAAGGGCCAATATACCTGGGTCCCAATTTAGAAGGCTGACGCAGAGGAATATTTCATGTAGAGATCCAAACAAGATCCACAGGGGAGAACTCAAACTCTGGAGACCGATGAAGGTCAGCGTAATGTTTTAGTTGGGAAACTGCCTTCTGTTAATTTTGTTGAACCTGCACCCAAACAGAATTCATTGCCGTGAACCCAGCTGCGCTGTCTAGTAGAAAAGGCAGGCAAGGACCGGGCCAGATGTCAGTCTGTTATCTAGTTTTCAAGATATTCCACAGCGACACAAGCGGAGTTGACGCGGACTGGAAAGCTTATCAAGAGGATAAGTGGTGTGTGGGAGGCCGCTAGAGAGGCCAACCCACGGACTGCAATCCGAGTAATGATCAGCGGCGAGTCATGGACCTGTTTTATTTGGGTTGTAATGTACATGCAATCTAGCCGAACAAAGGATTCCGTGGTGAGGTATCCCAGGCAGAGGTTTTGAGCAAGTTACCTTTCGGGACCGGAGAATCCACTGAGAGAACACTCAGTAAATGCTCACCGAGGTACATCGACTCGTGGAAAAAACTTGCCGTCAGCTGATCGGATTGGAAGTCGGTACAAGTCTGTAGAGCCAGGCAAGTATAGTGTTTCATTTGTTTAATTCTAATGCAAGTGTGTGGTATTACATGTTGACAGTTTGTTCCAGCAGTGCTTTCTCTCTACGGTTTCCAGTGTGTGTTCTTACTGGTTTTCCTGTATTGTTTTTTTTTCTCTCTCTCGGGTTGTGCTAGTGGCTGCTGTGTGCAGTTTTTGTTTGTTCTTTCTCTTTCTCCCGTGTGTCCAGCGTGAGTTTGGGAGGTTTGCCAGATATGGGTGTCCCCCGCAGGAGAGATAAGGGGGGCTAAGGCTTTCGAGTAGTAGAGGAGAAGGAGAGAGAGGGAAGAGAGAGGAGACTGGTAATGAGAAAAGTGAAAGAGAGACAGCATGTTTTTTTCCCCCTGTCCATAGGGGTGTTTCTGAGATGTTCTGCAAGCTGGTTCCAGTTCAGTGCTATTAGTTAGTGCTATGTGATGTTTCTGTAATTTCAGCATGATTCAGTGTCATGGGTTTTCTTGTTTTTTTTTTCCTGCGGATCGCAGAGCGTAGGTTTAGTGGGAAGGGGGGCCAATACAGGGCATCCTCCCACCCCCCTCTCTACAGATTGGGGGAAGCACGGTTGAGGTTTGTGTCCGCGGATATCTGCTAGCAGCTGGAAGTTTTGTTCAGCTTCTGTCACTCCGCATTCCAGGCAAAGGTTTAGGATATGAGTAAAGTTTCGGTGTAGTTGGGGAGAATTCCTTCTGTTCAGGATGGTTTTTTTTTTCAGCCGTCATAAGATCGGAGTCCTGTAGGAAGCGTTTGAGTGCACAGGGTTGGGTGCATGTTTTTTTTTTCCTCCATCTACATGTCCAAGATGATTTGCGGGTTTTTTTTCTGGGAAGGAGATAGGAAATTTCACACGCGGCTGTGTCTGTTTTGCAGGTATCCGAGAAATATATATGCTGAAATGTTTAGTGTGCATACTATGCCTTGTATGTTCTATGTATGTTCTAACTGTTTTTTTCTGAAGGTGCATAGGATTAAGAGGTTGCTACGGGAGATTGATAGCAGCCATCTTGGCTGGCATGCCATGATTCAACATGGCGTCGGGTTTCTGAGAAAGCCACTCCCATCTGCATGATGTATCAGGAGGGGAGGGGGCGGGAAGCGCCTACTGATAGGCACGCCCGATGGCAGGGGGGAGGATGTGCTGGGGGGATCCCACGTCCCATGTCACAGCTGTGCACAAGGCGCCGTGCACGGAAGCAGCTGGTGGGGGGGGGGGGGGTCCAGAGTGGGGACAGTAGAGAGATTCTACTGAGTTTCTTGGCTTCCAGATGATTTCTTCAGAAGAAGTCTGGACACAGGGAGTGTCCGCATACGTGAGCCAAGCAAGTTGCAGGCTCACAGATAGGAAGTGTGTCCCAGCTAGGTGCAGGGACACACGTAGCAGTGCAGGTCAGGAAAGTGTCTGTACTGAGTTTCTTACGGGATTATTCCTGTAAGGGGGGCACCTTAATGGGTGGTGCAGCATGAGTTCCCAATAGAGTATAGGGGGGGACCGTGCATCAGGGGGGTGCCGGAGGTTGGAAAAAAGGGAGTTGACCAATCCGGGTTTCCATTGCCGCTGCTTCAGAGCGGTAACGTTTTTTTCCGGTTTTTGTCATGGACAGGGCCAGAGCTTGACTAAGAGGTCTATGCTGGGCTGGGGCTGTTTTTTTGTGCGGTTTTTTTTCGTCCACTGATTGGTCAAATATGTTTTTTTCCAGCTCCTATCAATTGTAGCACAAAGAACAAGAACTGACAGCAGAGCTGGTATCGCGATGAAGTTCTAGATAAGTTAATGCAAAAATGAGTAAGAGCATTGCAGGCTCACCTGCAAAGCAGCATCAGGTGTGGCATCCGTAATCTGTGCATGCGACGGCCGCGCATGGACAGATAAGGGGGGATGTGGAGTGAGCTGCAATGAGGTGAGAGCTTCCAAAGGTGAAGTCCGCGGGAGCATATTTTAAACAGGTAAGTACTGAGGATAGTACTGAGGTAGGGGGGTGAAGTTTAACTCCAATCTACCAAAAATAGTAAACAGAGTTCATGAGAACCATAAAGCAACGAGATCAATTACGGTATATATTGATCAATTTAAAGTGTAAAGAGTACAAGCCGCAGGGCGAATCCCAAATCATTAATAAGAATTGATTTGTTTGTATTTCAATTTCAGGAGTTGGGCAATATGGAATCGAGACAGCTGCAGTGCTGGCAGCAAAGCTAGAGATGTCAGTCGGATAAGCGAAAGGTTCCAGATGCCAATCTAAGTTTGGAGAAACACGAGATTCCTGAAATTGGAAAGAGACTAAAACACGAGATTCCTGAAATTGGAAAGAGACTAAAAACCGAGGTTCCTGAGATCGGAAAACGTCTAAAAAAACTGACTGAGCAAAGCATAGTGCAAATTGCCAATGTTTTTCTTTCCCAAGGTGGTGCTTTTATAATGAAGAGTACCGTGCTGATGGTGATCCTAGGTTGCCATTCCGTCCTAGGAGAACGAAGAGAGGACATTCTCATGTGCAATAAGGGGTTAATGAGAATGCAAGGCCCAAGCATGTTAATGTTGGGTGACAAAGGTACTAATCCTTTCACACCTCCCTCCGCTTGGCATAGATGGACCATGCAGGGACGGAGGAAAAGAGCACTTGTGCCAGGAGAAAACAAATTTCAGGGCACAAGGGGGGTGAAAGGTCTGAAGGGTCAGGTGTGCGGGCAGTGGGAATTGAATGGCAGTATAAATCTGCTATTGAGTACCACACTCCCAGAATCGACGCACCGATCCAAAGGTTTGTTAAAAGGTACATTGCAGTACAATGGGTACGTGCAAAAGGTGGAGTGTGTGATTCAGGGGTACCTTGTCTTGGTTATGCAGAGTGAGATGGTTCCAGATTGGAGAGGAACGAGTAGGAGGCGTCAATTCTCCTGCCGGAGAGACGCGGGGGACAACATCACACTCTGGAGCTACCAACAGAGAGTGCCTCTGAAACAACTATACACACGTAAAGGCTGGAAAGCCGAGGGTGGGTGGTTCTCGAAACAAGAAGTAAAAGTCGAGATCAAGCCACATTTCCAGGTGACAAAGAGGGTGGGGAGAGCGGTCCCGGGGGAGGGAACGCCAACACAGGGAACCCCATTCACACCACACGGGTCACAAAAGGGGACGATATTACACAGTCCATATGCAGCCGCTTATCCTCATGCTAGGTGGGTAAGTGAAGAGGTACTCTTAATTGAAAGATTGCAGAGAGTACTGTCTTCCCGACCTCAGGTACATATTGTGCCTCAGGACGTAAGGGGGGAAGAGGTCCAATCAGGACGGTTGGGGGCATATTTTGTCAGGGAGATGCTTAAAGATCCTGTCCAACTGAGATTGGACAAGGAGAGATATATTAATTTTTCTGGAGGAGGATCTTTTGCATGGCAGCTTCGAGATGTTTGGGTGAACAAAGGGAAACGGTGCAAGATTCCTTTAGGCACCGCCACTTCCTTGGTTCCCACCTCAACCCGTGTCTCACACCAGGACCTGAGAGGTCAACCTTTTTTGGTGCTAGACGGGGAGGTGAAGCAAGTAGAGTTGTCCTCATGCGGGCAATTCTTGCAGAAGTACCTGCGTTGGCCGGGGCAAGTCAAATTTAGTGAAGAAGCCTGCAGGCTCAAGAACGCAGAATGCGAGGATACCATTCAAAAGATCCACCCTGAAGCCCAACCGATAGTTCCGGTGGCTGAAGGAAAGGTTTGGTTTTTTAACATAAGGTCTAATGATACATTCAAGGTATATTCTCATAATTGTTCCGATAAGGGAGATTTTCCAAGGGGAACATATTGTGGGAGCGGAGATCCCATATGGATCCAGTCATCCAGGTTGGATGACGTTGTTTCTCAAATTGTTAAGAGAACTCTAAAGTGCAAAGTTTCACGGGTAGTTCCCGTCCTGAAAGAGAACACGACATGGGACAAAGGGGAACAGGGTTTGATCCAAGACGACCACATTTTGTTACAAAGGTTAAACAAACAGTACACTAAGTTAGAGGTAAGATTTCACCATGATACAGGTGATCTTAACGAGGTAGAACACAAAAATGAGCAGGTGAGTGCCAGTCTGACCTGGTGGACAAAGGTTCCGGTGATGTTCCAGGGACACTCGGACTGGGCCTCTGCAGTTCCAAAGTTCTTTCTACACCCACTGGTCGTCTGGATGGGGATGACAACTTTAGGCGTCATTATCCAGGTGAGGTTGCGTGTTAAAATTACGTAAAACAAATTAACCTGGTCCAGAGATTGGTGCCTCATAAACAATCTCCTGAACCGATATTTTCAAATTAAGGGATATACAGGGTTACGGGTATAGGTTTAGTAGTACCTGTGATGGAGCTGATTGTATAAAGGCATTCTTTTAGAAGGCACCTGGCACTGCTCCCTTGAGTAACAACCAAACGAGTTTCACTTTTCTCTGGTCATGCAAGTTTGTGAGTGATACGCAAGTGACGCAAATGTTGAGCATGTGGTATAGAGGGACTTAGAAGTAGGGCATCCCCAGAGAGCCTGGTTACAGGAAGACCAAGAGGTCTTGCTCTCTCTCTTCCAGGAGTAACCGCCTAGAGCAGAGAAGTTGTGTGAGCACGAACATCGAAAAGTGAAACCTAAAAGAAAGAAACCAGGTACTGGGAGGTTCAGACGCTGGGATCTGCGGGTCAAGCCATTTTAGGGGGGATTGTTATAATTTAAGTAGGCCTCAGTTACTTGGCCTGAGTTTTATGTAAAAGGCTTGTCCGCAGTGTATGCCTTTAAAATCAATAGAGGTTTTGTGATGCAGGCAGAGGCATCTCAGGGTCTGCGTGTAGCAGAGGATACACGCAGATACTGAGAACATGTTCCTAAAAGAAGGCTATCGGCCTACTCTGACCTCCACGTACACCACAGGAACAGTAAACATCGGCCATATTTACTAAACATCCACGTTCCTGCATTTAGGTCAAATGCCTCATTGATTATTAATCAAGTAGGTGGGTATGATGACACCACAAGTGGGTCCACCAATAATCTGATCTAGGGGGTGGCGAAGATGATCTCATATTTAACTCTTTCCTAGTCGGTATTAAACCCGGAGTGAGCGATGGAGAGGGCATTCTGCTTCTTCCTTCCGCACTAGCTCGCAAGGCTGACTGGCACCTCTAAGCATGTTCTTCCTTTCTGTAATCTGATATAATGTATGCTGTACATAGGTAGTTTAGTGTAACGTAGTTAGGAAGAAGGTACCTGATTGACTTCGGCGGCAGGGAGTCTAATCAAGAGCTTGTAACGCAACATGAAGATTGGCATAGCCAGGATATGATGACTGTATCTATCTGTCTTTCTGTGACTTGAATAAATAACGCAAACATTGAAGAAGCCTGAGAAAGTCTATCTCCTGTTTGCTGTGTGGAAAGTCAAGTGATCTCACAGTCTGTGAGACGGTGGTGTCGAAGCAAGGTGATATAAGAACAGTTTATAACAGGTCAGCGTAATGTTTTAGTTGGGAAACTGCCTTCTGTTAATTTTGTTGAACCTGCACCCAAACAGAATTCATTTGAGTGAACCAATCTTCCAATGCGGGAAAAGTACATGATGAGACAGACAATGAGGAAAATTTAGGACTCAGACCAGTGACTATCTGTAAAGGCGATAACTTGGTGGAAGCATTAGGCAGATTATTAACCAGTTCACCCCCAAGGGTTTTTATCCTAACGGACCAGAGCAATTTTCAGTTGTCAGCGCTCCTCCCTTTTATTCCCTAATAACTTTATTACTACTTATCACAAGAAAATGATCTATACCTCGTTTTTTTCGCCACCAATTAGGCTTTCTGTGGATAGTACATTTTGCTAAGAATTATTTTATTCTAAATGCATTTTAATGAGAAAAACAGAAAAAAAAAGAAAAAAAATCATTATTTCTCAGTGTTCAGCCTTTATAGTTTTAAAATTAAACATTCTCCTGTGGATAAAACAAACACGTTTTATTTGCCCAGTGGTCCCGATAATTAAACCGTTTAGATTATGTCCCTACCACAATGTATGGCGACAGTATATTATTTTGAAATAGAAGTGGTTATTTTTCTGTTTGTTCTGGCCATAATTACAAGCCCCTATGTAATAAATTAAAATTAATTTTCCCCCATAAAATATAGAATAAAAAAAGCTGAGTCCCTAAGGCAACTATTTTTTTTTTTTTTTAAGCTGATTTTTTTTTTTTACAAGTGTTTTTTTTGGGGGGGAGGGTTGGAAGTGTAATTTTATTAATGATGTGTATATACTTGAAAATGTATGTATTTTGTAAGTGTAATATACTTTTTGGCCACAAGATGGCGCTGGTGAACACTCATAGGACGTGTTCACTTTTTTTTTTTTTTTTTACACACTTTATTAAACTGTTACATTTCCTGTTTATGTGAATGGACGTAGCCGCTGTTCGCGGTCACGTCCATTCACTCCAGGCACTGCGATTGGGTAGAGGACTGTTCAGTCCTCTTCCCCAATCGCCCAGCACGGGATCCCGACGGTAATGGCGGCGGTAGCGGCGGACACACGGCGGTAGCAGCGGCGGGAATGCGCGACGTATTAAAACGTCATGTTGCTGTTAATAGCGGTAAGCATGACGTTTTAATACGTTAGGATGGCGGTAAATGGTTAAAAGAGAATTCAGCAAAAGGCAAAAATTCCGCCCATGATTCTCTTGACAACTGGAGACAAAACAACGCAAGTATTGTTCTAAAGTTTGGTTGGTCCTTTTGGTCTGACCAGTGCAAGAAAGTGCAATTCCTAAACTGGAGCAGAAGGCCCACCAAAACTGTGAGACAAACTGAACACTTTTATTCGAGACAATATTCTCAGGAATCCCATGTAAGCGGAAGATATGTTTAACAAACAAATCAGCTAAGACTTTAGCACAAGGTAGTTTGCATAACGGAACAAAGTGTGCCATTTTGCTGAATCTGTCCACCACAACCCAGATCACACTATTACCCTCAGAGGGTGGCAAGTCAACTATAAAATCCATGGACAAATGAGTCCATGGTTTCAGAGGAATGGGCAGTGGCAGAAGATTACCCCGAGGGGCCACCCTGGAAACTTTATTCCTGGCACAGACATCACAGGCACCGACAAAGGCTTTACAATCTTTCCTCAGAGAGGGCCACCAGACTCATCGTGATAATAACTCAAGAGTCTTAGTTTCACCCGGGTGTCCAGACAGATTTGAGTCATGGGGCTTGATTCACAAAAGTGTGCTAACTGTTAGCACGCCAGTGAAAAGCTGCTTATCACGTGCAAACTGCCTCTTCGCGTGTTAATGCGCACGTAATAGTTTGCGCATGTAAAGTTTAGTGCGCGTAAAGTTTTGCGCGCGTAAAGTTTTCTGCACCCATAAAACCCTATGCGACTTTCCGCACGCCCCGTACTTTCCGCGCGGGACTTTGTGCATGAGTTTATTCCTCAAAACGGTGCTAACCTACTTAGTGCAATGGTTATCATGCCCAAAAGTCTTTAGGCGTGCTAAGTAGGTTAGCACCGTTTTGTGAATCAAGGCCATGGAATTGATGGAGCACTTGCAAATGTAAGTGAAGAGGAACAAACAAAACGTCAGGAGGTATACCATGAGGAATCTCCTTCTGAAATGGTGATAGGAGATTGGAGAGATCAGGGAATAACCGAGATCAGCGATCACACAACGTTTGGGCAAAATGGGTTCGGGAGACATTGGTTGTGAGGTTTCTGGTTCAAAACATTGAGACAGAGCATCAGCCTTGACGTTTTTGGAACCTGGCTTTTACGTTATGGTAAAATTAAATTGAGAAAATAACATGGCCCAGAGTGCCTGCCTGGGATTGAGTCTTTTAGCTCCCTCAATATTTATACCAACCAGATTTTATGGTTGGTATAAACCGTAAATGGGTAATTGGCCCCCTCCAACCAGTGCCTCCATTCTTCGAAGGCCATTTTTAAGGCCAGAAGTGCTCTATTCCCTATGTCATAGTTGCATTCAGCTGCGGATAATTTTTTGGAGAAAAAGCGCAAGGATGAAGTTTTCCTGGTTGGCCTGAATACTGAGAAAGCACTGCCCCTACACCAATCTCAGTTGCATCTACTTCTATACAGAAAGGTAGCTGGATATCAGGATGGGTCAAACCTGGTGCAGAACAAAAGGCAGTCTTAAGAACTGAAAAAAAAGTTACATGCCTGTGAGGACCAATTAGACAGGTCTGCCCCTTTCTTGGTGAGATCAGTCAGGGGAGCAACCAGAATGGAAAAGTTCCATATAAACTTACGGTAATAATTGGCAAAGCCCAGAAAGCGTTGAAGAGCTTTCAAAACCCTGGGCTGAGGCCAATCCATGACTGCAGACAATTTCCCATGGTCCATGGATAGACCTGGGTCAGAAATAATGTAGCCTAGAAATGGAACCTGACAGACTTTGAACACACATTTCTCCAATTTAGCGTATAGAAAGTTTTCTCTCAATTTCTGTACAATGGCTTGCACATGTTTTCGATGTTCAGACATAGAAACAGAGTAAAACAAAAAAGTTTGCTTTCTTAAAACGGAAAGAATTTGCGATAATTCAGGTTGGAGTGAGCTCCAAGATGTCTCCCAGTGCATCACTGCTGAATATATGCAAATTAACTATTGTTGCCCTTAGAAGCTAAACACACCTCCAGAACCGCTGGAATGCAATGATGTGTCAGCTTGTTAATTTGTAAATCAGGATATCATCTAAGTAAACAACAACAAATTTACCCAAAAAATCTCAAAAAATGTAATTCACAAAATCTTGGAAGACAGCTGGGGCATTACAAAGACCGAAAGGCATCACAAGATATTCGTAATGAACATCCTGAGTATTGAAAGCTGTCTTCCATTCATCTCCCTGGCGAATTCTGATAAGATTATATGCTCCTCTTAAATCCAATTTAGTAAAACACTCTCGCCCCTGATACCTGGGTTAATAAATCGTCAATAAGAGGCAAGGGGTATCTGTTCTTAACTGTGATTTTGTTTAAGGCTTGATAATCAATACAAGGATGTAGACCCCCATCTTTTTTTTCTACAAAAAAAGAATCCTGCGCCAGCAGGGGAGGAAGAGGGACGGATAAAGCCCTTAGCTAGGTTTTCTCTGTTATAATCTTTCATGGCCTGTTTTTCTGAGCCAGAGAGATTATACAAATGCCCCCAAGGTGGCATGGTACCGGGTAACAGATCAATAGTGCAATCGTAAGGTCTGTGGGGTGGGAGTATATCGGCGGCCTGAGGAGAGAAAACAGCGAAATCTTTATAACAGGAAGGCAGTCTCTCGAGTTTAATGTCAACAATATGCAATGGGAGCGACTTAAGACAGTTGTCAAAACAAAAGGGAGACCAGTTAGTGAGTTGACCAGAACACCAATCAATGTGTGGGTTTTGTAGCTGTAACCAAGGGAGACCCAGGACCAGTGGGCTGGAAGGCATTTTAAGCAGATAGAATTGTATAGATTCAAAATGCAATGCCCCTACCTGTAAGGAGACTTCCGGGGTAATGGAAATAGGTTAATTCGCCGGAAGAGGTGAATCATCAATAGCAGTAACGTAGACCTTGTCCTGCAAATTTAAGGCCGGAATTATCAGAGGCAAAAGTGGAGTCAAGAACATTTCCAGCTGCCCCAGAATCAACAAAGGCTTGACAGTGATAAGACTTATCCTGCCAATGTAAGGTTACAGGTAAAAGTTTTTATTTTTATTTTTAGGGGAAGAACCTGATCGCCAAAGTGAAGTTCTCTGACTTCACCTAGGCACTGGAGTTTTCCGACCCCTTCTTTGCAGGACAATTTTGGACGAAGTGTCGTTTGACACCACATTATAGACACAGGCCCTCTCTGCGTCTTCTGAGTTTCTCTGTAGGAGAAAGTTTAGAAAACCCTATCTGCATGGGCTCTTCTTCAGACAGAGAAACCCTATTACCTGAGCGAGAGAGAGACGCCCACGACAGGCAACTGAGCTTTACCTTGGCATCAATGTCTAACCCGCCTATCCACTCAAATAGCTAAAGAAATAGCATTCTCCAAAGTCTGTGGATCTGGGTGACTGACTAATACATCATTAACAGAATCGGATAAACCAAACAGAAACTGGCCCAGAAGTGCGGACTCCCCCCATTTGGTTGAGACTGACCAATGCCTGAACTCTACAGCGTATTCTTCTGCGGTTCAACGACCCTCGCGAAGTTCCCTTAACTTGCGAACAGCAGTAGCAGAAACATCAGGGTCAGAATATATAATAGACATGGCTTTAAAGAAATTATCCACAGAGGTAAGAGCTTCATGGTTAAGTGGTAAACCATAAGCCCAAGTCTGTGAATCTTCCTGCAGAAGGGACTTGATCAAGGATACTTTCTGAGTCTCGGACCCTGTAGACCTAGGGCGAACCTCAAAGTAAGCTAAACGACTGTTCATAAAATTACAGAAATCTGACCTAGAACCAGAAAACTTCTCTGGGTCCAAAGGAGTCTGCACAGGAGACGTTGGAGGAGGCACAGATTGGACATTAGGAGCTGTTGGTTGATCAACACGGGGCTGTGTGTTAACCAGATTGGCCAACTGAGCCTGCTGAGTAGCCATTTGTTCCATGAGCTGATTAACAGCCCCTGTGAGCAACAGGACCTGTTGTTGTAGCTCCTCCATATTAAGTCTTTTTTATGGCCCGTGATAATATCACGCTAGATGCTATGTGATACAATCCACAATGGATGAGACAGACGTAGTCGGGAACAGGCTAGGGTCATACACGTTAAATCAGATGGCTGCGGTACAGTGGGCTAGGCATAATAAGAGTCAGAAACAGGCTAAGGTCATACACGTTAGATCAGATGGCTGCGGTACAATGGACTAGGCAGAATTGGAGTCGGTAACAAGCTAAAGTCATACACGTTAGATCAGATGGCTGCGGTACAAAGGACTAGGCGAAAGAATGGTCAGTAAGCTAAAGTCGTATCTAAGTCAGTCTGGCAGTTGCATTGAAATACAATAATTGATTAATGACAGTCACATTGAAATACAATAAGTTTATCACAGAGTGATAAAGTGCCCAGCAAAACCAGCGTACTGATTGCTATCACGGGCAACGAGAGACTTCAGCAAGGGAGTTTAAGTACAGACAGCAAGGAGCATAGACCAACCCCCAGGAGAAACCAACCAATCAGAGCAGCATACAGAACCCCGCTGACCAAAAGCAATCTCCAAGCAAGGTGTCAGCTGACAAGCATGTCAGCTGATTCTAATTACATTGGGCCCATCTGAGAGTATGAGAGCCTCTCAGAGACGCTCGCGTTCGCCTGGGGAGAGTGGAAGAGCGCTCAGTCATGACCGCAGGGGAGCGGGAGATGCTGCTGCTGGAAGAAGACGGCGAAGTTCCGTTTCCAGAGTTGGCTGCGCCCTCGCTGGAGCCGCTGACAGGTAAGATCGTTACAACTAGAGAGTTAAACAGGTGCAATATTATGCTAGCATCTCAAGTTTTTACTTCCCCTTTAATGCATCCCAAAATGTTATTAGCTTTAGCTGCAGCGGCTTGGCATTGAATACGATTATTTAACTTGTTGTCGATGAGTACTCCTAAGTCTTTCTCCAAGTTTGATGTCCTCATCTGTATCCCTTTTATTTTGTATGGTGCTAAACCATTGGTTCGACCAAAATGCATGACTCTACATTTTTCAACATTGAATTTAATTTGCCATTTATGTGCCCATATAGCCATCCTACCCAGATCCTGTTGCAATATGTCACTATCTTCCTGAGAGTTGATAATTCTACACAATTTCGTATCATCTGCAAACATAGCCACATTGCTTTCTACAGCATCTAGATCATTGTGGGGTGGCAATTCTTTGGGGGGGAGGGGCACATAGCCCTCCATGTGCTTGCCAGAGGTAGCCTGACTGCCATAAGATTCTGAGATGAGATCCTCAGACCACTTGTGATACTATATGCTGGTGCGGATGGCCCTGTGTTCCACATCCATTTGAGAAGGGCGCCTGGAAAAAAGGGCGCCTGGTGTAGTCCATATATGCCAAATTTGGCTACAAAGGGCACCTGGTGTTGCTCATACTGTATATGTCAAATTCGGCTACAAAGGGCGCCTGGTGTAGCCCATGCATGTCAAATTCGGCTACAAAAAGGGCGCTTGGTGTAGCCCATATGCCAACTTCGGCTACAAAGGGTGCCTGGTGTAGCCCATGTATGTCAAATCCGGCTACAAAGGTTGCCTGTTGTAGCCCATATATGGCAAATTCGGCTACAAAGGGTGCCTGTTGTAGCCCATATATGCCAAATTTGGCTACAAAGGGTGCCTGGTGTAGCCCATATATGCCAAATTCGGCTACAAAGGGTGCCTAGTGTACCCGAAAAAGCTAGTTTTAGTTTATAAAAAGGATGCTGTTATAGGCAAAATTTGTTGGGCTATAAAAGGGCTCTAGATATAGCTGAGAAAAGTGATCACTATGGCCTAACTTCTCCCTACTCTCACACAGAACCCTCCCCTGGTGGTGCCTAACCCTAAGACCCCCCAGGTGGTGCCTAACCCTAAGAATCCCCTGGTGGTGCCTAACCCTAAGACCCCCTAGGTGGTGCCTAACCCTAAGACCCCCCAGGTGGTGCCTAACCCTAGGACCCTCCAAGTGGTGCCTAACCCTAAGACCCCCAGGTGGTGCTTAATCCTAAGACTCCCCTGGTGGTGCCTTCCTAACCCAAAGACACTCTAGGTGGTGCCTAACCCTAAGACTCCCCTGGTGGTGCCTTAACCCTAAGACCCCCAGGGGGTGCCTAACCCTAAGACTCCCCTGGTGATGCCTAACCCTAAGACCCCCTAGGTGGTGCCTAACCCTAAGACTCCCCTGGTGGTGCCTTAACCCTAAGACCCCCAGGGGGTGCCTAACCCTAAGACTCCCCTGGTGATGCCTAACCCTAAGACCCCCCAGGTGGTGCCTAACCCTAAGACTCCACTGGTGGTGCCTAACCCTAAGACTCCCCTGGAGGTGCCTATGCCTAACCCTAAGATCCCCAGGTGGTGCCTAATCCTAAGACTCCCCTGGTGGTGCCTAACCCTAACCCCCTAGTGGCGCCTAACTCTAAGACCCCCCCCCCCGCTTGTGATGTCCAATCCTAAACACCCCCCCCCCCGCACCCCCAAATAAAAAATCTCAGCCATAAAAGGGTGCCCTTTTCACCACCTTGTAGCTGATATTTGCAGAAATAACATTGATGTCTATGGAGGCGCCCTTTTCATACAGGCAGCTCAGGTGCCCTTTTCAACCGATCCCTGTGTTCTTCCTAATGCAAGACAACGTTAGACCTCATGTGGCTTTAGTGTGTCAGCAGTTTCTGTAAGACGAAGGCATTGATGCTATGGACTGGCCCGCCCATTCCCCAGACCAGAATCCAATTGAGCACATCTGGGACATGTCTTGCTCCATCTACAACACACAGACTTTTCAGGAGTTGGTGGATGCTTTAGTCCAGGTCTGGGAGGAGATCCCTTGGAGTCGGGAAACCATCCGCCACCTCATCAGAAGCATGCCCAGGCATTGTAGGGAGGTCATACAGGCACGTGGAGGCCACACACAACACTGAAGCAATAATAAAATAAAGGTTGTCTTCTCAATTAAAGGGTAAGATAAGTTTATTGTATCAAAAAAGCACAGACATGGTGACCGCATGCAATTGTCTGCCAAATAAGTTAAAAACTACAGGGCCATAGGCTAAAGTACAAAATTGCATGGAAAAGTAATAAGCTAAGCCGCCAAAGCAAAAACTTTCGTACACATGGCCACTACATACACTCCCATAGGGCAATAAGGCAGTAGGGAAGCAATTGTAGAGTTATGTTAACCTTGATTATGCTTCAAAAGTCTCTCTTCTCAGTGTAATATATAATAATATAGACCAATCATCCCATTAGCGTGATATAGCAAGCAAGGTCACTTGGATTAGTACAAGAATGGTCTCACCAAGTCCAAGCCGTGTTTGTGCATGTGGTATCCACTCATGATACAAGAATGAGGTAAATATCCATTGTGGGAGCAATAAATGCTGGTATACTAACCAAAAGCCAGCCATGGAAGTCCACATGTAGAGTAGACCTTCATGGGTTGATTAATTTGATGTCCATTGATAATTTTTGTGTGATTTTGTTGTCAGCACATTTAACTATGTTAAGAAAGTACAGTATTTAATAAGAATATTTCATTTAATCCGATCTAAGATGTCTTATTTTTGTGTTTCCTTTATTTTTTGAGCAGTATCTTTCATAATTGGTACTTTACCACACGCAAATTTGCAACATTCTTGAGCAATCACTCTCCACGTTGCTTCTCTGGAGTTGTCTTCAAGCCTGACTTGTGTGGACAGATGTATTTGACTACATCAGCAGACACGTTGGACAACAAATTCAACCAGACCTAGCACTAGCTCTCCTTCACTTGAACTTAGATATTGTAATGCTGGGGGGGTCATACTTTCTGACAACCCAGCGCAAAAAGGCTAAGAGCTGGATAATGGAAGAGGTTACACAGGCTGCCCAGAGCAACTGCAGCTCTGGGCTTCCGATATCGCTACAAATAAAACACAATGGCAGCGCAGTGCGATGTTGTGCTGCCTTAGTTCACACTGTGCTGCCTTAGTGATAGCTAGCTTTCAGACAGGTACAAGACAGGACTATAGATTGGAGCGTAACTAGTAGCAACCGCAGCTCACAGTCACGTCCACAGTAGCAGAGCAAGCAGGCTAACACCAGTCACCAGCAAGCATCCACCCAGGCAAGACTACAGGATAGAAAGTAACTAATAGCAACTCTAGCCTATAGTTACGTTCCCAGAAACTAGAGTAGCAGGAATACTACAGTCACCAACGTGGTGATGGCAGAATCCAAGCTATCTGGATAATGGACTTCACTGATCCACCATGGATGCAGCGAACGTCCATCAAGCATGGAACTAGGCAATACACGATAATAAGAAAAATAACAAACAGCTCAACTAACGGATAAATATATATTAGCAAGTCTGCATATATATTTATCAAGAACTAGCTAAAACACAAGTAATAAGGTCTCATAGAACTACAATAACAGTACTATACAGAGTAACAAGGTGCCCAGTAGATCAGCGTATTGACCACTATGACGGGCGGGGTATAAAATGGGAGGCAGACTTTTATGCTGGCATCAGCCAATGGATGCAGGTATGCAAATCTCCATGGTAATCACTCAATCCTGAGCTGGCTTGATTACCATTTGCTAGCTGGCTGTGAATGCAAAGGACCCCATAAGAAATACATGCAGAATTATGTAACAACATGCATGCAGGAAATCCAGGGCTATTTGGCCGCAGCTCAGCTGCAACAAACAATTGGTGGAATGATGAGTGCATTCTGAGCTGCCCAGAACTGCAGAGCGATTGCAAATGACAATGAAACCCATTGCAACCGAATGCAAGCAGATAAGCCAGAACTGTCCGTTTGCAGCTCCACTGCAACGGACAGAATACGCTACAGGAGGGTTCCTTACAGATAACATTCCCACTGTATATAGATTTACTGTATCCCACATGGCTATTTATGACCAGACAACTCTTTTTGACTAACTGGAAACCAACAGAGCTTCCTACTTTCACTCAAATACTTGGAGGTACCAAATCTAATATATATCTAGAATCTGCTTTCTCGGTGAGAATCAAAAGCTCAATACTCACAGCATACTTGCTTTAACAGAACTCAGATCCTCAATATTATTCCAAACCAACTAAATATCCACAATATAAGAAAACCTAACCCAGACTGTCCCTCCTCCATGAGCAGACTCATATCTCCAAATATATACATTATGGGCCATATCCAGTGAACACCCGCCGCCTCTCGCCGCTAGTCTCCCAAAACTGTAATTACAATGTTTCTGTCACTGTAATTACTGTGCATCCAAGCCCCAGCAAAGCATCTTTGAAGCTCCCACTCGGGCTCCCCATTGGTTCACTGTCTGAGCCAATGAAAATGGTCCAGACAGTGGACCAATGGGAAGCCCCGGCAGGAGCTTCAAAGATGCTTTGCTAGGGCTCGATAACAGTAATTACAGTGACAGATACACTGTAATTACACCGACAGGACTTGCGTCAAGAGGCAGCGGGTGTTCAGCGGCAGTGTGTAAATTGCCTGGGGTGACAGTGCAACTACGTGGGGGACATTGGTTATCTGCAGTGACCTGATGGGGAGCTCTGGGGGTCTCCTTTAATAAGCAGCGGCAATAACGTGCATTAGTGTATTTAGACCTGTTCTTTGCTGGGCGATTGGGGATGTTGAATTGCATAGGAATAGGTGATGCTCCCCTCCCCTAAATTAAGAACTCTAAGCGCTGGTAAGTTCAGAAATAGGATATGGCCCCGTATGTCTTGTATATTTGAGTGAATGCCTGAAAATTGTTATATAACTTTGCTGCCAATTTACTGGTTTAATCATTAAGATACTTTTACTATTTTAAAGTTGTCTTTAATTCAGTTAATGGCCTAGAACAAAGTTTATGCTAATACTTGCTCTCAACATCTTGTTATAATGAAGGGATTATATAACCCCACATTGTAATAGTCTAGATTTGATTTTCTATTCAAGTTCTTTCTGGGTTTTGACACTATTGTTTCCTTTTCAACATCACTTCATACCTGAAAGATGTTATGTACTAAATTTTTCTTGATTGATTGTAACTCATGTTTGAAATACTTCAATAAAATTTAATGAAATAAAAAAAAAAGAAAGAGAGAGAGAAGCAGTCAATTCCATGCCTGAAAATTAACTTTTTCAGGCAGCAAAAGTGGTTATTATTAACATGTTTTGCACTGTACATACACATGTTTACCTAATCATGTCACATGTCACATGTTGCCTCTGGTACAATTTAAAGATGCTTCGCCAGGGCTCCCAGTATTACTGAGTGATGGAAGTGACAGTGGATGTGAGGTGGTACTGCAGGGTGAGTTGTATGGGGCCAGGGGTGCCTGGCTAAGCTGCGGGGGTGAGGGTTTGGAGCTGCAGCGACAGTCCAGTAGGGAGTTCTGAGGGTCTTCTTGGTAAAGGAGACTCCCAGTTGCTGCATCAGAAGACGTGCATTAGAGACTTTATATCTGCTTCTAGCGGGTCTAAACTAATGCTCATGCTGGGAAGCATCACTTTCCAGCAGCATGAGAAGTGGAATAGGATAGGGTGTGAAGAACTCCCTGGGCAATAATGGCAATTGGAACATTGCCTGATTATCAGATTCACCTGTGGCTAACACTGCTGAGTTTGACTATTGGATCGGGTTTAAAGATTCCTTCAACCCCAAATTCATTGCAATTTCGCATTAAGGGATGTTATTTTTTAATGTAGAGGTAAATACACACAAGTTTCATATTTGATGCAGGCGTTCCAGAGACATCCTGTTTGGAAAAATGATTCTCATTATCCAAAGACCTATACAATTAATATGCCAGCAGAGTTGGAGTTGCACCCTTACCGAGAACCATCACCTGACCACTTCCACTTGCTCTCTCTCCTGCATAGAGTGATTTGGTCCATAATATTATATTATTGATTTATAAAGCACCAACATATTCCGTGAACCAATGACCTGAACCAATGACCAATGACATTTTTCTCTGTTGCAGGAGTATTCCCACTGGTTCTTTTGCAAAGCAACAAGAAGCCCTATGCTTCCTTGTCTCCGGGACAAGCAGGGATGGTGACACCGAATTTCCACGGGACAGGTATGTTTTTCATGCGGCAGGAAGCCTAGAGGGAACGGATACCATATGTTTCCATAGCATCTGATTTGTGTTTGCAGTCTGGCGTTTTTAGTGCAACTGTGGAAAAATGCAGCAGGTTGACATTTGGCATTTGCAGTGCGGCACTCGTGTCATGCATTTCTGCTCCGTTTGACAGTGTAAATGTATACTATTGATAACATAGGATGCATTTACCAACCGTTTTTGCGTTTAATTCTGGTAAATGTAGAATTTTTCCCTGTAGTGCAAACTGGCCCAGTCTGGTCACACCCTCCACTGTGTGTTTATAAGCACCATATGTGATATAAGAAATATTTGCTCTTATTTAACCATTTTATATAAGTGTAAATGGTAGATGGGGGGGGGGGGGGAACAAGGCAGGAATGTATGATGAATTTTTTTTGAGCTGTAGCTGCCATGTTGGCCACAAATATTCAAACGGAGACTGAAGTGAGAGGCATATGATGGCTGACATGTTTATCTGCTTTTAAGCATTGTTACCTCCAAAACAACACATAATATGGAATCTTACCTCCAGAACAACATGTATTATGGCAGCGTTACCTCCAGAACCACACGTAATATGGAGGCATTGGCTCCAAAACCACACGTAATATGGCAGCATTACCTCAGGACCCACACGTGATATTGCAGCATTACCTCCAAAACCCAGATAATATAGCAGCGTTACCTCCAAAGCCACACATAATATGACAGCATTACCTCCAGAACAAGACGTACACACACACACACACACACACACACACACACACACACACACACACACACACACACACACACACACACACACACACACACACACGAAAACAGTACAGAGATTGCCTTGCTCATGGTGGGGTTAGGAGTGAATTCTACTCAGTCCAGACAAACTTTATCATGCTGCTGTACAGAGTAAACAGCAGAAAGAGATCTTCCCAGCATGTCATCAGCACTTATTACACTGAACGCTCTTAATTGCATGCCTATCTGCTCTCTGTACTTATGCTAGGTACACACGATGCGTTTTTTTGAGTCGATTGTCAGTTTAATTGATTTTCGATTCGATTTTCGGCTCAATTTCCTCTCTTATCTTTTCTTATTATTTTCCATTCACTTCTATGAGAAATTGACCAGAAAAAAGGATTAAAAATAATATCGGACATAGTGGAAATTATCTATCGAACCATCCATCTAACACAAAATTGTATGGTGTGTATCTAGCATGTAAGGCTCTGTTCCAACCTGCTGGCAGATCACGTGCGGCTAGCAGGAGCAAACAGTATAATGTCTGCTCCAACGGTCTGCTGTGCTCCGGCTGGAGCCCGGGGCAGAAGCGTTACCCCCATATGCTATGGGGAAACGTATCTGACTGGCCCTGGATTATCACAGACCTGCAGTGTAACAAGTGTGAATGGCTCCTATTTATAAAATAGAAGCAGTTTACTGTCCATTTAGCAATGAGTGTAGAAAGGACAAAAAATGTTTGTTCTCTGCCCAAGTGGGAACACAGCCTTAGTCAGGCTGTGTCTGTCAGCATTCTGTTTCTGGCTCTGGACTCACTTGAAAATGTATTCTGTCCCTCTGTCCAATTACTACCCCTGGTTGCCTTACCACTGTCCTTATAGTGCTTTAGGGTCCGTTTCCACTACATCCAGATTCACAGCATTTTCCCACTTGCGAGCTGCATGGGAAAACACTGCCTATCATTGTAGTGGCTTCCTGAGTAACAGTTAAGGCATCTAATTACATTTGTGTTTGCTAAAGAATGTTTCTCCTCTGTATGTCAGTGTATATAAGCTGTGTTTTTCAGTTCTTGTCAGGAACCAGTCCGACAAAGGCTTTTTATAAGCCGAAAGCTCACTGTTTACTCATCTCTAAGTTAGCCAATAAATGGTATCATCCTGATTCAAAACTCCTTGCTTTGTAGTGGCTTGCCGTCCAGATTACACAACAGTGCAAATCTGGATGGCATGCCTAAGATTTCTGTAGCTTGCAGAAAATTCCCTTAGCCATGCATGGCACAGGTAGCAATTTGGGCTGCGGGCAGCTATGCAGCACAACAGGAGCAGCGACCACAGCTCTCAGTGGAAATAGGCCCTTACACATTTAGAGGAGGACTCGTGGCAGCAGCAGCAATATTAATGTGCATCAGAGCTCTGTACTATGCTGGGACAGCACATCCACAACATGAGAGACACAGAGCGCAGACAGGACCCCTCTCTCCTCTGCAGGCTAAGCACCTGTTTCCCAGTGTTTAAAAAATCTTGATCAAAAGAGTGGAGGAAGATGTGAAGCCTCTTGAGAATCCAGAGGCTTCCCCCTCCCAAAGTATCTGTTTTGTTTTACTTTAAAGTGTAGTGGGTGGTGGGAGGAGTTACATACTTACCTTAAAGAGAATCTGTATTGTTAAAATCGCACAAAAGTAAACATACCAGTGTGTTAGGGGACACCTCCTATTACCCTCTGTCACAATTTCGCCGCTCCCCGCCGCATTAAAAGTAGTCAAAAACAGTTTTAAAAAGTTTGTTTATAAACAAACAAAATGGCCACCAAAACAGGAAGTAGATTGATGTACAGTATGTCCACACATAGAAAATACATACATACACAAGCAGGCTGTATACAGCTTTCCTTTTGAATCTCAAAAGATCATTTGTGTGTTTACCTTCTGTTCCCTGCTTCTCTCATGCACTCAAGTGACAGGCTTCCTGCAGACAGCTCTGCCTGTGCCTGTGTTTGTAATTCCTCAGTATGTGTCAGCCAGCTACTTTCACAGCCTAACAGAGGAGGATTTTTATCCAGCTCTCTTCTATCACTGATAAGATAGCAGAGACGCTGCTGGATTATGTAAATACACACACACTGGAGTGTGCATAGAGGGGCCTGGAAACTGTGCATAAACAGACCAGCACGGAAGAGTTGGCAGCCTTCCAGACACAGGCCGACAAGTCTGACAGGGGATAGATACATTGATTTATTACAGAGACAGTTATAGTAGAAAGTGCTGCTGTAAGGCAGAGCACATTAGAACAGCTTTAGGAACTTGTAGGATGGTAGAAAAAACGTTGTAATTTTTGGTACAGAGTCTCTTTAATAGATGGAAGGCTCTGGATGTATTGAACCCTTGTAGAGCATGCTATTCCAGCAAAGGGCCCCTTTTCTTCTTCTGCATGGGAGGCCCTACACTGAGGCATGCTGGGGCACTAGCCACTGCTGGGAATGACTGTGCCCCCCTGAGTGCCCCCCACGCTCAGTAACATACACTTTAAAAAAAAGTGTAGTGGGTGGTGGGAGATGTTAGATACGTACCTTAATAGTTGGAAGGCTCTGGATGCTCCATAGGCTTCTTGAACCCTTGTAGATCCTGCTATTCCAGCAAAGGGTCCCTTTTATTCTTCCCCTGCCTGTACTCCTAGCTGTGGATGAACACATCTGGTCCTGGTCCACATGTGCCCAGTAGAATGAAGCCAATCACTCATTGGCAGCTTTTGGTACAAGTACAAAGGCATGTGTGGATGAGCTTGTCTGTGACTGGGATCATGACCGGAGAAACCTATTCAATAAACCTTTGACAAATAGGTTTACAGGGACTAAGGGCTGGAACAGTGGACTCTATGAGTATCTGGGAAACTTCTGGACCATCCAGAGGCTTCACACTACTAAGGTAAGTATACAACTTTTTGGGAGACTTCAGATGTTCTTTAACATGAGTACTTTTTCTTGCTTTGCATTGAGATGCAAAATATTTTTTAGTGAAGGTTTGAAAATATCTCCTGTGCTCCAAAAAGTTGCTAAATCAGGCCACATCTATTAGAAAGCTAAAGTTTAAAGAGAATCTGTACTCTGAAATTCTTACAATAAAAAGCATACCATTCTATTCATTATGTGCTCCTGGTCCCCTCTGTGCTGTTTCTGCCATTCTCTGCTGCAAACCTGGCTTGTAATTGCCAGTTTTAGGCAGTGTTTACAAACAAACTAACCAGCTTCTAATAGGCTCAGCTAAGCAGAGTGTGTTAGTCACACAGAGCCTGCAGGGGGTGTGTACAGCTTCTAGCTAATCACAAGCAGCCCTGCACATTCCAGTCTGACTGCCTCAGCCTGACTGTGCCGACTATAGAGAGAAGATTAGATCATATAACAGAGATAACACAGCTACTGTGCAATTAGGAAAAGCTGCAGTAAGCCAGACCACATTAGAAAAGGCATAGGAACTTATAGCATAGAAGAAATAAAGATAAACAATTTGTTACAGAGTCTCTTTAACTGAAAGTGGGTCATGGAAGAACATGGGGATGACCCTAAGCAGCAAGTCCACAGGGTTTCTGGAATACTCAAATCAAAGCCCAGGTCCAAATCCTATTGAAATAATATTAGGTTAATATAAAATAGGGTGTACATTGGGGAGGAGCCTGCCATGACGGAGTGAGGGAGTGTGACCTTGAGCTCCTGGCTCGGCGTGGAGAAGGCCGCCATGTAATAGAGCCACTGTGCATCATCGCATGTAGCCCGTCCTGGTGGAGGATTGGGTGGGCGACCTGATCAAGGGACCCCGGTACCCTATAGGATCCTTTTTGGAGCGGCAGAGCGCAGGCAAATAGCCGGGGGAGGTTGCCTGTGGAAGTCAGCGTGGACACGTGAGCAGGCAAAGCGGAGAGAGTGGAGGAGTGAGAGAGTGCAGGACAGAAAGCGAGCCTGAGAGCATCCCCAGAGACCCCTGGGCAGTGGCGTGGACAGGGGAGAACTTGACCAGCACAAAGAGGAGAAGGGCAAGCGGTGGGAACTGCCCGAGGCCCTGCCTTAAGGACATGCAATGAAAGTTCAGGTAGGGTGTAGGAGCATCCCCTGATCAGAGATGCTGGCAGGAGAAAGGCGAAGCAACAGCCAGATAGTGGGCATCTGAACTGGTAAGGTGAATGATATAAGTGAACTGTACACCATTTTTTGATATATGACCACCTTGCTAAGTGGTGAAGTATATGGAATGGTCGGCCTGCTGTACTGTGAATTACTATTGCTATCTGTGGCTGTGCTTTGAAGTGAATGAACATGCTAGCTGACTGCATAATGAAGTAATTTGACAAGCTACTCTGCTACCCTGTTATGACCTGCTATTACTCTCTGCTATAATGGAATCGCTGCCTTGCTATGCTGTGAAATAAAATTGAGTGACTGGCAGTCACAGACATATGGCAAATTGCTAATGCTGCCTCTGCTTTACCGTGAAGAGAACTAAACTGCTATTTCTCCACACTGTGAAGTGAAGCTGTGATAATTTAACCACTTGCCGACCGCCAACTACCTATGGGCGGGCGCGGCGGCAAAGTGGCACCCCCAGGACCGCGTAACGCGATCGGCAGCGGCTCCTGGGGAATTGAATTGCCGGGGATCACATGCAGTGCGCGGTTGTTAACCCCTGATCTGCCGCATAGAGAGCGTATAATACGCTTTGTAATGTATACAAAGCGTATTATACAGGCTGCCTCCTGCCCTGGTGGTCCCAGTGATCGAGGGACCACCAGGGCAGGAGGCAGCCCCCCCACTAAGCACACAAACACACTGATCCTGCCCCTGATTGCCGACAGCACCCCTCAAACCCCCCCTGATCACCCCCTCAGACCACTGTTTGCACCCAATCACCCCCTAATCACCCATCAATCACCCCCTGTCACTATCTGTCAACGCTATATTTTAGATTAGGTCCTAAACTGCCCCATGGGGGCTCCTGATCACCCCCCCACACCCTCAGATCCTCCCCAGACCCCTCCCCTGTGTATTGTATACATCTATCCTCCCCTGTAATCACCCACTGATCACCTGTCAATCACCCATCAATCACCCCCTGTCACCACCTGTCACTGCCACCCATCAGATCAGACCCTAACCTGCCCCTTGCAGGCACCTGATAACCCGCTCACACCCTCAGATCGCCCACAGACCGGCCTCAGATCACCTCCCAAGTGCATTGTTTACAACTGTTCTCCCCTCTAAACACCCACTGATCGCCCATCAATCACCCCCTGTCACCACCTGTCACTGCTACCCATCATATCAGACTCTCATCTGCCCCTTGCAGGCACCCAAACACCCGCCCACACCCTCAGATTGCCCTCATACCCCTTTATCACCTCCCCAGTACATAATTTACATCTGTTCTCCCCTCTAATCACCCACTGATCACCCCCTGTCACTGCTACCCATCATACCCATCAGATCAGACCCTCATCTGCCCCTTGTGGGCACCCAATCACCCGCCCACACCCTCAGATCGCCCTCAGACCCCCCCCCCCCCCCCCCCGATTACCTCGCCAATGCATTGCTTGCATCTATTCTCCCCTCTAATCACACCCTGATCACCTATCAATCACCCTGTCACCCCGTCACTACCTGTCACTGCTACCCATCAGATCAGACCCTGATCTGCCCCTTGCGGGCACTCAAACACCCGCCAACAACCTCCGATTGCCCTCAGACCCCCCTGATCACCTCCCCAGTGCATTATTTACATCTGTTCTCCCCTCTAATCACCCACCGATCACCCATCAATCACCCCCTGTCACTGCTACCCATCAGATCAGACCCTAATCTGCCCCTTGCGGGAACCCAATTGCCCACCCACACCCTCAGATAACCCTCAGACCCCCCCCCCCCCACCCCCCGATCACCTCCCCAGTGCATCATTTACATCTGGTCTCCCCTCTAATCACCCACTGATCACCCATCAATCACCCCCTGTCACCACTTGTCACTGGTACCCATCAGATCAGACCCTAATCTGCCCCTTGCGGGCACCCAATTACCCGCCCACACCCTCAGATCGCCCTCAGACACCCCCCCCTCCCTGATCACCTCCCCAGCGCATTGCTTGCATCTATTCCCCCCTCTAATCACACCCTGAGACACCCATCAATCACCTCCTGTCACCACCTGCCATCCCCTAGCACACCTACCCATCTGATCAGGCCCTAATGGGCTTCTGATCACTCGGCCAAACCATCAGATCCCCGTCAGACCCCCTTCCGATCACCTCCCACAGTGCATTAATTAAATCTATACTCCCCTCTAATCACCCCCTGAGACACCCATCAATCACCTCCTGTAACCCCCTAGCACTCCTATCCCTTAGATCAGGCACTAATCTGCCCCCTGCGAGCTTCTGATCACCCGGTCACACCCTCACCCGCCCCACCGCAGTGACAGAATTTTTTTTTCTGATCACTGCTGGTCTCTATGACTTAATTGTGAGACCAACCGTTATGCCACACAATACGCAACCGCCAATCCAAGAAGCTAACATGCCCAGCCTTTTCAGAGGAAACAACTCCAAGTTTCTGAACATAACATTTTTTGGGGCCTTCTCCTTAACATGGGTCTAGTCAAAAAGAATGTATTGCAGTCGTATTGGTCTACACACCCAATACATCACATGCCCATGTTCTCTGCTGCCATGTCCAGGTCACGATTTGAGAACATCCTGCGCTTCCTGCACTTCAGTGCCAATACAACCTGTCATCTAAGAGGCCACCCTGCTTATGACCAGTTCCAAAAAATGCGGCCCCTCATAGACCACCTGTCATCAAAATTTGCAGATGCTTATACCCCTGAACAGTCATTTTGAGGCATTTGGTTTCCAGACTACTCGTCACGGTTTTGGGCCCCTAAAATGCCAGGGCAGTATAGAAACCCAACAAGTGACCCCATTTTAGAAAGAAAACACCCCAAGGTTTTCTGTTAGGTGTATGATGAGTTCATAGAAGATTTTATTTTTTGTCACAAGTTAGTGGAAAATGACACTTTGTGGAAAAAGCAATAAAAATCAATTTCCGCTAACTTGTGACAAAAAAATAAAATCTTCTATGAACTCACCATACACCTAACGGAATACCTTGGGGTGTCTTCTTTCTAAAATAGGGTTACTTGTGGGGTTCCTATACTGCCCTGGCATTTTAGGGGCCCTAAACCGTGAGGAGTAGTCTAGAAACCAAATGCCTTAAAATGACCTGTGAAATCCTAAAGGTACTCATAGGACGTTGGGCCCCTTAGCGCAGTTAGGGTGCAAAAAAGTGCCACACATGTGGTATCGCCGTACTCAGGAGAAGTAGTATAATGTGTTTTGGGGTGTATTTTTACACATACCCATGCTGGGTGGGAGAAATATCTCTGTAAATGGACAATTGTGTGTAAAAAAAAACAAAAAATTGTCATTTACAGAGCTATTTCTCCCACCCAGCATGGGTATGTGTAAAAATACACCCCAAAACACATTATACTACTACTCCTGAGTATACCACATCTGTGACACTTTTTTGCAGCCTAGATGTGCTAAGGGGCCCAATGTCCTATGAGTACCTTTAGGATTTCACAGGTCATTTTGAGGCATTTGGTTTCTAGACTACTATTCACGGTTTTGGGCCCCTAAAATGCCAGGCAGTATAGGAACCCCACAAGTGACCCTATTTTAGAAAGAAGACACCCCAAGGTATTCCATTAGGTGTATGGTGAGTTCATACAAGATTTTCTTTTTTGTCACAAGTTAGTGGAAAAATGACACTTTGTGAAAAAAAAACTATAAAAATCAATTTTCGCTAACTTGTGACAAAAAATAAAATCTTCTAGGAACTCACCATACTTCTAATGTAACACCTTGGATTGTCTTCTTTCTAAAATGGGGTCACTTGTGGGGTTCCTATACTGCCCTGGCATGTTAGGGGCCCTAAACCGTGAGGAGTAGTCTAGAAACCAAATGCCTCAAAATGACCTGTGAAATCCTAAAGGTACTCATAGGATGTTGGGCCCCTTAGCGTACCTAGGCTGCAAAAAAGCTTTTTCTACTGGAGCCTGAGTGGAATGGTACTACTGCGCAGGTCCAGAAGGTGAAATATATGAACTATTGACCTGTCACACATGTGGTATCGCCGTACTTAGGAGAAGTAGTATAATGTGTTTTGGGGTGTATTTTTACACATACCCATGCTGGGTGAGAGAAATATCTCTAAATTGTATCATTAGAGCAATTTGCGAAAAAACTAGAATCTTTTGCAGAGGGAAGTGTCATCATTGGATCAGATTTAAATATAGCACAGGATCCACAGATAGACACTTTGGCTGGTAAAAGCAGCAGGGGCGTCGCTAGCCCTATTTTGGGGGGGCCCGTGCACCCAATATGTCCTGGAGTACCCCCAATGTATTTTCATGGATGCCCACTGCCCCCTCCCAGCCGCCACTGCCCCCCCCCCCCCCGGCTGTCCCCGCTGCCAGACAGCCAGCAGCATCAGACCTCTATCAGCGGGTGACCAGATAGAGCGGGCACTAGGACCTAGCGGATACCGCTGATATGCGGAAGTGACATCACTTCCGCATATACAGCGTGGTGAGCCCAGCGCCCGCTCTTACTGGTCGGGTCGCCCGCTGATCGAGATCTGACATGTTGCTGGCTGTGAGGTGAGGGGGCGCCTGTCACTATCTAACCTGGTGGGCGCCAGCCACTCACTACCTAACTGGGGGTCACTGTCACTCACTACCTAATGGGGGGGTGCCTGTCACTCACTATCTAACCTGGGGGGCACCTGTCACTCACTACCTAACTGGGGGTTCCTGTTACTACCTAATGGGGTGGCGCCTGTCACTCACTATCTAACCTGGGGGGCACCTGTCACTCACTATCTAACCTGGGGGGCACCTGTCACTCACTACCTAACTGGGGGTTTCTGTCACTCACTACCTAACTGGGGGGGTGCCTGTCACTCACTACCTAACTGGGGGTGCCTGTCACTCACTACCTAATGGGGGGGCACCTGTCACTATCTAACCTGGGGGGCACCTGTCACTCACTATCTAACCTGGGGGGCACCTGTCACTCACTACCTAACTGGGGGTTTCTGTCACTCACTACCTAACTGGGGGGGTGCCTGTCACTCATTATCTAACCTGGGGGGCACCTGTCACTCACTACCTAACTGGGGGTCCCTGTCACTCACTACCTAATGGGGGGGCACCTGTCACTATCTAACCTGGGGGGCACCTGTCACTCACTATCTAACCTAGGGGGGCACCTGTCACTCACTACCTAACTGGGGGATCCTGTCACTCACTACCTAACTGGGGGGGGGGGGGGCGCCTGTCACTCACTATCTAACCTGGGGGGCACCTGTCACTCACTATCTAACCTGGGGGCACCTGTCATTCACTACCTAACTGGGGGTTTCTGTCACTCACTACCTAACTGGGGGGGTGCCTGTCACTCACTATCTAACCTGGGGGGCACCTGTCACTCACTACCTAACTGGGGGTCCCTGTCACTCACTACCTAATGGGGGGGCACCTGTCACTATCTAACCTGGGGGGCACCTGTCACTCACTATCTAACCTAGGGGGGCACCTGTCACTCACTACCTAACTGGGGGATCCTGTCACTCACTACCTAACTGGGGGGGGGGGGGGCGCCTGTCACTCACTATCTAACCTGGGGGGCACCTGTCACTCACTACCTAACTGGGGGTCCCTGTCACTCACTACCTAATGGGGGGGGCGCGCCTGTCACTCACTATCTAACCTGGGGGGCACCTGTCACTCACTACCTAACTGGGGGTTTCTGTCACTCACTACCTAACTGGGGGGGGGGTGCCTGTCACTCACTATCTAACCTGGGGGGCACCTGTCACTCACTACCTAACTGGCGGTCCCTATCACTCACTACCTAATGGGGGGCACCTGTCACTATCTAACCTGGGGGGCACCTGTCACTCACTATCTAACCTGGGGGGCACCTGTCACTCACTACCTAACTGGGGGTTTCTGTCACTCACTACCTAACTGGGGGGGTGCCTGTCACTCACTATCTAACCTGGGGGGCACCTGTCACTCACTACCTAACTGGGGGTCCCTGTCACTCACTACCTAATGGGGGGGCACCTGTCACTATCTAACCTGGGGGGCACCTGTCACTCACTATCTAACCGAGGGAGGCACCTGTCACTCACTACCTAACTGGGGGATCTGGTCACTCACTACCTAACTGGGGGGGGGGGGGGGGGCGCCTGTCACTCACTATCTAACCTGGGGGGCACCTGTCACTCACTATCTAACCTGGGGGGCACCTGTCACTCACTACCTAACTGGGGGTTTCTGTCACTCACTACCTAACTGGGGGGGTGCCTGTCACTCACTATCTAACCTGGGGGGCACCTGTCACTCACTACCTAACTGGGGGTCCCTGTCACTCACTACCTAATGGGGGGGCACCTGTCACTATCTAACCTGGGGGGCACCTGTCACTCACTATCTAACCTAGGGGGGCACCTGTCACTCACTACCTAACTGGGGGATCCTGTCACTCACTACCTAACCGGGGGGGGGGCGCCTGTCACTCACTATCTAACCTGGGGGGCACCTGTCACTCACTACCTAACTGGGGGTCCCTGTCACTCACTACCTAATGGGGGGGCGCGCCTGTCACTCACTATCTAACCTGGGGGGCACCTGCCACTCGCTACCTAACTGGGGGTCCCTGTCACTCACTACCTAACTAGGGGGGCACCTGGCACTCATTATCTAACTGGGGGTCCCTGTCACTCACTACCTAACGGGGGGTGCCTGTCACTCACTATCTAACCTGGTGGGCGCCTGCCACTCACTACCTAACTGGGGGTCCCTGTCACTCACTACCTAACGGGGGGGGGGGGGGGGCGCCTGTCACCCACTACCTAACTGGGGGTCCCTGTCACTCACTACCTAACCTGGGGGGTGCCTGTCACTAACTACCTAACCTGGGGGGTGCCTGCCACTCACTACCTAACTGGGGGTCCCCGTCACTCAATACCTAACGGGGGTGGCGCCTGTCACCCACTACCTAACTGGGGGTCCCTGTCACTCACTACCTAACCTATGATGGGGCGCCTGTCACTCACTACCTAACCTGGGGGCGCCTGTCACTCACTACCTAACCTGGGGGGTGCCTGTCACTCACTACTTAACCTGGGGGTCCCTGTCACTCACTACCTAACCTGGGGGTCCCTGTCACTCACTACCTAACCTGGGGGCACCTGTCACTCACTACCTAACCAGGGGGGGGTGCCTGTCACTCACTACCTAACCTGGGGGGCGCCTGTCACTCACTACCTAACCTGGGGGGCGCTTGTCACTCACTACCTAACCTGGGGGGCACCTGTCACTCACTACCTAACCAGGGGGGCGCCTGTCACTCACTACCTAACCTGGGGGTCCCTGTCACTCACTACCTAACCAGGGGGGCGCCTGTCACTCACTACCTAACTGGGGGTCCCTGTCACTCACTACCTAACCTGGGGGGCGCCTGTCACTCACTACCTAACCTGGGGGTCCCTGTCACTACCTAACCTGGGGGGCGCCTGCCACTCACTACCTAACTGGGGGGTCCCTGTCACTACCTAACCTGGGAGGTGCCTGTCACTACCTAACTGGGGGTCCCTGTCACTCACTACCTAACCTGGGTGGCGCCTGTCACTCACTACCTAACCTGGGAGGTGCCTGTCACTCACTACCTAACCTGGGGGTCCCTGTCACTCACTACCTAACCTGGGGGTCCCTGTCACTCACTACCTAACTGGGGGGCTCCTGTCACTACATACACTGGGGGGTCCCTGTCACTACCTGAACTGGGGGGCACCTGCCACTCTGGTGTTTAAATACACTGGGGGGCTCCTGTCACTAAATGAGCTGGGGGGCTTCTGTCACTACCTGAACTGGGGGGCTTTTGTCACTACTTGAACTGGGGGGCTCTGGCTGTTACTACCTAAACTGGGGGACTCATGGCGCTACCTTAACTAGGGGGCACCTGTCACTACCTAAACTATCCAGGCCAGCCAGCCCAGCATCACAACCAGCCCAGAATCACTGTCAAAAAGGCTACAGCATCACCACCAGTCAGGCCAGCATTTACTTCAACCAGCCAAGCACAGCCCAGCATTACCGCCAGCCAGGTCACAGCATCACCGCCAGCCAACCCAGCCACAGCGTCGGCCACAGCATCACCGCCAGCCAACCAGGCCACAGCATCACCACCAGCCAGGCCACAGCATCACTGCCAGGCCTTTCAGCCCACACATCATCCCCAATCCAGCCAAGGAGAATTTATAAGCCAGGTGAGAGGTGTCTACCATATTAAGGGGGCATTCTGCCTATTTATGTGAAATGCTGTATATTTATGTGCCTCATGACTGCTGAATTTGTCTTGTTGTGGGCCTCATGATTGCGGAATTTGTCTTGTTGGGGGCCTCATGATTGCTGAATTTGTCTTGTTGGGGGCCTCATGATTTGTTTTTAAGGAACTTGTAGATCTCCTATGCAACCTAACACTGGAACACCCCAGATGGATTGTTCTTGGAGATTTCAATACATGGGTGGATGACTCCTCTTCACAATTTGGAATAGAGCTACCTCGTGCCTTACATGAACTGGGCTTCTTCCAATCAATCAGCTCTGCTACTCACAGGAAAGGTCGCACTCTGGACCTTATATTCCATACTGGGCTGTCAATAGCCAATGTGAAAATTAATCTTGTTGCCTGGTCAGACCATCACACTATCCACTTCTCCCTCTCAATACCAGCTGTCAAACACCAGGTCAAGAATCAAATAAAATATTGCCGCTTAAAAGGGCTAACACTTCAACATATAGAAGATAACCTTAGCTTTGATGAATTGACTGACTCCAGCTTGGACCCTGATACTCTGGTGTTTAAATACAACAAATGTGTGTCCTCCACCTTTGAGACCATTGCTCCTCTGTGCACCAAATATCTTACTCCACACCATCATGCACAGTGGTTTGATAACGCTATAAAAGAGCTGAAAAGACAAGGCCCAAAACTTGAGAGACTGTGGCACAAATCTCAGTCCCCAGAAGACAAACATGCCTTAATCCTCCACTTGAAGAACTACCAAAAGGTAATCACGAGAAAAAAAATCTTCCTTTCTATCACAAGAGATTGCAAATGCAGTTAACAAACCAGCCCAACTGTTCCGCACAGTGGAAAAACTCTGCAACCCGGCATGTCAAAAACTTAATATCGAGTCTTCAAAGGACCTCTGTGACCAATTTGCCCATTTCTTCACAGACAAAGTCTCCGCTATAAGGTCCGTCATCCAACTTACAGCATCTGAGCCTAATATAGCGCCGAAGACCATTAGCAGAGACAACGTAACACCTTGGTCAAACTTCAAAGAAATTGATGAAGAAGTCACATCAAGCATCCTCCTTCACCTCCGCCTAACTACCTGTGACCTGGATCCTGGCCCAACACAATTCATGTTGAACTGCCCCGACCTGTTAGTACCGGTATTCCTCAAAATTGTTAACTGTTCCTTACAATCAGGGATATTTCCTGCTTTACTGAAGGAAGCAATCATGAGGCCTCTCCTCAAAAAACCCTCCCTGGACCCAGATGCAATGACCAGCTACAGACCTGTCTCTAACCTCCCCTTTCTGGGCAAGCTAATTGAAAAAGCTGTTTACCTCCAGCTAGAAGCCAAAATCCTACAATACAACAGTTATGACCCATTCCAGTCTGGCTTCAGGAAACACCACAGCACTGAAACTGCCCTCATCCAAATATGCAACCACCTGCTCATGGCAAGAGACAGAGGAGAGTGCTCGATCCTCATACTGCTAGACCTTTCTGCAGCCTTTGATACAGTTGACCATGACATCTTGATAAACAGGCTACAGGAATACTGTGGCATTGATGGCATAGTTCTTCAGTGGTTCCAATCCTTCTTGAGTGGCAGAACCCACAAAGTGTCTATGGGGCCCTTTCTGTCCACCCCTGTATCACTTAAGTATGGGGTGCCCCAGGGCTCAATCCTCTCTCCCCTGCTTTTCACGATTTACAGGTTACCGCTTGGAAAACGAATCCAAAAACATGGTCTGACATACCACTGCTATGCAGACGACACCCTGACATACCACTGCTATGCAGACAACCTCCTTCAAGCCTGGTGTGACAGACCCAACTCTAACTATAAACGCCTGCTTACGTGAACTACAACAATCGATGAATGACAACTGGCTGAAACTAAATGCAGACAAAACTGAAGTCCTTCTGATTGGAGGGCAGAGCATGATAACAAAACAACTTAACTTGCAGTCTTCACCACTGGGAATAGGAGGCACGGATCTACGCAGCTCTGATCATGTGCGTGGCCTGGGAGTTATAATGGATGGGGATTTAAACTTCAGAACTCAAATCTCTGCTGGGGTGAAATCATCCTATTTTCACCTGAAGAACATTGCAAAAATCAAGCACCTCATCCCCCCAGAAGATCTGCCAACCTTAGTCCATGTCTTCATCACATCCCGACTGGACTACTGTAATGCTCTCTACACTGGCCTCCCAAAAAAGGTCTTGTACCGCCTACAGCTGATACAGAATACTGCTGTCAGACTGCTAACCAACAACCAACCCCGTCACTGCCCCATAACGCCAGTCCTGCACTCCCTTCACTGGCTACCTATAGAATGGAGGGTCCTATTCAAGATTGGCCTACTGACATTTAAATCCCTGAATAATCTAGGCCCTGGATACATGAAAGATATGTTGCAGCTGCATAGCAATCCCCGCATTCTCAGATCCACAGGTTCTAATAATCTAGACATACCCAGAGTCCACTTGGAAACTTTTGGTCCCAGAGCCTTCTGTCATGCTGCCCCTATGTTTTGGAACTCCTTACCTCAACAGATCAGGACAGCTCCATACCTGGACGTGTTTAAATCCAGACTGAATACCCACCTATTCAGTTTGGCATTTGCAGAAATATAACTTTTGTTGTGTGAATACTTCATCCTACTACCAATTACTGAATCTGAGAGAGCCTAAGAGCTTTGAGTCCTATGGGAGAAAAGCGCTATAGAAATGTTATTGTATTGTATATATTGTTGGGGGCCTCAAGATTGCTGAATTTATCTTGTTGGGGGCCTCATGATTGCTGAATTTGTCTTGTTGGGGGCCTCACGATTGCTGAATTTGTCATGTTGGGGGCCTCATGATTGCTGAATTTGTCTTGTTGGGGGCCTCATGATTTCTGAATTTGTCTTGATAGGGGCCTTATGATTACTGAATTTGTCTTGTTGGGGGTCACATGATTGCTAACTGCGAGACTATGGGAAAAGCTGAATCATCATCATATGAGACAATAGCATTAAACCTACTCTTTTAGCTTTTTAAAACAGAAAATAAAACTGGGAGGTTCTAAAAAAATAAATAATTTTTTTCAGGAGTAGGATGAATGAAATTGTTTATCTTCACAGTTTATTTTCAACTTGGATTTTCCATAATGTTCATGTATGTGTTAAAACGTTTGTACAGTATTTAGTTTAAATTGCTGTTGCCACTTTGCGATAGATAAGTGACTTTTGGGTTGCAGTTTGGGCACTCAGCCTCCAAAAAGTTTGCCACCACTGTCCTAATCTATTTCCCACCATTACTAAGTTCATGTAAATTTGTCTCCACCAGTGACCACACCCACATTCTGGTCCATGGCCTCACCTATTTTTTGGCGCAGCGCGCTATGCACGCCGCACAACGTAACCCTCATATTTTTCGGCAAGCTAGCTGCAGTGTGCTGATCTCTGCTGCCTACAGTATGTACAGTATAACTGTTCTCTAGTGCCTGCAATGTGTGCTGATCTACCTCCAGTGTGTACAGTATAGGGAGTTACTCTGTGCATTTACTGATTGTAAACCAGCTGTATTGTAGGCTGATCCCTGCTACTTTCAGTATGTACAGTATTAGCTGTAAAGCCTGGTACACACATATAATTTTGATTAGCAAATTTTAGCTCTGTTCATCAAATTCATTGTCTGTTGGCCCACTTACTGCATGGGGGTGGTAAAATTGGTCAGGGATTGACCAATCAAAATTGTATGTGCGTATACATCTTTGATCTATGCCTATACTGATTGTAAATTATCTAAATAAAGGACAGGGGGCTCCATCCAGTATTTCCATGGGCAGGCCCGTTATCTGTAGCTTACACCGCTGCTAATTTCATGTACGTTTGGCCCCACCCATGACCACACCCGCTCACTGCATGACCACGCCCATTTTTTGCCACGGCGCATGTACCCTCTACCTACTGCCCACAGGTGCCCCCGATCTCCAAGGACCCTAGGAACGCCCCTGTCTAGCACCATACAGAAAAAAAGTAAAAAACTGTTGCATGATTTGCAATTGGTCGATGTTTGGCACGTATGTAATCCCACAGGTAGAGATTATGCGTACTATTCTCAGGTGCATAATAGATATCCTAGAATAGATTATATATTTGTTTCACGTGATTCGCTTTCTATTTAAAAGCCATCAAATATAGGCCTTATGACGTCGTCGGATCACACACAGATATCGATTGAGGTGAAATGGGGGCAAAAGGTCATGGGACCCATGGTGTGGCATCTAAATGATGCATTATTGAGGAATAAAGAAGTGGTACAAAGAGAATTAGAAACCTATTTCTTTCTCAACTCTGGGGGCGAGTACTCGGATATGACAGTCTGGGAGGCCCATAAATGTTTTATAAGGGGGATTTTGATACAGGAGGGTGCTAAGAGAAAGAGAGAAAGGAATAAAGAGGTAAAGGACTCACTGGATAATATAGCAAAATTAGAACAACAGCATTAACAAGATAAAGATGAGAATACTAGAGGGGAGCTAACTAAGGAAAGAGAACATTTAAAAAATCTCCTGTTATACAGGGTCAAATGCATGGCCTTGAGATGTAAACATACTTTTTATGAGTACGGAAATAGATGTGGCTCGTTATTGGCTAGGGCCCTTAAAAGACAGCAGAAAATTAATTATATATCATGTATTAACCTGTTGAGCGTTACGCCGCTCAGGAGGTTTTGTTACTTTTTGCCTGATAATTCAATATTTGTCCCAAATGACTGTAAAGCCTATAGCTAGCACTAGGCTAGCTAGTAGAAGTGTCCGGCACCCTCCAATCCCCGCCGCTCCCCCGTTTATACATTACCCAGCCTGGATCCAGCGATCAGCGCAGCCTCCCCGGACAGCTCCGGTCTTCTCTATGGGGAGGATCGCACATGAAGTCATGACGTCGCTGACGTCATGCGCAAACCCGATCCTCCCCATAGAGAGATCGGAGCTGTGCAGGGAGGCTGCGCGATCGTTGTTTACAGGGGGTAATATATAAACGGGGGGATTGGGGGGATTGCAGGGGAGCAGCGGGTGCCCAACACTTTTACTAGCTAGCCTAGTGCTAGCTAAAGGCTTTACGGTCATTTGGGACAATTATTTAATTATGGGGCACTCCTGGGGCCACAGAGCGGGATGCCCAACACGGGCATACCGCTAAGGAGGTTAAAAACATAGAGGGAGAGAAATGCCATAAGCTGGAGGATATAGCCAGTGAGTTCAGGAAATATTATAAAGGATTATACAATCTAAAAGCTCCAACAGGTGAGGGTGAAGTAAAGGGGAAAAAAAAGGAGATAATGGAGTTTTTGGCACAAAGTGGAATGCCCAGACTGTCGGATGAAGAAGCCTCGGCCCTATAACATCAGAAGAACTAAAATTAGCAATTAAACAGACACTAACAGGGAAAGTGGGTACTATAAAAGGTATGAGGATCAATTGTTGAAGTACTTGGTAAAGGCACTTAATGAAGTAACAGGTGATGTGGAACGGAGAGGGTTTTCACCTGTATGCTGGAGTCCTTTATATCGGTGCTACACAAGGAGGGTAAAGACCCTACACACTGTCAGAGTTACAGGCCAATTGTCTTGTTGAATATGGACGTTAAATTATATGCAAAGGTACTGGCGAATAGAATGTCCCGTATAATAAATAAACTTATACATCCAGATCAGGTGGGTTTTGTGAGGGACCGAGAGGCCAGAGATAATATATACGGACCCTTAACCTGGCTCAATGGACCACGGCCCACTCCAACTCTGTCATATTTTTTCTACAGATGCTGAAAAGACCTTTGACAGAGTGGAGTGGGCCTTCATCAAGGGGGTACTGAAGTATATAGGCATGAAGGAAAATATGGGATACAGGACAATGTCATTGTACTCTGCTCCGAATGCGAGGGTGAGGGTAAATGGGGTTCTGTCAGAGACGTTTAATATAAAAAATGGGACACGGCATGGATGCCCCATGTCCCCGTTGATTTTTGCATTGTCACTTGAGCCCTTCTTGTGTAGGGTGAGGCAGGACTCCAGCATACGGGGTATTGAGGTGAGGGGAACTGAGCATAAGGTGGCGGAATACGCCGATGATATGTTATTTTACCTTGGGGATCCACGTTTCTCTCCCAGGCTTGATGTGTGAATTTCAAGTTTTTAGTATGGTATCAAATTTGAAAATCAATTTTGATAAAAGTGAAGGAATAGCTTGGGGTTTGGATAATGGCCAAAGGAGCTTACTGAAGGATAACTTTTCATTTAAATGGCCAGCTAAAGCACTGAAGTACCTGGGGGTAAAGATAATGTTTAGCTTGAAGGAGATGGTAGTGCACAATTATAGCCCGATGCTAGAAAAGGTGAAACAGGACCTAGAGTCCTGGGACCAACCAAAATTTTCATGGTTCAGTAGAATTGCTATAATCAAGATGAATATTCTTCCACGGCTGCTGTATCTGTTTCAGGTCCTGCCTATACCGGTACCATCTCTGTATTTTAAGAACCTTGCACGTTTCATAACCAGATTTATTAGTAGGGGACAAAAGATGAGAATAAGTTATAGATTGCAAATAACTGAGAGGGAGAGAGGAGGTTTGGCGGTACCTTCGGTAAACTTCAAGTCCTATTATGAAGCGGCGACACTGGCTAAAATAGAAGATTGGCATAGGCATGCAAAAGAATAGAGGTGGGTATCCCTAGAAGAAGATATAGTGGGTGTTCTCTAACAAAATTATTTTGGGCTTCCGAAAAGAATAAAAAGAACATACAAGGCAAAGGGGTGGAGATAAAACATACGGTAGGGATCTTTGATAGGTGTAGGAAAAAGGAGGAGATCTCTCCATGGCCAACACACCTTATGCCAATATTAGGAAACAAAAACTTCCCTTTGGGTACACACCCAATGAGCTATCCCAACTGGAGGGGGAGAGAGAGAATTATTAGCCCAAGATTTAGTAGTGGATGGGGACTCGGTAACTCTACAGGAATTGGAGGGAGAAGGAGAGAGGGGGATATTGGATGAGTGGAGCTATATTCATTTTAAATATTTTTTGAAAAGTTGTGGAACCAAGGAGGCCTTAAGTAGGAAGACTACCCCATTTGAAGATATGTGTAAGGGGAAGGGTCAACAGAAAGGGACGCTCTCAAAGGTATATGCTTTACTGAATGAGAGAGAAGATCTGGCGGCAACAATTCGAGCCGGTTGGGAATAGGTTCTGGGAAGAGCATTTACAGCAGAACAGTGGAAGAAAATAATGAATTTGGCAAGTACGTCATCCATATCCACAAGGGGACAGGAAGCAGGGTATAAGGTGTTTTCGAGGTGGTATTACACACCTGAGTATCTTGCATATTTTTTGGGAGTGTAAAGAATAACAAGCATTTTGGGAGGCTGTTAAAAAATACATATTCCAAATCACAGAAATAGAACCCACAGAAGATCCTGCTTTCTTTTTACTCAATTGCAATGACTGGCCAATGAGGAAATACGAGAAGTCCCTGATGAGATTCTTGGTTAAAGAGACTCTGTACCAAAAATTACAAAGTTTTTTCTACCTTCCTACAAGTTCCTAAAGCTGTTCTTATGTGCTCTGCCTTACAGCAGCACTTTCTACTATAACTGTCTCTGTAATAAATCAATGTATCTTTCCCCTGTCAGACTTGTCGGCCTGTGTCTGGAAGGCTGCCAACTCTTCCATGCTGGTCTGTTTATGCACAGTCTTCAGGCCCCTCTATGCACACTCCAGTGTGTGTGGTATTTACATAAGCCAGCAGCTTCTCTGCTATCTTATCAGTGATAGAAGAGAGCTGGATAAAAATCCTCCTCTGTTAGGCTGTGAAAGTAGCTGGCTGACACATACTGAGGAATTACAAACACAGGCACAGGCAGAGCTGTCTGCAGGAAGCCTGTAATGTTCAGTGCATGAGAGAAGAAGGGGACAGAAGGTAAACACACAAATGATCTTTTGAGATTCAAAAGGAAAGCTGTATACAGCCTGCTTGTGTATGGATGTATTTTCTATGTGTGGACATATTGTACATCAATCTACTTCCTGTTTTGGTGGCCATTTTGTTTGTTTATAAACAAACTTTTTAAAACTGTTTTTGACTACTTTTAATGCGGCGGGGAGCGGCGAAATTGTGACAGAGGGTAATAGGAGGTGTCCCCTAACACACTGGTATGTTTACTTTTGTGTGATTTTAACAATACAGATTCTCTTTAATGTAGCTAGAATCCTCATAGCAAAGCATTGGAAAACGACTCAGAGCCCAACGGTGTGGGAGTGGTTTGTGGAAATAGATGGAGGAATTATCCTCCATCTTGGAAGATGGAAGATGGTTTGGAAGATGGAGGAATTAACTAGTTATGTACATGGGTACAGAGGGAGACACGAGCAAAGGTGTATGCAATGGCAGGAATTTTAAACCTCAAGTGAATACAGGAGAGTAAAGAGAGATGTGGAAAAGATGGAAGCCCCCTGAGACGGCGAGTAATAGGAATTATATATTTATTTAATAAAATGAAAAAGAAATGGACTGACCCAAGGGGTAAGTGAGGAATGGATGGGGGATATGAATGATTTAAGCTTGGAAAATATTGGAGTTTTGGGATATAGGAAATTCACGAGATGGATAGAACTGTATTGGAGATTTGATATAGTGCAAACTTGGGAAATAGAATAATAGGAAATGGAGGAAACAGCACAGTAAGGATTGGGAATAAGTATTTACAGTACGTATTGTGAGCATTATTTATAGTTGATGGTTCCTTGTTTTTCATTTTTTTATATAAAAAAATTGCATAATGTTGTGTACTGTATATGTATATTGCAAAAAATTTAAATAAAGATATAAAAAAAGGGTGTACATTGAAGAACCCTTACAAATATTACACAGCTAAAAAATATTCTGCAAGGAAAGGGATGAAAAATGTCTATGTGGCAGTAAAACATATCTTTGAAAACACTTTGGGAAGGGCAGGAAATTACTAAAACTTCAATAGGGATGTCAGCATTTAATTCCAATCAATATAAAATATATAGTGTGATGTTTGCACATCACCACATTTAGTTAAATTTACTTTGGTTGTATGACAAAAAATATCATGCTTCTTTATGCCTGTAAATGTTTTATCATGCAGCTCTTATTTTGTCTGTTATCCAGGCTGCAATCTAAATCAATGTCTGAATGAAGAATACAGTAAAGTTCTACCTTGGAATATGGTCATGGCTGGTAAAAGTGGAAAGTCAAAAGTGAGCCAAAAGCTAAATGAAAGCTTTGAGGATAAACACGAGAGGAGACTAGAGTTTCATGAGACCCTGAGAAGCCGTTATAATATCACCTCTTGTCGCCAAGAAAATCCAAACTGGGGAGCTCAACAACAAAAATGCTCTCCACGTGAGAAAGAGTTCTTTAAGAGGAGACATCTTTGGTTTAATAAGTCTGGAGGGTTAAGAGTCAGGTCTCGATCTAGGTCAAAGAATTGTAACAGATATTCATTTACAGAACAGTGTTCAGATGCATCCTTTCAGAGCAAGCACCAACATTCACCAAGGGACATTAAGGTAAATAATATTAATGTGCATTTTTTTCATTGTGTAGATAATGCTACATTCTCAGAAATTAATGTGGACTCATTTTTCTTATATTACAATGATACAGGTATGTGTGATTTAAAGTGTGTGTACTTATACATCAATGTGCTAAGTTCAATAATACTGTGAACCAGAGATGACCCGAACGGTTCCTGGCGAACTTCCGTGGTTCGCGATCGCGGCGAACCGGGAACTTTTCCGGAAGTTCAGTTTGTCCTCATAGTGCATCATGAGGGTCAACTTTGACCCTCTACATCACAGTCAGCAGGCACATTGTAGCCAATAAGGTTACACTCCCTCCTGGAGCCCCACCCCCCCTTATAAAAGGCGGGCAGCGTCAGGCAGTGGACTCACTCGTGTGCCTGCAGTAATTAGTGAAGGGATAGCTGATGCAGATTCTCATAGGGAAAGCTTAGTTAGGCTCTTGTAGGCTTGTTAGCTTGCTCCTGGCTGATTGTTATTGCTAAAAAAGCACCCCTCAACAGCTCTTTTGAGAGCTAATCTTGTTCTTGTGATCCATTTTTTTTTTGTGGCCCACTTGCATTATATACAGCCCTGTCAGTCAGTGTCACTGTGCCTGTCTGTGTGTGACAGGTGCACATGTAATACCCATCACTGCATATACCTACTACCTGTTGTGTTCACTTCAGTGCACCCACCTACCTACGCGAGCGCACGCAGTGTCACTGTGCCTATCCGGTACCTGTCTGTGTGTGACAGGTGCACATGTAATACCCATCCCTGCATATACCTACTACCTGTTGTTCACTTCAGTGCACCCACCTACCTATGTGAGCACATGCACTGTGATATACCACTCTGTGCATACCTGTTAACTGCACCTGTGTGACTGACTGAACATTGTATTAGTCAAGTCAATGCATACCTTTCACTTCATCCCCCCCATATGGACAAAACAAAAGGCAGAGGCAGGCCATCTGACAGATTTGTTCGAGGTCGCGCTGTCGTGATTTTGTGCGGCCCGAGACCAAAGTACAGTGTTCAGAAGAAGGCACATGCCATCAACCACCAATATTATCAGGACGTAGTTGACTATTTAACACAGAACACCTCATCTTTCTCAGCTTCCGCACGGAAGCATGACATATATTCCTCCACCTGCTCTGATTCTGGCACCCCACTTAACACTCAGTCGGAGCCACCACCAAAGTGCCATCACCCCAGGGCTCAGCGGTGTGGAATTTTTTTGTGTGTCTGCCTCAGATGAGAGCAATGCCATCTGTACTCTCTGCCACCGAAAATTGAGCCGTGGAAAGACCAAGACCCGCGTAGGGACAACTACCTTACGAAGGCACATGATTACAAAGCACAAACTGCAATGGGATGACCACCTGAGGGAAAGCAGCACACAAAAGCAAATCCACACACCGCAGTGGAAGATATGCAATTATTTCTCAAAAAAGGCAATACCCAAACTGTACCGTGATGTTGAAAGGCAAGTGTTGGATCAGCGTTGGATCAAGGGACCATCTGACCATATGGTCTGCAAAGCATAGTCAGGCCTGCCCAAAGACTAAGTCAGTCCCCACACACAGCATCTCTGCCTGCACGCCATGTGACTGCCTGCCCCAAGACTAAGTCGCTCCCCACACAGCAACCCTGCCTGCAGGCCGCTTGACTGCCTTCTCCGCCACCACCAACAGGGTCCAGGACTCCAGACGGATTCCTGAATTTTTAAGGCCGCTGCTAGCAGCAGTCGCTATAATGTTTTCTCAGGTGCATGTACATGCCTGCCTAAATTTTCTGGCTGCACAGCAGCTGAAACAACAAAACAAAAGAAATGTACATGTGCCAACTCCCCTTCGTGATCATTACCTTGCCGCGGTGAAGGGGCTTGCGTATCACAATGAAGCAATGACCGCCGGCTATGTGAGTGTCTTGGGGGGGGCACACCCAAGAAGGTTGTTGCTTCATTGTGGACAGACCAAATTTGATCAGCTGGACAGTCACTGTTCTGTCATTTAGCTACCTCAGCCCGGCGACCATATGGGCTTGAAAACTGCCACAGCCTGCACTCTCGCCATGGTGCGCACTAGTCCAGCACGGCCGTCACTACACAAATAGCTGTTTGCGGTGCGTTACACAGTGAGTTTGGTGTGTCAGTGTGAAGCAGTACTCTAACTACACTCCCTGATTGATGTATACACATGCAAGATGTTTTAAAGCACTTTAGGCCTGCAAATTAGCATTCAATGTGATTTCGGCCCTTAAAACGCTGCTTTGCATCAAATCCAAATTTTTCCACTGGACTTTTGGCATCTATCCCACTCCGCCATGCCCCTCTCCAGGTGTTAGACCCCTTGAAACAACTTTTCCATCACTTTTGTGGCCAGCATAAATGTTTCTAGTTTTCCAAGTTCGCCTCCCCATTGAAGTCTATTGCGGTTCGTGAAAATTCACGCGAAGCGACCTTTCGCGGAAGGTTCTTGAACCGAAAATCGGAGGTTCGGGCCATCTCTACTGTGAACTTGCATTGCTGGTTTTTGCCTTCCTTCTAAAATAGAAGCTTATGATGAATTACACTATTTACTCAACCCCTTCCAGACCGAGTTGGTTGAAATCTACATCCTGTATGCGACTCTTACAGGCCGTAGATTTCAACAATTGTCGCCGTGCAGTCACGCCGCTCACGCAGATTGCGCTGTTCTCTCCCACCGCAATACACGCACCTTGCCGTCTATATGATGGCAGCACTGTGTGAGCCGGTCAGAAGCCAATTTAATTGGTTCCTGACCCTGATAGGTTCAGGAGCCAATGAAAGCAGCTCCTGACTGCCGCACAGTGCTCTGCTGTCATAGAGATGGCAGAGGGTGGGGCCTGCAGCGATGGGCGAGCGGTGTGACTGGCAAGAGCAGTGGGACTGCGTGGAGATTCAGTAGTAAGTGCCATTTTGTGCCGCTTTGCTGTACCAGCAATCTCTGGTCCTTAAGGGACCAGAGACAGCTGGTACGGAACAAGTTAAAATGAAGATAAACAATTGTATTTATCCTCATACTCCCAAAAATGACTTTTTTTTTTAGATATGCCATGGTTTTATTTTATATTTAAACATTTACACAGTAGAATTAACCAGTTCACCCCCAAGGGTTTTTACCCTAACGGACCAGAGCAATTTTCACCTTTCAGCACTCCTTCCTTTCATTCGCCAATAACTCTTTCACTACTTTGATCAATGTTTTTTTCTGCCACTATATAGGCTTTTTGGGGGTGATACTTATTTTCAGCAATACATTATCTTTTTATGTATTTTAAAGGTAAAAACAAGGAAAAAAATGAAAAAATACACTATTTCTCCAATTTCATACCCGTAGTTTTAAAATAAACACTGCTACTGTGTATAAAACCCACACATCTTATCTGCCCATGTGTCCTGGTTATCACAAGATATAAATTATGTCCCTAGTACAAAGTATGGTGACAATATATTATTGGAAATTAAGGTGTACTTTTTCTATATTGTGTCTTTTGTTTTCTCATTGCATACTACCAATGAATTCAAGCCCTTATTTGCAAATATAACAGTAATACACCCTCATAGCATACATATTTAAAAAGCTGAGTCCCTAAGGTAACTATTTATGCATTCTCTTTTCAATTCTGTCACTTTTGAAGTTTTTAATTTTGGTACAGAGTATATAGAAATAATTTTATTGCTTCTCATTTAGTTTGCCAAAAAACAAAAATCAGATGACACATGCATAATCTCTCAAACACCCCAAATTCTCTTCTCTTGCTTGTCACGGTTAAAATGATACCCTATACACATCATCAGATAGTGTTTTGGCCACATAATACACTGTTAATCATGAGCAGCACCAATGTATTTTTCAAGGCCATTTTTTGCACCAGAAACAATACAGTCATTCTTTCCTAGCAAAACCCCTGGAGTCTCAGAACATTTGATACAGGTCATAAATGATACCATTCTGAAAGCTAGAGAACCACACCTACTCAGATATACATATTTTGTAACATTTGCACTTATGCAGTTTTACTGAAATTGCACCATAACTTAGAAAATTGTATTTTTTTTACAGTTTTTTTTTTACTTTGGCATGAAAAGACAATTCAAATGACATATGCATAATCTCTCAAACACTCCAAATTCTCTTCTCTTGCTTGTCACGGTTAAAATGATACCCTCTATACCAGTGGTCCTCAAACTAAGGCCCGCGGGCCGAATGTGGCCCCCTAAGGCTTTCTTACCGGCCCCCACACAGAAAATGTATTGCTTATAAATGCAGTCAGCTACATCTTTAAATATTGGTGGTCCACATATGGAATAGCAGTGCAGCACCCCCCATCCACATGGAAGCCAGAAAGCAGAAATTTTGCTGGTTTCCAATCAAATTCCACATCAGGTGACACTGCTGTCCAATTGGCTTGCAGATTGTCACCTGGGTATGCTTCACTGTCTGGTCCGCAAAGACTTCTACATCATTTTATGTTTACTCCGGCCCACCAGCGGTCTGAAGTATGTTGACCCGGCCCTCAACCCAAAATGTTTGGGGACCCCTGCTCTATACATTATCAGATAGCTTTTTGGCCACGCAATACACTATTAACCATGAACAGCACCAATTTTTCTAGGTCTTTTTATTTTTACCAAATGTAACAATGTGATTCTTTCTTCTGCAGTTGTAGGAGAAAGGCAAACCGGGCACCAATAGTTTGCAAAACACCAATTTATTTCATCCCATCCATAGACAAACACAGGCAACAAGTAGCTGGTCTAACAGCCGTTTCGCAAGCTTGGTTGCTTGCTTCCTCAGAGACTCTGAGGAAGCAAGCAACCTAGCTTGCGAAACGGCCGTTAGACTAGCTACTTGTTGCTTGTGTTTGTCTATGGATGGGATGAAATAAATTGGTGTTTTGCAAACTATTGGTGCCCGGTTTGCCTTTCTCCTACAACTGCTGGACATTGCTATATACTGGAGGTACATATAGTAACCACCAATAACCCCTTCCGAGTGTCTGACCACTATTGCATTTGGTGCCGATTTTTCTTCTTTGCTCCTTTGAATGCACTATAATTCTTTCTTCTCAAAGCCCCAGGAGTGTAAGAACATTCAATAAAAGACACAAATGTTACCATTCTGAAAACTAGAGACCCAGACCTACTCAGTTGCAAATAGAATAATTTAAGTGAGGCATATATCACTATCCTTAACACTAATGACAAATACTATACATTGGAACTCACCATTTCAGGTCTAGCAGGATGGAGACAATCCAGAGGTCATACACCAAGGCAAGCCAGTGGTCAGAAGATGGGGGGTGGTCTGCAGAGTAAAGTCTTGTGGCTAACACACTCACCTTGCAGCAGAAAGTGGGAAAAAACTGTTTGCAGGTTGTAGGTTGTTGTGGCTTTCCTCCAAACTTCTGGGTTTCCTCCCACACCCCAAAAAAGGTGGTAATGTGAACTATCGGTAACTGTGAGCTCCTTTGAGGGACAGTAAGTTGCAAAAAAAAGTAGAGAGGAAAAATAAAAGTCCAGTGAAAATTTAGGGTAAAAAAAAAAATAACTGCTGAGGCTATGATAACATCCCGGGGAAAGCAAGGGAATGTAGCAGAAAGGGGGAAGAAGGGGTTACAGAAGCTAAACTAAGAGAGATTATGACAGAATTCTCTAGGGGTATGCAAATTTCAATGGTGGAAGCTTTACAGTTAACAATCAAAGAGGCAGTGTCAGAGGAAATCAAACCACTGAGGGAAGCAATGGGGGCGATGCTAGAGAGAATTGAATAACTAGAAAGAGAGATGGAATCACTGAGTCCTCAAGTTAAAGAGCTGAACAAGACCATGACAGCTCACAATCAATTGCTCTGGGAGGTGAATTGTAAAATTGATGATTTGGAGAATCGGGGGAGGAGAAATAACATTAAAGTCAGAGGAGTACCATCATTCATCCCCCCAAAGGAACACCCTACTATTGTGCAAAAACATTTTAAGAGGTTCTTAGGTACAGAGGACCAGGGCGATATAGAGATGGACCGTATACACCGCATAGGTAAAGAAAAAGTAACTAGACATGGTCTCAGTTGTGACGCACTCTGTAGAGTGCACCATTTTTAAAAGAAGGAGCAGCTACTCAAAGAAGCCCAGATAAAAGGCTCACTACAAGTAGATAACGTTACAGCTGAACTCTATCAGGACTTATCACAGAGAACAATAACACGCAGAAGGTTACTCAAACCAATTCTGGATAAAGTAAAGCAAAAAGGGGGTCGTTATAAATGGAGTTTTCTGCTTTCTATTAATATAACTGTAGAGGGAAGATCCTTTTGGATCAAAGATGGAGACCTGCTTGATCAGGTCCTGAGTTTTCTGGACCTCTCAGATACACAGATACAGGTCTGGTACTCACTGAAAGCCAAGCAACTTCTGCCTCGACATCACTGGCCCTGGCTTTGATCCCTGGTGGAAGTAGCGGGACCCCCCCCCCTCCCCAGAGGGAAGACGTTGACGTACCAGTGGTAGTGCACCGACATAGGTGTCTATGGGACATGGGTTAATAATGGTGGAAGATCTTTTCAGGTCAACCTACGATATTGGACCTTTTTGGGTGATGCATGTTTGTATGATTGGAATATGGTGTGGTTGGCGCCCCCTGGACATATGGTTCATATCTATATATTGATTATCTTATATTGCTTAGATAGCAAATCTATACTCTCCATATTTTCGGGATCCCACTTGGTTTTAATCATATTTTGAACTAATAAAGATTAATATTTTAAGAATTGAAACTTTGAATGTAAGAGGGGCAAATTCCAGAATAAAAAGAGGCAGGATTATTGATGAACTATCAAGGAATAAGATCGACATAGGTTTTTTGCAGGAAACCCATATTAAAATTGGAAAAATCCCTAAATTCCCTTATAGAAAATACAGTAATTGGATTATTAATGCGAACCCCAGAAAAAAGGCTGGGGGAGTAGCAATTGTTATAAACTCTACATTAAATTTTAAAATTGAAGATATCTATAGAGATAGGGAGGGAAGATTTTTAATGGTACTGGGAAGGGTGGGTTTGGCATGGAATACTTTAGCTAATCTGTATGCCCCCAATAAGGGCCAGACAGGTGTAATATCAAAATTCTTAGAACAGGTGAAAGAGAGAGGGAGGATTATCATCGGGGGAGATTTCAACTTGGTTGCGGACCCTGAATTGGACAGTACTGAGGGTTCTACAGGACTATCAAAAAGGGAAAGAAGTAGGTATAGAGACTTGGTTAATCAATATAGTTTGGTTGATGTTTGGTGAATATACAACCTGGGGATGAGAGATTACACCTTTTTTTCTTAGGCACACAATATGTTTTCCAGACTGGATTTCTTTTTGATTCCCCAGGACCAGATTCAAGGTATAATTGATGTGGAGATTGGAGTGACAACCTTTTCTGGTCATGCACCAGTGAGAATGACCAGAGGACCCTATAGAAGCTCCTGCCTATATAGACAATGGAAATTGAACACTGAATTTTTGGCAGATAAAAATATAATTAATGAAATTTCTAGCTCCATCACCGACTTCTATAAGTGTAATCGTACACCAGGCATCTCCGAAATACCACTATGGGAGACCTTGAAATGTGTGCTAAGCGGAATTTTTGTTAAACTGGGATCTAGAAAGAAAAGAGAAAAAAAGGAAAAGGTAGAAAAGTTATTATGTGAGTTGGGGAGTGCAGAGAGTGTTCATAAACTAACTCCGAATAGTTCAACATGGAATAATATGGTTAAAATTAGGGAGGAGCTTAATGAGTTTCTAGATCTATGTTTCTTGAAACAATATAAGTCTATAAAAATACAATATCGCCTTGGTAAAAACAGGTCTGGTAAGGTCCTGGCAGAATTGCTTAAAAAAGAAAAAAAATAATTATGTTGAGAAAATCCAAGACCGAAATGGAGATTTTCAATATACGACACAAAAAATCGGTTCTGTATTTGCAAAATTCTATAAAGAGTAATATATTATGGGGGAAAATGAATCGGATCTGATGAGAAGTGAGCTTTTAGATCAACTAAATTCTATTACGCTAGATAACAAACTAAAATAAATTCTTGAGGAGCTCATTCAAGAATCAGAATTTCATGAAGCACTAATAAGGTCAGTAGGTGGTAAATGTCCGGGACCGGATGGTTTTCCGGTGGAATTTTTTTAAACTCTTTGCATGTTCTCTGGCACCACACTTTTGTGCTTTGGTAAATGAGAAGGGAGGGGGAGGGATTTTTTTCGGAGGGCACTAACGTGGCAACAATCTCTTTAATCCCGAAGGAAGGAAAATCACACCTAACATGCGGAGATTTTCGCCCAATATTTATAATGAACTGCGACGTTAAAATTTATTCCAAGATATTAGCCATGAGGCTAGAGAAGATTGAGGATTCAGTACTGGGACCTCAACAGATAGACTTTCGTAAACAAAGACAGGTAAAAGATAACATAACCATAGATGCAGAAAAAGCCTTTGATAGGCTATCGAGGGCCTTCCTACTGGATGTAATGAGAAGGATAGGTATTGGTTCTAGTTTTGTAGAAAGAATACGTAGGCTATACACCAACCAGCTAAAGTAAAAATAAATGGGTATCTATCAGAGAGTTTTAAATGATCAAATGGGGTACGCCAGGGTTGCCCTCTCTCCCCACCAGTGCTGTTTAACTTCTGTCTTGAACCCCTAATTAGAGCTATACAAGATGTTCAAATTGAAGGTATCATATGCGGTAAGGAGGAGATAAAAATAATCGCTTATGCCGATGATATTTTACTCAGCCTCTCCAACCTGGATATATCTTTGAAAACCTGTTTAAAGTGGTTCAATAAATATAGTATGGTTACTAATTATAAGCTAAATGAGCAAAAATATATAATCCTCAACATAGGTTGTATGGTAAAAACAAGAATGGAAATATTGCATTTTTCAAATTTTATTTGGGAAAACCGAGCAACTAAGTATCTGGGGGTGCGAATATGTGCTGATAATAAGGAATTATACAATTATAATTTTAAGGACATTATGTTAGATTGCAAGAAATCCTTACAAACCTGGGATCTCTTGGGTAGAATAACTATATTAAAAATGAAGATCCTGGGGAGCGCATGCGCGCAGCGGTCTGAGATGGACGCCTGATCTCAGAGCTGCGCGATACCGGGAAAGTAATCAGCCGTAATTGCCGCTACCGCTACTGATCACTTCACAGATGGCACAGGCGAGTGGAGGAACATCCCCTACATCTCCCAGGCTATGGCTCAGAGCACCAGGCACAAAACCGGGTCTAAAAACCAGCAGAACAAAGGCTCCGGAGACATGTCCAAGATGGCGCCCGCTGTTTCCCCGGAGCACGAGACCGACTCCACTGCAGATGAGGGGCAGGCCTGCGCTTCCCCAATCCTATGCATCGATCACCCTCCATCACCCACAGAGCAAATCACCCTGGAGGAGCTGAGAAACATAATAAGAGAGGAGGTAACGGGTGCCACCAAGACGCTTGGAAATGAACTCTTGCAAGAAATCCGGCAACTAGGCCAGAGAACCGCAGCCTCAGAGAATCGCTTAGATAATGTCACTACCGTATTGGAGGGGCACGAGGAAGATATCATCTCTCTACAAACAGAGGTACGTGGCCTTCACGACAAGTGGGAGGACTGGGAGAACAGGTCCCGCAGGGAAAACATACGGATCCGTGGTATTCCGGAATCCGTGCAGGACCTACAAGGGTTTATTACAGCCCTGTTTCAGGAACTGCTGCCCGGCATCCCCTTAGAGCAGCTCGAGATGGACCGAGTACACAGGGCCCTCTCACGTCCTATTGCTAATGGCCCTCCCCGGGACATAATCTTAAAACCCCACCACTACCTCACTAAGGAAAAACTCCTACACACCTCCAGGAATAAGCCTGATCTTTCGTTTCAAGGTCATTCTTACCAAATTTATGCGGATCTGGCCCCTGCGACATTGATGAAACGCAAAGAAATGCGCCCATACCTAGCCATTCTCAATAATAAGGAGATCCGCTACCACTGGGGATTCCCCTTCCAGCTTATCTTTACCTGGCAAGATAAACAGCATACTGTACGCAACTTGGACGAAATCCGGAAATGTTTTCTGGCACTCGACCTTCCACTACCAAAGCAAGCCCCTAAGGACACCACTGACGGTACACCGGACCACTCCCAAAACAAGAGCCCCGGGAAATCTACTCCCCCTGCTACCCCTAAAGAACAACGCACTCCGAAACACCGCTCGCAAATCCTGAAGGAGCTCTCGCAGCAGGTATTCCAGAAGGTTCCCTGACTCTCCCATATAATCAGAGATACTTTATATACCTGCCTTAACAGGCGTGCATCATGCACGGCGTCTCTACTTGAACATGGGCTGCCCTAAACTCCTTAACAGGGCCTAAGCACCCGTTTTCTGGGTGGCACGTTGCCACCTCTTTTCCAGTATTCGTGTGGGGATCCGCAGAGGTAATGTACTTTGACTCTCTCACCCACACATGTGACATCTGCTATCAAGCGATGATAGTCGCTCGGAAATTGCAGTTGAAATCAGTTGAGTTGTAAGAGCTCCAGCATAACGATGCTATTTTCTTTTTACTACGCCCATATCTGTTGAAGCTGATGCTTTAAAATGTTCACTGCATTTGTGTTACCTGTTTTATGTAATAAGCATTCTACACGCTAACCCATTTACCTCCGCAACGTTACTGTTTAAATGTTTAGAATTTTTTTGTAAGTTTAGGAAACCTACCTACAAGATACCTATATTGGTGCAAGCTGGCAGGAGCGCATGATGACTAAAACATATTGTATCTATCAGTAGGTTGCAATCTACGCACGTGCATTCCTCCTAAGCTACCACCCTAGTTATAGATAGTAATCATAATAATCACTTATGCCTTACTCCATTAAGACCCCCGTAGAGGGGCTGGCTCAGGTATATTACCTGATCCAATCTGTTGAGCAACCTTTTCGCTTGTTTGAAACGTTACCCTAGCTTATGAAAGGCCCGCCCATATCCCTAGGTGGATACGCCCCTTTATGCACTACATACTTATACACAGTATTCATCCTACCCCTGGATCCTTCTTCCTCCGGAACGAAGGAAATAACAACTGGTGCGCAAGATGCAATAGCTGCCCTGACCCAGTACCCCCCTTAATTTTCGCCCACTCTGCTGTCTTAGCAACCTGCAGGTAGCGTTTCTTACAACCCAGAAAAGTTCCCATAAAGGTCAAACTCTAGCACACTAGAATATCTCTGAAGGGTTAACACCTGAACTCATTCCCTTTGTCGCATACCACATTTTGCTGACGTGCATTGAGGTGAAATAACTTGTTCTGACTATAGATGTTCAACACCTAACAGCTATTAAAGATGAAAAACGCTTTGTCTTCAGTAGATGTGTTTCCCTTCCATATAGCTTAATGTTGGGAACCCTGGTATGCAAGTGAAGCCATCAAACCAAACCCCAGTTCTTGCGTAATTAACCTGCACGGCTTAAGCCCTCCACGCCGCTCTGGAGCGTAGATGGTGGCCCCCAGCATCACCCCCATCCAACACCCCCCCTACCCTCCTCTCCCTCCAACCTCAGTGCCAGGTAGCGGCACTTATCATTACAATTAAGCTATAATAGCTTCCCTTTTTCGACATGTGCTCCACCTTGCACCCAATGGGTACCATTACCTTGATACCCCATGGGAGCAAAATGATGCTTTTATGCATCCTCACTTGCATACAGGGGGTCTCTATTTCTCAGAAAACCCCCACCTTTCTCTTGCTTATTCTCTCTTCCTTTTCCTCTCCTTCTCTTTCCACCTTTTCCTTAGCCAGCCTGTTCGACTATGACTTCACTCTGGGACTGCGGGAAGCGAGTCCCGGCATCAACATAGCTCCCCTACGTAATTTTGCATATGGCCCTTAATGTTGTCTCCCTGAATGTAAAGGGATTTAATTCCCCTAACAAGCGCTCTAAGGCCTTCTCCTTTTTTTGTGCTCAACACGCAGATATTATTTGCCTCCAAGAGACCCACTTTCAAGCATCATATACTCCTAAGTACCTCCATAATACCTTCCCCCAATTTTATGCAGCTAACGCGACAACTAAACAAAGAGGCGTCCTCATCGCATTCCGACGGTCAGTTAACTTTATATGCCATAGGGAACTGAAAGATACCAGCGGAAGATACCTCATATTACTAGGCACCATCCAAGATGTAGACGTCACAATCGCATCTTACTATGCCCCCAACACAAATCAGCTTCCCTTCCTGAAAAAATTCTTTGACCTTTTATCCTCTCATGCCGTTGGCACTACAATAATTACTGGGGATTCCAATTTATGCCTTCGTCCACACTTAGACAAAGACAACCCCGCCAACCCCTCCCCATCAGTCGGGGACGTACGCAATGCCAAACAATTTGAAGGATTACTTCAATCAGCTTCACTAGCAGATTGCTGGAGAGAACTACACCCAAGCAAAAAAGAATACACTTTTTATTCTCACCCTCATAACACCCAATCACGCATTGACCACTGCTTAATTAAATTGCACTCGCTCCCAAATCTAACAGCATCTAAGATCATCCCAGTCCCGTGGTCTGACCATAACGCTGTCTCCATCACTCTGTCCTCAATTATCTCTAGGCAACCAGGCTTCCGATGGAAGCTTAACCAATCTTTATTATCTGATACTGCGGTCGTGGCTGCGTTGGAGGGTCATTTGAAGGAATACTTTTCCCTCAACTCTGGCGTCAATGGGGTATCGGACTATACGGTGTGGGAAGCCCACAAAGCAGTAGTCCGAGGTCAAATCATAAGTATCTCTTCTAGTAAGAAAAAGAAAAAACGTCAGATGCAGGCAAGCTTAGAACTTGCCTATACGGAGGCAACAGAGCAGTACAACAATGATCCCTCCCCAAAGAATAAGCAAACCTTATTTAAGGCGGAAGAGACCCTTAATCTCTTTCTATCTAGCGCAGCTGAAAAACAGCTCAGATGGAGTAAATACAGGCTTCACGTTAACTGCAATAAACCTTCCGCCATGTTTGCCCGCAAACTGAGACAATTAGACCCACAGTACAAGGCCCTTAAATTGCAGACAGACCACAACACCTTTACTTGCAATCCAGCTAAAATAGTTGAAATTTTTCGTAAAGGATTAGAAAAGGTGTATCAACAACCCCCTACTAGAAGTGGCATATTGGCGGATAATATTCTGGGGTCTCTCCCTCTACCTTCTATCCCTGACACCCTCCATCAGAACTTAGAGCGCATTATTTCGCCTGAAGAAGTCCTACAAGCCATTAAAGCGCTTAAAGTTAATAAAGCCCCAGGCCCAGATGTGTTCCCCGCACTCTACTTTAAAAAATTTGCTGATATTTTGGCGACCCCCCTGGCTAAGGCGTTTAATAGTATTCTTCTTGGGCAACATCCTGATGCTGATTCCCTGCTTGCGGGCATAAGTATGATTCCTAAGCCAGGCACTGACCCAACCATCTGGTCTAACTACAGACCTATATCCCTATTAAATGTAGACATCAAACTTTTGGCTAAAATAATTGCTACCAGATTGAATGGGGGCATTAATGCACTAGTAGGCCTGGATCAAGTTGGCTTCATGCCCCGTCGGCAGGCGGGGGACAGTATCAGAAGGATTCTGCACCTGGTGTCGGCGGCGACGCGGGAAGGTGTCCCCATGATGCTGTTGTCGCTAGACATCCAGAAAGCATTTGACACGGTCTCGTGGGATTACCTTTTCGCCTTACTCCATAAGTGGGGTTTCGGCCCTAATATGCTAACCTGGCTCAGAGCCCTCTACCGCTCCCCCAAAGCATTTGTCCAATATAGTGGCTTTAGGTCCCCCACATTCCCAATCCAAAGGGGAACCCGCCAGGGGTGCCCCCTTTCTCCTTTGCTCTTTGCACTAATAATGGAGCCATTGGCAATAACGATCAACCGCTGCGACGGGATTAGGGGGATAACACTGGCGGGCTCACACCACAAACTTTGCCTATATGCTGACGATGTTATCCTCACCCTAACGAACCCCTCCACCTCTCTCCCTAATTTAGCAGATGTTCTACTTGACTTTGAGGACATATCAGGATTAAAAATCAATAGCGCCAAATCCAAAGCCCTTAATATCACTCTTCCAACCGCAGAGGTGTCTAAACTGATGCGGACCTATGAGTTTAAATGGGAACCCCTGAAACTTAAGTATCTGGGCATCTTTATAACTAACTCCTACCGCGACATGTTTCTCGCAAACTATCCCAAACTGCACCAAGAAATCATGCAACTACTAGAATGCTGGAAACGCTACGCAATCTCCTGGATAGGGCGTATAGCAGCCATAAAAATGGCAATTTTACCTAAACTGCTCTACGCATTTAGAGTGCTCCCGGTTCACATCCCCCCATCTTTCCTTCGGAAAGTACAGAACTGCCTATACTCCTTCCTTTGGAGAGGGATAGGCCCTAGAGTCGCGAGAACAACTTTATATAGACTTAAAACAGATGGAGGCCTGGGGGTCCCCAATATATCAGTTTACTACAAAGTCGCCCAAATTTCACAGCTAACAGCTTGGCATATAGATTTTCAGCCCCCACTTTGGTGTAGCATTGAAAGGTCTCTGTGCCATCCTATCGCACTCCATAATCTCCTCTGGCTAGAAGGGCAACAAAAGAAAAAGATAAACGATCCTATAATCTCACACTCCCTAACAGTCTGGAATCAGATCAAGTTTAAGGGTAAACTCATATCCCCCCATTTGCCACTTCTTTCATTCCTCGGCCACCCCTCCTTCACACCGGGATTACATAATTCAGCCGCTTTCAAGTGGTGGCAACAAAACAAACTCACCACAGTATACAGCCTAGTCACAGATACCTCCATCAAAAAGTTCTCCTCACTACAGGAACACAGACAAATCCCTGACAGGGAACGCTTCCGCTATTTTCAAATTTCTCATTTCCTTAATAAAATCATCAATCATAAGTCAAGCTTGTTAACTAGATCTTGCTTCGAGCACGTTTGTGCCTCTAACCCCTCCTCTCCAGGTCTCATCACATTGCTGTACAGGTGTGTTCTCTCCCCAACGCCTCTACCTAAACCAGGCTACGTGATAAAATGGGAAAGAGAACTTCAAACTGAAATAGACAACGACGATTTACAGTATGTATGGAGATTTTCTCCTAGCTGCTCCATCAGCGCCTCCCTAGTAGAAACACAATACAAAGTGCTCCTCAGGTGGTACCTGACGCCTGACCGCCTAGCAAGATTTCAACCCAACTCCTCCAACCTATGTTTCAGGAGATGCAACCAGGTGGGGACATTCACACACATCTGGTGGTCATGCCCAAAGGCGCGTAAATTTTGGATCAGAGTGTATCAGGTGATATACACCATTTTCAAAACGCAGGTGCCCAAACTACCTCAGGTCGCGCTGGTAGGGTTCCAGCCCCAGGAAATGTCTGCCTCCCAGTATAAATTACTCCAACACATTCTATTAGCAGCAAAGAGGGTGATAGCCTCCTCCTGGAGAACCCCAACTCTGACATTTGATATCTTTAAGTCTAACCTGAGTCATTCCCTTTGCTTTGATAGAATGAAGGCTATCCTAGATGACACTCTCCCTAAGTTCGAAAAGGTCTGGAAGCCCTACTTTCTTCATTATGCACACTGGCTCCCACAGTACATCACGGAGGTCTAGCGCCGGGCGGCGCCCCGTGTGTCCCCCTGCCTTAGGTGTCCTAGACACTCCTCCATCAATAACGTGACAGGCTGGCTTCACTCTTCATTCTTCACTCTCCACCCTTCACTCTTACTCTTCTTTACCTTCCTTCCTCTCTCTACTCTATACTTTCTCTACCTTTTCCTTCCTCTTTCACAAACTCTCTCTATTCTCAGGGATTATCTCCCTTAGATAGTCCTTCACCCCTCCCCCCTATGGTTCCCCCCCCCTCCAATATGTGTCTAGGTGCTAGTGGTCCATGGCACTTGGTCTCACGACTCTGCTGTGAGACCTCCTTAAGGATGTGAACATTGCAATATGTCTGGTCCAGGTGGGGTGTTGGTATTTGTTGCCTTTGTGCTGCCAACATCCACTTGAAGTTTATGTGAAAATCTCCGCTCCAGCGGTTGTTAATGGCACCGAATCCCCCTCCCCTTCCCCTCCCTCCACCCCCCCCCCACCCTCCCCCATTGTTTCTTGTTTATGACAAGGGCCTATGTGTACTGTATTGACATTTCTGTAAACTGAAATTCGCCACGCATATACCCATTTTTGTGAAAATGTTTATCATCTGTTGTTATCTTGTTTAACCTGTTCATTTAAAACAATAAAATACTTTGAAGAGTAAAAATGAAGATCCTGCCAAAATTGTTGTTTTTGCTTCAATGTCTGCCCTTTCCTAAGAATTGGTTTATGGATTGGAACTGTTTGTTTCAGAGGTTTATCTGGGCAAGATCACGACGCAGGATAACATATAGTACTATTGGTAGGTGTAAAGATTTGGGAGGTCTGACTGCTCTAGATATCTACAAGTACTATATTAGCATACATCTAACAAGAATTTTGGAATGGAGATTGTCTGAAGATAATATAATATGGGTAAATATAGAGGGAAAACGCCTGAATCATGAGCTTCTTTTCTCTTGGATTCCAAATCGAATGGGTTTCGCCTCAATGGTCCCTCTCCATCCTTTAATTACCCCTACAATATTGGTATTCAGTATAATAGTTACAACGTGGAACCAAAATACAGGAATAAGCCCTCTGGTGTCCATCATAAATAATCCTGACTTTGGGCCAACTGGTAACAAAGCATGGAGCATAAGTAGTAAATTGCCTAGGGATTTGGGAATTGTCCATATTTTAGGTAATGGGGATCTTTCTACTTCTCCCATCCTAGAGAATCAACAAAATTGATCCATATGTAGTATTACAGATTAAAAGCTTTATGAGGAGTATGGAAAGGAAGGAGGGGCGCCAAGAAGCAAACTTAATAATTTTGAAAACTGGTTCATACTTAAACAAAAACCAGGAAAGATTCTATATAAAATCTATAAAATAATTGATAACTCCTCAAAGGTGGACCTCCCAAAATTCTGTGCAAGCTGGGAAAAAAAGGAAAAATTTGAATTAAATAGGGGGTGTTGGGTGAAAATGTTCAAAAACATCTGGAGTATCCTGGACAGTCATTTGCAGCTATCTCATTATAAATTAATTAGCAGATGGTATTTGTCGCCGGTACAAATGGCGAGGTATGGCCTGGTGTCTAATGACATTTGTTGGAAATGTAATCAGAGCCCAGGATCCTTCGTACATATGCTCTGGGAATGCCCGGTAGTTGAGGGTTTCTGGAAACAAATAGCAGTTTTTTTCAATCAATGGCTGAAGCTAATGGTTGACCTAGACCCCCTAATAGTAATCTTCGGCACTCAAGGTATAGAAAGAACTGCTGGATACCGGCTTCTTTGGTCATTGGTGGATCTGGAAATAAGAGTGCTAGAAGACTTATCATTCTAAAATGGAAGGACAAGGAACCCTGTTCTATTTATGAATGGAAAAGGGAATTAATTACTTTCCTAAGAGACAGGGTATGTGAGGAAAGAAATAAAGAGGAGAGGGAGATGTAGGGTAGCAACCAATGGATTATCTTAAAACATATTTGGGAGGATATTTCCAACTAGAGATATCTATGTTATTTTGCCGATATGACCTTTGGCTAGGGGGAGGGGGCGCAGTGCGAAGAGTGTAATGGGTGTGAGAGTGGGGAAGAGAGTGGGGTGGATAGGGAGGGGCAGGGGTGGTTCTAGGTTTTGAGAAAGGCGGGGTGGGCTATTGGTGCTATAAGTCTGTTTGAGTGGATGTGTGCATAGTATGGGTGAAAGTCCTCACTTTTTTTTGCTGGTTTGTTTCGGTTTGGTTTTTATAGAGATTTAAAATTAAAAGCAAAGCAAACTGTGATGCATATTCCTTCCCAACATTAGGAGGTTTCCAATGAAGCTTGTTCTTTGGTTGGGATAAAGCGGCTGATTGTTTGCAAATTTAAAAAGAAAAAAAAAAAAGAACTAACAAGCCACCCCACACCCTACATTAAACCACCCAACCTAATTCATTCCATAAGTATAAAGGATAGGATAGAAATATCAAAATTGAGCGCATATGATGGGCACAGAAGCAACACAACCCCTCAACATCCTAGCAAGTACCAGAAAGATCCTTCCTCGAAACCTATGAGGTTCAAATGAATAGATTAACATCCCATCTATAGTTAAACCCCCTGGGTTCTTTAGTACCCAAATTAAAGATCCATCTTTCTTCATGTTCCAACAATTTATTTTCTAGATCCACACCTCTACTGTCCAAATACACTCTCTCCAAACCGCAATAATGCTCCGCAATCCTAGCCCTCAAGGGTCTTGTGGTGCAGCCAACGTACTGCTTCCAACATGCATTACAATTAATAAGGTACCTTTAGTGCCGCAATTAATATATTGTTTAAGACCAAAGGTTTTTCCATTACTAAAGGAAACAGCGGTATTACCAGTGGAGTGCACCCTACAATACTTGTATGTTCTCACCCCACACTTATAAGATCCCTGATACCTCAACCATGCAGACCCCTGCCTAGATCTCTGATCCTCATACAAACTAAGGGAAAATGTGTCTTCCAATGTGGGTGCTCGTTTACTAACGAGCCTACACTTGCCCTCCACTATTGGTGTTGTCTCTGGATCTGTATATAAAACAGGCAGATGGGTCTTAAGAATCTTGACCACGGACGAGTATTCCATACTGAAAGCTGTGGAAAACGCGATGATATCACCCCCTCCATCCCCTGTTGTTCGCATATTGTAGGGCAGAAGTTCAGACCTCCCCTTCGCAAATACGTTGTCTTTGGATTTTTTGAACATATTGTTTAAAATACCCCCGTTGGAAAAGTCTCACCTCCGCTTTTGCATAGCTAGCTGCATTCCTGGTAGCCCAAAAACTTCACTGGAGTTTGGGGCCTCACTGAATTTTGGGGCCTCCCTCTTCCTTTCTGGACAAGTCACACTGATATGACCCACCTTGTCACATAAAAAGCATTTCTGGGTGTCAGTGGTTGGTGGCTTAACCACTTGAGGACCGCAGTGTTAAACCCCCCTAAAGACCAACCTGTTTTTTCCCTAATTGGCCAGTGCAGCTTTAAGGCCAAGCTGCAGGACCGCACAACACAGCACACGAGTGATTCCCCTCCCCCTTTTCCCCCCACCAACAGAGCTCTCTGTTGGTGGGGTCTGACCAGGGCCGTGCCGAGGCATAGGCTGGAGAGGCTCCAGCCTCAGGGCGCAGTGTAGGAGGGAGCGCACAATTCATTCAGCTGTCATTCCTAATTGTGTTTAATGCAAAAAGAAATAAGAAAAGGAGATACATGGAAGTGACTACAAGCCAGATAACTAGAGATTAAGGTGTTGGGGGCCCTGGGGTGCCTCTTAGTCTAAGAGCAATCAGTGTGTGATGGCTGGGGTGGAGGGATGGTGGGCGCACTTTGGTGTCTCAGCCTTGGGTGCTGGAGGACCTTGTCCCGGCTCTGGGTCTGACCGCTCCACATTTGTTTATTTTTTAATATAAATATTTATTTCCCTTTTTTAAAAATAAAAATAGCCTTTTTTTAATTTCTTTTCCCCTGCTCTCTCCCTCTCACTGCCAGCAAATCAGGGTGATCAGCTGTCATAGGCCTCATCCTATGACAGCCGATCACTGTCAAGCCTATGGAGGGGACAGCCGTGTCACACGGCTGTCCCCAGTACAGCACTGTTGCCAATCGCAGCGTTGTACATGTAAATAGGCAGCGATTACGCAGTCTAACAGTCTCCTGAGCGGCGATCACCGCTCGGAGACTGAAGGAGGGGCGGAGCTCTGCCCCCGAGAAGGAGATGTGCGCAGCCTGTGCGCGATCTCCTTCAATAGCCGGCTCCAGGACCTGACTCCAATTGGCGTTAGGCGGTCCTGGGGCTGCTGCCACGTCCACGTCCATTGGCGTGGGGCGGTCTTTAGGTAGTTAAATCCAGGAGACGGCAGTGCTTGTTTCCTTTGGGTGATGGGTGAAGTTGGTCTGGCACGCTGTTCTCCCTTCCAGCTGGATGCAGTAGTCCTCCGGAAATCAGATGCTCGATGGGAAGTGTAGCAATCAGCGACTTCCGCTGCCTCGTCCACAGTCTTAAGCTTTCGGTCCAGTGCAAACTGCCGGACCTCAACAGGACAAGTGTGGAGGAACTGGTCTTTGATCATCAGTTCCTGCAGGGAATCAAAGGTTTTAACACAGTCCCTTCACCCACTGCTGGAATGCAGTGTGCAGGCTACAAGCCAGGTCTAAGTAGCTGTCATTAGAACCTCGCTGCATTGTCCTAAAACATTTTCGATACACCTCTGGTGTGAGGTGGTATCTTTTAGCAATAGCCTTTTTAATAGCATAGTGCTTTTCTTCCTCCTGTGGAAGACTCACAAACGCCTCCAGGGCCTTGCCTCTCAGCCCTGGTGTGAGATATCTTGCCCACTACTCTCGGGTTATCCCATACTGACGGCAAGTCCTTTCAAACCCCTGTAAGAAAGTGTCTATGTCAGAGTCCTTGTCCATAGTGGGGAATTTATCCAGGGGGATTTGATGGACTTGCTCCCCCTCGCGTTCTGCGGGAGCAGCAGACCTATTCTGCTGCTGCTGTTGAAGTTTAGTCAGCTCCAGTTGGTGTTGCCATTCAGCTCGTTCCCTCTGAGCTTGTCGGATTTCCCCCTCTGCTTGCCGATGTTCCAGGATCAGCTTTAGGCGCAGTTCGGGATCAGCCGAGCTCAGTAGCTGTAGGTCAGCTTTCAGAGATGTCATCTCCATGTTCGGTGGATCATCCAGTGCATCGTCTCCACTCGCATCCTGTGGCAGGAGCGATTCATCCTCTGATGTGTTGTGAGCTGCATCTGCTAGCGGTGGAGCATGGGCTTGCTCTGCCTCGACATACTCCTGGAGGGCACCAACTAACTGCTCCTTAGTCTGGTCTCTTAACGTCTCGATGCCTCTGTGTCCACGCAGGTTGAGTAAGTCGTTTAGAATCTGTTTCTCGTAGCTGGTTGCTCTCTTAGCCATCATATTGCCAAAAAGAAAAAGAAAAAAGGGGGAGGGGGAAGCAAAATACCAAGTGTGTATCTGTAGGCTAGTTACTTCTAACAAGCTTCCAGCCCTTAGTACACAGGATAGGGAGCTAAACTGCATACTAATGTACTACTTCCTACCACACTGCCGCCAATATGTCAAGAACCGGCCCCACGACAAGCCTGCAGAGATGGTTCCCAACTGGGGTTTTGACCAGATCGAGAGGGGAAGCAGCCTTATTCAAGCTAACACAAGGCTTTCACACCTCAACAGCACTTCACTCTGCCACCACTAGATGCCGCTAGACACTTCAGCAATTCCCACTCTGCTGTCAAGTGGCCTGCACTCAGCCCACCATTTTTGTATGTGGGTCAGCTTCGAGCTTTAGGCCAGAATACAACAATGCCACACACCCAATGCAATCACACGGTAGCAAGGCACAATCCAAGCACTACAATCAAGCACTGACCTTGAAACACACTTACACTGCAGTATCTCTCTAGGACTGCGAGCTCTGCTAGTACATCAGAAGTCAGGCTTATTAAATAAAGATTTAATATTCCAAAAAAATTGAACAGTGCAGAAAGAAATATATACAAAATATTTACAAAAACAAAGTAAAAACTACAAAGACACACAACAAGACAGTTTGCAAAAATAAAAACGGGAATCAAACGTTACCAGCATGAAGGTCTGAACTTGGTTTTGCGGGAGGACGCAGCTGGTCAGAAACCAGGGTAGTCCTAGCTTCTTGCTACCTCCAGGGAACTACAAGTTGTGAGTCTCCCAAGCTGATTTTTTATAGCAAGCAGCGTATCCTGGGGGTTCATGTCCAGATATAATTTATTTCAATCGTTTTTATTGGGTTTTATAAGATAAAACGTTAACATAAATCTGCACAGACTATATAGACATAGGCATATGGATAGGCTGTAGGAAAGGTTACAGTCGTGTACAGGATTTAACATCAATAACAATCGTAACAGGAATAGTAGGGATAAACATAGTCAAGTTTCTGAGGTATTGTTGACCGGCATACATAAAGCAACCAGAGGGTTGTGGTAGTTTGGGGCATTGCCTTTGTTGTATTATGTAAAGATTAGTCTTGGTGGTTATAATTACGACAAAATGCCTCTTGCCCATTCATAGAACCAAAATTTTGGCTGAGCAAGAGCCTATTTTGTTCCGATATTGTGATTAGCTAATGTTACCTGTCTCCCAGTGGAGGCAGGAGTAGATATCTGGAAGGCCCGTCTAACAATAAGTAAGGAAAGTAGTAAAGAAGGAAGGGGGGAGAGAGGAGAGAAAGACGTGCGGATAGGAAGAGAAGTGGGGCAGGGTATGGGACGAGGAGAGAGTCAGCTGTTGCAAATTAGTCAGGGCAGTGAGGGCCAGGGTGGCTCCGGGGTGTCAAACCGTGCCAGTCCTAGCGCTGTAGTCAGCCCCTAATAGGTATTCCATGAAGGAAGACCAGATTTTGTTGAATTTAGTCATGTTATTTTCTAGTCTGGCTCGCAATTTCTCGAAGAAGAGGATGCGGTCTAATCTGCTCCTCACCAAGTTGAAGGAGAGGAGACTAGAGTTCCATGCTGCGGCAATCGTCAGTTTAGTTGCTGTAAAGATATGATTTACCAACGTATTTTGCGATTTAGTAAGATTTGGGTAAGGAAGGCCCAATAAGGTATGGGTTGGGTTCCTAGGTACTGGTTGGTTGACTAGAGAGGAAGCCCAAGTACACACTCTTAGCCAGAGTCGGCGGACTTTAGTACATTTCCACCAAATATGGACATGAGTTCTAGGAGCGTTACAGCCTCTGAAGCAATTTGGGGATGTATCGCTTTTAAACTTGGCCAAACGGGAAGGAACCAAGTACCATCTGAAAAGTAGCTTATAGTTAACCTCGACTAGGTCGGCATTGATAGAAATTCTGGGGATATTGGTCCAAATGTCTGACAGATCTTCAGGATCGATCGAGATATTTAAGTCTTTCTCCCAGTCAACTATATATTTAGGCTTGTGCTTGGATTGTGCATGAGATAGTGCCTTATATATGGTTGAGACAGTGCCATTTCCTCACACGGTTTACACAGATCTCTTGTAATATCCTTGCTGGCTGTGATATGCAAATTTCAAAGGTTTAATGTCCCACTTAGACTCTAGACAGTCCAATTGTATATTTGAACAACAGGTGGCTGTTTACATGTATACAGAGTTCAAAGCAATGTAGATACCTTGAAAAGGACATCAGGAGATTCAGGACAAATGGTTGGGTCATTATCTAATTAACTGTTTCCTTGCTGGAGGCTAGGTAGATATTTCCTAATTTAATGTCCAGGTGTCTTTTGGCTAATCAACTTAACTGGTCTATTCAACTTAGCTGGTCTGTTCAAATGAGATTTACAGCCCTTAAATTTACAATTTTCAGGTGATCATTCTTTCAAAGTCAGCAGCCAGGCTGACTCTAACAGACCTACACATATGACATAGTACACAGCAGACATAAAAATATGGCTTCCATGAGATACACATTCAAAAATGGCTGGTGTATTATCACAGTTGGAATCATGTGGACTTACGAGTTGCAGAAAAACATACATCATAATACCCTATTGCTAAGCCACACTCTCTTAGTACAACAGGTACACACGTGCCCCTTGACTGTGAGGAATGTACAGTGGGGGTTCCTCAGACCAATGGTACTGACACTCCAGTCAAACGCAGAGTATGTCAGCAGGAGATGAGGAGAGCCCAGAAACCTCCAAGAGGGCTAAAGGTCTCTGTGTACCATGGACAGTTGTCACCCATAGTGGCAGATGCTCAAAACCACCTATTAGACTTAATCTATAGAATGCATTATTGTTGTGTCTCTTCAAATTTAGAATGTTCATTTATTAACACTAAAAAGGGGAAGATATTTTGGATGTTATGTTTTTGCAAGTGCAACTTTATGATATATGACGGTTGGGTTTACTTCCTGTTTCCAGTAATTACTGTTATTATGTTACTAGTCGTTCTGCTAATAACATGGCCCCAGCACAGTAATCATGAAACAGCGCAGTGCCGAGGCCCAGTGTTTTGCGTCCATCTTTGGCCAGGGTTGACGGCCATTCAGGAAAGGCAGGCAGAGTCTGTCGTGTCACTGATGGCAGAGCTGCAGGCCACCAGTTCCACGCAGACCTCCACTGTCACCAGCACTCCTGTGAGCAGCAGCAGACGCTTCCTGCTTGAGGTCACCTCGACAACATCGGCCAACCACCCCTCACTGGACAAAAACCTCCTTTTCAGTCCAGCGTCCATGAGCACCTTGAGGGCCGTTGTTCAGGAGATGCTGAGGCCTTTCAGCCAGGAGGCTCTGGAAGTGGAGGAGCCAGAGTCGGGGGATGTTGGGGCTGAAGAGGTTGTTGAGGTGTCAGAGAAGCTGTTTGGGGAGGAGAAGTTTGAGGATCAGGATGATGAGGTGCTGGACCCTCCCTATGTGTCACTGCGGTCCCCCCCCCCCCCCGCCCCCAAGGCAGCTCGGAGGAGGAGGCTGTGGCAAAGAGGCACAGCATGGTGGTCAGGGGCAGGGCCAGCCATGGGCATGGAAGATGGGAGCCGCTTCAGCCACCACCAGGCAAGCACAAACCAGAGGGAGATGACATGATGTGGCTGGGAATAGTGCTATGGCAGACCAACCGTCAGGGCCGGATTTGTACTTTCCAGCACCCAAGGTCAGGTGTCACCAACCACCCCCCCTCTCCCCAACACCATTCTGTCCAAAAACCTTACTAGTAACCACTGATTTGAATGGGGTCCTTTCCATTAAGCTGCTCTGCCCTCTATTCAACAAAGACGCAGTGCATGCTCTGTCCACTTGTGGCCCCTGTAATTCCACCAGATAGTGTCCAGCAGCCAATACTGTTCTGGGCATGCATACTTCAGAAATGATGCTCGTGTATGAGCAGTACTTGTCAAGTACACATACTCATAACACTCACCTGCTGTGCACAACTAGACAGGAGCGCCAAAATATAAGGGGCGCAAGTGGACAGAGTATGTGCTGCTTCTTTATTGTCTGTTCCACCGGCTGCAGTCAGAGCCGCAAACAGGTGATAGGGCAGTGCAATGGAGAGAAGCCCATCCAAAACATAGAACAGGTAAGTAACAAATAACAACATATTGTCAGTATACAGGAACAAGAAGGCTTAGTAGCAGAAAGCTTTTTCTTTTAAGTTGGCCAATAAATGATAAAACCCTGATTAAAAACTACTACAGGTAATAAGAAGGATCCTAAACTACATACAATGGTATAGATGTAGGTGTCCTTTAAACAGCAACAATTTTGTGTATAAAACAGAAAGACAGATACTAAAATGAGTCAGGAAAGAGTTAACTGAAGCATAAATCACTGCTGCCATAAACATCCCTGGCTAACAATAAAAAACAGTCATAAATTTAGGGTTAGATAAGAAAGTAATTAACAGGAGTCATTCTGACAGCTTTAGGATAGAGGGAGAAGTAACTAGCAGAGCTGAAATTCATCTGTAGCTATAGAGTATTGTAATGTGTATCATCCTGATTCAAAACTTCTTGAAATTACTCTGTGAATGTGTGCATTAAAACTGAATGAAGTTCTGTCTGCTTTACTGTAAACTGGCACTTCTCACACAGCAGCATGTATGTCTATCATACAGAGAATGGGATCGTCATCAGATATGCAGGGATTACGGGAACTCTGGAATTTAGACATCAATGCAGAGCAGGGCTCTGTGCTGTGGACCAGAAGAGATGATTTATTTTAACATTTGACCTCTTCTCTCTCCAAGTCCTGCCGCCCTTCTTATCTTATTTGATTTTATCACCCTAGGCCATGTCCTTTGCGGCCTTCCCAGAAATCTGGCCCTGCCACCCATCAACACCATAACCTTCTGCTAATTCGGCCTGGTTCTTCTTATTTTTGCTGTGGTACCCCCGCAAGGTGCCATTGCCTATTGCTGTAATACTGCTGCTGCAATACGCTACTCCTCCTGCTGCTGCATGTACCTCCTACTGACTGTGATTCCACCGCTAGGGTCAACAGTCTAATTCGCTGCTGCCACGCGCCACCAGCTATTACGCCAACAAAATGATGTTAAAAATAAAAATGGTTTAATTTTCTTAAGGTTTCTGGGATGAAAACTGTGTGAGTTGTGGGGAGGCCCCAACTGCGGATGTGTGACCACTTTCTGGAACCTCACGGTAGATTTCCTTTGTTTCTGCTGTGGTACCACCGCTAGGTGCCATGGCCTACTACTATGTTGACTGCTGCCACACGCTACTCCTCCTTCTGCTGTATTGCCCTGATCCTGCTGTCTGTGCTCCTGCTACCAGGGTGCCACACGCCACTGTTGTTGCTTGCTATTATGCCAACAAAATAGCTATGTTGTTGTTGTTAAAAAAATGGTTTAATTTCCTTGAGGTGTCTGGGATGAAAACTGTGCTGTCCAAGTTGTGGGGAGGCCCCAACTGTGGCTGTACGACCGCTTCCTCGAACCTCACTATTGTTATGGTTTAATTGTGCCGTGGTACCACTGCTAGGTGTCATGGCCTATTATGTAATACTGCTGCTGCCACATGCTACTCCTCCTCCTCCTCCTGCTACTTGTACCTCCTGGCTCCTGCTCTCTGTGTTCCCACCACCAGGGTCCACAGAATAAGGCGCCATGCGCCACTAGCTATTATGCCAACAAAAAAAAAATTGGTGTCTTGGTTAAACTGTTCTGTCCCAGTTATGTATTGGACACAATGTGGGCTTCTGGAACCTCCTGCTGTTTTCTTGTTGTTTACTTACAGCCGTGGTACCACCGCTAGGTGCCAAGGCCTATTATGCTACCTGCTGCCACACGTTACTCCTCCTCCTGCTGCTGCTGCTTTTACCTCCTGCTCTCTGTTTTCCCACCACCAGGGTTCACCGAATAAGGTGCTATTGCCAAGCGCCACCAGCTATTACGCCACAAAAATAACTATGCTGCTGTAAAAAAAAAAAATTATGAGGCGTCTGGATTGTAAACTGTGCTGTCCCAGTTGTGTATTGGACAATGTTGGAATTATTGCTGTGGTACCACTGCCAGGTTCCATGGCCTTCTCTGATACCACCTAATCAATCTGCTACTCATGCCAATGTAACATGCATGATGTCACAGAAAAAAAAAGAAAAAAAAAGAAAAGCCACAAGATTAAAGGGAACCAGAGACGAAGCACCCTCATGTATTTTACCATATATATCAGTGGGAACATTAGAGAAAACACCTACCCTGTTTCATTCTTCACTGTTTAGCTTGCTTCTTATCAGCCCTGATAAAATCCCTGACTGAGCATTCAGTCTGGCTTTGCTCAGGAATCTTTATAGCTGAGTCATTATAGCAGAGCCACAAGGGGGCAGGTTTGGGCTTGAAAAGACACCAGAGAAGACAGACTCAGATATAAAGATTCCTGAGCAAAGCCCGACTGAATGCTCAGTCGGGGATTTTATCAGGGCTGATAAGAAGCAAGCTGAACAGTGAAGAATGAAACAGAGAGCAGGGTAGGTGTTTTCTCTACTGTAATGTTGGTAAAATATATGGTAAAATACATGAGGGTGCTTAATCTCTGGTTTCACTTTCAGGCATATTCAGTCCAGATGTGCTTTACTGAGGCCACTCAGAGTAAAAATAAATCTATTCAATATACACTAAATATAATAAGTATAGAGAGATCCAGTGCTGGATTGGTGGGTTTTTAACAATACGAGACGGAAAGCCTCTGGACTATCCAGAGGCTTCCCACTGCCCCCTTCAGGTTTACTATAAAGAGCTATTATTATCAGAGGCAGATAAAGCAGATAAAGACCATGTAGGGTTTCAAGCAGAGCAATACATTTAACCCCTGCCACATTGTTGAAAGGATGTCTCCCCAGCATACATTATCTAACAAAAGTGAGTGCACCACTCACATTTTTGTAAATATCGTATTTCAAAGATATGACGCTGTGATACAATGTATAGCAGTCAGTGTACAGCTTTTATAACAGTGTAAATTTATTTGCCATCAAAATAACACAACACAACACACAGCCATTAATGTCTAAACCACTGGCAACAAAAGTGAGTACATGCAAATTTAAGATCAACCCCTTTGTACCTCTTTATTATTGCCTGCCACATGCCAAATATGACTGTAATATGTGGTACTGGTACACACCATGCAATTTCCCTTCAGACAGATGAGTTGAATTGATTATTTCCGAAAGGACCGAATGGCTCAATGGGTAATTTTTCCAAACACTTCTATACAAAATTGTTAAGAGAAAAAAAAGGATTGGAAAACAGATAGAATCTGAGGAAATAATCAATTTGACCTGTCTATCTGATGGGAAATTGCATGTTGTGTACTAGGCATTCAGGTTCTGAGGATCTCACAAAGCAAGATTGGGGCTGATTCACTGCAAGACCAAATTTGTCTGTTTATCTCGCTCATTCATGCTGGCAATACACAGGTCAATAATGCCCCAATATGCCTAGCTGACTGATAAATATTGCATTATAATTCAAGTGGATAGTGATCAACCTACATCATGGCAAGTTTAAATGTGATTGGTTTCAGCAGAACTCTATCAAGTTTCAATCAAATTGCAAGTACTGTACTGCCTGATGCAGGGCAAAGCTATGGATCATTGCCCCCCCCCCCCCCCCCAAATCACTCCTGTCCTGCCCCAACCCACAGAGATTGATAAACAGCACAATATTGCTTGAAATTGAATCAATTGGAAATGTATGAGCAATAGATTACTGGCAGATTCAATCAGTGTTCAAAATCGATGTGTGTATAGCCAGCTTTAGATATTTTTTGCCCAACTAAGGTGATAAAATGAAGGCTTAGTTTAGCAATGATGGAAACCAACTGTGAACATCACAAACAGAACTCAGGGGCTTTTGAGCAGAGTAGAGTGTCCTAAAGGGAGGGGAAGTAATGCTGGGTACACACAATGCATTTTTTTTTTTTGTGGATTTCCCGTTCGATTGATTTTCGATTCGTTTTTCCACACGATTTCCAGCTTGATTATTTTATCTTTTCTTATCAATTTCCATTCACTTCTATGAGAAATTGAGTGGTTAAATGATTGAAAGTAATATCGGACATTTTGGACATTATCAATCGAATGCATCTATCAACCGCAAAAATTGAATGTATGCACCTAGCATTACACTGTGTGTGTATAATTTCTTATCTCTGTAGTAGAGCATTGCTGCAGAGATCTTTACAGACTGAAAGAGTTGAACAGAGAAGGATGAATCATGAACAGAGACAATAAACAGAACAGAGACAATAAATCTTTATAGACCCCTTATGTGGGAGATAAAATTAAGGCTAATAAGTTCAGCAAAGACAGAAAACCAACTGTAAACTTTACAAACAGAAGTCATAGACTTTTGAGCAGAACAGATTTTACCAAACAATGATGCTATTATGTGAAAACTACAGATGTTTTTGCCTGGCACATTTCAAATTTCCCTAGCTAAGCTAGCAAGCTGCTCCTGTATGAAGAGATCGCATTCCAGCACCCAGTCCTTGTCTGACAGCTCTGAGCTAAGTAGAGGGGGAGTAACTCTGTGTGCCTGCTTGTATAACTTCTTATCTCTGTAGTAGAGCATTGCTGAAGAGATCTTGTTTTACGGACTGAAAGAGTTACTTAATTACTTAAAGCGGATCCGAGATGAAAAACTAACTATAACAAGTAACTTGTCTATATATCTTATCTAAAATTTAGATAGTTTACAAAGCAAATCTAGCTGCAAACGGTTTTAATAGAATATGATTATTTCTTCCTGTGATACAGTGACAGCAGCCATGTTGTTTGTAAACATTACACAGAGGCAGGCTTATCTGCATCTTGAGCAAAAAAAACCTAATCCCCCCTCCTCCTCCCTCCTCCCTCTTCCCCTCTGCCTCTGAAATCTCTGGCTAGTAATGCCTCCCCCTCCTCCTGCCCAGACTGAGCTCCCATGAGCCCTTGCTACTCTCTGAAAGTGCATTGGCTCTCTGAAAACCTGTGGGCGAGGCTTGTTTAGTTTATAGGGAATTCGAGTATTAAAACAAAAAAGTATTTGGCTTGAGGAATGCCCTATAAACAATAGGAAAGGAACACAATTATGCAATGAGTAGAAGTTCATCTCAGATCCACTTTAAGGACTACATGAACAGAGGCAATACATCTTTCTGGGGCCCTTTTGACCTACTGGGGGTCCCCAAGCAATTGCTTTGGTTGCCTGGTTGAATATCCAGCTGCTCTGATTATTATTATTATTTAGTATTTATATAGTGCTGTAATCTTCCTCAGCGCTGTACAGAGAGTATGTTGTCTTGTCACATAACTGTCCCTCAGAGGGGCTCACAATCTAATCTCTAGAGCTACTTGGAAAGCTGCAATGTATGGCTGTCAACTGTTTCTTGGATGCAAGTGATTACTTACAAATGATGCATATGCACTCTAGAATCCAAAGATATTTTATATCTAGCCAACCTGTGGAACGAATATCATTGCAGTAAATCAGCATTGGCTAAAGAGATTCGAAGAAGAAATACAGTATGTTTTACTTCTTGCGTTGTGACTCTTGCACACTGACATGACGTGGGCATTTTTAAGCTCCCATCTTTATTGGTGGCCTCAATTCTGTAATACCTTCCACAACATATTCTTGAACCCCTGTTTACTAATGTTCATACAGCTGCTGCTTTGCCACATTGGGTTACAAATTTCAAATGTATGATTGGTTATATGTTATACTCACATTTTAGAGACTGAGCTACCTCTATACATTTGACTGTTCATGTGTTACTACTTAGTGCTGATTCAGATGATCTGACAAATCCTGAATCCTGTAACAAAAGTTTGAAAGTATAGATTAAAAAAGTATTATATTTAGATTGCAACCTTTTTGATGTTACAAATGTGCCAACCTGTGTACAATTCTTGTTTTTAGTAACCTTTTGGCAACCATTGTTATGGTCTAATAGGAAATATTACTATATAATATAAAAGGATGATAAATAAATATAGTCAAGATTTGCAGGATGAGTTTTATGTTCTCTTATGATCAGGTACAGCATTTTTTATATAACATCACTTTGACTTGTGGAGTATCAGCAGAGGATAGTTTTGTATACAAATAAAAAAAAAAATTCTGAGCATGATTTTGGCTTAAATATTATAAAATGCATATCGAAGAGGTGTGATTATATTATACATTATAATTAGGATTCAGCAATAGTATGGTTGTTTCAAATGTATTGTTGGAATTTGCTTTTGAATGAGTCAATATCTGTATCCTCTGGCTCTGAGAATTAATGATCTGAATACGTGCCAGATTTACAAAATAAAAGGTGTGTGTTTTTTTTGTTTTTGTTTTGTTTTTTATTATGCAGGACTCCTGGCATGAAAGTCAGTCTACAAATCCATGTGACTGTACCATTGTAAAAACTGACACTGTTTTCACCAGTCATCACTTTGAAAGTTTAATTCCTAAGATGACAGAGAATCATGTACCCAAAAAATCGAAAGGTAAGATTGCAAATATATTTATGCGGTCTATCAAGCAAACCAAATACATTAGAAATCATTCAAAAAGCAGCTGTCACACTTCTCAATGTTTAAGGTCCTTTTCCATTGTATGGTACGTACTCCCTAGAGGGATAGGCCCCTATAGCACTAAAACATAACTTTTATTTGTTCTGAATAAAATATATATCTTAGGGTAACGGCAACATTTATAAACAAATACACCAACAGTCTAAGTACATCAACACATTTGTGTCATGGTACACATATCGTTACAGGGAGCCCGAATGAAATATCTACGTTCATATACATGCACATAAGTGGAGGTCCAGACCAACAATGGGGTCCATCTCTAATATAGCTACAAACAAAGTGCATGTAAGAACAATTCCGCTGGGTTTTCTCCCATAACCTGACACAAATAAAAGCGGACAGTGTGGGGGTGAACATATACACCCGGTGCACTAATTAAACAAACTCGACATATTTCAGCATTATACCTTCGTCAGGAGTGAATACAATATACAGTGCAGTGCATTAGACACATAACGACATAGACCCCCCACCCCACATATGAACAGACTGTAAGCATATATAGCCCCCGTCAGAGCTGAATGCCGCTCTCAGTAGCCAGTCTTCTATACTGTGCGACTCTCACCTGTGATAGGATACCACCCCCTGGGCGTGGACCACCTGCCACACCTATGGGTATGGCAATCGATCTTTCAGGGTCCCCCCATATAGGTAATAAGATCCAAACCGGTCCCTGCACACCGTATATATCTGCAATTGCAGCGTGTCTCCATGTATACAGCAGAGACACAACGCTGCTCTATTCACTTCCGGGTGACCATCTTCACCAGGAAGTACGTCATCCCTTGTGTTTCCCCTTCATCTCTTAGCAACCGGACGCATAACAAGATACACTGCAGCGCGTGCAGCCGTTGCCATGGTCATCATAATGTTGAGCCCAGAGGGCAGTGGGGCCAATCAGTCAACTTGTATATGAAATCAGACCCTCTATTGCAATGTCAGCTTATACAGTATACGCATACATGTATATATGAAATCATTATTATTGGTCCTGCAGACTCAGCGCTGTTGGTATAGTGCACTAGGACCCTCATGTATCTGCTAACCATATTGAAGTAATTCATATGCGCACAATAATCATATGGCTATATACAGGTTTAAAAGGGAACTCCACAAAGGGAGCAATGTTGAATTGCAAGGGGTGGGGGAAAAGGACAAGGTGGGAGGTACTCATACTAATCACATAGAGTTCATGCACAAAGCCCACATATTCAGGGCACAAGTGAGCAGTCATAAAGGAATAAAATGCATATTTTAATCCATTTTTCATCACCATATTTCATGTAGCATCAGACAACCTCCTCTTTCAATCTAAAAATGGTACATAGGTGAATCCCTCATTTAGCCCAATCTGGGCCATACAATTTAGGCAAAAGATCCATTTAGTTTTGATTTGTCAGAGCGTTCTGTCATGGTTTCCTCCCCTACTGTTTCTCAAAACCTTCTGAATCCCCCCCCCCCCCAAAAAAAAAAAAGATAGGCTAGTTACGAGTAGTAACCTACTCAAATTTGTGATTTAAATGAGGAGTAACTGCCTCAGCTGTGTGCATGGGAGATGAGGAGTATTGTTTAGTTTGGGACGCGTTGCAAGACTCAATACTGCGCACTTCCTCCTTCAAGCAGGAAGGAGAAAGTGTGGTAGTGAGTCTTGCAAAGTGTCCCATAGGATGCGTGCAAGACGTTTGGGACGCATAGAAGTTGACGGACTTATGGGTAAGTAACCCCCTCTCTCCCAGCCACACAGCTGAGGCAATTAAGCCTCATTTGAATCACAAATTCAAGTAGGTAACTACTTATAACTACTCGTGAGCCCATCACTACTGTTAGCCCGCCAGCTTTTACCATACAAGTTGGTGGAGTCTGAGGCCTTTAAAAATTTGTTGCAATTGGGAGACAGCATTGGAAGGCACCAAGCAGAAACTTTTTCTCCAAAAAGGCAATCCCCAACCTGTACCGTCATGTAGAAAGACAAGTCATGGCATCTCTGTCACACAGTGTTGAAGCAAGGGTCCATCTGACCACTGATACCTGGTCTGCAAAGCATGGTCAGGGCAAGTATATCATGTACACTGCGCATTGGGTAAACCTGTTGATGGCTGCAAATCATGGAATGCGTAGCTCTGCAGCGGAGTTGGTGACACTGCCACGACTTGCAGGCAGGCCTGCTGCCACCTCCTCTTCCCCTCCCACTCCTCCTCCATCCTCTCCGCTATTGAGTCCTTTTCTGCTGCTGTGGCTTTCTCTACTACAACAACTACACACCTCCAGCTCCCAAGAGCCTATTCCACATCCCAGGTACGACGGTGTCAGGCTGTCTTGGGGATGACTTGCCTGCAAGCTGAGAGTCACACCAGACCAGTGCTCCTGGCTGCTCTGTATGAACAGGTGGATCAGTGGCTGACCCCGCACCAACTGGGGATCGGCAAAAGTGGTGAGTGACAACGGAAGCAATCTGTTGGTGGCATTGAATTTGGGCAAGTTGACACATGTGCCCTGCATGGCACATGTTTTAAACCTTATTGTACAATGCTTTGTGTGTAAGTACCCAGGCTTACAGGAGGTCCTCAAGCTGTCCAGGAAGGTGTGTGGCCATTTGAGGCATTCCTACAAGGCCATGGCGTGCTTTGCAGAGATTCAGCAGTAAAAGAACCTACCAGTGAGGCGCTTGATTTGCGACAGCCTCACTCGGTGGAATTCAACTGCAGTCTAGGAGGACAGCCCATGTGAAGCTGGGGATTTTTGTTGCTGAGTAAGTAAATGCTCATGCGCAATGCCTGCAGGCTCATGCATCCTTTTGAGGAGGTAACAAACCTGGTGGGTCGCAGTGAAGACACCATCAGTGCAGGCTTGACCTGTGGCCTGAGCTCTCACAATTTGCCATCAAACTTCTGTCTTGCCCCACCTCAAGTATCCTGTTTCAAAAGGACCTTCAGCACAGCAGGAGGGATTTTCACTGTCAAGAGAAGTAGCCTAAGTCACAAAAAGTGTTGACCTTTATTAAATGAATTAGGCATGGATCCCAGGGTGGTTACTGCCTGCCAGAATACTTGTAAATCTGTCCCCATACACCTGTACTTCCTCTCTGCACGCCACATGACTTCTCCGCTACTACCACCAATAAGGGTCCAGGTTAATCTTGAATGTTTAAAGGACAACTGTAAGGACAGATATGGAGGCTGCTATATTTTTTTTAAACAATACCAGTTGCATACAGCTACAGCAGTGTCTGAATTACACCAGAAACAAGCATGCAGCTAATCTTGTCAGATCTGACAATAATGTCAGAAACGCCTGATCTGCTACATGCTTGTTCAGGGTCTATGGCTAAAAATATTAGAGGCAGAGGATCAGCAGGACAGCCAAGCAACTGGTATTGCTTAAAAGGAAATAAATATGGCAGTTTCCATATCCCTCTTGTTACAGTTGTCCTTTAAGGCGGCTGCTACAAAACCTAATTTTTCTGGGATGTGACTGTACATGCCCAATGTTTCTGGCTTCTGGTACTACACCGTGGCTGCAACAACCAAAAAAAAAGGCATGTACATGATGTCAATTCCCCTTCGTAATTGTTACCTTGTTGTGGTGAAGGGGCTTGCATATCACAATGAAGCAATGATGACCTATATGAGTGTGTTGGGGGCACACCCAAGATTATAAGGTTGTTGTTTCATTGTGGACAGACCAAATTCAATCGACTGGATACGTTTTGCCAAAACCTTTTTTTTATGGTCACCTCAGGTGATCAATAAAGCCTAATAGGCAAACACTGGGCCCACACTGCAGAACCAGTACTCAATAGGTTGCATGCAAGCTGTTAATGGAAACCAACATCCTCCTCTAGTGGTAGACAGGTCATGTGTATGTTCGGTGTGTATTTGACCCCACAAGTGGGGCTTGCACTCTTTTGCAGGTAGGCACTAGTCTGTTTTTAAGTAGCGCTGCTCATTTCCTTGCTATGTACTAATGTAATTAGTTTTTGTCAGCTGCTCCCACTTAACAGCCATGCTTTTGGTGTATATGCAGAGCTTCTGTTTGGGTTCAAGGTGCGTTTGTAGTTCCTGGGGGGGCTCAGCGCATCTCTGATGGAGGCCATTCGGAGGCGGCCTGGTGTTGCGCTGATCCACCTTTTGCGCTATTTTAAATTTTCGATTTTATTTGATTAGCCGCACCCAGGCTATGCATATACATAGGTTAGGATTTAGTTAGTGTTAGGCCCCTCCCATGGAGGATTGACTTCTTCGCAGTGGGAGGGACGAGTACTTAATAGGTTGCATGCAAGCTGTTAATGGAAACCAACATCCTCCTCTAGTGGTAGACAGGTCATGTGTATGCTCGGTGTGTATTTGACCCCACAAGTGGGGCTTGCACTCTTTTGCAGGTAGGCACTAGTCTGTTTTTAAGTAGCGCTGCTCATTTCCTTGCTATGTACTAATGTAATTAGTTTTTGTCAGCTGCTCCCACTTAACAGCCATGCTTTTGGTGTATATGCAGAGCTTCTGTTTGGGTTCAAGGTGCGTTTGTAGTTCCTGGGGGGGCTCAGCGCATCTCTGATGGAGGCCATTCGGAGGCGGCCTGGTGTTGCGCTGATCCACCTTTTGCGAGAACCAGTACTCACTTTACTGTCATTGAACTACTTCAGCCCGACCATAGGGGCTGGAAAACCGTCATCACCTGTACTCTTGCAATTTGCACACACGTACGGCAACCACTACTCAAAGATTGACGCTGAGAGGACTAACATTTAACTCCTTAGAGTGTCAACTAACAACAACTCTTTGCAGTTGTTTGCAGTGCCTTAAATGGGGAGTTTGGTCTGTCAGAGTTTGGTCTGCCAGTGTGAAGCGGACATAACCCTTATACTACCACCTTGTGTACACACTCCAGACATTTCAAAGCAGCCCTTTATTCCTCAAATTTAGGAGTGTACTGTGATTTCTGCCATTTAGCAATTAAAACATGACTCAGCATCAACTATGTCATTTTTAGTGGGACCTTTGGCATGGATCCCCCTACGGCATGCCCCTATCCAGGTGTTAGAACCCTTGAAACAACTTTTCCATCACTTTTGTGACCAGAAAAAGCCCCTGTAGGTTTTAAATTTCGCCTGCCCGTTGAAGTCTATGGCAGTTTGCGCAAACGCAAACCCAAAATTTGATGTCCGTGACATCTCTACTGCTAATCGGTGGCTGCTACTGGTACAGCGTGGCTGATAACCTACAGGCTTGCAAAGGTGTGGCAGAGTGGCGATAAAAGGTTGCCCCTGCATGTGGCATCTCAGCTACAGCCTGTGAGCATTAGCAACTGTAGAGAGCTTCAGGGGCCACCAGAGAAGGCTTGGTGGGCCACATCTGGCCCCTGGGCCAGTCTTTGACACTGCCTACTTTAGAATGAGTGGACAGTTTGTATAGTTTCATAATCAGTATGAATACTAAGAGGAAATGAAAAAGGTGGTGGGGATTAAATCAATACGTGGCAAAATGAGAAGTAAAAAAATAGAAGCTAGGTCAAAAAATGATTGATATTATTCATCGTGTAATTTGTTCATGTCTTTTGATCCTCCACAGTGGCATAGCTAGAGATTATGGGGCCCCATAGCAACATTTTCATAGGGCCCTCAGAACTAGGCACTCCTGAGCAATGCCACCTGCCCCTACCCTATGGATAGGAGTTGATTAGGCAGTTTACATTCCCGTGCAATGCATACTGTGTATAGCCCTTGGGCTAAGAGACAAAGGGGTTGATTCACTATAACAAATAGCATGCCTTATCAGAATTAGCTTGCCTTATCAGAGTAGCATAGCAAACACTACAAATGTATGTCAGCGATGCGTAATATGTGGCGCTTTATAAATACAATAAATAATAAATGTATGCCTGCTAATTGGCAATGATGAGAGCTCCACTCGTCCTGCCCTGAGTAACTGTGCATCCAATCACTTTAAAGGACATTATTCCCGCACTTAGATTGGCCCAATAGGCGCATACAGTTAAAAATGGCGCAGAGTGAAAAATGGTGCACCGTTCCGCCGATCATAAAACGCTATTTACCGTTTTAATGTAAGTACATTAAAACGGTAAATAGCGTTTTATAAAACATTAGCAGAATGGTGCGCCGGTGAAATATTCAGGGTGGCTAGAGAGGCAGCGAGGGTCGGGATGGAGAGGCAGTGGGAAACTAGGCATCGGGGCGGAGGGAGGATTAGGTGGAGGGAAGATTAGGTAGCATTGGTATACATTACCGTGTCCCAGCCGGCAATCGCTCCTTCACTTCATAGCTAGCTTGCAGGAGTCCTGCATCCAGCCAATCACCATGCGGAAACTATAGCAGCATGGTGATTGGCTGGATGCAGGACTACAGCAAACAGAAGAAGTGAAGGAGCGATCGCCAGCCGGGACAAGGTAATATATACCAATGCTACCTAATCCTCCCTCCACCTAATCCTCCTCCCTCCTCCCCGCTGCCTAGTGTCCTGCTGCCTCTCTCCTCATCCTCAATCCCTGCTGCCTAACAATTTTCAACATATAAAACGATAAATATCATTTTATGTTAATTACTGCTGCGCCATTTTTATACCCTTGGCGTTACATAGTTACATAGTTATTTGGGTTGAAAAAAGACATACGTCTATCGAGTTCAACCAGAGAACAAAGTACAACACCAGTATGCTCCCTCACATATCCCTGTTGATCCAGAGGAAGGCGAAAAACCCTTACAAGGCATGGTCCAATTAGCCCCAAAAGGGAAAAAAATTCCTTACCGACTCCAGATGGCAATCAGGTGTGCGCCATTTTTGCCTGTTCCGCAATAGGCTGCCTATCACTTGACAGGAAACCTGACATGCAGCCTATTGGGCCAATCAAAGTGCGGGGATAATATCCTTTAAAATGATTGGACCCGCAGGGGCTCAGGGCAGGATGAGTGGACCTCTCGTCATTGCCAATTAGCAGGCATAAGTGCGTAGCGCTGGCTATGCTACTCTAATAAGACACGCTAACTCTGATAAGACATGTTAACTCTGACAAGGCATGTTAACTCTGATAAGGCACGCTAAGCGTGCAGTAAGGGGAGCTATAGTGATAGTGAATCAACCCCTAAGTCAAAGGGCCTGATTCACAAAGCGGTGCAAACTGTTTAGCACGGGTGTGCTAAACAGTTAGCACGTGAAGTGCATTTCGCAGACTTTTGCGAGCGCAAAGTGCCGCGATGCGCGCGATCGCAGACTTTGGCGCGTGCAATTTGCCGCAAAAGTCCACGAATCACGGCACTCTGCATGCGCAAAAGTCCACGAAATGCACTTCACGTGCTAACTGTTTAGCACACCCGAGCTAAACAGTTTGCACCGCTTTGTGAATCAGGCCCAAAGGGTGGAGAAACATAGGAAAGTTAATAGTGAACATATCAAGTACATATTGGGCCCCCTCTGCTCCAAAGCCCCATAGGTGCTGCTATGACTGCTATGGCATTTGCTACGCCCAGATCCTCCATAAGCCTGCAGGTCATCCTCTTTACTGCTGTCAGACAAGAAAAACAACAGACAGCATCAACTCTAAAAAAAGAAAGGTTGACTGTATTGGGCTCCAAAAGGATGAGGGTGGGAACTCAATGGTGGATGACCAAGGAAAGGCAGAGTTATTTAATGCTTTCTTTGCTTCAGACTTCACAAGGGAAACATCACTGTTGCAAATTACAGATGCAGAAGAGTCTCAACCTTCCAATTGTAATATTAAATATTTAATGCAGGAAGGAGTGAAAGCAAGACTAAATATATTAAAAATAGACAAGGCACCTGGCCCGGATGGCATGCATCCTCGGGTCCTAAAGGTATTAAGTTCCGTTATCGATAAACCCCTTTATCTTATCTTTTGTGACTCTCTTTCAACTGGCAGAGTTCCAGTAGATTGGCGCACAGCCCACGTTTTCCCATTATTTAAGAAGGGCAAAAAAATCAGATCCATGAAATTATAGACCTGTAAGCTTAACATCAGTTGAGAGGTTACTAAGAGAAACTATACAAGGCTTCATAGTAGAAAATAATCTTATTTCTCAGCATCAGCATTGGTTTACTAAAGACAGGTCCTGTTTGACTAACATGCTCAGCTTTTATGAGGTAGTGAACGCTAATGTGGATATTGCGAATGCTGTAGATGTGATGTGCTTGGACTTTGCAAAGGCCTTTCAGCACTGTTTTCCACAAAAGTCTGGTGCAAAAGTTGAGGATGCAAGGACTGGGGAAGAGTATGGACAGAAAACAAAGAGTTGTGGTCAATGGATCATACTCAAAATGGGTGACTGTTAGCAGTGGGGTCCAACAGGGGTCTGTACTGGGTCCAGTGCTCTTCAGTGTATTTATTAATGACCTAGTAGATGCAGTAGAAAGCAATGTTGCTATTTTTGCAGATGATACAAAATTGTGCAGAATCATCAACTTTTAGGAAGATAGTGACCTATTGCAACAGGATCTGGATAGGATGGCTATATGGGCACATAAATGGCAGATGGAATTCAGTTCTGCACCACATTACAGGAAAGATATTGCAGTTTTAGAGCAGGCGCAGAGGCGAGCAACAAAATTGATATGAGGGATGGAAGGTCTCACTTACCAAGAAAGGTTAGATAAACTGGGGTTATTTAGTCTAGAGAAAAGATGCCTTAGAGAGGATCTAATTAACATGTATAAATACATCAGAGGGCAATATAAAAAGCTTGGCGGATGAGCTTTTCGTCCCTAGGCCTTCTCAAAGGACTAGAGGACATGATCTGCTCATGGAGGAAAAACGTTTTAGCCATGTATTTAGGAAAGGGTTCTTTACAGTAAGAGTGATTAGGGTGTGGAATGCATTGCCACAAGAAGTAGTTATGGCAAATTCTATATCTGCATTTAAAGAGGGCTTAGATGCTTTCCTTGCATTGAAAGACATCCATGGCTATAATTACAAAGTAATGCCCAATGATGTTGATCCAGGGATTTTACCTGATTGCCATCTGGAGTCAGGAAGGATTTTTTTCCCTTTTGGGGCTAATTGGACCATGCCTTGTAAGGGTTTTTAGCCTTCCTCTGGATCAACATGGATATGTGAGGGATAAGGCTGGTGTTGTACTTTGTTTTCTAGTGGAACTCGATGGACGTATGTCTTTTTTCAACCCAAATAACTATGTAACTATGTAACTGCGATTATCTACAAACAGACCCACTTACAATGTGACTGTAACGATCGGTGTCAGCACACAGAGATAATCTGATTATTGGTGATCTGCAGTATCACCAAGAATACAGATATAGCTAACCTCTGGACACCTAAGTAATGTGAGTGTGTTGGTGCAACAGTAATGACTTTGAGTGAGACCACCCGAGGAGCAGGTGGCCTTTGGCAGTATGGGCAATACTGCTTTAGAGAAGAGCAGAAACCTTCCAGCAGCCTGAGACCTCCAAAAGGTGTGGAGTCCCAGGCTGAAGGTAGGAAGGACCTATGAGTGAGTGACACCAGGTCTGGAGACTATCTCTTAAGGAGAGAGATAGCTCTCGAGGTCGGGCAAGCCAGGTCGGCAACACACGGACAGATTAAGTACAGAGACAGAAGGCTGATTCGATATCCAAAGGCAGGCAGGGTTGGCAACAGATAATCAGATATGCGAAGGTACCGAATCAGAAAGCAGAGGGATAGTCAGAAGAGCAATTGGTCATAAGAGATATCAACAATGCCTAGTCTTGGGTGTGAGGTCCGTGGTCTCTACACCCTGGAACTAGTCTGAAGTATAACAGAATGATAACACAAGTCCCTAAGCTAGGGTGTGAGGTCCGTGGTCTCGACACCCTGGAACTAGTCTGAATAATAACACAATGATAAACAGAAGTTATCTGGCTCAGTGTGAATTCCCAGGTCCTCCTGGTTTAAACACACTGTGGGATCTGACTAAGGTCTGAGTGCTTCCACGTAAGTGTTCGCAACGGCAGACAACCAGCAACTGGCAAGCAAGCAGTATATATAGTTGCAGGACTCTGCCGCCCCGCCCGAGCCACTCAGCCAGTCAGGAGTCCAGCAGGAATCAGCTGATCGTCCTGATCAGCTGATACATCTCCTGCTGGTATAAAGGTCCTGACTTCTGGCGCACGTGCAGCTCTCCGTCCAGGTGCACTAGAGATCCCAGCTGACCCAGACATGTGTTGCTGCGCGGACAACCCACCGCACTGGACGCGGAATCAGCCGCCTTGCTGTCAGTACATGCGGCGGCTTTTCCGTGCACTCCCACAGTACCAGACGCACACTGCTGCGAGCAAACCGCCGCGCTGGTCGCGGAATCAGCCGCCTTGCTGTCAGTACATGCAGCGGCTTTTCCGCGTTTCCTTACAGTGACAGGCTAGAATTTTGTTATATATACAGCTAAAAGGTTATATATATATATATATATATATATATATATATATATATATATATATATATATATGTACACACACACACATACACACATACATACATACATACATACATACATACATACATACACATAGAGTGGGATGCGAAAGTTTGGGCAACCTTGTCAATCGTCATGAATCATCTCAAATATCACTGTGTGTGTTTCCTATATGATATATTTAACTGACATTTTTTTATCATAACAACCAATGATTTATACAGGAAAATCACGACTATTAACAAGGTTGCCGAAACTTTTGCATTTCACTGTATGTGTATATATATATATATATATATATATATATATATATATATATATATATATATATATATACACAGTGGAGGAAATAATTATTTGACCCCTCACTGATTTTGTAAGTTTGTCCAATGACAAAGAAATGAAAAGTCTCAGAACAGTATCATTTCAATGGTAGGTTTATTTTAACAGTGGCAGATAGCACATCAAAAGGAAAATCGAAAAAAATAACCTTAAATAAAAGATAGCAACTGATTTGCATTTCATTGAGTGAAATAAGTTTTTGAACCCTCTAACAATAAAAGACTTAATACTTAGTGGAAAAACCCTTGTTTGCAAGCACAGAGGTCAAACATTTCTTGTAATTGATGACCAAGTTTGCACACATTTTAGGAGGAATGTTGGTCCACTCCTCTTTGCAGATCATCTCTAAATCCCTAAGGTTTCGTTTCGAGGCTGTCTCTGTGCAACTCTGAGCTTGAGCTCCCTCCATAGGTTTTCCATTGGATTAAGGTCCGGAGACTGACTAGACCACTCCATGACCTTAATGTGCTTCTTCTTGAGCCACTCCTTTGTTGCCTTTGCTGTATGTTTTGGGTCATTGTCGTGCTGGAACACCCATCCACGACCCATTTTCAGTTTCCTGGCAGAGGGAAGGAGGTTGTCGTTCAGGATTTCACGATACATGGCTCCGTTCATTTTCCCGTTAATGCGATTAAGTTGTCCTGTGCCCTTAGCAGAAAAACACCCCCAAAGCAAAATGTTTCCACCCCCATGCTTGACGGTGGGGACGGTGTTTTGGGGGTCATAGGCTGCATTTTTCTTCCTCCAAACACAGCGAGTTGAGTTAATGCCAAAGAGCTCTATTTTGGTCTCATCAGACCACAGCACCTTCTCCCAGTCACTCACAGAATCATTCAGGTGTTCATTGGCAAACTTCAGACGGGCCTGCACATGTGCCTTCTTGAGCAGGGGGAGCTTGCGAGCCCTGCAGGATTTTAATCCATTGCGGTGTAATGTGTTTCCAATGGTTTTCTTGGTGACTGTGGTCCCTGCTAATTTGAGGTAATTCACTAACTCCTCCCGTGTAGTTCTAGGATGCTTTTTCACCTTTCTCAGAACCATTGACGCCCCACGAGGTGAGATCTTGCGTGGAGCCCCAGAGAGAGGTCGATTGATGGTCATTTTGTGCTCCTTCCATTTTCGAACAATCGCACCAACAGTTGTCACCTTCTCTCCCAGCTTCTTGCTAATGGTTTTGTAGCCCATTCCAGCCTTGTGCAGGTCTACAATTTTGTCTCTGACATCCTTGGACAGCTCTTTGGTCTTTCCCATGTTGGAGAGTTTGGAGTCTGCTTGATTGATTGATTCTGTGGACAGGTGTCTTTTATACAGGTGACTAGTTAAGACAGGTGTCCTTAAAGGGAAGGTTCAGGGTGGCTCTTAAAAAAATAAAAATGCCCATCCACTTACCTGGGGCTTCCTCCAGCCGTGGGCAGCCAGGACGTGCCCTCGGCGCCGCTCCGCAGGCTCCCGGTCCCCTCCGGTGGCCGACCCGACCTGGCCAGGCCGGCTGCCAGGTCGGGCTCTTCTGCGTTTCAAAATGCGCCTCACGGGGGCGCTCTGACGTCATCGGACGTCCTCCGGGCTGTACTGCGCGGAAGGTTCGGTTCGCGTAAACGTTTGCATACTGCAATAGACTTCAATGGGGATGCAAACTTTGAAAAATAGAAAAAGTTATGCTGGCCACAAAAGTGATGGAAAAGATGTTTCAAGGGGTCTAACACCTGGAGGGGGGCATGGTGGAGTGGGATACATGTCCAAAGTCCCGGGGAAAAATCGGGATTTGACGCAAAGCAGCGTTTTAAGGGCAGAAATCACATTGAATGCTAAATTGCAGGCCTAAAGTGCTTTCAAACATCTTGCATGGGTATACATCAATCAGGGAGTGAAATTAGAGTTCTGCTTCACACTGACACACCAAACTCACTGTGTAACGCACCGCAAACAGCTGTTTGCGTAGTGACGGCCGTGCTGGACTGGTGCGCACCGAGTGTAGGCCGTGGCGGTTTTCAAGCCCATATGGTCGCCGGGCTGTGGTAGCTCAATGATAGAACAACAGTGACTGTCCAGCTGATCAAATTTGGTCTGACCACAATGAAGCAACGACCTTATTATCTTTTGTGTGCCACCCCCACCCGAGACACTGAAAAAGCCGGCGGTCATTGCTTCATTGTGATACGCAAGCCCCTTCACCGCAGCAAGGTAATGATCACGAAGGGGGATGGGCACATGCCTTTTGTTTATTTGTTGCAGCCGCCCGCAGTGCAGCCAGAAAAATTAGGCAGGTATGTACACGCACCAGAAAAATTAGTGTAGCGGCCGCTGCTAGCAGCGGCCTTAAAAATTCAGGAATCCGCCTAGAGTCCTGGACCCTGTTGGTGGTGGCGGAGAAGGCAAGTGGCCTGCAGGCAGAGATGCTGTCTGTGGGGACTGACTTAGTCTTCGGTCGTGCAGTAGCCCTCCATGATCCATTCCTCATTCATTTTGATAAAGGTAAGGTACTGAACAAAGTCGTGACTTAGGCGACTTCTCTTCTCAGTAACTATGCCTCCAGCTGCACTGAAGGTCCTTTCTGACAGGACGCTTGCGGCAGGGCAAGAGAGAAGTTGTATGGCAAATTGGGACAGCTCTGGCCACAGGTCAAGCCTGCGCAACCAGTAGTCCAAGGGTTCATCGTCGCTTTTCGCAGTGTACATCCACACTCAAGGCCAGGTAGTCGGCTACCTGCCGGTCCAGGTGTTGGTGGAGGGTGGATCCGGAAGGACTATGGCGAGGAGTTGGACTAAAGAATGTCCGCATGTCCGACATCACCCTGAGATCGCTGGAGCGTCCTGTCCTTGCCTGCGTGGACTTGGGAGGAGGAGGGTTACTGCCAGTGGTACCTTGATTGCGTTGTGCAGTCACATCACCCTTAAACGCATTGTAAAGCATCATCGACAGCTTGTTCTGCAAGTGCTGCATCCTTTCCGCCTTCTGTTGAGTTAGTAACAGGTCCGCCACTTTGTGCCTGTACCGAGGGTCTAGTAGCGTGGCCACCCAGTACAGGTCATTCGCCTTGAGTTTTTTGATACGGGGGTCCCTCAACAGGCTGGACAACATGAAAGAGGACATCTGCACAAAGCTGGATGCAGACGTACTCTCCATCTCCTCTTACTCTTCCTCAGTGACGGGACGCAACTCCTCTTCCTCCCCCCAGCCACGAACAATACCACGGGAACGTGGAGCAGCAGAAGCCCCCTGTGACGGCTGCCGTGGTTGTTCTTCTTCCGCCGCCTCTTCCTCCTCCACAGAAACACCTTCCTCATCACCATCATCAGAGTCTGACTCCTATCCTTCCCCACATGACTCTTCTTCCTCCTCCTCCTCCTTCCCCCTCTGTGCTGCCGTAGGTGTTGTGGAAACATCGGGTTCGGATGTAAATCGCTCCCATGACTCCTGCTGCTGTAACTGTTCTCGTTCACGCTCCTCCACAGCTGTATCCACCACTCTACGCACGGCACGCTCCAGGAAGTAGGCGTATGGGATCTAGTCACTGATGGTGCCCTCAGCGCGACTCACCAGTTTGGTCACCTCCTCAAAGGGCTCCATGACCCTGCATGCAATTCGCATCAGTGTCCAGTTGTTGGGCCACAACATCCCCATCCTCCCAGATTGTGTCCTTGTACTGTAATGATACAGGTACTGGGTGACGGCTTTCTCCTGGTCTAGCAGGCGAGAGAACATCAGCAGGGTGGAATTCCAGCGAGTCGGGCTATCGCAAATCAGGCGTCTCACCGGCAAGTTGTTTCTACGCTGAATGTCCGCAAAGCGTGCCATGGCCATGTAAGAGCGCCTGAAATGCCCACACAACTTCCTGGCCTGCTTCAGGACGTCCTCTAAGCCTGGGTACTTGGACACAAATCTTTGCACGACCAGATTCAGCACATGTGCCATGCAGGGTATGTGTGTCAGCTTTCCCAAATTCAACGTAGAAATGAGATTGCTGCCGTTGTCACACACCACGTTGCCGATCTCAAGCTTGTGCGGGGTCAGCCATTGCTCCACCTGTTTGTTAAGAGCAGCCAGGAGCTGGTCCAGTGTGACTTTCAGGCAAGACATGTCTAACACTGCGTGACACCGTCGTACCTGGCATGCAGCATAGGCCCTGGGGTGCTGGGGCTGTGTAGCTGGAGAGGAGATCGCGGCACTAGCCAAGGAGGAGGAGGATGACGACAGCGAAGAGGTGATAGCAGGTGGAGAGGAGGTGGCTGGAGGCCTGCCTGCAAGCCGTGGAGGTGTAACAAGTCAGTCCGCTGCGCAGCCACGTACTCCCTGCTTGATGCCATCGGTCACCAGGTTGTCCCAATGGGCTGTGTATGTAATGTAGTGGCCCTGCCCGTGCTTGGCAGACCAGGCATCCATGGTCAGGTGGACCCTTGACCCAACGCTCTTCGCAATAGATGACACCACTTGCCTCTCAACTGCACGGTACAGTTTGGGTATGGCCTTTTGTGAAAAATAATTGCGGCCTGGTATCTTCCACTGCGGTGTACCAATGGTCACAAACTTACGGAAAGCCTCCGACTCCACCAGCTTGTATGGTAATAGCTGGCGAGCTAATAGTTCCGCCACGCCAGTTGTCAGACGCCGGGCAAGAGGGTGACTGGCAGACATTTGCTTCTTACGTGCAAATACTTCCTTCACGGACAGCTGGGTACTGCTGTGGGCAGAGGAGAAGGAACCGCTGAAGGGAAGAGGCGGTGTGGAGGAGGGGGGCTGTGAAGGTGCAAGGGAGAAAGAGGATGAAGACGATGCACCTGAAGTAAGAAGAGGAGAAGGAGGGTGGCTTGTCTTTTGTGTGCTGCTTTTCCTCAGGTGTTCTTGCCATAGCTATTTGTGTCTTCTCTCCAGGTGCCTTCGTAAGGCACTTGTCCCTACTTGAGAGTTGGCCTTTCCACGGCTCAATTTTTGCTGGCAGAGAAAACAGATGGCTTTGCTCCGATCTGAGACACCCATGTTAAAAAAAATTCCAAACCGCTGAGCCCCCCTATGGTGATGGCGCTACGGGGGCATCAGCAGCTGACGTTGAAGGGCATGTTGGCTGGCTGTCCATAGCTGGCGATACATGGCGCCGGACACTTCCCCCAGCTGTTTCTGAGGACAAGCTCCCTCTGCTTCTATCATGGAGTCGTCTCCTCCTACTCCTCTCTGACTCCCCCTCTGAACTGTCCCCCTGGTCATCTCCTCTACCGGGAACATACGTGGCATCCGTATAATCGTCATCATAATCCTCCTGCCCAGCTTCGCTTTCCTCAGACACCTCCTCAACTGCACCAACTTTAGGTGGTTCATCATCCCCCTCCTCACACGTTACGTCCATACTATCACCACCTAAATCAGACGTATGAGGTGGTGTACCTGCGCCTTCTTCTTGTTGTTGCAGTAGTGGCTGTGAATCAGTGATTTCACCACCACCACCAAATAACTCCTGCGAAGTGCAACCCTCCTTTGTGAGTAGCCCTTTCAATCAATTGATTTCTCCACACACCTATTATTGACATACTGCACTATCGGGCTCCCTTTTTTGTCTCCTGTATTTTTTTCCATAGGGTGCCAAGACACCCCAACCACGAATGCAATACACAATTCACATGAGGGACCCAGCAACCAGCTAAGGTAGAGATAAATGCTATGACGGGCAAGATCTGAAAGGAGGAGCAGGCTTTTCTATGGACATCAGCTAATGAGAGCAGACATGCAAATTCCCCCACAGCCAGGGGTGTATCTGAGTAAAATAGCGCCTATGGCAAATACTGAAATTGTGCCCCCCCCCCCCAGTTAGACCACCGTGCCTCATAATAACAGGTTATTTTCTTGCAATGTTACTAGTCCCCTCAATATAAGCAGCCCCCACAGTATAAGTAACCAAAGCTAGCACACTAGTTTAGGTAGCCAGAGGTACAGTAGTTAGCTCCGTATAGGTAGCCCCCAGCTTAGGTTGCCCTCCCAGTATATGTAGTTAGAGGAGTCTCCCCAGTACGAGTAGCCTTCTTTAGAATAAGTGGTGAGAGATGCCCCTGCAGTATATGTAGTCCCCCAGTATAGGTAATGAGAGGTGTCCCTCAGTATAAGTACACACTCCTGTATAGGTAGTAAGTAGTGTCCCGCAGTACGAGTAACCCCCCAAAATAGGTATTGACAGGTGTCCCCCTATATAATTAGTAGCCCCCTGCCAATATATGTAGCGAGACATGTCTCCCAGTATAAGTAGTCCCCCCAGTATAGGTAATGAACTTCAGCATAAAAGCAGGTACAAATGCCCGAAAGGCATCCTCCAGCATGGTAGTGGGGCACAAGAAATGAGGGGGCAGCCATGGCGCCCCTGGTGCTGTGGCGCCCATGGCCCAAGCCATGCCTGCATCCCTCTAGATATGCCTCTGCACACAGCTGAATGGTAATCACTGAATCCTGTGCTAGTCTGATGGAAGGCTGCAAGCTGACAGCAGAAGGAAAGAATTCTCATTACAAATGCAAGCAATATTATGCAAGATTATGCATGCAGAAAATTAAGAACTGTCTGGTGGAACTGCAACCAAAAGGACAGGCTACAGAAGGGATCCTGACAGTACCCCCTCCTTTAAAGCTAATGGGAATCGATATTTAAATAAAAAAAAGTCAGATACTCACCTAAGGAGAGGGAAGACTCGGTCCTATTGAGCCATCCCTCTCCTCTCCCGGTGCCCAGGTGCTGCGCTGGCTCCTCCGTTCAGGGGACTTCGGAAGTCTTCGGGAGCAGAGTCCGCCCGAAGACAGGCAGCGCACACGTAAGTGCGTCATAGAGGGCATGCGCGTGCGCAGTGTAGAGTGGCCCGTCTTCGGGAGCACTCAGGCTCGTGAAGCATTTCTGAAGCCTCCCTCCAGCCAGGAGATAGTGGTGTTTGACCGAAACGGGCGAATACCGCTATGGGGGAGCCAGGAAAACAGCGGGGACCGGGAGAGGAGAGGGAATGCTCTAGAGTCTCCCTCTCCTTAGGTGAGTATCTGATTTTTTTTTATACGGGTTCCTATTCACTTTAAAGGCGGCTTCCAAACGCCTATAGAAACTGGCATAATTCTCCTGGACCACCCAAACCAGAAAATCAGATGCAGAAAATCCAGCAAAACTGATCTGACTGATAATTCATGAAGGTCGGGGCAGCCCGACAAACCCAAATTCCAGAATCAGTCATACCAAGCCCGAAACAGTCAGACCCAGAACCTCCAGAACCATGCCCATCAGCACTGCGAGTTTCAAGGTGATACCCATCAGAACCACGATTTTCAGAATGATGCATCAGAACTCTGAGCGATACCCACCACCCTCCAGGCAATATCCAGAAATGCCAAACCTTTCAGCGCAACGCCCACCAGTACTGTCCTCTCCAAAACAGCACCCACTGTTGAACAAGTCCAAGGTACCAGGGCAAGATTCCTCAGAGATTTCCCGGAACACTTTGAAGTTCCTTAGAGACCCCAAGAGATTAGAACGCCCTTTAAGCTCACATGGAGAACTATTCTCAAGCCAGGCTCACAAGGACAATTATCGAGATCAGGGCCTTCAGGAACCATAACCGTATCTGGGCATGCGGGTAGACTGGCAATATCAGAACATGTCACCACCAAGGAAGCATCTGGGCACGCTGACACACAGAACACGTCTGGGCATACTGGCACCCAGGGCACCTCTGGGCACACTGTTACAAGAGAGGCTTCTGGGCATGCAGAAGAACTGCGGACCTCAGAATCAGCCACAACAAGACTGAAACCAGAACAGGGCAGGGAACCATCATCTCAGTCAATGGACTTTCACTAAGGAATTCAAAATCAGACATGGAAGTCACTGATTCAACCAAGGCTGGTGAGAAGACATTTTCAGAGGTACTAACATGATAGGACAAATAATCTGGTATATGCTCTGAACTAGACGAGGCCTCCAGTGATGCTCGGATGGAGGTCGTGATCACGACTTTCCCGTGATTCCACAACCATTTTTCAGCTATCTGCCACGGGTATTCGTCGCCGTGGATCAATTTTCATTCACTAAAACCCACTTCGGCGGACCGTAAATGAACGCATTCACGCTCGTGAAAACAGCGCAGAACTCGTGGTTAGATCGTGAATAGCGGAAGTAGGCAGAAGTGACTTCCCTGGCCCAATCAGAGGCCCCCAGCCAGGCCCTAGCAACCAATCACAGGAGGGGAGGCTATGCCCTCCCCTCCTGCATATAAAGCGGCGGCCATGATGGAAAAGCTCCGTCCTTGCTAGACTCTGGTACTGAGAGGATCATCTCCAGACCATTGTTCCTTCAGCAAGCGCATTTTCGGTGTCAAAACCCAGCGTTTTTACTCCTAACAGTGCTCTTATATTGTACTTGTCAGTTGTATTTAGTTAGCTAGCCAGTGAGTCATTGCTGTAGTCAGTGTAGTCACAGTGTACTGGTGATTAGTGTGTTTAGTGCAGGCAGGCAGGTTCAGAGTGCTCACTTGTATTCAGCTAGCCAGTCATACACTTCAGCTACTACTTACAGACAGTCACACTGCCACTGCCAGTGCTGGTCATTCAGTAAGTTTGGTGAGTGACATTGTGTACTGTGCTCACTGCTCACTGGTATTATTCATCTCATTTGGCAGTGATACCCTTCAGTTAGGCTGTACTCTGCTCACTGCTCACTGGTATTATTCATCTCATTTGGCAGTGATACCCTTCACTTAGGTTGTACTGTGCTCACTGCTCACTGGTATTAATCATCTCATTACCCAGTGATACCCTTCACTTAGGTTGTACTGTGCTCACTGCTCACTGGTATTAATCATCTCATTACCCAGTGATACCCTTCACTTAGGTTGTACTGCTCACTGCTCACAGGTATTATTCAGCTCGTTAGCCAGTGATTCGCTTCAGTTACTATTTACAGACAGTCAGACTGCCACTGCAGTCCGTTCACCATGTTTTGTGAGCCCATCATGAGTTTCTCACAGACCTCCGCTGTGAGCAGCACTCCCAACAGCAGCAACATCCAACGCCCCACGCAAGTTTTGACATCCACCCCAGCAGCCAGTGGTCAGCAGCCCTCCCTGGACGAGAGCGTTGTGTCCCTCGGTCCGGCGTCTGGGCGATTATTGAGGGCTGCCGTTGAGGAAATGATGGGGCCTGATGTGGAGGAGGAGGTTGGGCTCGGGCCAGCATCCCAAGTTTATGTTGAGTACGATGAGGGGTCTGTGTCTGGGGATGTTGGGGTGGCAGAGGTGGTGGGGGGATCAGGAGAAGAGTTCTATGATGATGATGATCGGGACCATCTGGATGTGCCTCAGACTCCAGAAAACATGTTGTATCTTGTGTTTAGGTACTAAAATCTGCATTCCCACTGCCCGGGTCCTCGGATGCATATAATTTTTTGGGCAGCACTATCAAACTGTGGTACTATCAGTGAGTTGCCACGGTCCTTCTGTGCTGCCGCACTGACCATCCGCTTTGTCCTCCTGACTCAGTTGCTGCTAAAGTCTGCCTTCACACTGCCCGGGTCCACTGACAACTCTGCAGTTATGTCCTTGCAATCGCTGCAAAAAAAAAAAAAAAAACCTCCAGCACATCCCCTGCTTGGCCCACGTGCTGAATCTTGTGTTGCAGCACTTCCTACTCACCTACCAGGGGATGAGTGACCTGCTACAAGAAGCCCGGGAGGTGGTACAGTTTTTCCGCCACTCAGCCGCTGCCTCTGCACTCCTGTCCACCTTACAGCAGCAATATGGCAAGCCACACCGCCTGATAATAGATATGCCAACTCGCTGGAATTCAACTCAGGCCATGTTGGAGCGGCTGTGTCAGCACAGGCTGGATCTTAAGGTGGCCACACACCATACATTTTTTTTAAATATCTGTTCAATTCAAGGATTGCAATCAATTTATCTGACTGATTGTAACATTTCAAAAATCTGACCAATGTACCACACACATATGTTCAATTTTTCTCAATTATGATAATGATTGGAGAAAGTTAACAACGCTGAGAAAGTTGCTTGGGTGTATATATTAATAAACTGACAATCTACCACACAACATTCAATTTTCATAAAAATTGATCAGAAAAATCCAGCACTCCTGATCAACTTTTATCAAATAAAAACGGGAAATCCGATCCTATTTCTTGCTCGAATGAAAAAAAAGCTTTCGATTTCTCTGGAAATCCGACGTTATTTATCGAATTACTGTAAAATTGGATCATTTTATTGTATCGTGTGTGTCCACCTTTAGGGCCTACATGTTATGGTGGCCACTAATGATCCAATCTTTTTCATCCAATCTTACCATTTCTATCTAATATAAGGGAACTGCCTATAGTATCCAATTAATATATTCCATCAGTTTACTCTTCTACTACATAGATTTGGTAAGATTGGATGAAAAAGATTGGATCATTAGTGGCCACCCTTAGACCCAAGTGTCCCCAGCAAACAGCAAGTCCCCATCATCAGTGCAACTCAGTGGACACTGATGCAGCAAGTATGCCTGGTGCTGAGTCCCTTCCTGGAGGCAAGCAAGATGGTCAGCGAGGAGCGGGCCTCCGTGTGTCAGTGGGTGCCCATGGTTTGCCTGTTGGACCAGGCAATGTGCAATTTAATTGAGCATGGGGAGGCAGCCCTGAAGCAGCTGGATAAGGAGCTGCACAAGAGGGCTCACAGGTAGTGAAGGAGGTGGAAGAGTTGGAGGTCCCTAACCTGAATGCTGAGGAGGAGGAGCAGAGCGCCGCAGGCGTTGTATGGGGATGGCGGCTTGGGGAGGGCGACACGGCACAGGAAGAGGACAGGCATGTGATATGGGACTACGAGGACGCAAGTGTTGCTAAAGCCCACTTGTTTCCTATGGGTGTGCACATGTTGCGCTGCCTTCCTGGCCCCTATTGTTCGACACAGGGGGACATGAAGTGGCTGCTGCAAAGTGTTAACCATGCCTGCCTTTCTAAAGAAAGTTACTACCTGCCTACCTTGGTTCATTTTTCGGCAGTGGTACTACCAGTGAGTTGCCACGGTCCTTCTGTGCTGCCGAACCGACCGTCCACTTTGTCCTCCTGACTCAGTCGCTACTACACTCTGCGTTCATACTGCCCGGGTCCACTGACGCATCTCATTTTTTGTGCAGCACTATTACACTGTGCTACTACCAGTGAGTTGCCTTGGTCCTTCTGTGCTGCCGCACTGACCGGCCGCTTTGTCCTCCTGACTCAATTGCTACTAAAGTCTGCATTCACACTGCCCAGGTCCACTGACAACTCTGCTGTTATGTCATTGCTAATCGCTGCAAAAAAACCTCCCAAAAATTACAAAAACCTCTCTGGGTCTTTTTGGCATTAGCCACTCATCCTCCTCCAGTGGTACCATCACCGCCAAGTGCCATTGGGACTCACCTTCACCTCTGTGATTGCTTAACGTGTATTTCCCTGTTTAAAACCACTTATTACCAATTAATAGCCCCATTTAATTTTTTTTTGTTTAAGTTGTAGCTTTGATAATCCATGCAATTTGGGAGATTGTAGCATGTATTGGGGCTTTGCTATTAATGTTAAAAGAAAATCTGGATCCGTCCGTGGATTCGGCCGTGATTGTCTCATTCACGACCAAAAATCGGCGTCGTGGCGTGGACGCATTTAATAATATGGAACCGATTTTTTTTTAACAACGGACGTGGTTGCCGAATTTGTGGATCGAGACACCCGAGCATCACTGGATGCCTCCATAACTTCCTCTGAACTAGACAGAGAATCATCGTTAACTACACTGGATTGGAGCTCCAAAAGAGCTGCCAAGCAGGTCAGTATTACAGCTACACCCACTGAAGTGGGCAAAACTTCTGAGGAACTCATTGGACAGGGAAGGAACCCTGAAACCTCTGCCACACTGGACAGAGAATCAGAATTCTCCATGATACAAGGCAGGACTTCAGAAACACTCACTGAACAAGACTGAAATTCTGAGACCTCTGCTACATTCACCAGAGAGTTAGAATTATCCATAATACAGGGCAAAACTTCTGAATCATTCAGAGGACAGGGCTGGAATTCCATGGCCGTTACTGCATCAGACAGGTGTAACCCTGTGTGGGGTTCTTCTTTAACCTTGAGACACTATACTTTTCTTGAATATGGCAATAAAAAAAGGCCAGGCATCAGAGCGTTAACTCATTTTATGTACATTAAATGTATAACAAGTTTAATTAAGTTGAGCTGTGAATGCAGAAAATATTTTTCCTAGAGGAAGATCTTGTCTTTAATTAATGTAAAGTGAGAGAACACACTTCTCTGTCCACTATAAGGCAATGTCTCACAATCTCATAGTAAGCAATGTGTTAACCTCTTTCGGTGACTGAACAAAGTTACAGCAGTAGAACAATTTCACTTTGCAGTACAACACTGTCTCTTTAAGGATTTTTCAAGCACAAAACTTTACAGGTTAGGCTTTTCTTGGGACTGAGCAATGTCATGGCAGTAGAACAGTTTCACTTTACAATACAACACTGTCTCTTTAAAGATCCTTCATGAACAGAACATTCACCAGAACTGAGCGTCATTTATCAGTAGGATACCATCTCTTGGCAATAAAGTCTCTCTCAGGAGCTACATAGCACAGATAGTCTGGATGGCCTGAAACACGCCTTCTATGCATATAATATATAGCACAGCTGTGCATATGATATATCAGTCTGTGTGGAGAGTGAGTGGGAGACTTATCTTGAGAGCTGCAGCCACATGCAGCTTGGCACACTGGAGTCCTGTCTGTGGGTGCTGGGTGTCTGGCTCACTGCTTTCTCTAATTTTAGATGGTCCTCTCCTGAGGTATGCTCTTCCCTGCAGACAGCTGTACTTAGGGGTCCTCACTAGAACGTTCTTCTCCTTCAGGACAAGCTAGAATCCCTTTCACAGGCAGGGCCGGCCCGCCCATGAGGCGGGGTGAGGCGGGTTCCTCAGGCGGCAGGAAGTGGAGGGGCGGCACCAGATGAAGTGGCTGTGACCGAGCGGGGGGAGCCAGAGCCACTGGGGGGCAGCTACCTATCTAACCTACACTGGCGGGCAGCTACCTATCTAACCTATACTGGGGGCAGCTACCTATCTATCCTATACTGGGGGGCACCTACCTAATCTAACCTGTACTGGGGGCAGCTACCTATCTATCCTATACTGGGGGGCACCTACCTAATCTAACCTGTACTGGGGGGCAGCTACCTATCTAACCTATACTGGGGGCAGCTACCTATCTAACCTATACTGGGGGCAGCTACCTGTCTATCCTATACTGGGGGGCACCTACCTAATCTAACCTGTACTGGGGGCAGCTACCTATCTATCCTATACTGGGGGGCACCTACCTAATCTAACCTGTACTGGGGGGCAGCTACCTATCTAACCTATACTGGGGGGCAGCTACCTATCTAACCTATGCTGGGGGGCAGCTACCTGTCTAACCTATGCTGGGGGCAGCTACCTATCTAATCTATACTGGGGGCACCTACCTAATCTAACCTGTACTGGGGGCAGCTACCTATCTATCCTATACTGGGGGGCACCTACCTAATCTAACCTGTACTGGGGGGCAGCTACCTATCTAACCTATACTGGGGGCAGCTACCTATCTAACCTATACTGGAGGAAGCTACCTATCTATCCTATACTGGGGGGCACCTACCTAATCTAACCTGTACTGGGGGCAGCTACCTATCTATCCTATACTGGGGGGCACCTACCTAATCTAACCTGTACTGGGGGGCAGCTACCTATCTAACCTATACTGGGGGGCAGCTACCTATCTAACCTATGTTGGGGGGCAGCTACCTGTCTAACCTATGCTGGGGGCAGCTACCTATCTAATCTATACTGGGGGCACCTACCTAATCTAACCTGTACTGGGGGCACCTACCTAATCTAACCTATACTGAAGGGCAGCGACCTAATCTAACCTATACTGGGGGGAAGCTACCTATCTAACCTATACTGGGGGCACTTATCTAACCTGTATTGGGGGCACCTACCTACCTAGCTAGCCTATACAGGTGGCAACTATACTGGCTACCTATACTGGGGGCACCTACCTAACTAACCTATACTGGGGGTACCTACCTATCTAACCTATGCTGGGGGCAACTATACTGGCTACCTATATTGGAGGCACCTACCTAGCTAACCTGTACTGGGGGCACCTACTTATCTAACTTATACCGGGGGGGGGGGGGGTGCCTGCCTATCTAACATACTGGGGGCAACTATACTGGCTACCTATACTGGAGGCAACTACCTGGCTAACCTATACTGGGGGCAACTTTACTGGCTCACCCATGCCTGGCCACCTATACTCAGGGGGGACCTATAGCTGGTTACCTATACCGGGGGGGGGGGGGCAATTTTTACACCCTCGCCCTGGGTGCATTTTAGCCTAGAAACTGCACTGTTGCCGCCGGCCTCCGAGTCCGATGACTCTGAGCTCTGCGGCCTCTCCTGTCTCCTCCAAGGCTGCATGCTGGTGACGCTGCCTAGTGCCTAAGCCTGCTGATTTGATGGCGGCGGCTGCCGCCCGCTCTGCTGCCCTGGCTGCGGCTGATTGTCACGGTCAGTCACTGAGCAGCGAGCGCCGCCGACGTGACGATGATGATGATAAGGCTGGCTGGCTGCCGCCGGCCGCCGCTCATGTTATGTAGAAATATTGGGGGGGGGGCGCCTTTACGATCTTTGCCTCAGGCAGCAGAAAGTCCAGGACCGGCCCTGTTCACAGGCCCTCTCTTCCTTCAGCACTCACTCTCTGCCCACCATGTGACCAACCTCTCTCCTCTAGCTCAACAGCCCCCCCCCCCCTGCTCAAAACCAACTTTATTGTCCTAGAACAAAACAGACATGTTCTGAGAGCACACACCCTCTCTGCTCAAAGAGTGTAGCATGCAGCAGTAAATAATTATTTGACTTGTTGTCCCACACATATATGCATTTAAGAACCACTAGTATGCACTGTCATTATTGAGGGGGTTACATTCTTCCCCTTTTTTAATGACTGTAGTCCCTACAGTGGAAGATCACAAATCAAAACAAAAATGTTCTCCATAGAATCTGGCAGGAGGTCTTACAATGTCCCCCCATGTGGACCTTTGTACAGGTCCACTGATTTTACTAAATCTTTCCTTTTGGGCGACTCAAGTCAGTGTTCCTCAGCGCACACCTTGATTCCCAAAGCAGGTGGGCCTTCTTTTCTTTGCAAGAATAATTAGCAGGTGTAGCATGAAGGCTGACCCTCCCCTCTTCACAAGATCCTGTACCCGGCCTTGCAAGCAAGTCAGCCCTTTCCTCTTTGCAAAAATGTGCGTTGGGTCTCACAATCATGTGAAGCCCTTCCTCTGTACAATAATCTGTATTGGGCTCCACAATGGCAGGAATCCTCTTCTCTTCACAAGAATTCTAAGTTGTGTACCCTGTAGAATCTGCATCGATATGGTTTCCATAGGATGTGTGATATGCTTTTCTGCATCCCGTAAACGGCTTGTTGATTATCCTTGCTTGCTTACTTCTCTCACTCCTTGGCAATGGCCCTTTTGCTGACAATAACACAAACCTTCAAGGTGTGGATAACGCCTGCACCAATCACGATCTGAGGCATATTTGCTACCTTGAACTGGAACACCGCCAGGACCAGTCACGTTAGCTGCTTGTGCACCCTTCCTTCCCTCCACAATATCGAATTTAACAGTTTCTCCATCTCCCACACTGCGGAGATACTTCCTTGGGTTATTCTTTTTGATGGCCGACCAGTGCACAAAGAAGTCTTTTTTTGTGTCATTCCGATTTATAAACCCATAACCTTTTCGCACATTAAACCATTTCACAATGCCTGAAACTTGGGTTGCGATGACTCTTTTTCTCCCCTTTGCATTATCTTTCTTCCACTTCTTTGAGGCCTTCGTATTCCATCCCATCAGGTGGCCTCTTTCTGTGGGATTCCTTAGTTTAACGGTCTTGTTTGAAAATTGCCTTCATTTTGAGCACAGACCCTGGTATAGTGGCTGCATCTGTGACAGCGCCAACACCCATCCTTTTTAGGCTCCGTTTCTCTCCAACCTGGAGTTTCTCATTCACTCCCATACTCATCTATAGTCAGTTTCATATTGGCCAGTTTCTCGCTCAGCTCCTTGAGGGTAGTCTTAATCTCTGTCAGTTCCAAGTTGACTGGTTCAGGCTCCTTCTCTGCAAAGAGGATTCTAGCAGTGGTAGTCTGCTGCAGAGCAGGTAAGTGATTTACATCCTCTTCTTGATTGAGCTTGATAGCTAGGCGTTGTAGCTTTTGGAAATTCAGATCAGGCTCTAGTTCCAGTTTCAACCTCAACAAACTCTTTATGAAATTGTTCTTCAAGCCCAGGAGAAACTGATCTCTTAACCATATGGCAGATTCTATTGTCACGTTACACTTTTCTCTTTCTTCTTTCCTTTTGAGTTCACCCAAGATTTCTTGCAGGGCGTTAGCAAACTGAGGGATACTCTCTTCTTCCTTTTGCACCCTGTCCACAAATCTCTTCCTCACTAAATGGAGATTGGCTGGATCACTGTAGATTTCTTCCAGAACTTCTACTATTTGGTCCACTGATGCAGGTGAAGCAAGGTTGGCATTGATCACAGTCTGATGAGCGTCACCTTCAAGAGCTATGAGAGCGATCTCCCGCTGCATTTCCTTAGGCACATTATATGCTTTCACTGCACTCTGTACTCTCTCACTCCAGTCCCTGAGCATCATGTTGTACCCATTGTATTTGGGTATGTACGCTGCCAACACTCCCAGCGGGGTCATAGCCAGCGCAGCTGGAAGTCCTGGTGGTTGCTGACTGGAGGTGGATGGACTGGTTTCTGACTCCATTTTTCTTTTTCACTCCAAAGGCACTTAGATCTGACCCTGCTCGCGGACGCCAAATGTAACCCTGTGTGGGGTTCTTCTTTAACCTTGAGACACTATACTTTTCTTGAATATGGCAATAAAGAAAAGGCCAGGCATCAGAGCATTAACTCATTTTGTGCACATTAAATGTATAACAAGTTTAATTAAGTTGAGCTGTGAATGCAAAAAATATTTTTCCTAGAGGAAGATCTTGTCTTTAATTAATGTAAAGTGAGAGAACACACTTCTCTGTCCACTATAAGGCAATGTCTCACAATCTCATAGTAAGCAATGTGTTAACCTCTTTCGGTGACTGAACAAAGTTACAGCAGTAGAACACTTTCACTTTGCAGTACAACACTGTCTCTTTAACCACTTGAGGACCGTGGGCTTTACACCCCTTAAGGACCGGCCACTTTTTTTCCATTCAGACCACTGCAGCTTTCACGGTTTATTGCTCGCTCATACAACCTACCACCTAAATAAATTTTGGCTCCTTTTTTTGTCACTAGTAAAGCTTTCTTTTGGTGCTATTTGATTGCTCCTGCGATTTTTACTTTTTATTATATTCATCAAAAAAGACATGAATTTTGGCAAAAAAATGATTTTTTTTAACTTTCTGTGCTGACATTTTTCAAATAAAGTAAAATTTCTGTATACGTGCAGCGCGAAAAATGTGGGCAAACATGTTTTTGATTTTAAAAAAACCCATTCAGTGTATATTTATTGGTTTGGGTAAAAGTTATAGCGTTTACAAACTATGGTGCAAAAAGTGAATTTTCCCATTTTCAAGCATCTATGACTTTTCTGACCACCTGCCATGTTTCATGAGGGGCTAGAATTCCAGGATAGTATAAATACCCCCCAAATGACCCCATTTTGGAAAGAAGACATCCCAAAGTATTCACTGAGAGGCATAGTGAGTTCATAGAAGATATTAATTTTTGTCACAAGTAAGCGGAAAATGACACTTTGTGACCAAAAAAAAAAAAGTTACCATTTCTTCTAACTTGCGACCAAAAAAAAAATGAAATCTGCCACGGACTCACCATGCCCCTCTCTGAATACCTTGAAGTGTCTACTTTCCAAAATGGGGTCATTTGTGGGGTGTGTTTACTGTCCTCGCATTTTGGGGGGTGCTAATTTGTAAGTCTAAAGGTGCTCATTGGACTTTGGGCCCCTTAGCGCAGTTAGGCTGCAAAAAAGTGCCACACATGTGGTATTGCCGTACTCAGGAGAAGTAGTATAATGTGTTTTGGGGTGTATTTTTACACATACCCATGCTGGGTGGGAGAAATCTCTCTGTAAATGACAATTTTTTTATTTTTTTTTACACACAATTGTCCATTTACAATGATCTTTCTCCCACTCAGCATGGGTATGTGTACAAAATACACCCCAAAACACATACTACTTCTCCTGAGTACGGTGATACCACATGTGTGGCACTTTTTTGCACCCTAACTGCGCTAAGGGGCCCAAAGTCCAATGAGTACATTTAGGATTTCACAGGTCATTTTGAGAAATTTCGTTTCAAGACTACTCCTCACGGTTTAGGGCCCCTAAAATGCCAGGACAGTATAGGAACTCCACAAATTACCCCATTTTAGAAAGCAGACACCCCAAGGTATTCCGTTAGTAGTACGGTGAGTTCATAGAAGATTTTATTTTTTGTCACAAGTTAGCGGAAAATGACACTTTGTGAAAAAAACCAATAAAAATCAATTTCCGCTAACTTGTGACAAAAAATAAAATCTTCTATGAACTCACCGTACTACTAACAGAATACCTTGGGGTGTCCTCTTTCTAAAATGGAGTCATTTGTGGGGTTCCTATACTGTCCTGGCATTTTAGGGGCCCTAAACCGTGAGGAGTAGTCTTGAAACAAAATTTCTCAAAATGACCTGTGAAATCCTAAAGGTACTCATTGGACTTTGGGCCCCTTAGCGCAGTTAGGCTGCAAAAAAGTGCCACACATGTGGTATCGCCGTACTCTGGAGAAGTAGTACAATGTGTTTTGGGGTGTATTTTTACACATACCCATGCTGGGTGGGAGAAATAACTCTGTAAATGGACAATTGTGTGTAAAAAATCAAAAGATTGTCATTAACAGAGGTATTTTTCCCACCCAGCATGGGTATGTGTAAAAATACACCCCAAAACACATTATACTACTTCTCCCAAGTACGGCGATACCACATGTGTGGCACTTTTTTGCATCCTAACTGCGCTAAGGGGCCCAAAGTCCAATGAGTACCTTTAGGATTTCACAGGTCATTTTTGTTTCAAGACTACTCCTCACGGTTTAGGGCCCCTAAAATGCCAGGGCAGTATAGGAACCCCACTAATGACCCCATTTTAGAAAGAAGACACCCCAAGGTATTCCGTTAGGAGTATGGTGAGTTCATAGAAGTTTTTATTTTTTTGTCACAAGTTAGCAGAAATTGATTTTAATTGTTTTTTTTCACAAAGTGTCATTTTCCGCTAACTTGTGACAAAAAATACAATCTTCTATGAACTCACCATACTCCTAACGGAATACCTTTGGGTGTCTTCTTTCTAGAATGGGGTCATTTGTGGGGTTCCTATACTGCCCTGGCATTTTAGGGGCCCTAAACCGTGAGTCTTGAAACCAAATGTCGCAAAATGACCTGTGAAATCCTAAAGGTACTCATTAGACTTTGGGACCCTTAGCGTACTTAGGGTGTAAAAAAGTGTCACACATGTGGTACCGCCGTACTCAGGAGAAGTAGTATAATGTGTTTTGGGGTGTATTTTTACACATACCCATGCTAAGTGAGAGAAATATCTCTGTAAATGACAATTGTTTGATTTTTTTTACACACAATTGTCCATTTACATAGAAATTTCTCCCACCTAGCATGGGTATGTTTAAAAATACACCCCAAAACACATTATACTACTTTTCCTAAGTACGGCGGTACCACATGTGTGACACTTTTTTGCAGCCTAGGTGCGCTAAGGGGCCCAACGTCCTATTCACAGGTCATTTTGAGGCATTTGTTTTCTAGACTACTCCTCGCGGTTTAGGGCCCCTAAAATGCCAGGGCAGTATAGGAACCCCACAAGTGACCCCATTTTAGAAAGAAGACACCCCAAGGTATTCCGTTAGGTGTATGGCGAGTTCATAGATTTTATTTTTTGTCACAAGTTAGTGAAAAATGACACTTTGTGAAAAAAACCAATAAAAATCAATTTCCGCTAACTTTTGACAAAAAATAAAATCTTCTATGAACTCGTCATACACCTAACAGAATACCTTGGGGTGTCTTTTTTTCTAAAATGGGGTCACTTGTGGGGTTCCTATACCGCCCTGGCATTTTACGGGCCCAAAACCGTGAGTAGTCTGGAAACCAAATGTCTCAAAATGACTGTTCAGGGGTATAAGCATCTGCAAATTTTGATGACAGGTGGTCTATGAGGGGGCGAATTTTGTGGAACCGGTCATAAGCAGGGTGGCTTTTTAGATGACAGGTTGTATTGGGCCTGATCTGATGGATAGGAGTGCTAGGGGGGGACAGGAGGTGATTGATGGGTGTCTCAGGGGGTGGTTAGAGGGGAAAATAGATGCAATCAATGCACTGGGGAGGTAATCGGAAGGGGGTCTGAGGGGGATCTGAGGGTTTGGCTGAGTGATCAGGAGCCCACACGGGGCAAATTAGGGCCTGATCTGATGGGTAGGTGTGCTAGGGGGTGACAGGAGGTGATTGATGGGTGTCTCAAAGTGTGATTAGAGGGGGGAATAGATGCAAGCAATGCACTGGCGAGGTGATCAGGGCTGGGGTCTGAGGGCATTCTGAGGGTGTGGGCGGGTGATTGAGTGCCCTAGGAGCAGATAGGGGTCTAATCTGATAGGTAGCAGTGACAGGGGGTGATTGATGGGTAATTAGTGGGTGTTTAGGGTAGAGAACAGATGTAAACACTGCACTTGGGAGGTGATCGGACGTCGGATCTGTGGGTGATCAGATTGCCCGCAAGGGGCAGGTTATGGGCTGATTGATGGGTGGCAGTGACAGCGAGTGATGGGTGGCAGTGACAGGGGGTGATTGATGGGTGGCAGTGACAGCGGGTAATTGATGGGTGATTGATAGGTGATTGACAGGTAATCAGTGGGTTATTACAGGGGAGAACAGATGTAAATATTGCCCTGGCGAATTGATAAGGGGGGGTCTGAGGGCAATCTGAGCATGTAGGCGGGTGATTGGGTGCTCGCAAGGGGCAGATTAGGGTCTGATCTGATGGGTAACAGTGACAGGTGGTGATAGGGGGTGATTGATGGGTGATTGATGGGTAATTAGTGGGTGTTTAGAGGAGAGAATAGATGTAAACACTGCGCTTGGGTGGTGATCTGATGTCGGATCTGCGGGCGATCTATTGGTGTGGGTGGGTGATCAGTTTGCCCGCAAGGGGCAGGTTAGGGGCTGATTGATGGGTGGCAGTGACAGGGGGTGATTGATGGATGGCAGTGACAGGGGGTGATTGATGGGTAATTAGTGGGTGTTTAGAGGAGAGAATAGATGTAAACACTGCGCTTGGGTGGTGATCTGATGTCGGATCTGCGGGCGATCTATTGGTGTGGGTGGGTGATCAGATTGCCCGCAAGGGGCAGATTGATGGGTGGCAGTGACAGGGGGTGATTGATGGGTGATTGACGGGTGATTGACAGGTGATCAGGGGGGATAGATGCATACAGTACATGGGAGGGGGGTCTGGGGGGGGGGGGTCTGGGGAGAATCTGAGGGGTGGGGGGGTGATCAGGAGGGAGCAGGGGGCAGGGGGGGGGGGGATAAAAAAATAGCGTTGACAGATAGTGACAGGGAGTGATTGATGGGTGATTGGGTGCAAACAGGGGTCTGGGGGGGTGGGCAGGGGGGGGTCTGATGGGTGCTGTGGGCGATCTGGGGCAGGGGGGGGGGGGGAAATCAGTGTGCTTAGTGCAGACTAGGGTGGCTGCAGCCTGCCCTGGTGGTCCCTCAGACACTGGGACCACCAGGGCAGGAGGCAGCCTGTATAATACACTTTGTAAACATTACAAAGTGTATTATACACTTTGTATGCGGCGATCGTCGGGTTAACATCCCGCCGGCGCTTCCGTATGGCCGGCGGGATGTTGCGGCAGGTGAGCGGAGGCGGAGGATCGCGTCACGGATGACTCGATCGCTCCGCCCATGCCCCTACAAGGACCGCCGCCATTTGTCTATACGGCGTCCACTTCCCGGCCGCCATTTGTCAATACGGCGGTCGGGAAGTGGTTAAGGATTTTTCATGCACAAAACATTCACAGGTTAGGCTTTTCTTGGGACTGAGCAATGTCACGGCAGTAGAACAGTTTCACTTTACAATACAACACTGTCTCTTTAAGGATCCTTCATGAACAGAACATTCACCAGAACTGAGCATCATTTATCAGTAGGATACCATCTCTTGGCAATAAGGTCTCTCTCAGGAGCTACATAGCACAGATAGTCTGGTGGACACGGAGGGCCTGAGACACAACTCCTATGCATAGGATATATCAGTCTGTGTGGAGAGTGAGTGGGAGACTTATCTTGAGAGCTGCAGCCACATGCAGCTTGGCAGACTGGAGTCCTGTCTGTGGGTGCTGGGTGTCTGGCTCACGGCTTTCTCTAATGTTAGATGGTCCTCTCCTGAGGTATCACTATGCTCTCCCCTGCAGACAGCTGTATTTGGGGGTCCCTATTAGAACTTTCTTCTCCTCCAGGACGCGCTATATTCCTTTTCACGGGCCCTCTCTTCCTTCAGCACTCACTCTCTGCCCACCATGTGACCAACCTCTCTCCTCTAGCACAACAGCCCTCCCCCCTGCTCAAAACCAACTTTATTGTCCTAGAACAAAACAGACATGTTCTGAGAGCACACACCCTCTCTGCTCAAAGAGTGTAGCATGCAGCAGTAAATAATTATTTGACTTGTTGTTCCACACATATATGCATTTAAGAACCACTAGTATGCACTGTCATTATTAAGGGGGTTACACGGGGACTTGACAGCATTAGCTAGGCTAGGCTGCATACAGGGTAAAACATCTGAAGCATTTGCTGAACAGGACAATGATTCAATAACTTTTGCTTCACTGGACAGAGATTCATCGGCATTGGCTAGACTAGACTGTAATTCTAAGACAGCTGCTAAACAGGTAAGTATCACTGCAACACCAACTGAAGTAAGCAGGACTTCTGAGTCCTCTGCTAGAGACTTTTAATCATCCATAGTGCAGGGTGAAGCTAAAGAAGTATCTACTGAAAAGGGTAAAGACTCTGCGGCTTCAGCTTCACTGGACAGGATCACTGAACAATCCATGGTGCAGGGAAAAACCATAGAAGCACCTGCTGGACAGGGCAATGATTCTGTGACCTGAGCTTCATTATAGATTAATTTCAATCAAAGTAAAAGCAGACTCAATGCATGCTTTCAAAAACCCAGGGCCGGTGCTACCATAGAGGCAAAGGAGGCAATTTCCCCAGGGCCACAGAGCCTGTAGGGGCCCCCAATGGCTACAAGAGGAAAAAAAAATCAAAAAGACCTTATAGTTTTTGAGAAAATTTATTTTAAAGTTTTAAAGGAAATAAAATACACCTTTAAAAACCCACCAACTTTAACGGTTAATAGCAAATACACCTTAAATGCTATAAACCCTAAATGTGCAGGATATATTAAGGAGGTCATTGGGAATAAGAGGAAATTTTTTTTTTTCAAAAAGACCTTATAGTTTTTGAGCATGGTTTTCAGACTGAACTGTCTGCATAGAGATACCAGGATCATTAATGGATTTATTTGGCTAGGTCTGGTTAATTGCTGTTGCTATGGGCAAAGGAGCAGCAAGATTTGCAGATTTAGACTTTTGGCATGCTGTTGCTATAGGCAACGGCACAGCTGGCTGTGAAAATTTTCTGGACTGTTTACATTTGGCTCTATTCAAAACTTTAGACTTTGCTGCACTGGGTGACTGTTTCAAAGATGAAGCAATACTTTTAGTGGAATTGCTTGCGTACAGATTGCTTTTGGATGCAGCTGGAGAGACATCTGATCGATTAGCTATCAGGAGTTCATTGAGAGGATATGATAATGGGGATATTCTTAGCCAGTTATGGATCACAAAAAGCTAAAAAGAGGTTTTTCTCTCAGCATAGAGTGATCCAAAACATCAAGTGCCCATTCAAAAAGTTTGCCTTTAGGCTGCTTACACACCAAGACGTTACAGGCGCACGTTAGTGCGCCTGTAACGCTCCCCCAACGCACAGCAATGTAACACAAGTGGGCTGTTCACAAAGCCCACGTTGCGTTACATGTAACGCTGCACGTTCTGTGCAAAGTGCAGCATGCTACGGCGTTGGAGCGGCTATAGCCGCGTTAGACTGTTTTCACATGCGGAGAGGAGGCGGGGAGAGCCAGCTACAGTAGCCGCGCACATGGCTACTTAATATTCACTGCACTGGCGGGCGCTGATTGGCCGGCGGGACCACGTGATGCGGAGTGTCTCGCTCCGCATCACGTGGTCCCGCTGGCCAATCAGCGCCACTCTGGGAGACATTATAGGACTCGAGCCGCCTAACGCGGCTCACTCTACCGTCGGCTCTTGCAGCACCATACGTTGTGTTAGGTGCACGTTATGCGACCTTAACGTGCCACCTAATGCAACGTCTTGGTGTGCAAGAAGCCTTAAACAGGATGTAAGCCATCTGATAAGCCCAGGTAGAGACAGGTGTAGCTTGAAACTCTGGGTTTGACAAAAATCTAACACATTCAGGCAAGAATTTGCTTGCTGTTTCACAGTCAAGCTTTTCAAATCTTTCAAAAAACAAGGAACCCACACTCACTGTGTCAGAGGCCTCCTCCATGTGGTTTTGTGTTTGGCCTGTCATAATGTAATGCCTGGCAGATCTTCTGCTTTCTTTCTGCCACTATACACCAATCTATCACCACCTTCTTCACCCTATGTGGCGCATCTTCGCTTGAACGGGAGATGAGGAAATAACACCTGCCCGACTTCGGTTAAACCCAGGCCTTGTAGGTACAAGATATAACGGCTGAGACTGAGAAAGCCAGAGTACCACCAGAGCAAACAACACTATGCAGCTGGGTGATATTAGGCAGTAGAGCAGAATGCTCTTGTGGAGGAAGTTACCTCGATCACACTAGGAGCTATGAACAAGGGAGCAAGATTGCTCAGAGCAACCACAGCTCTGAGCTTCCAATAACCGCCACAAATAATCAAGACACAATGGTTCCTCAGAGCGAACACAGCACTGAGCATCTGATATCCACCACACTGAGTAACAAGGACAGACAACACACAGACAGACTGAATGCTTGCCAATCTAATCGCTGCACCAGCGATAGCAAACATCTACACTGACACGGATAAGACAAACAAGCAGGAGCATAACTAATAGCAACCGCAGCTTATAGTTATGTCCACAGGAACAGGGACAGACAGACAGAAGGATTGTTTGCCAATCTAATTGTTTCCCCAGCAATAGCAAACATGCACGCTGGCAAGAACAAGACAAACAAGTAGGAGCATGACTAATAGCAACCGCTGCTACAGTCATGTCCACAGGAACAGGACCAGCAGGAATACTACCAGTCACCAATGTGGTGATGGCAAATCCAAGCTATCAGGATCGGTAGGACTTCACTGTACCCACGCGGGTACAGCGCATGTCTAAGCAAGAAAGACAAGGTTAAACAATGCAATACACAATTCACATGAGGGACCCTGCTAAGGCAGTGTTGAATACTATGACCGGCAACATCTGAAAGGAGGAGCAGGCTTTTCTATGGACTTCAGCAGACATGCAAATTCCCATGTCTGAGAGCAGACATGCAAATTCCCATGTCTGAGAGCAGACATGCAAATTCCCACACAGCTGAATGGTAATCACTCAATCCTGTGCTAGTCTGATTGAAGGCTGCAAGGTGACAGCAGAAGGAAAGGATTCTCATTAAAAATGCAAGGAAACTTGACAGGCAGCCTATTGGGCCAATCAAAGTGTGGGGATAATGTCCTTTAAGGCTAAGCGCACACATAGCAAAAACGCAAGAATTGAGTAAAACGCTGCATATAAAAAACCTGTATGCGTTTTTTGCATAATATGTGAAAAAGCATCAAAAATGCACATAATGAAGGTTAATAAAAAATGCAATGGTATGCGTTTTTCATGCGTTTCCCAAGCGGTTTTATATGCGTTTTTTTGTAAAAGAAATTGTTTTGTGATGTATTTCTGCTTCCTGTTGTCTTCCTATTAATTTGCATAAAACACAATTGTAAAATGCATTAAAAAAAGGCATGTGAACCGTAAATGCATTAAAACGCACACAAAACACTTGAAAAACACATCTGCTGTAAAAAATGCTAACGCAAATACACCAAAAATGCAGCAAAAATGCACAAAAAACACACACAAAAAATATGCACATGACATAAAACACAGCCTTTTATGTTATGTTATGTGTGCCCCTACCCTAAAGTGATTGGACCTGCAGGAGCTCAGGACAGGACGAATGGAGCTCGCGTCATTGCCAATTAGCAGGCATAAGTTTGTAGCACTCGCTATGCTACTCTGATAAGGCATGCTAACTCTGATAAGGCACATTGGGCTCTATTCATAAAAGGCTGTGCAGGGAAAAAATCTTGGAGGGAAAATACTGCATTCGGTATTTTAGACTTCTGTGTTCTAATTCATAAAAAAGTTTACAGTTGCAATAGAAGTTCGGTATTTTCCCGAACTAGGCTGGCGGTAGGCTGGCGGTAACATGAGAAGCTGAGAAGCTGCCTGAGTTGATACATTTTCTCCTGCAGAGACAGCGTTACAATAAAACAGGCAGCCCCAACTTCCCTTTAGATGTGCATTTTTTTTTTAAACTGCCTCTCCTTGCCCTGAATCTGTGCTGAATCTGTCTATTATGCTTCATACACACTTGAGATAAAAGTCTTTGGAAAATGCAAGATCACAGACCAATTTTACCCCCTTCCATGTAGTATGAGAACCATACCTACACAGTCTATTCTATGGAGCTGAACTCCCCATCAGATAAAATCTTTGCAGGATGCTGCACACAAAGATGCCCGTACACATTCAAAAGATCATTATCTGCAAAAGATCTGTTCCTGCAAAAGATCCATTCCTGCAAAATGCATTCATAGTCTATGAGATCTGCAGATCCTCATACACACTTGGTTTAACAGACAATCATCTGCAGATCATCTGCAGATCAGATCCACCAGGATGGATCTTCAGATCTGCAGATGATTGCCAAATATGCAGATGAAGTCTGTTAAACCAAGTGTGTATGAGGATCTGCAGATCTCATAGGCTATGAATGCATTTTGCAGGAATGGATTTTTTGCAGGAACAGATCTTTTGCAGATAATGATCTTTTGAGTGTGTACGGGCATCTTTGTGTGCAGCATCTTGCAAAGATTTCTGTCTGATGGGGAGTGCAGCTCCTTAAGGCTCATACACACATAAGACTATGGTCTTTGGAAAATGAAAGATCACAGACCAATCTTACCACCCTTCATGTAGTATGAGAGCCATACTCTACACAGTCTTTTCTATGGAGCTGAACTCCACATCAGAAAAAAATCTTTGCAAGATGCTTCACACACAGATGCTGTACAGACACAATAGATCAGTATCTGCAAAAGATCTGTTCCTGACAAAAATCCATTCCTGCAAATTGCAATGATAGTCTATGAGATCTGCAGATCATCATACACACATGATTTAACTGACATTCATCTGCAGATCAAGCATTCATCTGCAGATCTGAAAATCCATCCTGGTGGATCTGATCTGCAGATGAATGTCAGTTAAATCATGTGTGTATGATGATCTGCAGATCTCATAGACTATCATTGCAATTTGCAGGAATGGATTTTTGGCAGGAACAGATCTTTTGCAGATACTGATCTTTTGTGTCTGTACAGATCCGTGTGTGCAGCATCTTGCAAAGATTTTTTTTTCTGATGTGGAGTTCAGCTCCATAGAATAGACTGTGTAGGTATGGCTCTCATACTACATGAAGGGTGGTAAGATTGGTCTGTGATCTTTCATTTTCCAAAGACTATGGTCTGATGTGTGTATGTGGCCATAGAATACCCAGGCTGTTTTTTTTTTAACCTCTTCGGTACCTGTTTTCAGATATATTTCACATCAGAAAGCCTGCATGTGTAACATTTCTTGAAGTTCTTCTATGCTGTGGCAATTAAATTGATTGTTTAGAAAGACTAATGCTTCATACACACTTGAGATAAAAGTCTTTGGAAAATGCAAGATCACAGACCAATTTTACCCCCTTCCATGTAGTATGAGAGCCATACTCTACACAGTCTATTCTGGAAGCTTTTTTGTTCCTCACTGCTGCTGCCTGGGAGATCTGTTTCCATTAACTTGGCTATTATGCGCATCCTTATCACCTTTCTAAACAGACGGTATTCTCCGTCCCAATACCGCCTGCTCTAATCTTTATGAATTGACATTTAGTGACATGTGTTGAGATAATCACGGCATAAGGCGGTAATTTCTCGCACTGGTCAGGAATGTCCGCTTTTAATGCAGAAACAGCTTTTATGAATTGACATTTTGCTAAGTGCTCGGTAAAGTCAGCTGTTTTCAGCATTACCACATGCGGGAATGCTTTATGAATAGAGACCAAAAACTTTGATAAGGCATGGTATCTCTGATAAAGCATGTTAACTCTGATAAGGCACGCTATTTGTTGCAGTGAATCAACCCCGTAGTGTGAAAAGACCCCATCCCCAGGAGTGATTGATTAAGGATCACACCACACCAGCAGCAATTTGTGTAACATTTCCAGAAAACCAAGGCATCTAAGAAACAAGTGAAAAGCCTTTCTTGCATTGGTGATGGTGAATGACACTGTAGTTTATTTTTATTGTTCACTTATTTACAGGTGTTCAAACTGTCCAGGAAATGCCAGTGATCTGTTTGAAAAGAAACTCCAGCCAACAAACTGAGTGAGTACTGATCACTTACATAGCACCCAAGTGTCCCTCTTTTGGAGGGACAGTCCCTCTTTGGTAACCCTGTCCCTGTGTCCCTCTTTTCTCCTCATTTGTCCCTCTTTCAGGACTTTGTCCCTCTTTCTATGTAAATATTTGTATTTCTCTATGGTAAAATGTGTTTAGTTGGCTCTAAACTTTAATCTCATCCTTTAAATTGATATATTTCTTATTTATATATGTTAATATGAAGGAAAATGAGCCAGGATAGAAAGGACCAGGGTGATTTGTATTATAAAATAAAATACTGTATTTTCTTATGAAATCTTTATGGGATGCGTAACTAGGGGTGTGCCAGCGGCATGGTCTAGGGGTGTGGTAGGGGCGTTGCTCAAGTGTCCCTCCTCATCTCAAAAAGTTGGGAGGTATGCACTTACCAATCCATACAGAAGAAACTACACACAAAAGTGATACATAGTAATGATTTGAATTATTTCATACCTCAAAATCAGGAAACACAGTAAACACAGTGGGCTTGATTCACTAAAGCGTGCTAAGTGTTAGCACATCAGTGAAAAGCCCCTTAACACGTGCAAAGTGTCTTTGCACGCTCTAATATGCGCGCAAAAGTTTGCGTGCACAAAGTTTAGCGCTGCGTGCGACACATCACACTGGTGCGAATGAAACATCGCAAATTAGCCTGATAAGCGTACTTTTGCACGCGGACGGTGAGACGTTTGTTTGCACGTAACTGTGTTAGCACGCTTTAGTGAATCAAGCCCAGCGTGTTCAACTTCAAATGTATTTGTTGTCTAGTTAATCTCAGGGCTCCATGTACACACCTTGGTGTTATATTTTTATTCCATGTGCACAAACCTTTAGGACTTGTCAACACCTAGGGTGTTGTGCGTTTTTTTTGAGAACCGATGATTTTTAAAACTGCACTGAAATCGTTAGTACAATGAATCCATATGGGATAGATCATATCAGCGCGTTTCGTCCGCTTTCCGCTCAGCAAAGCGCTGCATGTAACATTTTTGGGGTGATTTTGCTACAATTGAAGGTATTGGAGAATGCAAAATGCTCACAAATTGCTTTATCCAGCGATTGCATTAGCGCTTTTATGAATAAATACATTGTATTTATTTCCGAGTGAAAGAGTTTAAACGGAATCGCTCTGCAAAGGCGCTTACAAAGCGCTTTGTACAAAATCGTAGCATACAATGGAGCGCCAGGAGGGGGGAAAAAAACGCGCAAAGTGGTTTTCATACTTTAAGTCTGAAATTCCAGAAGTGAATCGGAGGCGGGGCCGAAACATCAGTGAGTGGCACAGGACGTCTGCAGGGGACCATTAGAAGACCATTAGACCATTAGAAGGGAGTTCAACTCATTTTCCTCCAAACCTCCTACAGTATTCCTTTAAGTTCCCAATCTTCCTCATTCAGATAATCCGATGGTCAGCATATATTTGTTTGCATGCACTACAGTAAACTGCAGTCTCACAAGTGATAAGTTCTGTCAGGATTAAAACATTAAAATAGCCACTCAGAACCTCCTATTCATAAATCCTTCTCTTTTGACAATGTATGCTACGGTTGATCTGTTATATATAGTTTTGCCACTATTACGGCTAGTCCAAAATCAGTAAAAACTCTTTCATAAGGCAACTCAGAATTTGCATATTCAAAAGCTTGTTTTTAGAACACAGCTCCCGCTGCTCTTAACATTTACTGCTACTGCGGCTGATCAGAAAACCGGCACTCAGGCGCCCCAGGGGGTGTCACCAAGGCCTCCCACAGAGGCCTGTGCAAGACAGGAGGGGGAAGCAACACGGAAAGGAGGGGTGGCGGGGAAAGCGGCGGGGAGGGGGGCCGGACCCCCCACCTCCCTCCCCTGGGTCCCCTCCTTCTGGTGCTTCCCCCTCCTAATTAGCAGCAGCTAGATGAGCGGGCAGGAGCGGGCGGAGAAGACTTACTCACCTACTTCCTGCGTTCCAGGCGATGGCGCATAGCATCATCGTCACGTGACGCTGGTCTCCACCTTCTCCACCGCCCACTGTGCTTCCTGATTTGCGAAAGCACAGTGAGCGACAGAGAGAGAAGTCGGAGACCAGCGTCACGTGAGGATGACGCTGTGCGCCATCACCAGGAGCAGGTGAGTAAGTCCTCCCCGCCCGCTTCGCTAAGCTGCTGGCTGCTACTAATTAGGAGGGGGAAGCGCCGGAAGGAGGGGACCCAGGTGAGGGAGGTGGGTGGTCTGGCCCCCCTCCCCGCCACCCCACCTTCCAAGCTTCCCCCCCATACCGGGGGCACCTATGCTGCACAGGGGGCACCTATGCTGCACAGGGGGCACCTATGCTGCACTGGGTGGCACCTATGCTGCACTGGGGGGCACCTATGCTGCACTGGGGGGCACCTATGCTGCACTGGGGGCACCTATGCTGCACTGGGGGCACCTATGCTGCACTATGCTACACTGGGGCCACTATGCTACACTATGCTACACTGGGGCCACTATGCTACACTATGCTACACTGGGGCCACTATGCTACACTGGGGCCACTATGCTACACTGGGGCCACTATGCTATACTGGGGCCACTATGCTATACTGGGGCAACTATACTAGCTATACTGGGGCAGTGGCGGTGCCAGGGGGTGGTTTGGGTGCTACATGATTGAAGTGTTTTCTGGCCAGGTTGACCACATGATTGCATGTATTTTCTGGTCAAATCTTCCACATCATTGCATATATTTTCTGGGAAAATCTGCCAACATGATTGCATGTATTTTCTGGGCAAATCTGCCGACATGATTGCATGTATTTTCTGGGCAAATCTGCCGACATGATTGCATGTATTTTCTGGGCAAATCTGCCGACATGATTGAACGTGTTTTTTGGGCAAATCTGCCGACATGATTGAATGTGTTTTTTGGGCAAATCTGCAGACATGATTGAATGTGTTTTTTGGGCAAATCTGCCGACATGATTGAATGTGTTTTTTGGGCAAATCTGCCGACATGATTGAATGTGTTTTTTGGGCAAATCTGCCGACATGATTGAATGTGTTTTTTGGGCAAATCTGCCGACATGATTGAACTATTTTCTGGTCAAATCTGTTCACATTACGTGTATTTTCTTGAGAAAACCTGAACAATTATGTGAATTTTCTTGGGAAAGGCCCACTGTCTTTGTGTTGCACTTTTAAGGGGAACCCGAGGTGAGAATAATATTGGGCTGCCGTATTTATCTCCTTTTAAGCAATACCAGTTGCCTGGCTGCTGTGCTGGTCCTCTGCATCTAATTCTTTCAACCATAGACCCTGAACAAGCATGCCGCAGGTCAGGGGTTTCTTACAATATTGTCAGAACTGACAAGATTAGCTGCATGATTGTTTCTGGTGTAATTCAGTTCACTACTGCAGCCAAATAGATCAGCAGGGCTGCCTATTGTTTAAAAGGAAATAAATATGGCAGCCTCCATATCACTCTTATCCCGGGTTCACTTTAAATTAGTTAGCTCTGCCCTCATCCGGTCATGCATAAAACATATGGATAGCAGTCCTCAAACCAATGGATCTAAGTTGGAATGTGTTATAATGAGGGCCAGGCTATATAGTAACCTTAAGCTCCTCAACCCAACCAACTCATATGGGCCCAAAAAAAACCCAAAAAGTAAATTTGAGCAAAAAACAAGCAGCAATAGGTTAAAGAAGGGCCTCACAGCGATCCAAAAATACGAAAATCTTTATTGAAGACCAAATCTCAATTTTCAACACACAGATGAAATCAATTAAAAATAAGGGCCCCAGGGGCTCCTCATCCACTCCTCCCACACCATACCGCATCACACATGCAACCCAACTAATATTACTGGTAATGGATGCTGCAGCAGCTATAGCGAGCGTTCGATCCCCGCCGGGACGCTGATGCCTTGGAGCAACAGGCGGGTTGATCACGCTCACCGCTGCCACCAAGACCCTACTACTTGCTGGAGGGATAGCAGTGCGACTTGTGAGAGCAGAGACTCCTATACAGACAACGCTTACTAACCGCGGACTGCAGCGTGTCGGGGACCTGTAAGCCCAGCCGGTCGTAAGTTGCTCAGAGTCTGTGGACACTCCATGGTACACAAGTAAGCTGCGGGAACTTTATTTTTCATGCGATCTGACACCCTTATGTTGAAGGATTGGAGAGGATGTTTTTGATATTCACTAACTGCGACCTAGTGATAGGTCGACCTGCATAGGAGAACTCAGTGACTCTTTTGCCTTTGAGTGCAATCTAGCACCATTGTGGATCTATTATCTACCTACCCCTCCTGAAAAAAGAGGACTCCGCAAAAGATTACATATACGAGCAGTGCACTAGCTCTTAAAGGGCCAGCCACATGATTTATTTATTGATACATACCTGCTTTGCTATAGCTGCTGCAGCATCCATTACCAGTAATATTAGTTGGGTTGCATGTGTGATGCGGTATGGTGTGGGAGGAGTGGATGAGGAGCCCCTGGGGCCCTTATTTTTAATTGATTTTATCTGTGTGTTGAAAATTGAGATTTGGTCTTCAATAAAGATTTTTGTATTTTTGGATCGCTGTGAGGCCCTTCTTTAACCTATTGCTGTTTGCTCATCCGGTCATGGCCATGCCCATTTTTCACCGCGGCGCGCCGCATGTTATAACCACACCCATTTTTGTTAGCTATACTGGTGCCACTATACTATACTGAGGCCAACTTTAGGGGGGGGGGGGGGGGAGCGAGCCTACACCTGGGATTACCCGCCGTGTCACGTTTCGCATGCCACATTTGCTGTTTTTTTTTTTTTTGTGAAGGGGGGGTGTCTTTTTAATACCCAGCACCGGGTGTCAAATGCCCTAGGTACGCCACTGCTTCCGAGGTTGGGAGGGGAGGTGGAGGAGGCAGCTCAGCCTCAGAGTAGATTGCACTTGCAGCCCGAGCCCCTGCAGGTAGTATAACCACTGCAGTCTTCTTAGTGTGGTCTGCGTGTAACAGGCTATCCTGGATACCCAGAAGCCCTGATGAAGATAGGCATGCCTATTGAAAAACGTTGGTTGATTGGCTAGACAGTGGTGACGTTACTCCAGCACTTCCGGGATAGTCTGTTACACACTGACCACAGGGTCGGGCTGCAAGTGCAATCTACTCTGAGGCTGAGCTGTTTCCTCCAACCCCCTCCCGACCTCGGAAGCATGAGTGCTGTTTTTTTGATCAGCCGTAGTTGTGGTAAATGTTAAGAGCAGCGGGATCTGTGTTCTAAAAATGAGCTTTTGAATGTGCACATTTTGAGTTGCCTTATGCAGTGGCGTAGCTAAGGAGCTATGGGCCCCAGTGCAAGTTTTACATGGTGCCCCCAAGAACTCTATACATAACAATTGATACGGCGCAACAAAACCTGCCAAGGATATCCACAGTGTCAGAGGTGCAAGAAGGGGATGGGAAACAGTTTGTTAATGATTACTACTATTTAAAGCATCTATAGAAGTGATTATTACCAGCCCAGGGCCAATTGAGAGCTCCGGAGCTCCTCTGACCCAAGGTCCCCAATGCGGTCGCTACCCGTGCAACCTCAATTGCTACACCACTGGCCTTATGAAACATTTTTTTTACTGATTTTGGACTAGCCATAATAGCAGCAAAACTATATATAACAGATAAGCGCTAATGTACATTGTCAAAAGAGAAGATTTATGAATTGCTATAAGAGGTTCTGAGTCACTATTTTAAAGTTTTTATCCTGGCAGGACTATCACCTGTGAGACTGCAGATTGCTGTAGTGCATGGAAACAAAAATATGCTGCCCATCGGAGTATCTGAATGAGAAGGATTGGAAACTTAATCTATGTTCCGAGTATGTTTTTTTAGATACAGGTTATGGGGTATGTGTTTACAGATGCTAAACTAGGCCTGCAGATCTATATCTAGATCAGTATATGTATTTTACTATCTTTTATGCTCTGATTTTATTAAAGTGTAAGCAACATTTTATTGCTAAGGCGCAAGAGTCTTTATTTGTAGATGTGAACAAAGCCTTAGGGCTGTTTCAGATGAACGACTAAATGGTGTGTTTAAATGTGGCATTTAGCCATCCGATTGCTGGGGTCAACCACTTTCTGGTTGCAAAAGATGCAGTCGAATAGACATTTATAACCACAAGTGTGTCAGCTATTGACACAGGGTAATGTTACTGCCTGGTAAAAAAAAATGATGCATGTCACCTTTAGTGCCGGCCACTGCAGCTCCGTGTAGCTGCCCCCCCCCCCCCTCCTCCCACACACACACACTGCCGGCCACTGCAGCTCTGTGAAGCTGCGCGCGCACACACACACACACACACACACACACACACACACACACACACACACACACACACACACACACACACACACACACACACACACACACACACACACACACACACACACACACACACACACACACACACACACACACACACACACACACATAAAAATTCTATCATGCTTGGTTAGTGCTACATTTGTGCTCATTAGTGCTGCAAAAATTAAGATTTGTGCTGCTTTTGTTTTGAAGATAATAGCACTTAGGCTTTGTTCACATCTAAAATTGAAATCGATGATGGCAGCGATTTTTCAAATTTTTGTGTGTTTTTTTTCTCCTCCCGGTGCTTACCTGCGCACTTCGATTTTGTGTACAGTGCTTTTCAAGGTGCTTTTGCAGAGCGATTTGTTTTTTCACTATCTGACGCAAGTCAGGAAGTGAACTCTTTGACCCGGAAATAAATCAATACAATGTATTTATTCAAAGCGCAAACGCAATCGCCGCACAAAGCGTTTTTGTGGACGTTTTGTGCTTTTCCTATACCTTCCATTGTAGCAAAATCTCCTTAAAAATGGTACAGGCAGCGCTTTGCTGAGTGGATCGGAAACAAACCGCTCAAATGTGAATTCTCTCATAGGGAATCATTGCATAGGCATTTTTAGAGCAATTTTTAAAATCGCTGTCGCTTAAAAAAAAAAAAACTCAAAACACCCTAGGTGTGAACAAGCCCTTATGTTTTCCAAAACAATAATAAGAATCTATATGTTGGTTGCTATTGGCAACAACACTACACCTTCGTTCAGCACCATATCACAGGAAGTGTGATAACCTGACTCTCATCACAGCAAACAGCATAAGAGATAGGACTTCGTAGACGTCGTCAAAGTTCAAGAGTTTATTTGTAGAACAAATATACAGATATGTTCAGTAGCAATATCTAACCTCGGCAAAGCAAACCGTCTGTAGAATCTTATGCGTTCCTTGCATACTTGATCTATCTCTAATAGCTAGATCAGGCCTCTCTTAGTTACATCTATGCATCTATGCTAGGCATATATACAGCATACAGATCATGTAGAATGAAAGTAGGAAAAGGAGTGTGTACTGTTTACATCTATTTTCTCCACTAATCACCTGTCAATCGCCTGTCAATCACCCATCAATCACCTGTCAATCACCCATCAATCACCCCTTGTCACTAATCACCTGATCACCTGATCACCCCCCCACACCCTGAGATCCTCCCCAGACCCCCCCCCCCCCCCCCCCCCGTCTAGGAAAAGGAGTGTGTACTGTTTACATCTATTCTCCCCACTAATCACCTGTCAATCACCCGTCAATCAACCGTCAATCACCCCCTGTCACTAACACTGATCACCCCCCCACACACCCTCAGATCCTCCCCAGACCCCCCCCCCCCCCGTGTACTGTATACATCTATCCTCCCCTGTAATCACCCGTCAATCACCCTCTGTCACTGCCACCAATCAGATCAGACCCTAACCTGCCTCTTACGGACGTCTGATCACCCGCCCGCACCCTCAGATCGCCCGCAGACCCACCCTCAGATTACCTCCAAAGTGCATTGTTTACATCTGTTCTGCCATCTAATCACCCACTGATCACCCATCAATCACCCCCTGTCACCGCTACCAATCAGATCAGACCCCTATCTGCCCCTAGGGCACCCAATCACCCGCCCACACCCTCAGAACACTGTTAGACCCCCCAGACCTCCCCCCCCCCTGTGTACTGTATACATCTATCCTCCCCTTTAATCACCTGTCAATCACCCGTCAATCACCCCCTGTCACTGCCACCCATCAGATCAGACCCTAACCTGCTTCTTACGGGCATCTGATCACCCACCCACACCATCAGATCGCCCGCAGACCCACCCTCAGATCACCTCCAAAGTGCATTGTTCTGCCATCTAATCACCCACTGATCACCCATCACTCACCCATCAATCACCCCCTGTCACCGCTACCAATCAGATCAGACCCTTATCTGCCCCTAGGGCACCCAATCACCCGCCCACACCCTCAGAACACTGTTAGACCCCCCAGACCTCCCCCCCTGTGTACTGTATACATCTATCCTCCCCTTTAATCACCTGTCAATCACCCGTCAATCACCCCCTGTCACTGCCACCCATCAGATCAGACCCTAACCTGCTTCTTACGGGCATCTGATCACCCACCCACACCATCAGATCGCCCGCAGACCCACCCTCAGATCACCTCCAAAGTGCATTGTTCTGCCATCTAATCACCCACTGATCACCCATCACTCACCCATCAATCACCCCCTGTCACCGCTACCAATCAGATCAGACCCTTATCTGCCCCTAGGGCACCCAATCACCCACCCACACCCTCAGAACGCCCTCAGACCCCAGCCCTGATCACCTCGCCAGTGCATTGCTTGCATCTATTCCCCCCTCTAATCACACCTTGAGACACCCATCAATCACCTCCTGTCACCACCTGTCACCCCCTAGCACACCTACCCATCAGATCAGGCCCTAATTTGCCCCGTGTGGGCTCCTGATCACTCGGCCAAACCCTCAGATCCCCCTCAGACCCCCTTCCGATCACCTCCCCAGTGCATTGATTGCATCTATTTTCCCCTCTAATCACCCTCTGAGACACCCATCAATCACCTCCTGTCCCCCCTCTAGCACTCCTATCCATCAGATCAGGCCCAATACAACCTGTCATCTAAGAGGCCACCCTGCTTATGACCGGTTCCACAAAATTCGCCCCCTCATAGACCACCTGTCATCAAAATTTGCAGATGCTTATACCCTTGAACAGTCATTTTTAGGCATTTGGTTTCCAGACCACTCCTCACGGTTTTGGGCCCCTAAAATGCCAGGGCAGTATAGGAACCCCACAAGTGACCCTATTTTAGAAAAAAAGACACCCCAAGGTATTCCGTTAGGTGTATGACGAGTTCATAGAAGATTTTATTTTTTGTCAAAAGTTAGCGGGAATTGATTTTTATTGTTGTTTTTTTTCACAAAGTGTCATTTTCCACTAACTTTTGACAAATAATAAAATCTTCTATGAACTCACCATACACCTAACGGAATACCTTGGGATGTCTTCTTTCTAAAATGGGGTCACTTGTGGGGTTCCTATACTGCCTTGGCATTTTAGGGGCCCTAAACCTTGAGTAGTCTATTATTATTATTATTATTATTATTATTATTATTATTTATTAGATTTATATAGCGCCAACATATTATGCAGCGCTGTACAATAAATAGGATTACAGACAATGATAACAGGGTTGACAGAACAATACAGGTAACAGACCATAGATACAACAATACAGGTAATAGCAATAAGATACACAACACAATGCAGATAATAGTACAATGCCAGATCATAAACTCGAATGGTAGTGGTACCAGTTCCAAATTCTGGGTAAAGTGCACACAGTCAAGTATGATACACAAGGGGAGAGGGCCCTGCCAAAGGCTTACAATCTAGTCTAGAAACCAAATGCCTCAAAATGACCCGTGAATAGGGCGTTGAGCCCCTTAGCGCACCTAGGCTGCAAAAAAGTGTCTCACATGTGGTATCGCCGTACTCAGAAGAAGTAGTTTAATGTGTTTTGGGGTGTATTTTTACACATACCCATGCTGGGTGGGAGAAATATCTCTATAAATGACAATTTTTGATTTTTTTACACACAATTGTCAATTTACAGAGCTATTTCTCTCACCTAGCATGGGTATGTGTAAAAATACACCCCAAAACACATTATACTACTTCTCCTGAGTACGGCGATACCACATGTGTGACACTTTTTTGCAGCCTAGGTGCGCTAAGGGGCCCAACGTCCTATTCACAGGTCATTTTGAGGCATTTGGTTTCTAGACTACTCCTCACGGTTTAGGGCCCCTAAAATGCCAGGGCAGTGTAGGAACCCCACAAGTGACCCCATTTTAAAAAGAAGACACCCCAAGGTATTCCGTTAGTAGTATGGTGAGTTCATAGAAGTTTTTCTTTTTTTGTCACAAATTAGTGGAAAATGACACTTTATGAAAAAAAACAAAAAACAATTTCCGCTAACTTGTCACAAAAAATAAAATCTTCTATGAACTCACCATACACCTAATGGAATACCTTGTGGTGTTGTCTTTCTAAAATGGGTTCACTTGTGGGGTTCCTAAACTGCCCTGGCATTTTAGTGGCCCTAAACCGTGAGGCGTAGTCTTGAAACCAAATGCCTCAAAACGACCTGTGAAATCCTAAAGGTACTCATTGGACTTTGGGCCCCTTAGCGCAGTTAGGGTGCAAACAAGTGCCACACATGTGATATCGCTGTACTCAGGAAAAGTAGTATAATGTGTTTTGGTGTGTATTTTTACACATACCCATGCTGGGTGGGAGAAATCTCTCTGTAAATTAACAATTGTGTGTAAAACAAATCAAAACATTGTCATTTACAGAGATATTTCTCCCACCCAGCATGGGTATGTGTAAAAATACACCCCAAAACACATTATACTACTTCTCCTGAGTACGGCAATACCACATGTGTGGCACGTTTTTGCAGCCTAACTGCGCTAAGGGGCCCAAAGTCCAATGAGCACCTTTAGGCTTTACAGGGGTGCTTACAATTTAGCACCCCCCAAAATGCCAGGACAGTAAACACACCCCACAAATGACCCCATTTTGGAAAGTAGACACTTCAAGGTATTCAGAGAGTCCATGGCAGATTTGGTGAGTCCGTGGCAGATTTCATTTTTTTTTTGTCACAAGTTAGCAGAAATGGAAACTTTTTTTTTTTTATCTCAAAGTGTCATTTTCCGCTAACTTGTGACAAAAAATAACATCTTCTATGAACTCACCATGCCTCTCAGTGAATACTTTGGGATGTCTTTTTTCAATATGGGGTAATTTGGGGGGTATTTATACTATCCTGGAATTTTAGCACCTCATGAAACATGACAGGTTCTCAGATAAGTCGGAGACGCTTCAAAATGGGAAAATTCACTTTTTGCACCATAGTTTGTAAACGCTATAACTTTTACCCAAACCAATAAATATACACTGAATGTTTTTTTTTTTATCAAAGACATGTAGCACAATAAATTTGGACAAAAATGTATACAGAAATTTTACTTTATTTGAAAAATTTTATCACAGAAAGTTAAATAAATCATTTTTTTGACAAAATTCATGTCTTTTATGATGAATATAATAAAAACTAAAAATCACAGCAGCAATCAAATAGCACCAAAAGAAAGCTGTATTAGTGACAAGAAAATGAAGTAAAATTCATTTGATGGTAGGTTGTATGACCGAGCAATAAACCGTTAAATCTGCAGCGGTCTGAATGGAAAAAAGGCTCTGGTCCTTAAGGGGTAGAAAGACTGTGGTTCTCAAGTGGTAATGTACTTGTGAGAATACTTTCATAACAATGGCTCATGTTTATGTTGTTGTCGCCAGCTGGTCTGGCCTCTGCACAGGATATCTCTGATACAGCCTTGGGAGTTCCAGTACAATGTTCTACTGAAAATCAGAATTGTCTTCATTTATCTCTAAGAGAAATTCTCCTTAAAGGGAGATTCTGCAAATCAAATCTTATAACTGTACCCTTTTATTCCATGGCGTTTTATCTCTCAGGATGGGCACTTCCTGTGAAGCTTTGAACTTTAGAGTTCTCTTAACAATTTGAGGAATAACGTAGTCAAACCTTGACTACTGGATCCATATGGGATCTTTGCTCACACAATAAGTTCCCCTTGGAAGATAAACCTTGTCGGAACAATTATGAAAATGCACCATGAATGTGTCAGTAGACATCATGTTTAAAAAACAAACTTTTCCTTCAGCCACCGGAGAAATTGGTTTGGCTTTAGGATGGATCTTTTGGATGGCAGCTGCACATTCTGTGTTATTGAGCTAGCATGCTTCCTCACTAAATCTGACTTGCCCCGGCAAACACAGGTACTTCTCTGAGAATTGCCAGCATGACGACAAATCTACTTGTTTCACCTCTCCGTCTAGCACCAAAAAATGTTGACCTCTCAGGTCATGGTGTAAGACCTGTGTGGATGAAACAGGTGTCCCCAGTGATACTACTATAAAAACTACCTGGGTTATTCCATCGGTAGGAACTAAGGAAGTAGCGGTGCATAAAGAATTGTCCCACCCTTTCCACCTGTTTACCCAGACATCTTGGTGCCTCCATGCAAAAGATCCTTCCCCAGGAAAATCGATAAATCTCTCCTTGTCAAGTCTCAGTTGTAAAGAAGTTTTACCTTCTGATAAGGCTTGAGCCATTATCTTTAAATCCGCTGTTAACTCGGTCTGCATAGACAGGCATGCTGTTCATGCAGTACCCCTAGCATGTGCAATCATCTTCTGAAGAATTATTTGAATGTGCCTTTGAATGTACCCCTGAACTTTATATGCAATATCTATTTGGACCTTTAAACTCCCTCATTTTAGTCCCATCACCCTTCCATCATAGAGAGTCCCCTGGGTGCTACCTGATGTATTCCAGGATTCTACCTCTCTACCCCAAAAAGTCCCCTGATCCATTAAATACTGTTGGTACTCTTTCTTCTGGGAAATTGATTAGCATCTCAATGACAAAAGATGTTCCCAACTGTCCTGATTGGACCTTTGCCCCCCCTTATGTCCTGAGGCAAAATGCGTACTTTAGGTCGGGAAGAATGTACTCTCTGCAATCTTTCAATTAAGAGTACCCACTCACTTACCCATCTAGAATGAGGATAAGTGGCTGAATATGGATTGTGTGAGATTGTCTCATATTGTGACCTGTGTAGTGAGGATGATGTTACCTGTGTTGGCTCTCCCTTTTCTGGGATCACTCTCCCCACACTCTTTGTCACCTGAAAATGTGGCTGGATCTCGATTTTTACTTCTCGTTTCGAGAACCAAAAACCTTCTGCTTTCCAGCCTTTACGTGTGTATAGTTTTCTCAGAGACACCCTCTGTTGGTTGCTCCAGAGTGTGATATTGTTCCCTGCTTCTCTCCTGGAGGAGAATGGACGCTTACTACTCGTTCCTCTCCAATCTAGAACATCTCACTCCAGAGAACCAAGACAAGGTAATACTGAATAACACACTCCACCTTTTGCCCCATTGTACTGCAATGTACCTTTTAACAAGACTTTGTTAAAAGGTACTGCAATGTACCTTTTAACAAGACTTTGGATCGGTGCGTTGGTTCCGGGAGTGTGACATTCCAGAGTAGATTTAAGCTGCTGTTCACATCACACTTCCAGCACACATGACCCTTCATACCTTTCACCAACATTGTGCCATGAAATTTGTTTCCACCTGGCACGAGTGATCTTTTCCTCCTTCCCTGTTCGGTCCATTCGGGCCAATCAGAGGGAAGTGCAAAAGGATCAGTACCTTTTTCTCCAAACATTAACATGCTTGGACCTTGTGTTCTCATTAACCCCTTATTGTTCATTAGAATGTCCTCTCCTCGGTCTCCTAGGACGAAATGGTAACCTAGGATCACCATCAGCACGGTACTCTTAATTATGAGAGCACCTCCTTGGGAAAGAAAAACATTAGCAATTTGCATTATGCTTTGTTCAGTCAGTTTTTTTAGTCTCTTTCTGATCTCGGAAATCTCGCTGTTCTCCAAACCAGGATTGGCCTCTGGAAAATTTCGCTTATCCGACTGACATGTCTGTCTCTGTCTCTGCTGCCAGCACCTCAGCTTTCTCGATTCCATATTGCCAAACTCCTGAAACCAAAATACAAAAAATATATTCTTATTAATGATTTGGGTTTCGCCCTGCGGGCTTGTACTCTGTCCACCTTAGTTTGATCAATATACACCATAATTGATCTCGTTTCTTTATAGTTCTCCATAACTCTGTTTGCTCTTTTTCGTAGACGGGAGCTACACTCCTCTCCCCTACCTTATGTTACAATGTCATAAGTACTTACCTTTTTAAAATATGCTCCCTCGGACTTCACCTTTGGAAGCTCTTACCTCATCCCCCTGTACATACTCGGTCGCAGTATGTACTGAGTACGGATGCCACAAACATGTTGCTGCTACCTGCAGACTGCTTTTCAGCTGAGCTTGCAATGCTCTTACTCATTTTCGTTTTTACTTACCTAAAACTTAATTGATCGCAACCAGCTCTGCTAGAAATCCTGTTTGTTGTACCCTCTGACCAATGTTTGCCAATGCTACTACCTCTATACTTGCCCCAAAAAAACGTCTACCTCCTTGTAGGAAGGTGTGCTTTGCACTTTAACTACACAGGGTTCGGGGCTACGCATGCTAGTTTTATATGCCTGCATGAGAATCACTGAATGCTCACTAGGTAGGTAGTCCTATGGCAAACATTCTACTGATACACTGTCACTCTGTAAATGGCAACTCCTTGCTTCTTTGTAATTGCCCCTTGAACTGCTTTCAGTTCTGTTCTTTGTGCTAAACTTGGTAGGAGCTGGAAAAAAATATATTTGACCAATCAGTGGACGAGGAAAAACACACAAACAGCCCAGCATTGACCTCTTTGTCAATCTCTGGTTCTGTCCACGACACAAGCTGAAAAAAACGTTTCTGCAGCAGCGGCGATGGACACCTGGATTGATCAACGCCTTTTTTTTTTCCACCTCCTTATGTACTGTTCCCCCCTTCCTCTATTGGGAACTCATATTGCACCACTGTTTAAGGTGCATCACTTAAAGAGAACCTGTACTGAGTAAAAATATTTAAAATAAACACATGAGGTAACTTCAAATGAACATTGCATAGTTACCTTGCCATCAGTTCCTCTCAGAAGCTCACCATTTTCTTCTGACAATAATCCCTTCCAGTTCTGACAATATTTTGTCAGATCTGAAATATATCAGTTGCTGTCAGTAAAATATCAGTTGCTGTCAGTTATAGCTGAGAGGAAAACTGATGTACCAGGTAATGTCCATGTTTCCTATGGCTCAATTGGGCGATGTTACAGTTTAACTGTGTGCTGACCAGGAAGCTGTTATAGGTAATGGCCATTTTCAAAATGGAGTACGGAAAAGTCCCTTGATCACAGTGAACAAATAGGACGGGGGACAGGAGAAAGACACTGAGGAGTAGACTACATGGAAGGTACGTATGACTTGTGTATGCTTATTTTGACTTTTAATTTTCAGTTCAGGTTTTCTTTAAAGGAATAATCCCATAAGTAACCCTGTTCAGATACCACCCTGATCCGCTCTTGCAAATCATTAACCGGGAAATATCTGACATTTATGTGTCTCCATGTACCTTGCTTGAAAACACTTCTTATGATCTCAGTAACCATGATTGTCTCATAGCAACTGCTTGTTTCACATATTCTGGCATTCTTTTTTCCCCGTGCACAGACTCTGAGAAAATAATCTGGAAGCCGATAACCCAGTGTCTTTGTCCCCTCTATGGATCCCCCCGATCAGCTGCTCCGTGCAAGGTGCCCATTGGCACAGCCCTGATGAAGATCCCTGGCCCCCTCCCTTGCTGACATGACTTTAGCTTGCCAGCTTCTATGAACATTGAGGGCGTGCCTTTTCGTGGGCTCTTCCAGCACCCCCCTTTATCTACAGGAGCTTCATACGTCACAAATGTTGGAGCGGCCCTTCCCTGAGCTGTGTCACCATTTTGGAACCTGGAAACTGCCAGACATTGATCGTAATACAAAACTTTGACAAAAACAATGCAAACACATTTACATTTGTAGAACGATTTACCCTGCAGGACATCTTACAACCCACGCAGCATTCAGGCACACAAATCCTGCATCTTCAAACTTCGCTCAAACTCACGGACAGATACACCCACGTAATCCTGTGTACAGAACTCCGTAACAAACAAAAACCACAACCAATCTCCCACTGCTATGTTCTCACAAAAAAGGAAGGAAAAACAGCCCTTAACATAAAACAAATGACCCATCCACCCCCCTGGAGAATGGGACAGGGACGTGCAGCTAGGGAAACATCTCTCCACACCTACAGTAAACCAAACCCCTGCCATCCCTTTGTAAGGATAAGTAGCATATGTTGAAACTGAAATCTTTCATCTTCTCGCATTTTACGCTGCCTAAACTTCTACCATACCTCTCATGTATAAGCTGCAAACTCACACTTGAGCTAAACCCACACTGGAGCTGAGAGCTGCTGCCATGCTAGCCCCCCTCCCCAAAAACTCACGGGAAGGGGGTTGAGGATTTCGCATCCCAAAAACATAACACACAACAACACAGCACAGAATGCATTATAAAAAACTTGTATATTAACAAACAAACAACAACTTGCCTGAACATCCCGACGTTCCTTCGAATCGAATGACAGTTCATACAGCTATGGCAAATTTTCTCATGGATCTCTCTTCTGACATCTCCCCTGGAGCTCTGAGACCCCACTCAGTGGACCCATGTGTTCCCCTTACGGCAATTTGCCTGGCCGCGCCCGGGATTGCTTCTACTCTGGCCCCTGTTTTGGCAGTAACAGTGTGTCTTATGATGTCCTAGAGATCCGCCGCTGTAGTACTCGAACTTCATTCCACGCTCCGGGCTCCTTGCAGCCCCGCACTCACTTATCTCTTCTCGATAAACTTCCAGTGACCTCTCCGCTTTTTTTGCTGTGAAAGTCCTTGATAGACTGATATCTCTGGCCCCGGTCCTTTTCTGTCTGTTTCTGCGAGACAGCACTGGGTTTCACGGCACCCATTGTAAGAATCTATACGTTGGTTACTATTGGCAACAATACTACACCTTCGTTCTGCGCCATATCACAGGAAGTGTGATAACTTGACTCTCATCACAGCAAGCAGCATAAGAGATAGGACTTCGTAGACGTCGTCAAACTTCAAGAGTTTATTTGTAGAACAAATATACAGATATGTTCAGTAACAATATCTAACCTTGGCAAAGCAAACCGTCTGTAGAATCTTATGCGTTCCTTGCATACTTGATCTATCTCTAATAGCTAGATCAGTCCTCTCTTAGTTACATCTATGCATCTATGCTAGGCATATATACAGCATACAGATCATGTAGAATGAAAGTAGGAAAAGGAGTGAATAAAGTCCTCAATCAGAAGTAGCCTCGGGAGCCCACGTTTGCTCCTTTTATATTACTGACCTCTAAAGAGTTAAATGTGACATCATCTGAGCAGGAACGGATCAATAACTCATCGCCTGCTATTGGCTGATAAGAACCCGTGTGTCAGTAATCATGTGCTTACCAGGTCAGTTGCTGCTGCCACCACTGGCAGCGCATCTGGGACTTCCGGTGCGGCTGGCCGCAGTGGCAGAGATAGTGTCAGTGACATTCCTGCGGGGATCCGGCCACATGATACTCAGACTGTAAATGAGGGCGGACGCATACGCTGGCAGCATCGCTCCTCTTATACTCTAAGCTGTCAGCTGACACGCATGGCTCCATCGGATTGGCCAAACGGCTTGGGGGCGTGTCCTCCTGCTTACCCAGGCTTCTTAAGCGCTATTCTGACACTTGCTCACTGTCTGCTCTAGCTAACACTTCGCAGTAAAGGCTTCAGATACTAGTCAGTTCCATGTGTGGCTTGAACCGGCAGGACCCCGGGGATTCCATACTAGCTCAGCTTACAATTATATTGATTACTTGTGTTTGACTATTGCCTGTTTCTCTGACTTCTCTTTGCCTGCCGATTCTGTACCTTTGCCAATCTGATCTGTTGCCGACCTTTGCCTGATTACTCACTTAGATTTTGCCTGCCGATTTTGTACCTCACTCATCTGATCTGTTGCCAACCCGTTTTTGTATGACCATTCTCTATATCTGTATTCAGTGTTAGTACTGCCTTCTACTATCACTGTTTGTAAGACATTTCCCTTTCAGGGAACATTGTAATATTGTCTGTCTGCTACTGGCCACACACACTAGCAGATCGTTACACCGTGATATCATGACAAGCACAGTCTTTTACTGCGCATGTACTGGAAAATTCCATTTTCCAATGACCTGTCCTCTTGTTCTGAGGAGACCATTGTTTAATGTACTTGTGAGAATACTTTCATAACAATGGCTCATGTTTATGTTGTTCGTTGCCAGCTGGTCTGGCCTCTGCACTGGATATCTCTGATACAGCCTTGGGAGTTCCAGTACAATGTTCTACTGAAAATCAGAACTGTCTTTATTTATCTCTAAGAGAAATTCTCCTTAAAGGGAGATTCTGCAAATCAAGTTGTTTAACTAAACTCAGTTAAAGTAACTGAGGCTTACGAATTCAAGCATATAATACTTAAATTCTAACAAATAACATCGCCCAACCCCCCTACAAAATCTACAGACATGAAACTGGTATGCATGAGTAGTGCTGTGCATGTGCTCATTTGTGCTGCAAAAATCATATTTCTATCTTTTTTAGTTTTTGAGATATTCAGGTTTTCAAAAAGGTCAAAAGTTCACTCAGCCTTGTTTAGCCTTTGCAATGTAGTAGGGGGTTGAGTGCACTTTTGACCTTCAAGAAAACTTAATTATTTCAAAAACTAAAAAAGATAGAAAGAGGATTTTTACAGCACAAATGAAAACATGCACAGCACTAGCCATGTGTACCAGTTTCATGTCTGTAGATTGTTGTATGGGGGCTGGGTAATATTGTTTGGGAAAACAGAGGTGCTATTATCTTCAAAATGAAAGCAGCACAAGTCTTAATTTTGGCAGCACAAATGGGCACAAATGTAGCACTAACCAAGCATGATGGAATTTTTATTTGTGCTGATTGTAGGGGGGGGCAGCTTCACGAAGCCAGCTACTGCCAACTTGAATGTACATGCAGTGATCACAGCAAGTGCTGGATGCTTGCAGCCAGCTGCAAGTGTCCTGCACATAAACAGGACCTGCTGATAAGTAGTTAAGCACACTGTGGCCATGTAAAACAGCCCTTAACTATGAGTGCAGAACCAGTGATCAATTGGCAGGTCAGAAAATCTGCTTTGAGGCCCCATTCACACTTAAAAGCGCAAAACGCCGGCAATTACCAGCGGCGTTTTGCGGGAGTGATTTTTCCGCAATTTTCCCGCGATCGCGTTTAGCGCTTCTATAGCCAGGAAATCGCCTGAAAATGGTGCAGGCTACACGTTTACATTTGGTGATTTGCGTTAATTGCCAGCGATTAACGTAAATCGCCCAAGTAAGAAGGGGCCCATAGGGTATTATAGCACTAGCACTTTAAAAAGCTCTAGCGCTTGAGCGTTTTGCCGAAATCGCCAGCAAAACTCTAGTGTGAATGGGCCCTCAGGGTTACTGCTCCTCAAGAGATAACTGGTAAAAACAACTGCTACTTAACTCCTTAAACTCTAAGGCCACATTCAAAGTGACCGTTGCATTGTGTTCCTTGTGACAACACGAATGCAATGCAAAGGACCGGAACAGCGGCATTGCACTGGGTACAGTGAAGCATACAGTGAATGAAAATTATGTTTCACCTCTACTACTAATACATGCGTTTACCAGTAAGGCACTGCATGCAGTGTGTTACCATTCCACAATCTGCTATGCTGTAACGCATCCACTGCACTCTGAACTGGTGGTGCATTACAGTGCAGTGAGCCATGTTACAGCCATTATGCCACTAAGAATCACTGTGTTAACATGGCCTACAGCTAGGTTCACACTGGAGCATTGCGTTCCCTTCAAAAACATGATCACAACGCAATGAAGGCACGTGATACAATGCATGCAGTGAAGCATACTGTCAGTGAGAGGTATGCTTCACTGCAACTGTAAACATGCATGTTGTCTGGTAACACAGCATGCCTTGCATTATACTGACAGATTTCCCTGTGATGCATGTGAACATAACATTACAGTATAATTGCATTGCACCACAATGCCACTGTGGGATTTAACCTCCCATGCAAATAATAATAAAATCAAAGTGGTGTAATAAAAATAGAGTATCAGCAGGTTTTTTTTTTTGTTTTTTTTTGGTGGTGGGGGGGGGGGGGGGGGGGGGATAAATAAAGCAAGTCAGTAGTGCCCATACATGGTACAATTTTTTTTCTTTTTGACTTTCATTCAATTTGATCGTTTGGTTGAATAAATGGGAAAATCAAATGTTTTTATTGCACCATGTATGGAATTAAGCACTGGCGGAATCCGCAAATTCCGGCGCAACGTAATTTGCTCTTTCCGATCATCCCTAGTCATTAGTTCATAGATTTTAGCTCTGGCATCCTTCAATGAATGTGTTATTTAGCAAAAACAATAAAACAGTAAAAACTTAACAAGTAGATTTAAATATAAAATAAAACTGTGGAATATCTTAAAAAGTCATTTTTAGGAGAAGGAGGATAGATACAATTGTTTAATTCATTAGTTTATTTTCACCTCGGGTGTCCTTTAACAAGAGCTTTCAAATCACAAGCGCTTAGAAAAATGCTGCCAGTGGGTCCCAGCCCAGGCCTAATGGTGTACATACATGGTGCAATAAAAACATTTGATTTTCCCATTTATTCAACCAAACGGGAAAGGAGGAAAGGAGGTAAGGGGGAGAGGAGGAGAGGAGGAGAGGAGAAAAGGAGGAGAGGAGGAAAGGAGGAAAGGAAGGTAGGAGGAAAGGAGGAAAGGAGGAAAGGAAGAAAGGAGGGAAGGAGGAAAGGGGGGGGAAGGAGGAAAGGAGGAAAGGAAAGAAGGAGGGAAGGAGGAAAGGAGGGAAGAAGGGAACGAAGAAAGGAGGGAAGGAGGGAAGGAGGAAAGGAGGAAAGGAGGAGGAAAGGAGGGAAGGAGGAAAGGAGGAAGGAGGAGAGGAGGAGAGGAGGAAAGGAGGGAAGGAGGAAAGGAGGGAACGAAGAAAGGAGGAAAGGAGGGAAGGAGGAAAGGAGGAGGGAAGGAGGGAAGAAAGAAAGGAGGAAAGGAGGGAAGGAAGGAAAGAGGGAGGAAGGGAGAAAATAAGGAAGTCTGTTGAGCAGAAATTCTTCTTATTAGGTAGAAATCAGTTCGGTGGGAAAAAAAATGTGCATTCCGTAAAATTCTGCGGAATTTCATATTTTTCTGCAGAAATTCCGCCATAGTGATATAGCAATTCCGTTCCGTCACAACGGAACGGAATCACCAAATTCCGGCCGGAATCACGGAATTCTAAATTCCACGGAATCCAGCGACCATCCCTACTATTGACCCTTGTATCTATTTCCTGCTCTCAGAAGTCATTTTCTGCTAGGAAAGTGTTTTTCAGTTGTAATTTCTTATCAGTCAGGGTCACACTGTAGACTGACCCAGTCCTGACTTAGACAGGAACTGCCACTTACATGCCTGATGTTTAACTCTTTCAGGGCTGGTGCACACCGAGCGGCTTTTTGGGCGTTTTCAGATCCGCTTGCGGCTGCGGATCTGCTTGGTCAATGTATCTCAATGGGGTGGTGCGCACCAGAGCGGCAGGCGTTTTGCAGAAACGAAAAATGCCTGGGTGAGGCATTTTTTGGATTTCGGATGCGTTTCTGCCCCAATGTTAAGTATAGGAAAAACGCAAACCGCTCTGAAAAACGCCTGTTCAGAGCGGTTTTGCAGGCGTTTTTGTTACAGAAGCTGTTCAGTAACAGCTTTACTGTAACAATATATGAAATCTACTATACTGAAAACCGCAGCAGCAATCCGCAAAACGCTAGCAAAACGCCTCATAAAAATAAAAAAAAGCGTTTAAAAATCTGCTAGCGTTTTGCGGATCTGCTAGCGGGTTTTGGTGTGCACCAGCCCTTAGGCAGAGAAAGAAAAAAAGGAACATAGCAATGATAGCATAGTTATTTGTGTGTCAGGCACTGTACAAGCACAGGTCTATCTCATCATGTCACATTTCGCCTGGGGTAATGTGTGTGATCCTACCTGAGGAATGTAATTAAAGAAAAACAACCATATAGCATTACATTAGCAAGAGCTTTACAAATCCTAAGAACTAAGAAAAGCACTGCCAGTGGGTCCCTGGTCTTTTATTGCGTGCATATAATAAAGGATAAAAAGGGCACCAGATATAAATGATTTTAAAGTTATCGTTTATTAAAATGGGCACCAGAATATGATATACAATATCATTTATAATACTAATATTCTACTATTGTAGACCCCACTGTAACCTCTGTTTTTACATTTACTAAAATAAGGACCAGTAATAGTGATAAAATATTGTTTAATTTGCTGATATTGTACTACTTCATTCATATAGTAAAAATCTTTAATACTAATGGATATTTTACTATAACCTAACCTCTCCTTACTCTCACACAGAACCCTCCCCTGGTAGTGGCTAACCCTAAGAGCCCCTGGTGGTGCCCTAAACCTAAGACCCCCCCCCCCCCCCGTGGTGCCTAACCCTAAGACACCCCCCGGTAGTGCCTAACCTTAACCCCCCATTTTTTGTGTAATATAAATTAGTATATGATTCTTTATGGTTTTATTTAACATAGAATAAAAAGTGATAATTCAGGTGTCAAAACGTAAAAATATATTATTATTTTTTAGATATAAGTTTAATTAAGTTTGTTGGAAAATGATAATTTGTAACATAGGTGAGAATAGGGGAAGCTGCTTGTTGTTTTGCAAAAAGTTGAAATGTAAATGATTTTTTTCTGAGAAAGCATATGGAACAGTTTTAGAAACAATTATACTGTTTTAGAAATTATTATTTGTTAAATAGTGGGTTATTGTAATCAATAAATTTGGTATGAAAATGAGAGTTCAAGATAACAAGCAATACATTTGATTTATTTTTTTGCAAATTATTTTACAAATGATTTTGCAAAATAATTTTACAAAATGTGGCGTCCTTTTTATACAGGGCCGGCGCTACCATAGAGGCAAAGGAGGCAATTGCCCCAGGGCCCCAGAGCCTGTAGGATCCCCCAGTGGCTACAAGAGGAAAAACATTTTTTCAAAAAGACTTTATAGTTTTTGAGAAAATTGATTTTAAAGTTTTAAAGGAAAAAAATACACCTTTAAAAACCTGCCGACTTTAACGGTTAATAGCAAATCCACCTTAAATGCTACAAACCCTAAATTTGCAGGATATGTTAAAGAGATCATTGGGAATAAGGAAAAAATATTTTTCAAAAAGACCTAATAGTTCTTGAGAAAATCGATTTTAAAGTTTCGAAGGAAAAAAGTATACTTTTAAATGCGGTAACTGTCACTTTTAGTAGCAAACCTAACAATAGTGTAATTTTACATGTATCAAAAGAAAGAGCAATACATTTCCTGATGGGGTTTCCAGGGGGTCCATACGCAGCCGCAGCGCTTTGGCCAGGGATCGCTATACTGCCGCAATATGGCTGTATGAAGATCCCTGGCATTTTTTCCTATTTTCCCAATTTTTTTTTTTTTTTTTTTTTTTTTTTATGTTTAGAGTGTGGGAATTTTTTTTTTTAATTATGTGGGGTCCCCCCTCCTGAAACCTTTTAACCCCTTGTCCTCCATGCAGTCTGGGATAGCCAGAATGTAGAGCTCCGACCGATTGGGACTTCACACCCTGGCTATACCATCTGCAAAAAAGGTCCCTTAATGCCGATTTTTGTTCCGGGGTATCTGTTGGGGGGCCCCCATGTTTATTTTGCCCTGGGGCGCCATTGTTGCTTAAACCGGCCCTGTTTTTATAACCTGGCGCCAATAAAGAAAAGATTTGCAATAATGTGAATAGGGCACTATTATTCCAGTATTCCAGTGTAAGGGTTCATTCACACTTAAAAGCGCAAAACGCCGGCGATTTTTGCAGCGTTTTGTGGGAGTGATTTTCCCGCGATTTCCCGTGGAAAAAGCACTGAACACTGTGGCGATTTTTCCGCGATCGCGCTTCTATAGCACTGAAACGCGATCGCCCGGAAATCGCCTGAAAATGGTGCAGTCGGCGCGTTTGCGTTTCACATTTTTGTAAAGTAAGAACGGCCCATAGGGTTTTATTACACTAGCGCTTTTAAAAAGCGCTAGCTTTTGAGCGTTTTACCGAAATAGCGGCAAAATAGCGGCTCTAGTGTCAATGGGCCCTAACACTGACCAAATACTTTGTTTTCTTTAAAAAAAAAAGCAAACGCTGATACATATTAAGTAATCACCTGACTCAAATGAAACCACTGCTGTAATCAATAGTGATGTCGTGAACCTCCGATTTTCGGTTCGCGAACCCTGTTCGCGAACCTCCGCGAAAGGTTCGGTTCGCGAAAAAGTTTGCGAACCGCAATAGACTTCAATGGGGAGGCGAACTTTGAACTATAGAAAAAATTCTACCGGCTGGAAAAATGATAGAAAACATGTTTCAAGGGATCTAATACCTGGAGGCAGACATGATTGAGTGAAATACACATCAAAAGTCCCAGGCAAAAATCTAGATTTCACATAAACCCCTATTTTAAGGTCAATTTTCAATTACAGGCCTACTCTGCTTTACTTTTTCCTCCCTCCTACCGGAGGGAGGAGGGTCTCATCTGCCAGAGAATTATAGTATTTCAAAAGCCAGCTTACATACCATGGCTGGGAATTGAACCCAGGTCTCACTGTGTGGTGGGCAAGTACCTTAACCACTGTACCACCAACACTACTAACTGAAGCTATCCTAGCATGTACCATTTCTGCTCAATCCAAGAAAAAGATTAGACAAGACAAATAACATTTATAGCACGCTTTTCTCCTGGCCGACTCAAAGCACCAGAGCTGCAGCCACTAGGGAACACTCTATAGGCAGTAGCAGTTTTAGGAAAACTTGCCTAAGGTCTCCTACTGAATAGGTGCTGACTTACTGAACAGACAGAGCTGAGATTCGAACCCTAGTCTCCTGTGTCAGAGGCAGAGCCCTTAACCATTACACCATCTAGCCACTGCTTAAGGATTTGTAGCCAGGCATGGCCTTGCCTTTTGTGTTCATCAGTTGTCCAAAGAGAACCCCAGATAGCCAGGCACTGTACGACCAACACTACATGCTGAAGCCAGCCTAGCATGTACCATTTATGCTCAATACATTTATGCTCAAAAATACAAGAGAGAGAGAGAGAGAGAGAGAGAGAGCGAGAGAGAGAGAGAGAGATGAATCTACCTGGCTATCTGGGGTTCTCTTTGGACAACTGTTGAACACAAAAGGCAAGGCCATGCCTGGCTACAAATCCTTACACAGTGGCTTGATGGTGTAATGGTTAAGGGCTCGGCCTCTGACACAGGAGACCAGGGTTAGAATCTTGGCTCTGTCTGGTCAGTAAGCCAGCACCTATTCAGTAGGAGACCTTAGGCAAGTCTTCCTAACACTGCTACTGCCTATAGAGTGTGCCCTAGTGGCTGCAGCTCTGGTGCTTTGAGTCCGCCAGGAGAAAAGTGTGATATAAATGTTATTTGTCTTGTCTAATTTTTCTCTTGGATTGAGCAGAAATGGTACATGCTAGGCTAGCTTCAGTTAGTAGTGTTGGTAGTACCGCAGTTAAGGTACTTGCCCACCATACAGTGAGACCTGGGTTCAATTCCCAGCCATGGTATGGAAGCTGGCTTTTGAAATACTGTAATTCCCTGGCAGATGAGACCCTCCTCCCTCTGGTAGGAGGTAGGAGGGTGGAGGGAGCGAGTAATATACAAGAGCCTGATTAAACTCTCCCTAGCAGAAAGCAGAATGTGTGTAGCAGCTGTCCCTTAACTAATTAGTGTAGGCAGAGGAGTGAGTAAATGGCACAAGGACCTTGCCTTTTATAAGGGGGAGTGGGGCTCCAGGCGTGAGTGCAGTCTGATTGGCAACAATATGCCTGCTGACTGTGATGTAGAGGGTCAAAGTTCTGCTCCATAGAACATTATGGGGCGAATCGAACTTCTGCAAAAGTTCGCCTTTGCATGGCGAAAGCGAACCACCGAAGTTCGCCTGGAGCCGTTCGCCGGCGAACCGTTCGCTACATCTCTAGTAATCAACACTCCTCTTGCAATGTGACCAGTTGAATGGCAAAATACTACTAGAAGTATGTTTTAGGCAGGGAACACACTTGCAGGGGCATTTTTTCCCTGCGTTTCCCGGGTCTCCACCACGGTGCATTCGCTTTGCAATCGCATTTTCCATGAGTGTTTTGTCACGATTGTTCCTCGATTTCTTGTTTACTGCAGGATACACTGTAATTGCGAAACCGCATTGTGAGAGAAAAAGCAAAAATGCAGGGAAAAAGACACATGCAAAATGTGAATGATCAGTAACGATGTGCAGTTCCCGAACAAGGCTACTGACATCACCAGCCCGTTTTGTCGTGGATGGCAAAGCACACACAATCCTAGCAAGTGTATTTCCTGTCTAAGGTAACTGGGAATTAAAAAATAACAAATGACCATGGCAAAACCGGATTCAAATAAAGGTGCAATGCTAGCTTTACTGACAAAAGGATAAAGTTAGTGTCAGGTTGCTTCTATCCTTAAAATTTAAAAGATGAGAGTACAAAAGAACAAAGTCAAGCAGGGGCTCCTCTAGCCATTTTGTCACTCCAGGCGAGAAAGCCTGTGGCGCCCCCCCCCCCCCATGTGGCAGCCATTATGTTCCCCGACCCCGCCCCCCCTTAACATTGGCTCCCGCCCATTTTAAAATAATCGGAATGCGGCAGTGTTTCACCAAAAAATAATCGTAATGCGCCAGAGGCGTTTCACCAGAAAAAAATCATAACGCAGCAGCGTTTCACCAGAAAATAATCATATTGCAGCAGCATTTCCCCAGAAAATAATCATAATGCAGCAGCATTGCACCAGAAGTTACACTTACTGGGCAGCATTTCATCACAAAATTCACATAGGCAGGGCTCCACTTTCATGAGGCACAAAGGGGGACAGAAGGAAGCACAAAGGGGGACAGAAGGAGGCACAGGGGTACTGAATAAGGCACAAAGGGTGGCATAGGGAGGCACAGGGGGACAGAAGGAGGCATGAGGGTCAGAAGAAGTCACAAAGGAGGACAGAAAGAGGCACAAGGGAACAGAAGGAGGCACAAAGGGGGACAGAAGGAGGTGCACAGAGGAGCAGCGGGCGGTAAAGTAGGACAGAAAAAGGCATAAGGGTCAGAAGGAGGCACAAAAAAAAGAAAGAAGGAGGCACACAGAGGGACAAAAGGAGGCACAAAGTGGGGCAGAAGGAGGCACAAAGGGGGGCATAAGGAGGCACATGGGGGCAGATTAAGGCACAAAGGGGGACAAAAGGAGGCACAGGAGGAAATAAGGGGGCACAGGGGGACTGAAGGAGGCCCACAGAGGACAGAAGGAGACACAAAGGGGGAAGAAGGAGGCACGATGGGGACAGAAAAAAGCACAAAGGGGGCAGAAGGAGGCACAGAAAGACAGTAGGAGGCACAAAGGGGAACAGAAGGATGCACAAAAGGAGACAGAAGGAGGCACAAAAGAGTGGCAGAAGAAGGCAGAGGGGATGTAAGGAGGCACAGGGAGACAGAAGGAGGCAGAGGGAGACAGACAGAGCCACAGGGAGACAGAAGAAGGCACAATGGGGCACAGAAGGCGGCACAGGGTAACAGAGGATGGCGCAGGGGACAGAGGTGGCACATGGGGCCTGAAGAGGCACATGGAGACAGAATGAGGCACAAAGGGAGACAGAAGGAGGCACATGAGGACAGAAGGAGGCAGAGTGGGACTGAAGGAGGAACAGGGGAGCAGAGGTAGCACAGGGGGGCAAAGAAAGGCACAAGGGGACATATGGAGGCACAGGCGGACAGAAGAAGGCAGAGGTGGCACAAGGGGACTAAAGGAGGCCCATGGAGACAGAAGGAGGCACAAAGGGAGACATAAGGAAAAACAGGGGGTCAGACATGGCACAAGGGACTGAAGGAGGCACAAAAGGGACAGAAGGAGTCACAAAGGGGAGAAAAAGGATGTACAAGGCACAGAGATACACAGTGGCAGCTGCCTGAAACTTACGCTAAGCAGATGCAGCAGAAGCTAATAATAGAACACCCATGGGGCGTGGCTTAGTCAAGAGTGTGTGGCTTCATCCTGGGGGTGTGGCTTAATCCAGCAACATGGCGCCCCCAGGACCAATGGCACTCCAGGCAATGGCCTGTACTGCCTTTGCCTAGAGGCTCCCCTGAAGTCAAGCAACAAGACATTAAGGACAACAAAGCTAAAACCTGGCATGGGCAAAACCAAAAAGTTTTCTGTGATTTTAATGCAGTCTTTTCCTTAAATTTATGCCCTAAATAATATTTTTATTTTGAGATGTGGAGAAATATTGGCAACTAAGGTTTCTTTCCCCCAGACAGCTAAAAGCAGCAAATTCACCACCTGTCAGTTGATCACGTCAACCAAGTGCTTACTTGTGTTCGGCATGGGTGGTGGACAGGTGCCCCCCTCATCGAGTCACATCTGAGCAATGGTTGCTGTCCTCAGATGCAACATGAGACATTTTTTTACCTCTCGGTAATGCCACCGCGTGGCAAATGTGATACCCAGTGTTTCCAAACACTGCAATTAAACTGCATGTTCTTACAGCTGATTGGCGATTGTGGCCGGCAAATGAGTAGGTCAGCCTCCCTTGGAAAAGAGTTCACAGTGACGAGTGAACTGTGTTTCCTTTGACAGCACGAATGCAACACAATGGATTGGGACAGCAGTGCTGCACATTATGCTACTGTTGTATTGGGTACAGTAAAGCATACAATCAAAAGTATGCTTCACTGTTACTGCTAACATACCTGTTTACCAGTAACACAAGTTACAAAGCGCCTGTTACACCGCAACTCACCATCATAAACTTGACCAAAGGCAAAGCTGTATAGTTCAGTACTCACGCCTATAAAACCTGATGGGGTTGGTTGCATGTCATTTTTTTCTTTTTGCAAAGTATACCTACAGTGTTTGAGTGTGGTGTACCTCAGGTATGTTTGTCTGTTTGTATCAAATAGCTCCTAAACAGTCCTGCCCAAACAGGTTCAGAATGAGGGTGAAAATCTATTAACCCTTCGCACACTCACATGCAAATGTTCAAACAATTGCATTCACAGATTCACTCATCCAGGCACAACTGTTATCCCTACAGCTAAATTAAAAGCCAGGGTTTTAGTTCACAGAAGAATGCATTCTTATGCTTAATCACCTATACTGCGCAGAAGTACCCAGGTAAACATAGGTGTCCTAACTCTGGCCCTGTAACATGCATAGTGCAGACATGCAAACACATTCATTGCATCAAACCTATCAATGGATTAGGAGCACACATCCTAACTTCCTCTCCTGGGAAAGACAGTGCATCTTACCAATCGCACAAGGGAGCTAATGTTATGTGTCCATGTGCACAATGCGCATACACCAGCATAAGCTGTCTGCATGCTGACAAACATACAGGGGAAGGGGGAGTGCACCGAATTGGACCCTAGCCACAGGGGTCAATGATAAGAATAAACATACATATATCCAGGCACATCGCCTCTAGTTAGGACATTAAATAAATTATTAGGGAAAGGGAGGTGCTGAAGGGGGTGTGGCTAAAAAAACAGCAAAAATCTATTTACCCTTCGCACACTCACATGCAAATGTTCAAACAATTGCATTCACAGATTCACTCATCCAGGCACAACTGTTATCCCTACAGCTAAATTAAAAGCCAGGGTTTTAGTTCACAGAAGAATGCATTCTTATGCTTAATCACCTATACTGCGCAGAAGTACCCAGGTAAACATAGGTGTCCTAACTCTGGCCCTGTAACATGCATAGTGCAGACATGCAAACACATTCATTGCATCAAACCTATCAATGGATTAGGAGCACACATCCTAACTTCCTCTCCTGGGAAAGACAGTGCATCTTACCAATCGCACAAGGGAGCTAATGTTATGTGTCCATGTGCACAATGCGCATACACCAGCATAAGCTGTCTGCATGCTGACAAACATACAGGGGAAGGGGGAGTGCACCGAATTGGACCCTAGCCACAGGGGTCAATGATAAGAATAAACATACATATATCCAGGCACATCGCCTCTAGTTAGGACATTAAATAAATTATTAGGGAAAGGGAGGTGCTGAAGGGGGTGTGGCTAAAAAAACAGCAAAAATCTATTAACCCTTCGCACACTCACATGCAAATGTTCAAACAATTGCATTCACAGATTCACTCATCCAGGCACAACTGTTATCCCTACAGCTAAATTAAAAGCCAGGGTTTTAGTTCACAGAAGAATGCATTCTTATGCTTAATCACCTATACTGCGCAGAAGTACCCAGGTAAACATAGGTGTCCTAACTCTGGCCCTGTAACATGCATAGTGCAGACATGCAAACACATTCATTGCATCAAACCTATCAATGGATTAGGAGCACACATCCTAACTTCCTCTCCTGGGAAAGACAGTGCATCTTACCAATCGCACAAGGGAGCTAATGTTATGTGTCCATGTGCACAATGCGCATACACCAGCATAAGCTGTCTGCATGCTGACAAACATACAGGGGAAGGGGGAGTGCACCGAATTGGACCCTAGCCACAGGGGTCAATGATAAGAATAAACATACATATATCCAGGCACATCGCCTCTAGTTAGGACATTAAATAAATTATTAGGGAAAGGGAGGTGCTGAAGGGGGTGTGGCTAAAAAAACAGCAAAAATCTATTAACCCTTCGCACACTCACATGCAAATGTTCAAACAATTGCATTCACAGATTCACTCATCCAGGCACAACTGTTATCCCTACAGCTAAATTAAAAGCCAGGGTTTTAGTTCACAGAAGAATGCATTCTTATGCTTAATCACCTATACTGCGCAGAAGTACCCAGGTAAACATAGGTGTCCTAACTCTGGCCCTGTAACATGCATAGTGCAGACATGCAAACACATTCATTGCATCAAACCTATCAATGGATTAGGAGCACACATCCTAACTTCCTCTCCTGGGAAAGACAGTGCATCTTACCAATCGCACAGAATGAGGGTGGACTGGTCTCAGAATGAACAGGATAGTTTTATCCAACCAACACAAATATTTACCCTGTTTGAAAAAATAAAATCTATGCCTTTAGAAAAAAGACACAAATATAATATGACACAAAAAATAGGACACAAAACAGTATGAGTTCAAACATTTTGCTACAGGTTCTGTAGTTAAACAAACATTATGTTAGCAATATACTAGGATGTATAACAGAGACGCCAACGTAGTATAAAAATGTTTAAAAACAGTTTAAAAAGAGGAGGTAGTGGTGGACTTACCTCCTCCAAGATGACACCAAAAATTGTTGGTTTATAGTAAACAACAATTTATTCACAATACTACAAAAATGCAACACATTTCTCAGGTTTGATCCGCTTCATCAGGCAATAACAATGGAGTAATAGCAATTAGGGTCAGTAGAAGAGCCAAGCACCTCTGTGCCACAAATGTTTTTAAACATTTTTATACTACGTTGGTGCCACTGTTATACATCCTATTATATTATCTAGTCCACCCTTGGTGGAGCAGTGTTGCCCCATCTTTCCAATATTCAGGAAGCGACTTCTTAACCTGAGTGGGGTCAGGTCTAATCTACCCACCTGCCATTGTAGTGGTTGCCTTTGTGGTAACACTGGTTTGTGCGTATTAGTTCTTCGTGATCATCTATAATCTGGTATCAAGACTTACTATACTATATTTGGCTCTCTGTGTCCTTTTCTTTATGTTAGCCATCGTCGTGACTGAGGACCAGCAATACTCATATATAGAAATGGTCAATGAGATGCTAATTGTTACGATCCCCCCTGTAGCATGTCCTGTTGGTTTGTTGCAGTGGAACTGCAACCAGGCTTTCCTGATTTCTCTGCATGCATTAAGGTGCATGATTTTGATTGCATTCGCACTGAGTGTCAATTGCCATCTGCAATCACTCTGCAGTTAAGAGCAGCTCAGGATGTTGACCTGACCTGTGGCTTGCTGCAGCTGAACTGCAGCCAGGCAGGCAGCACTGAATTTCCCACTTGGATGTTGCTACATAATATTGCATGCATTTGTAATTAGCGTCCTATCCATCTGTAATCAGCCTGTAGTCTTCAATCAGACTAACACTGGATTGAGTGATTATCATTCAGCTGTGTTGACATTTGTATGCCAGTTCTCATTGGGTGATTTTCGTAGAAAGCCTCCTCCTCATCTGATACCGTGCCCTGTCATAGCGTTCAGCTCTCCATAGCTGTCTGCTGGGTCCCATCTTTCGCGTATTGCCTTGCCTTCGAGTGCTGTAATCACAGCGCAGGAGATTTGGGCGCACACTGAGTAACTTTGGTGCCGTCAGAAGACGGAGCAGAAGTTACATTTTACAACACTATAATTCGGCCTTCAGCAATAGCTGGAAGCCGAATCATATCATTTTTCCATTATCCACGTGGACCTAGAGGGGGAGTAGTAATTAACGCCACTGGGACTTGTGCAGCTGCAGGATAAGCCATATACTGGCTGTATCCTGCGCCCAAGTCTCACGGCGGCAATTACATATGTATGCCTTGCTGTGCCTTGTATTGCTTTGTCTTGCTCCCTGGTGGACAGTTGCTGTACCCGTGTGGGCAAACAGCAAAGACCTTCCAGACCTGTAAGTGTGGACGTAACTTTCACTGCATAGTGATTAGCTAGCGATCCTACTAGTTCTGATCCTGTGGACATGACTATAGCTGCGGTTGCTATTAGTTACGCTCCTTCCTTCTCTATCTTGTTTGTGCCTGTGTGAATATTTGCTATCACTGTGGTTGCAATTTCATACCTCCCAACATTTTCAAATCAGAAATCGGGACACTCAGGCCACACCCCTAACCACACACCCAACACACCCCTAGTTACGCATACCATAAAGATTTTCTACGTAATTTTTTTTCAATCAATATTCCTTCATCCGGTGTGTGGGGAGGAGGGTGCCACTGGAGAGGAGGTGAAAAAAAATGATCGAGGCGCCAGCCGCGTTAATGTAACATGTGGGGCCGGCATCACATGCATGCCTTCCTCCCTCCGAATGTGTCCCCCGTGTCCCCCCTGTTTGCAGAATAAAGTGTGCGCAGCGGAGCGGGCAGTCATCGAATCTTACCATTGATCCTAAAGTACTGGTGTTTTGTCTGATTGCACTGCCTGTTGATTTGCGCTGGCCCGCATGTGCTGTAGGAGACTGTGCGGCCACATTTACTATTTTAAAATGCTTCTGGTGGTAAAATAGTAAATATCTCCGCTTCCACACATCCTACACTCCCCAAATTTTCAGGGTAGGGAGGGGATCTATGCCAAATTGCAGCCTCCAAGCCCCGCTGGTTCCCGAGATAGATTTCTGCAATTTGGCATAGAGGTCGTTCGGGGGGTCCCATTCCTACCCTGAAAATTTGGGGAGTGTAGGATGTGTGGGAGCAGAGATATTTAGTATTTAACCATCAGCAGCATAATTAACTTCATACTGAGCATGCGTGCTACTCCAAATGTGTTTCCTGTTAATTTTTTTAAGCAAATTTTCTAAGCTGCAAAAAAAATGCATGAAGTTTGTATGCAAGCTGAAATTACTAGACTCTCATTGACCAACTTTGTTTACAAGCATCCTTGTTACACTGCTGTAGTGGGTTCCAAACAAATGCTTATTCACCTGCTCATGTTATCTCATGCTTTTGTACATTTCTTTTATGTTTAATTCCATATGTATTTGAATGCATAAATATTTCTTCCAGATTTGAATGTAGCAAATTTTATTCTTTTGTATTTTCTTGCAGTTTTGCTGTATGCGTCTTGAGTGGTGTAAGTAGCCAAAATTGAAACACTTGTACACATGTTACTGTGTCACTGTAGAGCTTATTTAATTAAACTTCACTCATTTGACAATTTAAAGAGGAACTCCAGTGAAAATAATGTAATAAAAAGTGCTTCATTTTTACCAAAAATGATGTATAAATTATTTAGTCAGTGTTTGCCCATTGTAAAATCTTTCCTCTCCCTGATTTACATTCTGACATTTATCACAGGGTGACATTTTTACTGCTGGCAGGTGATGTCAGTGGAAGGAGCTGCTTCTTGCTTTTTTGGCAGTTGGAAACATCTGTAAACAATAGGGATGAGCAGAAATTACACCTATGTATAATTAGGCATTGTAATTTGCATTTCCACATCGTAATCGTAAAACGGCATTTTAGGGAAAATCGTAATTAATTGTCTATGCAGTTGCAAGCTTTCGTAATTGCGCATGAATTTACACATAATTTCATGCCAACTTTGGCGATCAATAGTAAAGCCCCCATACATGCTATTGCCAAATCGATTTTTAAAATACAAAGAAACTGTAATTTTCCTAAGATTAAAAACCATTTTTCTTTGCAAAATTAAAATCTATTTTCTCAAAAACGACATGGTCTTTTGGAAAAATTATTTTTTTGACTTGTACCCACTATTCTTATTAACATATGTAGCAATTTTGGTAGTAATAGCATGCATGGGGGCTTTGCTATTCACTGCCAAATTCGGCATGAAATTACGCATCAATTACAAGTAAATTCGTGCGTTATTATGAATGCTTATACAAAGTCGATTGAATTAACAATTCGGAATTACGTATAGGCATAAATGTGAAAATGTATGTGAAATGTTGTGTAATCAGCTGATTATTATCATCACTGGTAAACAGCTGTTATTTCCCACAATGCAACAAGGCTCCCATAGTGGGATGTCAGAACCATGGTCCTGACATCACACTGTGGGAGGGGTTGCACCACAATATCAGCCATACAGAGCCCCCTGATGATCCGGTTGTTTAAAGGAAAAGATTTCTCATGGGAAAGGGGGTATCAGCTACTGATTGGGATGAAGTTAAATTCTTGGTTACAGTTTCTCCTTAAATGACAACTGATCAGTTCCGCAAGTATACCTTCAGGACCGTAGGGTGTTAACTGTGACCAATATTTATTTTTAAAAATGTTTCAACGTTCTGATTGATTAACTTTTAAAGATGTAATAATGTATGGATTTGAAATTGTCAGAGTCATAGCATCTCTTATGTGGCTATGTTTTAACCTACAGATTGAGTACAACCTGGTGGCGTAGCTATCATTAAGTTGCTTTGAAATTTGGGTGCTGGGTGAAGCCAAAAAATGGCTCACCCTGTTCCTGCACAAGTCCCGACCAAGTTAATTACTATTCCCCCTCAATCCCGCCATGGACTCAGGGGGTATTCTGGCGGCTGAATTACACTGTTTTTAAAGTATGGCTTGGTCCACACTATGTATGGTTGCAGAACGCAATCCGTGGTCCAGGCTCCGGTTTTCAAAAACGCAAACGGATCCATGCTGCCCTTTTGCACCATACATTTCCAGGTCAGTTTGTGTTTTTAAAAAGGTGCCCCCAGTCCTGTCCATGGGGGGTTAGCAGCCAGGAAGGGGGGCAGCGGGCACAGCGGCAGGGAGGGGGGTCAGACCCCCCCTCCCTCACCTGGGTCCATTTCCAGCTATGTGCACTATAGTAATTGGCAAAAGTAATCAGCAAGCAGGGAAGCAATTACCTTCCTTTCTCTACTCGCTGCATGACTTCTTGCTAGTGGACGGCATTGCAGGAAGTCACGAGGCGAGCAGAGAAAGGAAGGTGATTGCTTCCCCACTTGCTGTACCCGCTGCCCCCCTTCCTGGCTGCTACTCCCTCAGGCTACCTGGGGAAACCTATGTGGGTGACGTTGACGGGAAGAGCAAGCAGTAGGCAATCTGGATCTCGTTTCTGTGTGCAAAATAGCCTGTGTAGAGGGAGATCTACTGCCTTTCATTGCCCCTGCGTGTATCTGGGGTCCGTAGAAATCCCGACTCTCCGTTCAGTTTTTTTTAATCGGATCCCGTGGATCCGGATTTTGAACTGTGTGAAGACGGCCGCTATTTTAAACATTGGTATCCGTGGCTCCGGTTTTGGTCTGGGCTAAAAAACAAAGCCATGGATACGTTTCTTAAACAAGTGTAAACCTACACTAATTTGGGCTCTGTATTTTGACGGTGCCCAAACTACTGTCTGAGCGCTGCTATACCCCTAATTCCTACAGTGGTGCTGGTTGCGCCGAAATCTCTGGCACTGCTTTTATTTGCTTTGGCCTGATGAGGGACACAGTGACATTTTTACAGTTAAAGTGAACCTGAGGTGAAAATAAATTGATAAAATAAACAATTGTATTTATCCTCCTACTCCTAAAAAGTGCCCCCTTTTTTTAGATATAACATGTTTTTTTTTAATGTCTTATTGTCTTTGCTCAACGAACACAGTGAATCCAGAGCAGGAGACTTGGGCACAAAGGGAGTAACTTCCTGCGCTGTCAGAAGACGGAGCTGAAGTTACTTTTAAAACATTAATTATTTAATTCCCCACCATCCATGGCGGCCTAGAGGGGGAATAGTATTTAACACGGCCGGGACTTGTGCAGCAGCAGGATCAGCCATATACTGCCTGTATCCTGCGATCAAGTCTCCTGCGCCGATTCCTCTCATACACCTTTGCTCAATGCTTCTGTGATCTTTCTCGAATTTACTGCAATCTTTCTGTGAATATCATGAATATCATGAAGTGCTGCAATACTTCGCATTTTTACTATATCTAAGTGGCTGGCTTTGTATATTCAAATTAGCCTGCTCTCCTGTGGCTCATATCTCTGACTCCATGCTAATTTGGCCGTAACACCAATAGACAATTGTGCTGCTTCCTGCTTAATTACCTGACTTGTACTGTGATCTGCTACAGGCTGAGCTCTCAGTTCACACCTGCATCAGTCAGGCCTTGTTCACATTGCGTTCCGTTTACGTTGGGCTTTTTTTGACGCAATTTTTTTTTTCGACTCCCGGGCGCATGGGTGGGCATTCCGTTTTTGTGAAAAGCGCTTCTTCCTGAGCGTTTTTTTTATTTCACTCCCTGACGCAAGTCAGGAAGTGAACTCTTTGACCCAGAAAATAATAAATACAATGTATTTATTCATAAAAATGCTAACAAAATCGCTGCATCGATTTTGTGAGCATTTTGCATTTTTCCTACATCTTCCATTCAGGCAAAATCGCCTCAAAAATGGTACATGCAATGCTTTTCTGAGCTGATCAAAAACGAACCGCTCAGATGTGAACTCTCTCATAGATAATCATTGCACAAGTGCTTTCAGGGTGATTTTGAAAAATCACCAGCGCTTAAAAAAAATCACAAAGTGCATCTAGTGCGAACTAGCCCTCAAGCCACAATCAGGCTTGCTGAGCATAGGCTATCAGTCTTCCTACATAAATGTGGCCCTAAGTCGATTTAGACCTTGGTCGATTGTTTACACCGGTATTTCAAAGTACAAAGAGAATGACCAGAATTAGACCAGAATTGGAACAGAAGGAACAGACACAAAACTTTGCCTATCTGATTCATGGTTAGTGCAATAATGTTATATCTGCTCTTCATGATTAGCCTGCTTTCTCCTGCTATTCTCAGATCTCTACACTCACTGCATCATCCTGCTGTCAGCAACACGCTGTACATTTCTTCCTCGTCTTTTATCATCTCCACAGGTTGCCTCTCAATAGACTTTCCTATTCATAGTTACATAGTTACATAGTTATTTTGGTTGAAAAAAGACACATCCATCGAGTACAACCAGAGAACAAAGTACAACTCCAGCCTGCTCCCTCACATATACCTGTTGATCCAAAGGAAGGTGAAAAAACCCTTACAAGGCATGGTCCAATTAGCCCCAAAAGGGAAAAAAATTCCTTCCCGACTCCAGATGGCAATCCGATAGAATCCCTGGATCAACATCATTAGGCATTACCTAGTAATTGTAGCCATGGATGTCTTTCAACGCAAGGAAAGCATCTAAGCCCCCTTTGAATGCAGGTATAGGAGTTTGCCATAACTACTTCCTGTGGAAATGCATTCCACATCTTAATCACTCTTACTGTAAAGAACCCTTTACTAAATAAATGGCTAAAACGTTTTTCCTCCATGCGCAGATAATTTCCTCTAGTCCTTTGAGAAGGCCTAGGGACAAAAAGCTCATCCACCAAGCTATTATATTGCCCTCTGATGTATTTATACATGTTAATTAGATCCCCTCTAAGGCGTCTTTTCTCTAGACTAAATAAACCCAGTTTATCTAACCTTTCTTGGTAAGTGAGACCTTCCATCCCACGTATCAATTTTGTTGCTCGTCTCTGCACCTGCTCTAAAACTGCAATATCTTTTTTGTAATGTGGTGCCCAGAACTGAATTCCATATTCCAGATGTGGCCTTACTAGAGAGTTAAACAGGGGCAATATTATGCTAGCATCTCGGGTTTTTATTTCCCTTTTAATGCATCCCAAAAGTTTGTTAGCTTTAGCTGCACCGGCTTGGCATTGAGTACGATTATTTAACTTGTTGTCGATGAGTACTCCTAAGTCCTTCTCCAAGTTTTATGTCCCCAACTGTATCATTTATTTTGTATGGTGCTAGACCAATGGTATGACCAAAATGCATGCCTTTACATTTTTCAACATTGAATTTCATCTGTACACAAAAAAGACTGATTTGCCTGGCACTCAGCAAAAGGGGGAGTTCAGCAAAGGTCATCTGCACCTCAATGTAAAACCTCCGTCCTGATCCACTACACTGCTGCTATGGCACAAGCAGGGAGGCGTGCATCCAGACTATGGCATAGACAAACAGTTTCCACAGTACATGAAAGACAGTCTGCGCACAGCTTCCTAAGAACGCTTTTATTTCCCATAGATTTTCACCATTGTGGCAGAAGAACATATGTCACATATCTTGATACATACATGCAGTAGATCTTTCTGACCTGTGTGGAGGGCGGATGCGGGAGTGTGACCAGGGGGTGAGAGGACGGCACAACAGCCGTTTCGTGCCGGTGTGGCGCTTGCTCGCGTGCGCTTGTCCCAGGGCCCTGGGACAAGCGCACGCGAGCAAGCGCCACACCGGCGCGAAACGGCTGTTGTGCCGTCCTCTCACCCCCTGGTCACACTCCCGCATCCGCCCTCCACACAGGTCAGAAAGATCTACTGCATGTATGTATCAAGATATGTGACATATGTTCTTCTGCCACAATGGTGAAAATCTATGGGAAATAAAAGCGTTCTTAGGAAGCTGTGCGCAGACTGTCTTTCATGTACTGTGGAAATTGAATTTCATCTGCCATGTATGTGCCCATATAGCAATCCTATCCAGATCCTGTTGCAATATGTCCCTATCTTCCTGAGAGTTGATGATTCCGCACAATTTTGTATCATCTGCAAAAATAGCAACATTGCTTTCTACTGCATCTACTAGGTCATTAATAAATAAATTGAAGAGCACTGGACCCAGTACAGACCCCTGTGCGACCCCACTGCTAACAGTCTCCCATTTTGAGTATAATTCATTGACCACAACTCTTTGTTTTCTGTCCATTAGCCAGTTCCCTATTCATGCACACAGACTCTTCCCTAGTCCTTGCAGATTCCTAATCCTAAACTTTTGCACCAGACTTTTGTGGGGAACAGTGTCGAAGGCCTTTGCAAAGTCCAAATATATCACATCTACAGCATTCCCAATATCTAATGGAATAAAGTCTGTGCAGGCGCTCAACATGGATATAATTCAAAGTCCCAGTCTATGTTCAATTGGGAAAAACACGATATCACACGTTCACAGATCAATCTCCACCAGGTACTCTCACCAGATCAGTAGGCTGACTCAATCACAAATCAGCAAAGACAGCTTAGCAATAAACTCCCAAGATCTTCTACTGCTCTTAGCATCTGTGGATTAAGCATAATATGCAGACATAGCGTAATACTGCTGGATTGCAAATTATTGTGACAGTTCACCCCGTGTTAAGGTGATCAGGTGATCCACTGCGTGTTCCCACCACCAACACTGTAATGGCTAACCGCTCACCAGATTCCAATGCTGACCCCTTGTATCGATCAGCTATGCACGCTTGTGTTAAAATCCTAGTTGCTCAGATGGGATGCTTTTCCTTAAAAACTGAGACAAAAGCTCCAATAGCATAATACTGTATTTAATAAAACGTTAAAAACACATTGATGCACTTACAAACGAAGACATCAAACAGCGCATATAGAACAGTCCTCAGCAGTGTGTAACAAGGTGCTCCGTATCCTGAATCGCGTCTCCCAGTGCGACTTCCGCCAGAGGCGGCGTGGCCTCTGGCGGAAGTCGCACTGGGAGACGCGATTCAGGATACGGAGCAACTTGTTACACACTGCCGAGGACTGTTCTATATGCGCTGTTTGATGTCTTTGTTTGTAAGTGCATCAATGTGTTTTTAACGTTTTATTAAATACAGTATTATGCTATTGGAGCTTTTGTCTCAGTTTTTAAGGAAAAGCATCCCATCTGAGCAACTAGGATTTTAACACAAGCGTGCATAGCTGATCGATACAAGGGGTCAGCATTGGAATCTGGTGAGCGGTTAGCCATTACAGTGTTGGTGGTGGGAACACGCAGTGGATCACCTGATCACCTTAACACGGGGTGAACTGTCACAATAATTTGCAATCCAGCAGTATTACGCTATGTCTGCATATTATGCTTAATCCACAGATGCTAAGAGCAGTAGAAGATCTTGGGAGTTTATTGCTAAGCTGTCTTTGCTGATTTGTGATTGAGTCAGCCTACTGATCTGGTGAGAGTACCTGGTGGAGATTGATCTGTGAACGTGTGATATCGTGTTTTTCCCAATTGAACATAGACTGGGACTTTGAATTATATCCATGTTGAGCGCCTGCACAGACTTTATTCCATTTGATTAGGGAGGTTGTTCCCATCCCACTGTGTGGCGACCCATGTCCTTTTGTTACATTGTTTGTTCATTATTTTCAGTTTGGAGTAGCGCCTATAACCACATTAATTACAATATTCCCAATATCTATATTAGCGTTCACTACCTCATAAAAGCTGAGCATGTTAGTCAAACAGGACCTGTCTTTAGTAAACCCATGTTGATGCTGAGAAATAAGATTATTTTCTACTATGAAGTCATGTATAGTATCTCTTAGTAACCCCTCAAATAGTTTCCATACAATTCATGATAACCTTACAGGTCTATAATTTCCTCGATTTTATTTTTTGCCCTTCTTAAATAATGGGAAAACGTGGGCTGTACGCCAATCCACTGGGACTCTGCTAGTTGAGAGAGTCACAAAAGATAAGATAAAGGGGTTTATCTATAACTGACCTTAATTCCCTTAAGACCCGAGGATGCATGCCATCCGGGCCAGGTTTCTTGTCTATTTTTAATTTATTTTGTTTTGCCTTCACTTCTTCCTGCTTTAAGTATTTAATATTACAGTTAGAGATGTCGCGAACGGTTCGCCGGCGAACTTCGGGTGGTTCGCGTTCGCCTGTGAAGCGAACTTTCCCAGATGTTTGATTCGCCCCATAATGCTCTATTGAGCAGAACTTTGACCCTCTACATCACAGTCAGCAGGCACATTGTTGCCAATCAGACTGCACTCACTCCTGGAGCCCCACCCCCCCTTATAAAAGGCAAGGTCCTTGTGCCGTTTTACTCACTAGTCTGCCTGCACTAATTAATTAAGGGACAGCTGTTGACAGACTCTGCTAGGGAGAGTTTAGTTAGGCTCTTATAGGCTTGTTCCTAGCTAATTGTTATTACTTCCCTTCTTCTCTCCCTCCTCCCAGAGGGAGGAGGATCTCATCTTCCAGGGAATTGTAGAATTTCAAAAGCCAGCTTATATATTGCTGCTTCCTTGCAAAAGTCTACTTTACAATCTGTGACTGCAATCATCTGCACGTTTATGGTATGATTGCTGCTTCCTTGCAAAAGTCTACTTTACAATCTGTGACTGCAATCATCTGCACGTTTATGGTATGATTGCTGCATACATTGCTTCTAAGACTGTTTAATATAAATTTAAGTAGTACATATTACATTTGTGAATACTTGTGTTCCAGCCCAGTGACCACCAATTATTTATGGCAGGGCTGTTTTTGGTAGCCACACCCATCCTCAGCTGAACTGTTTTTCCCAATTTCTAATTGAGAATCACTTCCAATTCCACCATGGTAGCTATCATACCTATTTAATTGCTGGAGCTTGGTCACTCGTGGCCTAGGTCACTCGTGCCATTTAATTCCTAAGTGCCATTTATTACAAAGTGCTTCACAACTTACCAAGAATTTACCAAGAATTCACCCAGGAATTCAAACAGGATTCAACAGCCACAGGACTCTGCTGGAAACAACTACTCTGCATCCACAACTGCCTCCAATGCTGTTGCTAATAATTCCACTGCTGGACATATGTTGCATGGCCATGTAGACTCTGCTTCTTTACACAGGTTTGCTTGCACTAACTGCATACTCATTTAAACTGTTTAGTGGTTGGAAACTTCCTGGTTATAATCAGAGACCATTACCATGTTTACTGCACTTTTTCTTATGTTCTGCCTGTCTGCAAACATCTACAAGTTGCATTGCAATATGCATCCTCCCAGTGTACCACACTCCATATCCATTTCACCTGCTCTGCTTTCCTCACCTTACTCAGCTTCTCATGAACTGTTAGCTCTCCTGAAATCTCTCTCCCTCCAGCAGCTCACAAACATTTAAATCCCATTCACATTTGCTTACTCTCTCCCTTCTACTCTTACTTCCAGCTGGTGATATATCACCCAATCCTGGGCCACAGCCTGCTGCCAGACAAGCATCCCCTGCTGACCTGCTTCATACACTTCACAGCCCTCTGTCCACAAATAACCTCAACACCCATCCTCGCTCCAACCTTATTTCCATCCATCCCCCCCACAAACACATACTCCCCCTACCCTGCGGTCTCTGGAATGCCAGATCCGTCTGCAACAAGCTTACAGCAGTCCACAACCTCTTCCTCTCCAAATCCCTCACCATCCTCGCAACTCACTGAGACATGGCTCACCCCCTCTGACTCTGCAGCAGAGGCTGCCCTCTCCTATGGGGGGCTTCACCTCAGTCACACACCCCGACCAGACAACAGGACCGGGGGAGGGGTGGGTCTGCTCCTCTCCCCATCATGCACCTTCCGTGTCCTCACCCCACCTACCTCTCTACATTTCACGTCATTTGAGGCCCACACCATCCGCCTCTACCACCCCCTCCCTGCCATTGTTGCGGTCTTACCGCCCTCCGGGCTCCACCCCACAATTTCTCGATGACCTTGCCTCCTGGCTCCCTCACATCCTCTCCTCTGACCTCCCCACCATCATCCTTGGGGATTTCAAGATTCCCATCGATGAAGCCCAGAGCTCCGCTGTGACCCGGCTACTCACCATTGCCAACTCACTTGGACTAGTACAACACGCCAACACCCCCACTCACACTGCAGGTCACACTCTCGACCTTATATTCACTAAATCCACCACCATTGCAGACCTTGACATCGCACCCTTTCCACCCTCAGACCATCACCTTCTCACCTTCAACCTCCTCATGGAAGGCACCTCCAAATGACCCACCCACCCACCCACCTGGTCGATGGCAGCGAGACCTACGCAAGCTCAACCCTGGTGTCCTTGCTGACCCCCTCCATTCCCTCTCCTCCACTCTCCCCACCCTAACCTGTCCTAATCTTGCTGCAGCTCAGTATCGCCAAACTCTCTCATCAGCCCTAGAGAAAGCTGCTCCACCAATATTTCGCAGCAGCCGACCCCTAACCCCCAGCCCTGGCGCACTACCCATACTCGCAACCTCCAGAGGAAAACACGCGCCACTGAACGGAAATGGAGAAAAACTAGATTTAACCAGGATTTCCTACAGTACAAGACCAACCTGCTGCAGTTCCACACTGCCCTTGCTCATGCGAAGCAGGAATACTTTACCAAGCTCATCGGAGCACAAGCTTCCAACCCCCAGCGTCTTTTTGCCACTTTCAACTCCCTGCTTAAACCCACCCCTCCACCCTCCATTTCCTCCCTCTCTGCCACAGATTTAGCCACCCACTTCACCAACAAAATTGTCTCCATCCGCCAGGAAATATCCAATCTTCACCTCCCACCCCCTCCCAACCAGCTCCTCCTCCACCCTATCCTCCCCTCACATCCTTCACTCCTACTACCACCAAGGAAGTCAACCACCTACTGCAGACTTCCCATACCACTACTTCCCCCCTTGACCCCATCCCTTCTGATTTACTCCAGCCTCACTTCACGGAATTGGCCCCAGTCCTCACTACCCTGTTCAACCTCTCCCTATCCACAGGCACCTTCCCCTAAGACTTCAAGCAGGCCACTGTACTACCCCTGCTCAAGAAACCCTCCCTCGACCCCTCGCTACCCTCCAACTACCGTCCTATCTCCCTCCTCCCATTTGCCTCAAAACTCCTTGAGCGTCTGGTTCACAAACGCCTGACCCAGTACCTCAATGCCAACTCACTGCTGGACCCACTCCAATCTGGATTTCGGCCTGCCCACTCAACCGAAACTGCTCTCACCAAAGTGGTCAACGACCTTGCCTTAGCTAAAGCTGAAGGTAAATACTCCATTCTCCTCCTCCTTGACCTGTCAGCAGCTTTTTACACAGATCATCCCCTACTCCTCCAGTCCCTCCAGTCCTTGGGCATTCACGATCTCGCCCTGTCCTGGCTTTCATCCTACCTCTCCAACCGCTCCTTCACGACCGCCTTCATTGAGTCCTCGTCCACCCCCAACCACCTCTCGGTGGGAGTCCCCCAAGGTTCGGTCCTTGGCCCCCTACTGTTCACCCTATACACCTCCTCCATTGGCAAGGTTATCTCCTCCATGGGTTTTAACTATCATCTGTATGCAGATGACACCCAGGTCTACCTCCACACCCCTGACATATCCACCACTACCATGGACAAGGTCTCCTCCTGCCTATCAGCCATCTCCTCCTGGATGTCCGCTAGGTTCCTGAAACTAAATCTAGACAAAACGGAATTTAGGATCTTCCCACCACGGCCATGCACGAACCTCCCAGATGTGCATGTCACTGTTAACAACACTACCATTCGCCCTACCTCTCAAGCCCGCTGTCTGGGTGTCACCCTGGACTCCGCACTCTTCTTCACTTCCCACATCCAAAACCTCACAAAGTCCTGCAACTTCCACCTTTGTAACATCTGTAAGATTCGCCCTTTCCTGACCTCTGCCACCACCAAACTCCTCATCCATGCCCTCATAATTTCCCGCCTTGACTACTGCAATGCCCTGCTGTCTGGTCTCCCTATGACCCGAACAGCCCCACTGCAGTCCATCATGAATGCGGCAGCCAGAATTATCCACTGCTCCCATCGCTCCACCACGGCAGATCCCCTCCTAGAATCCCTCCACTGGCTTCCTATCCAGTCCAGAATCAGATTCAAGATACTGTGTCTGACCTACAAATCTGTCCACAAAACCTGTCCAACCTACATTTCCGATCTTACTCAGAGGTACACACCTAGCCGCTCACTCCGCTCTTCCAATGAACTTCGCCTAACCGCACCCCGCATTACCCAGTCCCATGCACGCCTCCAGGACTTCTCAAGAGCTGCTCCAACACTATGGAACTCCCTACCTCCACCCATTAGGGCAGCCCCCTCCTTCAACATCTTCAAGAAAGCCCTCAAAACCCACCTTTTCACTCTGGCCTACTACCCCTCACAAGTGCTCTAAACCTACAGCTGAACTCTGGTCCCCTACCATTCATGTCCTTACCTCTCCCTCTAGATTGTAAGCCTTTGGGCAGGGTCCTCCTCCTTTTGTGTCCTACCTGATCTTGCACCTCCATTACTGTGAACCCATGCTATGCATCTGAGTGAACCTAACTTGCCTAATCTCCATGCTCCATCCAATGACTGACTATGGTACTCATACTAGGGTGTGTGATCTGGTTTTCTTGTATTCCTGTATTGTCATATTGCTGTATGTCACCCCTAAATATTGTCTGTAACCTAAATTAATGTTCAGCGCTGCGTAATATGTTGGCGCTTTATAAATTCAATAAATAATAATAAAAATAATAATAATATACCTTGGCCGGGAATTGAACCCAGGTCTGAGTGCTTGGTAGATAGCGCTCTTAACCGCTATACCACCACCAACACTACATTTTGAGACCAGCCTAGCATGTACCATTATGATATATCCTAGAGAAAAATGAGCTTGCTTAAAGATTTGTAGGCTTTCAAAAGCCAGCTTACATACCTTGGCCGAGAATTGAACCAAGGTCTGAGTGTGTGGTAGATAGCTCTCTTAACCACTACACCACCACCAACACTACATTCTGAAATCAGCCTAGCATTTACCATTATGATATATCCTAGAGAAAAATGAGCTTGCTTAAGGATGTGTAGTATGTCAAAACCCAACTCACATTGATCAGGAACAGAACACAGTCTCTGTGGCACAATTGGTTAGCGTGTTTGGCTGTTAACTAAAAGGTTGGTGGTTCAACCCCACCCAGGCATGGCCTTGCCTTTTGTGTTCAACAGTTGTCCGAAGAGAACCCCAGATAGCCATGTAGATATCTCTCTCTCTCTCTCTCTCTCTCTAATAGGAATGGTCACCGCTTTCCACGGAATTGTATTTTCCGCAGTTTTGGGTGGAAATTGATCATTCCATTCCATTTGGTCGGAACGGAATTGCTTTTTCAATCCGGCAGAATTCCAAAATTGCCTGTGAAATTCTGCTGGCATCCGTTGATGTCATTGAAGTGAATTTTCAGCTTAAAACCATCAAGTCCTAGAGAGAGAGAGAGAGAGAGAGAGAGCAAGCTCATTTTTCTCTTGGGTATATCACAATGGTACATGCTAGGCTGGCTTCAGCATGTAGTGTTGGTGGTGGTATAGCGGTTAAGAGAGCTATCTACCATGCACTCAGACCTGGGTACAATTCCCGGCCAAGGTATGTGTAAGCTGGCTTTTGAAAGCCTACAAATCTTTAAGCAAGCTCATTTTTCTCTAGGATATATCATAATGGTACATGCTAGGCTGGTTTCAGAACGTAGTGTTGGTGGTGGTATAGCGGTTAAGAGAGATATCTACCATGCACTCAGACCTGGGTTCAATTCCCGGCCAAGGTATATGTAAGCTGGCTTTTGAAAGCCTAAAAATCTTTAAGCAAGCTCATTTTTCTTTAGGATATATCATAATGGTACATGCCAGCCTGGTTTCAGAATCTAGTGTTGGCGGTGGTATAGCGGTTAAGAGAGCTATCTACCATGGACTCAGACCTGGGTTCAATTCCTGGCCAAGGTATGTGTAAGCTGGCTTTTGAAAGCCTACAAATCGTTAATCAAGCTCATTTTTGTCTAGGATATATCATAATGGTACATGCTAGGCTGGTTTCAGAATGTAGTGTTGCTGGTGGTATAGCGGTTAAGAGAGCTATCTACCATGCACTCAGACCTGGGTTCAATTCCCATCCAAGGTATGTAAGCTGGCTTTTGAAAGCCTACAAATCTTTAAGCAAGCTCATATTTCTCTAGGATATATCATAATGGTACATGCTAGGCTGGGTTCAGAATGTAGTGTTGGTGGTGGTATAGCGGTTAAGAGAGCTATCTACCAAGCACTCAGACCTGGGTTCAATTCCCGGCCAAGACCTGGGTTCAATTCCCGGCCAAGGTGTATAAGCTGGCTTTTGAAATTCTACAATTCCTTGGAAGATGAGACCCTCCTCCCTTCGGGAGGAGGGAGGAGAGAGAGAGATACACTGCCTGATGTTGTAAAGCAGTGTAGACCTGTAATTGAACATTGAATGAGATTTTTGCCTTGGACTTTTGATGTGTATTTCACTCCAGGTATTACATAGTTACATAGTTATTTTGGTTGAAAAAAGACATATGTCCATCGAGTTCAACCAGAGAACAAAGTACAACACCAGCCTGCTCCCTCACATATCCCTGTTGATCCAGAGATCCCTTGAAACATGTTTTCTATAATTTTTCCAGCCGGTAGACATTTTTCTAAATTTTTAAGTTCGCCTCCCCATTGAAGTCTATTGCGGTTCGCGAACTTTTCCGCAAACCGAACCTTCCGCGGAGGTTCGCGACATCTCTAATTACAGTTGGAAGATTGAGACTCTTCTGCATCTGTAATTTGCAACAGTGCTGTTTCCTTTGTGAAGACAGAAGCAAAGAAAGCATTTAATAACTCTGCCTTACCTTGGTCATCCACCATTGAGTTACCACCCTTATCCTTTAGGAGTCCTATACAGTCAACCTTTCTTTTTTTAGAGTTGATGTACTTGTAAAACTTTTTTGGGTTAGATTTGATATCACTAGCGATTTGATTTTCAACTTCGATCTTTGCCAGCCTAACTTCTTTTTTACAATTTTTATTGACTCCTTATAATTGCTTAGTGCAGCCTCGGTCCCCTCCTGTTTTAGGACCTTATAGGCATTCTTTTTCCTCTTCATTTTATCTCTAACCTTTCTATTCATCCATAGAGGCCTTTTTTTATTCCTAGACATTTTGTTTCCATATGGGATAAGTGGTATGTAGTGACTGCACACTCCAGCACTGCTTCCAGTCGACGTGCCCGGCCAACGATCCAGCAGCACTCAGGATCAATAGACGAAACAGCAAGGAAGAAGCCGGCACCGTCTATGAACAATTTTCTGCTCTTTTATTGCATATAGGATATTCCAGCAGTTATAAGCAACGTTTCAAGGCTGCACGCCTCTTTATCAAGCTTGCTGAAAGTCAATTACACCTTATACACTGACACATGGGTATATATACACAGCATGGTTAACAGCAACCAATGAAATTCAAATATGTATACACCAATCACAATAGTCCTAATATGTCGGACCTGATGGGGAACTTACATGCTGGTGCTTTGATAGGACGTAGTAGGGTGGATCCTCCCACCTGTCAAGCCCCTCTTGGCAGACAGCTGACACCCCCTGGGTCCGCCTATCACAACGGAGAGCCCACTCCTCCGCCCACGGCGGACCTGAGTGAAGCCCCATGTGATGACTCACAGTAGGCGGCGCCAAAGCGCCGTCCCTGTGCATCTCGGCGGATACTATGGAGACGCGAGCGGCAACACGCCGCTGACGTCACCAGATGACTCTAGGGGGGAGGCAGCCTCCGGCCAATCAGGGTCAACCCACGTAAGTGCGGCGTGGACGTCGCACTTCTAAAATACAACATGATGCCATCTATCAGATGCATCTACCTCATATGGCTAATTTGCATAAATAAACATAGGTGGCCATACTCATACTACATACTCTCATAAAGCTCTTATCCAAACCACATAGGAGAGGAGAAGTAAGGGAGAAGGACCAGAGGAGTAAAGTATGAAAAGAATATAGAAAAATAGAACTGTGTAGGGACAGGGAGGAAAAAATAAAGATAAAAACCTAACAAGTTAAAAATAAAAAAATAAGAAATAAAAAATAAAAAATAAGAGGAAAAGAATAAACACTGTAGACAAAGATTGGCATATACAGATAGCAATGTCCTTATAGGGGAACGGCACCAGACCAATCCATTACAATTAAAGGGACAGTGTCTCAGATATGACGATACATTCGCTGGACCCAACCAAAGCATTATCTATTAGGGGAGACTGGGTACAATGGAGCAGAGGACAAGAATAGCAGAAAAAACTACAAAAATGGTAATAAATCAAATTCTCGATTTAATCCTCTAGGCTCCATTGTATCCAGTCTCTTAATCCAATAAGCCTCCCTCCACAGTAATTTTTTTAGGCGATCTCCCCCTCTTCTCAAGGGTGCTATTTTTTCTACAACCATAAATCGCAGCTGACTGACATGGTGACCTGCTTGAGCAAAGTGAAATGCTACAGCTTGATCTGTTAGTTTTTCCCTAATAGCATGTTTGTGTGATGACAAGCGTTTTTTTAATTTTTGAGTGGTTTGCCCAATATATAATAAGCCACAAGGGCATTTTAGGGCATAGACCACATAATCTGAATCGCAGGTATGCCACCCCTTAATTGGAATTTTGGTTCCCTGATGGGGATGTAATATCGCTGGACCCTTGATGACAGAGCTGCAATGAACACAATTGAGACAGGGGTATGTCCCCCTCCTCTGGGTAGAAGTGACATCACTATTGGCGTTTACGTCAGCATGTACTAGACGGTCCCTAAGTATAGGGGGTCTTTTGTAAGAGATTAGTGGGGGGTTCCTAAAATGCGCAATGTCTGGGAAACTATCGGCTAGCAAATGCCAATGTCGTTTGATAATCTTTGAGGTACCTATTAGTCAGTTTCAAAGAATACAACATATAGTTGAGGACGGGGAGACACGGGAGCAGAGACTTGATGAGATGCAACACAAGTTTGAAAATAGGGGATATCCAGTGGAAATTTTGCAGAGAGCACGTAATAGAGCTAATGTACAATATGGGGGACAGAGGAATAGACAACAGATACGGGATCGTGTTCCATTTGTCACGGTATATAATACACAAAGCCCGAGTATCTCAAAGATTATCAAACGACATTGGCATTTGCTAGCCGATAGTTTCCCAGACATTGCGCATTTTAGGAACCCCCCACTAATCTCTTACAAAAGACCCCCTATACTTAGGGACCGTCTAGTACATGCTGATGTAAACGCCAATAGTGATGTCACTTCTACCCAGAGGAGGGGGACATACCCCTGTCTCAATTGTGTTCATTGCAGCTCTGTCATCAAGGGTCCAGCGATATTACATCCCCATCAGGGAACCAAAATTCCAATTAAGGGGTGGCATACCTGCGATTCAGATTATGTGGTCTATGCCCTAAAATGCCCTTGTGGCTTATTATATATTGGGCAAACCACTCAAAAATTAAAAAAACGCTTGTCATCACACAAACATGCTATTAGGGAAAAACTAACAGATCAAGCTGTAGCATTTCACTTTGCTCAAGCAGGTCACCATGTCAGACAGCTGCGATTTATGGTTGTAGAAAAAATAGCACCCTTGAGAAGAGGGGGAGATCGCCTAAAAAAATTACTGTGGAGGGAGGCTTATTGGATTAAGAGACTGGATACAATGGAGCCTAGAGGATTAAATCGAGAATTTGATTTATTACCGTTTTTGTAGTTTTTTCTGCTATTCTTGTCCTCTGCTCCATTGTACCCAGTCTCCCCTAATAGATAATGCTTTGGTTGGGTCCAGCGAATGTATCGTCATATCTGAGACACTGTCCCTTTAATTGTAATGGATTGGTCTGGTGCCGTTCCCCTATAAGGACATTGCTATCTGTATATGCCAATCTTTGTCTACAGTGTTTATTCTTTTCCTCTTATTTTTTATTTTTTATTTTTTATTTCTTATTTTTTTATTTTTAACTTGTTAGGTTTTTATCTTTATTTTTTCCTCCCTGTCCCTACACAGTTCTATTTTTCTATATTCTTTTCATACTTTACTCCTCTGGTCCTTCTCCCTTACTTCTCCTCTCCTATGTGGTTTGGATAAGAGCTTTATGAGAGTATGTAGTATGAGTATGGCCACCTATGTTTATTTATGCAAATTAGCCATATGAGGTAGATGCATCTGATAGATGGCATCATGTTGTATTTTAGAAGTGCGACGTCCACGCCGCACTTACGTGGGTTGACCCTGATTGGCCGGAGGCTGCCTCCCCCCTAGAGTCATCTGGTGACGTCAGCGGCGTGTTGCCGCTCGCGTCTCCATAGTATCCGCCGAGACGCACAGGGACGGCGCTTTGGCGCCGCCTACTGTGAGTCATCACATGGGGCTTCACTCAGGTCCGCCGTGGGCGGAGGAGTGGGCTCTCCGTTGTGATAGGCGGACCCAGGGGGTGTCAGCTGTCTGCCAAGAGGGGCTTGACAGGTGGGAGGATCCACCCTACTACGTCCTATCAAAGCACAAGCATGTAAGTTCCCCATCTGGTCCGTCATATTAGGACTATTGTGATTGGTGTATACATATTTGAATTTCATTGGTTGCTGTTAACCATGCTGTGTATATATACCCATGTGTCAGTGTATAAGGTGTAATTGACTTTCAGCAAGCTTGATAAAGAGGCGTGCAGCCTTGAAACGTTGCTTATAACTGCTGGAATATCCTATATGCAATAAAAGAGCAGAAAATTGTTCATAGACGGTGCCGGCTTCTTCCTTGCTGTTTCCATATGGGATATACATACTACAATATTGATTGAGAATAAGTTTAAAAGCTTGCCATTTCCCTTCAGTGGCCTCCCCTTGTAGTACATTATCCCAGTTCACCAAACTAAGTGCCTGCCTAAGTTGATTGAACTTTGCTTTTCTAAAATTCCTAGTTTTAGTGGTCCCGCTGCCCCGTGGCACCAGTCACCAGATCAAACGTTATGTTGTGATCACTATTTCCCAAATGTTCTTGAACCTGCACATTTGATACATTATCTGGTCTATTAGAAATAATCAGTAACGCATTCCCCCTAGTTGGTTCCGTTACCATTTGAGTCAAGTAATTATCCTGTAGTGCTGCCAGAAATGTGCTGCTTTTACCACAATAGGTAGCCTCAATACTCCAGTCAATGTCTGGAAAGTTGAAGTCACCCATAACTATGACCTCATTTTTACTTGCAGCTTTTTCAATCTGCTGTAGTAATCGCAGTTCTGCAGTTTCATTAATATGAGGTGGCCTGTAGCATACCCCAATAAGCAATTGGCAACTTTTATTTCCACCATGAATATTTACCCAAACGGACTCCACATCTTCAAATCTTCCTCTATCTCATCGTTGAGGACAGCTGTAAAATAATTCTTAACAGAGAGACAAACCCCTCCACCTTTTTTCCCTGTTCTATCCTTCCTAAACACATTGTATCCCTCTAAATTAGCTATCCAGTCATGGCTTTTATCCATCCATGTCTCGGTTATTCCCACAATGTCATAGCCTTTGTCATTCAGAATGAACTCTAGTTCGTCTATTTTATTTGCTAGGCTACGAGCATTGGTTACCACGCACTTTATATTTTTACCACCACATTTACCAATTTTGTTTACATGAAATGGGCTACTTGAAGTTTTACCAACCTCCTGTAACAATTGGTGTCGGCAATAACAGATTTTCTGATTATTGGTGATCTGCAGTATCACCAATAATACAGATGTTATACATGATTATGTAGTGATCTGCAGAATCACCAATAATGCAAGTATAGCAAGACACAAGATAAAAAATGTGAGAACAGGTGTTTGGTGCAACAGTAATGCAAGGAATACTGATCACCCGAGGAGCGGGTGATTCAGACTGCACTGCAGCCGATGATCACCTGAGGAGCAGGTGATTAACACTATACTGCAACTCCTAATAACAAGTGTAGCAGAGTGCACTGTAGCAACTGGTCACCTGAGGAGCAGGTAATTCAGACAATACGGCAGCTACTGGTCGCCTGAGGAGCAGGTGATTACAGACTGAACTGCAGTTACTGGTCACCTGAGGAGCAGGTGAGTAAGACTGTACTGCAACTATTAGTCTCCTGAGGAGCAGGTGACTATCTGCACAGGAAATCCCTCACCAGAGACTAGGCACTCTAGTGAGGGTAGAAAAGTCAGACAGGCAGGTTCGGCAACACACGGACAGATAAGGTACAAAGACAGAAGGCTAAATCAGAGTAGTATACAGGCTGAGTCGGCAACAAGATCAGAAAAGCACAGAATCAGTAAGCAGAAGAGTAGTCAAGGCTAGCAGAAGGTCATAACAAATAATACAATTCAATTAGTACTTTAGATATCAACAGAACTGACAATGGCCTCAATTCACTAAGTTTATCTCCTGTCTTTAATAACTCTTCTAGAGTTGTTACCATGGTGATAAGGCATGTAGTATTCAGGAAACATTTTACCTCAGGCAAACCTAAAGTTAACTCTTCTGTCTTTAAGTTAACTCTTGAATCCTTAAAATAACTCCAGAGTTAAAGACAGGCTGTTTATTAACTGCATGTGAAAATAACTACAGAGTAGGTAAATTAACTACAGAGGAGGTAAAATAACTACAGAGGAGGTAACTTAACTACAGAGGAGGTAACTTAAGGAATGAAGAGATAAGATAACTCTCTCTTATGTGGAGGTAAGTTTTCTCTTTCCTTATTATCTCCAGCATGATCTTAGTGAATTGAGGCCTAAGTGTGGATCCCCAGCTCCTGCTGTTTCTAGGCACACTTTGGGATCTGAACTAAGGTCTGAGTGCTAACACGTAGCATATGCAACAGCAGACGAGGAACAACTGACAGGCATGTCCTATATATACTGGGAGCGCTCCTTAGCACCACCCCAGTCACTAAGCCAATCAGGATCTGTGTTGGAGTCAGCTGACCGGCTGATCAGCTGACTCTCCTTCTGCTTGCATAAAGGTCTTGTCTGTGCGCGCGCGCGCGTAGATCTCAGTCTATGTGCGACTGAAGGACCAGGCAAAGTTCCATCATGTAACCGTGTGGCGGAGGCCGCCGGCTGAGACGCAGGGACAGCCGCCATGCCGCTCAGCGCTGCGGTGGCCTCTCCCACATTCACCATAGTCCCAGGCAAATCTCCATCATGTACCCGCACGACGGAATCTGCCGGCTGAGACGCGGAGATAGCCGCCATGCCGCTCCCTGTTGCGGCGGCATCTCCGCTATGCTTTACACCTCCTTAATCTTTACACTGTCCCCCCCCCCTCTCCACCCCCCATAATGTTAGGCTCCCACTGTCTTTTTACCTTATCTTGTCTACGTATTGAGACTTTATCCTCCCGCCTCCCCCCAGATCCTAGTTTAAAATCTCCTCCAACCGTTTAGCCATCTTCTCCCCCAATGCAGCTGCACCTTCCCCATTAAGGTGCAGTCCATCCCATCATACAACCTCACTTAAGTTTCACGCTCCTTCTAACCATAAATCTAAATCCCACCCTCTCCTCCGGTCTCTCTGCCTCCTACTTTTCCTTGCTGCAGGTGGCATTTCACCAAACCTCGGACCCTCTCTGCCAGCTCACTCCTCACTCTTACATTCTAATCTTACTGCTAACAGCAAGTCACATGCACATCCCAACCGCTAGAACCTCATTAATATTCCTCTTCTCCCCCATCTATCTCTGCTGCCCTTTGGAATGCCCGCTCAGTCAGCAAAAAACTCCCTTTCATCCATGACCTTTTCAATTACAATGCCTTCACCTTTCCTGGGGTCACAGAAACATGGCTGATTCCTTCTGATGCCTATCACCTGCCACCCTTTCTTCTGGGGGATCCAACTTTAGTCACACTCCTAGAAGCCGGAATAAACATGCAGGTGGTGTGGGCATTCTTCTCTCTGATAGATGCTCCTTTAAGCTGCTCACTCCCATTACTTCTCTTTCTCTACCATCCTTTGAAGTCCATGCAGTCTGATTATACTTTCCCTGTAACGTCCAGATCGCAATTATCTACCGCCCTCCAGGCCCTGCTTCTGTCTTCTTAGATCACTTTTCTGCATAGCTTCTCCAATTCCTGTCCTCCGAAATCCCTACCATCATTATGGGTGACTTTAACATTCATGTTGACATCAACATTTCTGTAGCCACCAAAGTTCTGTCACTTACTACGGCCTGTCTCAGCGGAACCACTGTTCCAACTCACTCTAATGGTCATACACTCGACCTCATATTCACTTATCTCTGTTCTATCACTGGTTTCACTAATACTCCACTCCCACTCTCTGATCATAACTTACTAAACTTCTCTCTCTCCCCCTCTCTTCCTACCACGCGGCCTCAAGCACGCTCACACATACACAGGAACTACCGTAACATAGACATGCAATCTGTCTCTGATGCCTTAGCACCTCTCCTCGCACAACCATTTACTGACCCAGACTTAGCAGCTACACACTACCCCAGCTCAATCACGCAAGTCATGGATGCAACTGCACCTCTCACCAAGGTGTGCACACACTATGTCAGTCACCAACCCTAGATGACCAAAGCTAATAAATGGCTAAAGGGGTGCTCTAGGGTAACTGAACAGCATTGGAGAAAAAAACAATATTAATGAGGACTTAATTTCATACAAAAAAAGCCTTGAACAATTTTAGAATTGCTCTCTCTTATGCAAAACAATCATACTTTTCCTCCCTCATACCCTCCCACTTGCACAATCCAAAGAGCACTTTCAACTCCCTTCTCTGTCCACCCCCTCCTCCTCCTTCTTTATGCTTATCAGCTGAAGAATTTGCAACATTCTTAACGGATAAAATTGCCAAAATCTGTACCATTCAGTCCTCAAATTCCATATCACTCCTCGTCGATTGCTCTCTTTTCGCCTTCTCTCCACTCTCCGAACATTCTCTCTCCTCTCTAATCTCCAAATCTCATCTAACCACCTGTTCTTTGGATCCTATCCCATCCCATCTCATTCCACAGCTATCCTCATCCCTCATCCCTGCCCTAATATTGCTGTTTAACCTATCCCTCTCCACTGGAATTTTTCCATCCTCACTCAAGAAGGTTGTTGTAACACCACTACTTAAAAAAACACCTCTAGACTCCACTGCACTTGCCAACTAACGCCCAGTGTCACTTCTCCCATTTGCATCTAAATTACTTGAACACCACATTCATGTTGAACTTAGCCAGTATTTATCTGAAAATTTCCAACTTGATCAGTTCCAGTCTGGCTTCCGGGCAAACCACTCCACAGAAACAGGCATTACTAAAGTGGCCAATGATCTCCTCACAGCTAAATCCCTACTCATCCTTCTAGATCTGTCACCAGGATTTGACACTGCCAACCACACTTTACTCCTACAGATCCTTTCATCTATAGGAATAAAGGGTCTCGCTCTCTCCTGGATATCTTCCTACCTCTCTGTAAGGTAGGTCTTTCACTGTTTCTTATTCCGATCAGACCTCCTCTTCACATCCTTTGTCTGTATCAGTACCTCAAGGCTCTGTCCTCGGTCCCTTCCTCTTTTCCATCTACATACACGGCCTTGATAACTTAATCAACTCATTTGGCTTTTAATACCACCTATATGCAGATGATACGCAACTGTGCCTCTCGGCCCCAGACCTTAACTCCCTCCTCACACGGGTTTCCGACTGTCTGTCTGCTATATCCTCTTACATGTCCTCTAGCTTCTGAAAACATAATATAAATAAAAGAAAACTAATCATCTTTCCATCATCTCTGGCCACCTCTTTGCCTGATATTACAATAAATGTTAATAACACGCCTATAACTTCAGTTCCCAAAGCATGGTGCTTAGGAGTAATATTTGATTCTTCCCTCTCATTTATTCCTCACATTAATTCCTTAACCAGATCCTGTCATCTCCATCTCAAAAACGTAACACGCATCCAACCTTTTTTTCACTCAGGACACAACTAAAATGTTAGTACATGCTCTTATTATATCTCGTTTGGACTATTGATATATAATGCTTGGTGGACTTCCAACTAAATGACTGGCACCCCTCCAATCTGTACTGAACTCTGCTGCTCGTCTCATTCATCTCTCTTCTTGGTCTTCCTCTGTGGTTCCTCTCTGTCAAGCTCTTCACTGGCTACCATTTAACCAGAGGATCCAGTTCAAACTCTTAACCCTAACCTACAAAGCTCCCCACAATCTCTCTCTCCTGTACATCTCCCCACTAGTTTCCAGATACCAACCCATCCGCAATCTCAGATCTGCACACAAGTTTCTTTTATCCTCTTCTATTCAGTTACCTCCTCACATTCACGTGTACAAGACTTCTCACGAGCCTCATCCCTCATCTGGAATGCCCTTCCACAGCACATCCGCCACTCTCCCACCTTTGAAATCTTTAAATGCTCTATAAAAACTCACCTTTTCCAGCAAGCATATGCTCTATCTTAGGACATGCACCCTTTGACCTTGTGTCTAGTTTTATTCCTTACTAAATAACTTAATCACGCACTCGCTGTTGTAGGGGTCTTCGGGGCTGGGTGCTGGACGGGAGGTACATTTCCCCGTTATTTGGACTGTGGTCCGGGTATTGTTAGCAGCAAGCCAGCTTGCTGCCTTTGTTATTTTTTCAGGGCCGGAGTCCCGGAATGGGAGGGAGGGAAGGAAGGGCGGGCCTTCCCATTCCACCCAGGTGCACACCTGGTTTTCTGTAGAGCTGAAGGGAAGCTCTAACACATTTGCATATCAGGAAGCAGCTCACATGCAGTAGGGTGGAGTTGATGTGGAGGAGCATGTGTGCTGCTGAGCTCCTGAAAAGGCTGTTTGGAGATATTTCTGGAAGCCAAACCATACTTTGGTCTGCTGTTTGTATGACTTTGGCTTAAAGGGGTTCTTTTGCGAATGATGAAAAAAAATAACCTATTAAAAATCCTTTTAAAATAGTGTGAAAAGTTTTTCAAAAGAATTAATGGTTTCATCAAAGCAACATGTTATCCTTAGTGTAGGTAAACACTGATGGATGACGGACTGGGAGGCTAATCCATTTGTTGGGGTGTTTTTTTTATTTGCATTTCACAAACATAACTCCTGCCTACCTAGTCTTCAGTGGTGTAATCCACTGCTGTCAGGAGTTGCCGTTAGAGCTGTTATCGGCTGATCTCCTCCGTATTTTCTTCTTGTACTCACACACCGAGAAAGGACCACCCTCCCCCCCTCCCTGCAGGAATGGCTAAGGCAGATGCCGGAAATTATTTAGCGAGTGCGTCATGTGTTCACATAGTTGCCTGGCAACCAGACTCCGGCATCTGTGCAGAATAGTTTGTATCTTCTGCAAGCCAGTCATTTGCTATCAGCTGTTGTGTGTCCCCTTATTGAACTCTTAGTTCTCCTGGCAGCTAAAACAAGAAAAGGGGACTCACTCGCTTGCAGAAGATACAAACTATTCTGCACAGATGCCGGAGTCTGATTACCAGGCAACTATGTAAACACATGACGTACTCTCTGAATAGTTGCCGGCATCTGCCTTAGCCATTCCTGCAGGGGGGGGGAGGGTGGTCCTTTCTCTGTGTGTGAGAACAAGAAGAAAATACGTAGGAGATCAGTCGATAACAGCTCTAACGGCAACTCCTGACAGCAGTGGATTACTCCACTGAAGACTAGGTAGGCAGGAGTTATGTTTGTGAAATGCAAGTAAAAAAAAAACATCCCTAACAAATGATTAAAGCCTCCCAGTCTGTCATCCATCAGTGTTTACCTACACTGAGGATAACATGTTGCTTTGATGAAACCATTCATTCTTTTGAAAAACTTTTCACACTATTTTAGAAGGATTTTTATTAGATTATGCATAAACCACTTTTTTTTTTCCGTCATTCGCGAAAGAAACCCTTTAAATGAACTGTATCTGAATAAGCTGAACTATTACTACTGTTATATGGACTACAAAGCTGAAGTAAGCTTACCATGCGAAATGCTTGAATCTCTGTGCCGACCAATTAGCGCCTGTATTTACAGACATATTCAAAGCATCTCTAGAACTCTCAATTGTTCCTGCCTGTTTTAAATGCGCAACTATTGTACCAATTCAAAAAAAAAACAAAACCTACATGTTTAAATGATTACAGGCCTGTTGCCCTGACATCACTGGTCATGAAAGCATTTGAAAAACTGATAATGACTTATCTGAAATCCATCACAGATCCCCTGCTGGACTCTTTGCAATTTGCCTACAGACCTAACAGATCCGCAGACGATGCCGTGAACATGTGTATGCATTATGTACTACAGCATTTAGATAACCCAGGAACCTACACCAGGATTTTATTTATAGATTTCAGCTCTGCATTTAATACCATAATTCCATCACTGCTGCACAGCAAGCTATCCCAGCTACACATACCTGAATCCCTCTGCAAATGGATAACCGACTTCTTAACCGACAGAAGACAGCGTGTTAGACTTGGTAAACTCACATCAAGCTCTCTGACAGTCAGTACTGGTGCACCCCAGGGCTGTGTGCTTTCCCCACTGCTGTACTCACTTTACACCAATGACTGCATCTCCACAGATCCATCTGTTAAGGTTCTGAAGTTTGCAGACGACACAACAGTTGTTGGTCTCATTCAAAACGGGGATGAGTCTGCATACAGGCATGTGGTGGGACAGCTTTCCTCCTGGTGCAGCAGCAACAACTTAGAACTAAATGCTCTCAAAACCATGGAGATGATAATAGACTTTAGGAGATCTCCCCCCCCAGCACCTCCCCTTAACCATAAATGGATCCACAATAACCCAAGTAGAGTCATACAAGTTTCTTGGGTCCACGATCTCAAACGACTTAAAATGGGACAACAACACTGCCACTATTGTCAAGAAAGCACAACAGAGAATGTACCATCTGCGGCAGCTGAAAAAGTTTGGCCTACCTCAAAATCTAATGGTGCAGTTCTACACTGCAATCATCGAATCCACCATAACATCATCCATGACTGTATGGTTCAGCTCCTGCTCAGCATTAGAAAAGGGGAGGCTGCAGCGCATCATCCGATCAGCGGAAAGGATAATTGGCTGTAGCTTACCTTCCCTGCAGGATCTTTACACTAGCAGGTGCAGAAAGAGAGCGACCAAAATTGCCTCTGACCCCTCTCACCCAGCTCACTCCATCTTCCAGCGCATGCCTTCAGGAGTAAGATTCCGGTCAATCGCTACCAAAACCTCCAGACACAGGAACAGTTTTTTTCCTCAAGCGGTAGCCATACTTAATGCTGAACCACGTTAGAGCTGCTAGGACTGAAAGTAATCAGCACAGAACTAAACATGAACAATTCTCACATTGCTTACTGCCACTATACTTATAATGTCCTTAACTTGTAATATTCACACTGTCTGTCCTTGTATTGTTTTTTGTTTGTGTTTGTTAAGCAACTGCCAAGACAAATTCCTTGTAGGTGCAAACTTACTTGGCGAAAAATAAATTGATTCTGATTCTGATTCTGATTTATTTTCCAATTTATGCTGGAGAAAATCTGTTTATATTACTGCTGCAAAATAAACGGACTTTGTGTTTTATACAACTGTGTACAGCGTGCTGGCTGCGATCCCCTAAACATCACAACTGGTGCTCGGATGCGGGCAGCGCAGCACTGCAGGAAAAGTTCCATTTAAAAAGTGACATTTAAAGGGCCAGTCTCCTTGTTTGCATAATGGAGGAGTTGGTGAAGCAGTTGGCCTTAGCAACTGTGCAGCTGCAGCAGAGCATTGTGACTCAGCAGGCAAGCATGGTGACTCAGCAGCATGCCACAAAAGCCCTGCAAGAGGCCACAGAGGCACAGTCCAAAATGCTGGTTGAGGCAGTGCAACAGCTAGCCCAAGGGAGAGAGACAGCAGGCGTTGCCCCTAGCAACCAAGCGATGGTGAGAGCCAGTCACTTTCTGCAGAAACTGACACCGACAGATGATGTGGAAGCCTTTCTAAAAACGTTTGAGAGGACAGCAGAGCGGGAAGGATGGCTGAAAGATAAATGGGCTGGTCTCCTTGCACCGTTCCTGACGGGAGAACCCCAGAAGGCCTATAATGACCTCACCCCTGCAGACGCCCTCAACTATGATCGGCTAAAGGTAGAAATCCTGGCCCGACTAGTTGTGTCCACAGCGGTCCAGGCACAGTGGGTGTACAGCTGGAGGTACCTGATGGATCGTCTAGCAAGGTCGCAAATGCATGATCTCATCCAACTGGCGACAAAGTGGCTGCAACCAGAGGTACTCACCGGTTCCCAGATGGTGGAGCGATTTGTGCTAGACCAGTTTCTGCCTGCCTTGCCAGTGGAACTTCAGCGATGGGTCAGTCATGCAGACCCCAAAACAGCTGAGCAGCTGGTGGAGATGGGGGAGAGGTTCACTACAGTGGAGGATCGGCTTTCTTCAAAACGTCAGGCCGGCCCAACTTTGTCCCGTGTTACAAGGTTCCCTTACACTGGAAAGGGTATTTCATGGAACCCCGGAACCAGCATCAACAGCAACGGTGAAGTATCACCCGCAACTCCTCAGAAGTTGCCACCTGCTAAAGTGGCACCTCGGAAGGGAGGTGCTATACAGTGTTGGCGATGTTCTGCCTGGGGTCACAATAGAGCTCAGTGTCCACTACAGGAGGAACCCATGCAGTGTGATGGGCTACAGAAGGTTTCCTTCTTTGCCTAGGAAGTGTGCCTGGCCGAGTGCCAGGAACGTTTTGTATGCACCGTTCGTGTGAACCAGGTACCTGCTAAAGCCTTGCTGGACCCAGGTAGTATGGTAACCATGGTGCACGCTAAACTGATTGGAGAAATTGACACTGTACTTAAACCACTCAAGGTCGTTTGCATCCATGGAGATACAAAGACATATCCTGTGGTGCCTGTGTCAATTGCAACGGACTGTGGAACAATTACTCACGCCGTCGGAGTGGTAAGAAATCTGATGCATCAGGTGATATTTGGACAAGACTTTCCATTATTTTGGGAACTATGGGAGAATCTGAAAGGGAAGTTATTTAAAGTTGCTGATAATAACTTAGCCCCTACTCCCCTTCCAGTAGAGACTGATGTACAAAGACTGGATGAAATTGTCCCAGAAGATGTATTATTGCAAAATTGTGAAAATGTTGCTGACCATCCATGTCGGGACCCTAAACTGTTTTCTGAGGCGAGGGGGATGATTCCCCATTGCAGGTTATGCTGGGCGAGGACGATGAGGAATCTTCCTCCTACTCTATGTTCCCCGACCTAGATGTGTCAAAAGGTACCTTCATTACTGCGCAGACGCAGGATCCAACGTTATCCCATGCTAGAGAACAGGTATCTGTTGTGAATGGGGTTTCCCAGGAACCTGGGGCGGAGGAGAGATTCCCTCATTTTGCAGTTAATGGGAATCTGTTATATTGGGTTGCAAATGTCAGAGATGAGGTTGTTGAGCAGCTGCTAGTGCCTTAAGCATTTCGGAGGATGGTACTAGACTTGGCTCACAATGAAGCATTGGAAGGTAATCCTGGGAAAAAATGGAGGCGTGGATAACTGGTAGGTTTTTTTGGCCTGGGTTAAAGGCCGAAGTAAAGAATTATTGCGCTTTTTGCCCCACCTGTCAGTTAACTATGCCAGTGTCCCATTTTTGAAACCCTTTGGTGCCCTTGCCAATAATAGAGGTTCCATTTGAGCGCATTGCCATGGATATAGTGGCGCCATTGGTAAAGTCTGCCAGGGGGCACCAATATATCCTTGTAATACTCAACTATGCTACTTGCTACACAGAAGCCTTTCCTTTAAGAAAAACTATGTCCAAAGCTATCGCCTGAGAACTATTTAATATGTTCACTCGGACAGGTTTTCCCAAGGAAATCCTTATGGACCAAGGGACTCCGTTTATGTCTAAAGTTATGGCTGATGTGTGTAAACTGTTCCAGATCAAGCAGATGAGAACCTCTGTTTATTACCCCCCAGACAGATGGGCTGGTTGAACGGTTTAATAAATTGAGTTTCAGAAACCAAATTTCATCTGTAGTTAAATCTTCCTAATTTCATCTGAAAGACATTGCAAAGATTAAACATCTGACTTCCCCAGAGGATCTTCCAAACCTAATTCACGCCTTCATCACATCACGGCTGGTGATGCTCGGATACCCCTTTTTATAATTCGAGTTTGGTCGAATTCGAATAGTAAATTATTTGAATTCGGTCGAATATTCGAGTCGAATATTTTTTACTATTTGATTCGACCTTGGACTTCGACCTCACTATTCGAGTCGGTATTCAAGCTCATTATTCGAGCTGACTATTCGAATTGGCCTTAAATAGCTTCCAACACTTGTTTTGAGGGTGAATGATGCAAGAAACATCTTTTTTTCCAAGTAACAACAGCAAGTGATTATGTGGGGATGTTCCTTTAAAAAAAAAAAAAAAGGTGGAAAGAGAAGTTGTGTCCAAAATTTTGTTCAGTAATGTATATACTTCTTCTTCATCTTCTTTTTCTATATCTTCTTCTTCGTATTATTTTTCTATATCTTCTTCTTCGTATTATTTTTCTATATCTTCTTCTTCGTATTATTTTTCTATATCTTCTTCTTCGTATTATTTTTCTATATCTTCTTCTTCTTCTATATCTTCTTCTTCTTCTTCTTCTATATCTTCTTCTTCTTCTTCTTCTATATCTTCTTCTTCTTCTTCTTCTATATCTTCTTCTTCTTCTTCTTCTATATCTTCTTCTTCTTCTTCTTCTTTTATATCTTCTTCTTCTTCTTCTTCTATATCTTCTTCTTCTTCTTCTTCTATATCTTCTTCTATATCTTCTTCTATATCTTCTTCTTCTTCTATATCTTCTTCTTCTTCTTCTATATCTTCTTCTTCTTCTTCTTCTCCTCCTTCTCCTTCTCCTTCTCCTTCTCCTTCTCCTTCTCCTTCTCCTTCTTCTTATTCTTCTTCTTATTCTTCTTCTTATTCTTCTTATTCTATATCTTCTTCTTCTTCTATATCTTCTTCTTCTTCTATATCTTCTTCTTCTTCTATATCTTCTTCTTCTTCTTCACTTATTTCTCTTTTATATTTCTTTTTTTAAAGAAATGCAGCTATTTTTGAGCGTAATAAATAGCTGGTGGCGCACGCATGTTGGAAGCGCCATTGTATGTGCTCCCTGGCAGTGGGAAACACACAGACAGCAGGAGGTAAATTCAGCAGCAGGAGGAGGAGTGTGTGGCAGCAGGCAGTCAATGAGGCAGGCAGCGTGACATAATAGCCCTGGTTTTTACAACAAATTACACAGATATAGCTATTGTTTGACGTAATAGCTGGTGGCAGAGTGGCAGCGGAGGGTAAATCTGTGTACCCTGGCAGTGGGAAACACAGACAGACAGCAGCAGCAGCAGGAGGAATGGAGGAGTAATGTGAGCAGCTATTGTTTGACGTAATAGCTGGTGGCAGACTGGCAGCGGAAGGTACATCTGTGTACCCTGGCAGTGGGAAACACAGACAGACAGCAGCAGCAGCAGGAGGAATGGAGGAGTAGTGTGAGTGTGGCAGCAGGTAGGTAGGCAGCGTGACATAATAGCTCTGGTACCTAGCGGTGATACCAGGGTGTAAATAAACACAGCAGGAGGTCCCAGACAGCGGTCGTGAAGCCCACATCGTGTCCAATACACAACTGGGACAACACAGTTTTCAACCCGGGCACCTCAGAAAAATAAAAAATTGTTTTTTTTAATGGTTTACATTTTTATTTTTTTTACAGCAAATTACATAGATATAGCTATTGTTTGACGTAATAGCTGGTGGCAGAGTGGCAGCAGAAGGTAAATCTGTGTACCCTGGCAGTGGGAAACACAGACAGACAGCAGCAGCAGCAGGAGGAATGGAGGAGTAGTGTGAGTGTGGCAGCAGGTAGGTAGGCAGCGTGACATAATAGCCCTGGTACCTAGCGTTGATACCAGGGCTGTAAATAAACACAGCAGGAGGTCCCAGACAGCGGTCGTGAAGCCCACATCGTGTCCAATACACAACTGGGACATCACAGTTTTCAACCCGGGCACCTCAGAAAAATTAAAAATTGTTTTTTTTTTAATGGTTTACATTTTTATTTTTTTTACAGCAAATTACATAGATATAGCTATTGTTTGACGTAATAGCTGGTGGCAGAGTGGCAGCAGAAGGTAAAATCTGTGTACCCTGGCAGTGGGAAACACAGACAGACAGACAGCAGAAGGGCAGTACACAGCTGCCCACTGTAGATGTAAAATGTGTGGCTGCAGGCGACGTAATAGTCAAAGTGAACCAGGCTGGCTTAGTGAGCAGGAGCCAGGAGGTGGTAAAGGGTGGTAAGGCACATTAACGATGGTTCTTCCGGCAGCCAGTTCATGTCCCCCTCTCGCCGACAACAGGGGCCAGGAACTCGCCTTCCACCCATGCCTGGTTCATCTTGAGAAACGTCAGTCTGTCCACAGACTTGTGAGACAGACGTGAGCGTTTCTCGGTGACCACGCCACCAGCTGCACTGAAGCAGCGCTCGGACAGCACGCTGGAAGGGGGGCAGGACAGCACTTCCAGGGCGTACTGCGCCAGCTCGCTCCAGATCTCCAGGCGCTTGACCCAATACTCCATGGGATCAACAGGGGCATCGCTGTCAAGCCCGCTGTAGGACCCCATGTAGTCAGCCACCATGCGGGTCAGGTGCTGACTGTGACCAGAGGAGGATGCTGCTGCATGCACCTCCTCTCTAGTCACTGCTGCCGGAGCCTCTACAGTCCTGTAGAGCTCGTTGCTGAGAGACAGCAGGTCTGTGGGGCGCTTGCTGCAGGATGCAGGCACCTGCTGCTGCCTCTGTGCTGGCTGCTGAACAGTGGGGGTGGAAGGCTGGGGGAAGGCTTCCTCCAAGCGCTCAACAAGGGCCTGCTGCAAGCTCCTTATTTGTTGCGCTGGGTCTCCTCCTGCAGGCGGCAGGAACTGGCTCAACTTCCCCTTGAGGCGTGGGTCCAACATCATGCTGATCCAGATGTCCTCCCTCTGCTTCATCTGGATCACCCTGGGGTCCCTGCACAGGCACGTCAGCATGTGCGCTGCCATTGGGAAGAGGCGGGCCACATGTGCTGGCACAGCGGCGGCAGTGCTGTCCTCATCCTCCTCCTCTCCCTCCTCAGCCTCATCCTCTCTCCACCCCCGCACCAACTCAGCTGCACTGTGCTGATCCCCCTCATCAGCAGCAAGGTCAGGGACCTCCACCAAGTCCTCCTCCTCCTCCCCCTCAGAGGTGGACTGTGCAGCTGCATGCCGCTCCTGCTGGTCCAAGGCTGCCGCTCCCTGTGCCAGCAAAGCATCGAGGGCCCTGTTCAGCAGACAAACCAGGGGCACCCACTCGCAGACCATAGCATGGTCCCTGCTCACCATGTTAGTGGCCTGCAGAAAGGGAGCCAGCACTAAGCACACCTGCTGCATGTGCCTCCAGTCATCATCGGGGACGATGGACGGGATGTTGCTGGTCTTGTCCCTTCTCTGAGCGGCGGAAACAGTGGCCAGGGCAAGGTACTGGTTGACAGCGTGCTTCTGTTCAACCAGACGCTCCAACATCGCCAGGGTGGAGTTCCAGCGAGTTGGAACGTCAATGATCAGCCGATGGCGTGGCAGCTCCAGCTCCTTTTGCACGTCTTCCAGGCTCGCACACGCTGCAGCCGAGCGCCGGAAGTGACGCACAACGTTCCTTGCCGTTTCCAGCAGTTCGCCCATCCCCTGGTAGGTGCGCAAGAACTTCTGCACCACCAGGTTCAGCACGTGGGCAAGACAGGGGATGTGGGTCAGGTTTCCCCTGTCAATTGCGGCAACCATTGTCGGCCACCACCTCTCCGACTCTGAGGCCTCTGGGGGTCAGCCAAATCCTCTCCTGCTCCTGGAGTTTGGCCAACACATGGGTTGCCGTCAGTTTGGTCTTCCCAAGGCTGACCAAGTGCAGCAGCGCTTGGCAGTGGTGTGGCTTCACGCTGCTGCTGAGGTGGGGGGTTTGGCCAGGTGTGCCGGAGGATGGCAGAGGATCGGAGGAACCTGCTGCAGTTCCCCTGACCCTGCGGGGTGGCACCACCCACTGTGTTGCTGCTGCTGCTGTGCCCGCTGCTGCTCTCCCATCCTCACCCCCTTCCACCAAGCTGACCCAGTGGACAGTGAAGGACAGGTAGCGGCCTTTCCCGAAGTGGCTGCTCCAGGAGTCCATGGTGACGTGGACCCTTTCACCAACCGCGTGCTCCAGCCCTCACTCCACATTGGCCATCACAAAGCGGTGCAGTGCAGGAATGGCCTTGCGGGCGAAGAAGTGTCTGCTGGGGAGCTGCCAGTCTGGGGCTGCACAAGCAAGCAGCGCACGCATGTCGCTCCCCTCCTGCACGAGCGTGTACGGCAGGAGTTGGGAGCACATGGCCCGTGCCAGCAAGCCGTTCAGCTGCCGCACGCGACGGCTGCTGGGAGGCAGAGCCCTAACCACCCCCTGGAAGGACTCGCTCAAAAGGCTCTGGCGTGGCCTTTTGCTGGCACGGGAATCAGCGGACACAGCAGAGGAGGCCACTGAGGACTGGCTGCCAGAACAGGCCTCAGTGTCGGCGGCAGGAGTTGCAGAGGGGGGAGGAGCAGTGCGTTTCCACACTCCTGCTAGTGCTGCTGGAGGAGCAGGAGGGCGGGTGGCTGCTGTTGCTGCTGCTGCTGCTGAAGGCTGTGCAGTGATGGGTGTGGTGCCACTGCCAGCACCAGATGCCTTCAGCCTCTGGAACTCCTCATGCTGGTGGAAATGTTTAGCAGCAAGGTGGTTGATGAGCGAGCTGGTGCTGAACTTTAAGGGGTCTGCACCTCTGCTCAACTTCCGCTGACAGTGGTTGCAAGTGGCGTACTTGCTGTACACTGTGGGCATGGTGAAAAATCGCCAGATTGGTGACAAAAACAACCCCCTACGGCCTGGAGCTGCTGCTGCCTGTCTCCCTGTGGTGGTTGGGGGGGGGGGGCTTGGGTGCGGCTGGTGGTGGTACTGGCAGATGCTGCTGCTGCTGCTGCTGAGCCTGAGACACCAGCAGGCTGTGGGACCTGCCTACTGCTGCCAATGCTTGCAATGATGCGCCTCCTTGCAAGGCCCACAAGCGCATCCTCCTCCTCAGAGCTGCTGATGATGACATCCCCAGGTGCTGGTGGTGGCGGCACCCAGTCTTTGTCTGTCACCATGTCATCATCATCATCATCATCCTCCCCCTCCTGAAACATGTCCTGCTGGGATGAGGACCCCCCAAACTCCTCTCCTGATGCATGGATGGGCTGCTTGACTGTCGCCACAGTCTTGCTGTCCAATCCCTCCTCCCCCAAAGTGCCCATCAGCATCTCCTCCTCAAAATTGCCAACAACAGCAGACAATACCCTGATGGTGCCTGGGGTCAAAAGACTGCTGAGTGACAGGTCGGCGACTGACTGTGAACTGGCCTCCTCCCCAGGCCCTGCTGGGCGGCTGCTGCGAACAGGGGTGGTGGTGGTGGAGGTGAGGGTGGAGGCCTCGGATGCAGAGCTGATGGCAGGCTGATCATCCTCCGTCATCAGTTGCACCACAGTGGATGCATCCTTTTCCTCAATGGGAAGTTTCCGACCCGGCTGGAGGAAAATAGGAGCAGGTGCTACACGCTGCTGCTGCTGTGTCTCTGCAGCGTGAGTTGCAGATGCTCCTGCTGGGCGGCGCCCAAGGCTTCCACGGCCAGTGGCTAAAGGAGGAATGTTAGCCACTGACGCAGCTGCTGCTGCTGCGGAACTGTGCATGGTGGCGCGGCTTGCCACAATGCTGCTCCCTCTCCTCCTGATTCCCTTGCTGCCCTTCCCCTTGCCCAAACCGCGCTGGCTGCCACTTCCAGACATCTTAGATGTTTTGGGCGTAAACACTAAAGTTTTTTTAAAGGGCGGGTGAAAAAGTGGAGTACTTTAATGGAGTGGGTTGGTGGGTGAGGTGACACTAATCACTAAGTGATTAGATCGTTAAGTGATTAGTACAGTACAAATACAAAATACAATAATCGGTATTGGTAATCAGTAAGTGTGAACAGTGAACACAGTGAGTGTTTCCAATAGCACAGTAACTAGAAATTACAATAATCAGTAGTAATCACAAGGAAATAGAGTGTGTGTACACTACAGGCAGTGAGTGCACGCACACACACACGCAGGAGCTAGCCTATGAACAGTGACTGAGTGTCCCTAGTAGTAAGTAGTAACAGTAAGTACAATTAGAAATTACAATAATCAGTAGTAATCACAAGGAAATAGAGTGTGTGTACACTACAGGCAGTGAGTGCACGCACACACACACACGCAGGAGCTAGCCTATGAACAGTGACTGAGTGTCCCTAGTAGTAAGTAGTAACAGTAAGAACTAGAAATTACAATAATCAGTAGTAATCACAAGGAAATAGAGTGTGTGTACACTACAGGCAGTGAGTGCACGCACACACACACGCAGGAGCTAGCCTATGAACAGTGACTGAGTGTCCCTAGTAGTAAGTAGTAACAGTAAGTATACAACTAGAAATTACAATAATCAGTAGTAATCACAAGGAAATAGAGTGTGTGTACACTACAGGCAGTGAGTGCACGCGCACACACACACACGCAGGAGCTAGCCTATGAACAGTGACTGAGTGTCCCTAGTAGTAAGTAGTAACAGTAAGAACTAGAAAATACAATAATCAGTAGTAATCACAAGGAAATAGAGTGTGTGTACACTACAGGCAGTGAGTGCACGCACACACACACGCAGGAGCTAGCCTATGAACAGTGACTGAGTGTCCCTAGTAGTAAGTAGTAACAGTAAGTATACAACTAGAAATTACAATAATCAGTACTAGTAATCAGAAGGAAATAAAGTGTGTGTACACTACAGACAGTGCACGCACAAACGCAGGAGCTATGAACAAACAGTGACAGTGACTGTCCTAGACTAGTACAGTTACAGTATAAAATACAATCACTAGTAAAGGACAGCAGCAGAAATACTGGTATAGATGAGAAATAAACTAACACAGAGGACAGGAGAGAACAGCTGCCCACACAGGCAGGCCCTGAGGCCTAAAGCTGTAAGCCTGCAGCAGCTGACTCTATGTAACACACAAGCTACTAACTAAAATACAATGTCTATCTAACTAACAACAATATAGGTGTATATAGGAGGTGTATGTGAGCAAAAACGCTAGGTAGTTGACCACAATAAAGCTCTTGCTAAGCCAAAGCACAAAGGAGCAGATCTCTCTCTGTACAAAGTCAGGCAAGGACGGAAAAACGGAACATGGCGGCCGCTATTTATAGGGTAGGGGCTGGCCAGGGTCCCCCTCAGTGATTGGCTGCCATCAGAGGGCCTGGGAGCACTCTGATTGGCTCTAAGGACATCAATCTGGGCTATGATGCTATTCGAGCTCGGTATTCGAGCTCGAAAAGCGCTGTTTGCTCGAATAGCGCGAATAGTGAATGAGCTATTCGAGTTTACTCGAATAGCCCATTCGAATAGCTGCAGCTATTCAGAGCTCGAATACCGAGCTCGAATAGCTGAAAAAGAGCTCGAATATTCGAGCTACTCGAATATTCGAGCTCTGTTGAGCACCACTGGGCTGGACTACTGCAATGCCCTTTATGCTGGCCTCCCCAAAAAGGACCTGCGTCGCCTGCAATTAGTGCAGAATGCTGCTGCCAGATTGCTAACAAACCAGCCTCGCCACTGTCACATTACACCGATCCTTCACTCACTGCACTGGCTACCAGTAGAATGGAGAATACTCTTCAAGATTGGACTGCTGACATTCAAATCCCTGCACAGTCTGGGCCCTGGATACATGAAGGACTTAGATCAGCAAGTTCTATAAACTTGGTCACTCCCAGAGTGCACCTCAAAAAATCTGGAGATAGAGCCTTCTGTCATGCTGCCCCTACTCTTTGGAACTCCCTGCCACACCCAGTAAAAACAGCACCATCCCTGGAGCTATTCAAATCCAGACTGAAAAGCCACCTGTTTAGCCTGGCATTTCCGGACTTATAAAATTCTTCCTCTGTACCACGATGGTCTGAGCCATGCTCATGCGCTTTGAGTCCTACGGGAGAAAAGCGCTTTACAAATGTTATTTGTTGTTGTTTAATAAGATCTGTAATCAGGAAGAAGGAAGAGATTGCCGGCACTGCTGTCATTCCTCTTTTATTCAAAAGTCCATAGCACAATACATAACATCAATGCATATATATAAATTGTGGCACATACCATAGGTGACTGTGGATGCGGTTGGTGCGTGGGGTGAATAGGCTCTTCACCCCACGCACCCACCGCATCCACAGTCACCTATGGCAGCCTAAGAAGCGCAGAAGAGTCCAGTATACAACAGCTCTGCAAAAATCAGGCAGTTTCAGGTGGGGGACAGAGTGGCGGTATTGATCCCTACCGTGGAGAGTAAATTCTTGGTCAGGTGGCAAGGTCCCTTCGAGATCAATGAAAAAGTGGGGGAAGTGAACTACAAGGTACATCAGCCAGGGAGACGGAAACCCTATCAACTTTATCATGTAAATTTTGTTGAAGCCCTGGAAAGAGAGAGAGACCGCTCCGGTTATAGTGGGTGTGAATGTTGTACCACAAGTCAGCATTGAGGATGTGAAAATAGCCCCCACTTTTTCCAAATCATAGGTCCAGATCAAGGGAAGCTCTAACACATTTGCATATCAGGAAGCAGCTCACATACAGTAGGGTGGAGTTGATGTGGAGGAGCATGTTTGCTGCTGAGCTCCTGAAAAGTCTGTTTGGAGATATTGCTGGAAGCCAAACCATACTTTGGACTGCTGTTTGTATGGCTTTGGCTTAAATGAACTGTATCTGAATAAACTGGACTATTACTACTGTTATATGGACTACAAAGCTAAAGTAAGCTTACCATTTATTTTCCAATTTATGCTGGAGAAAAGCTGTTTATATTACTGCTGAAAAATAAACTGACTTTATGTTTTATACATCTCGTTTCCCCCCAACCCCACCCCCCATTCCTTTAGATTGTAAGCTCGCAAGGGCAGGGCTCTCTCACCCTATTGTGTCTTGGAATGTTATTCATTTAATAGCTTGCTCTCTGTTATAATCTGTTTATTTATCATGTTACATCTGCTATTGTAATCACCGGTTCTGTATTTTGTACCAGTGTCCATATTTGATTTATATCATTGTCTATCATTATGTATCCCTTGTTAGTTTTCCTACTTTGTACAGCGCCATGGAATATGTTGGCGCTTTATAAATAAATTAATAATCCTCTATAATAAAACCCAAGTGTCTCTGCGTCCCATGTCCCTGTGTGTGTGTTTTGTAGTACTGCGCATGTGCAGGGAGGGACGCAGAGGCACTGAAGGGGTGGAAGGGGCGCAGTGTGTGCGAGTGTGCGCGAGCGTGCGCGGCGGACGTGCGCTGCGGGTGTGTGCACGCAGCGGGTATGCTTACGGCGGGTGTGCGCATGCCAGACCTAGCCTGTTTCTAAACGGGCTAAGGTCACTAGTAATAATAATATTTCTATTAAGTGTCTTAGAATTAAAATATATATGCTATTGACCTTTTCCTATCTCTCATCTGCCCTCAGAAATTTCATTCTGCCAGAAAAACTTTTATGACTGTAATTTGTTTATTAGTGAGGTTAACTGTATTCCCAACAAGGTACTCAAGAAAGAAGGTGTCACTTGTATGCCTGAAAATTAACTCTTTCAGGCAGCAAAACAATAAAAAAAAACTATAATGGCCTGGTTATTAATTATTATGTTTTGCACTGTTCGTACACATGTTTATCTTGTAATGGGCTTGATTCGTTAAGCTGCTCTGCTCTAGCAAAGCAAGTTAAAAATCTGGCGCTCCTTCCATCTGCCGTGAGATGTGAAGTAGCGATAACGCGCTACTTCATTAGTGTGGCCCTACTACGTTAGTTAATTAACCTCCTAAGCGGTAACCCTGAGTCAGGCTCGGGCCAGAAATCTGCAGCTCAGAGCGGTAACCCCGAGCTGGATCCATGGGAGGGGTGTAATGTACTGGGCTCTCAAATCTAACTAGCAATATGATTTTTATGGTCTAAAAGCTTGTGAAAAAATTGCACTGCTTTCAGACACTAAAATCCATGAATAATCAATCATACCGCTAGGGAGGTTAATTAACATTAATTAATGTAGTAGCAGCCACGCTAGTGAAGTATTGCAGCCGCGCTACTTCACATCTCATGGCAGATGAAAATAGCGCCCATAACTAGAAAGGGTCTAAATCCACAGAGGCAGGCACCACCTGTAGTAAAAATAGCTCTTTATTCAAAAATCATAAAATATCCATCCAATAAAAATGGCTATGGCATGCCACTTGGTACTGTGGCTTTAGGAATTGGCACACCAAAGGACTTTTGTTCATGGGTGCTCCCTCTCTCTGTTTAGATCTACCCTAACTAGAAAGAAGCGCCCATAACTAGAAAGGAGTGCGCGTAACTTAGGAGAGCACGCTATGCAGTACGCAGCATATGCGCACTCTTTTTTACCTTCCGCTACTAGAGCAGTGCAGCCCAATGAATCAAGCTGTATGTCACATGTTCCTTCAGGTACACTTTAAATATTTGCTGCAGCTGGCAGCTCTAGTCTAGTTTAGAGGACCCAGCAGGAAACCTCAAAGGCAGGGGTCAGGAACCTTTTTGGATGAGAGAGCCATAAACAGCACATATTTTAAAATGTAATTCTGTAAGAGCCATACAATATGTTTCAAACTGGCACAGTGCGCATGCGCAGCAGAGGGCTCACGTCCCTGTTGCTATGGTGATGTGTATACAGTTGATCCTCTGGGCAGCAGAAGTGTCAGACACGTCTTCAGCTTCTCTTGGGTATCAGCAATGTGTAATTGTACAGCTTGTACAATTAGCTAGCTGACTTGGGGGTTGATTCACTTTGTAGGACGAGATTCCCGCACTTTGGCCCAATAGGCTGCCTGTAAAGTGACAGACAGCCTGTTGGGCCAATCAAAGTGCAGGGATCTCGTCCTACAAGTCACTGGACCTGACAGCAGTAGCATGACTACTTTGAAAATTTTGCTTGCACTGCCACACTAAGCTGCACTGCTTGAGCAGTGTAGCTTAGTGAATCAACCCCTACTGATTTGTCTGTGAGCCAGATGTAGCCATCAAAACAGCCACATCTGGTTCCCGAGCCATAGGTTCCCTACCCCTGCTCAAAGGGAACAGTTATCCAATCACAGCATCCTCTACAGCTTGAAGAATTGTGATTGGCCCAATAGTGTAGGTGTAGTTAATATAGTGGCTGGATAATGTACTGGTTAAAGGCACTGCCTTTGACATGGGAGACCAAGATTCGAATCCTGGCTAGGGTCAGTACCTATTCAGTAAGGAGTTCAAGGCAAATTATAAATGATCAGCGCAGAGTCCAAGAACAGAAGACGAGTCTTCAACAAAGAATAAGAGCAGGCAAATCTCAACCACAATAAATATTGGGATCACGGCACAGCTAAGCATTCATGGATACCCAGAAGAAGGAAAGAGGCTTACCAGCTGGTGACAACCCACATTATAAGGTTGTATCAACGATTTGGTAGGACATCAGGAAGCAACAGTCTGTCCAGGATCCACCAATTCAGCAATGATTCATCTCACGAATGGATATCAGTAGTAAACATCATAGAAAAGAAACAAACAGCAACTCTAAGTGTAAACCGTTTAATATAGAGTTTTCATAGTAAAAACAGCAGATAGCATAAAAACAAAACTTACATGCAGGGCCCATGCAATGGGAACCCCGAGAAAGTTGCATGCGTGTATGGTTCAGCAGTGAAGGACAGTATAAAGGCGCCGCCTGTCTCCACACTATTGGGCCAATCAAGGGTAGATCTAAACAGAGAGAGGGAGCACCCATGAACAAAAGTCCTTTGGTATGCTAATTCCTAAAGCCACAGTACCAAGTGGCATGCCATAGCCATTTTTATTGGATGGATATTTTATGATTTTTGAATAAAGAGCTATTTTTACTACAGGTGGTGCCTGCCTCTGTGGATTTAGACCCTTTCTAGTTATGGGCGCTATTTTCATCTGCCGTGGCGGTTCCAGGATTTTTTTTTTAGGGGGTGCTATGCAGGTGCTGGAACTTCTCTAGGGGTAGCTTTAAACTTGCAGTGCGCAAAGCGTGCCACCAATAACTTCAGGGGCGTGGCCAAAACAGGGGGTGTGGTCAAAAAGGGGCTTGTCTAGGCACTGAAAAGAGGGCATGTATAGGTAGTATAGTTCCCCAGTATAAGTAGTATATATAAGTAGTAGTAAGTAGTATATATAAGTAGTATATAAGTATATATAAGTAGTAGTATAAGTAGTATAGCTGCCTCAGCATAAGTAGTATAGCTGCCACAGCATAAGTAGTATAGCTGCCCCAGTGTAGGTAATATAGCTGCCCCAGCATGGGTAGTACAGCTGCCCCAGCGTAGGTAGTCCCAGTGTAGGTAGTCCAGCTGCCCCAGTGTAGGTAGTCCCAGCGTAGGTAGTACAGTTGCCCCAGCGTAGGTAGTACAGCTGCCCCAGCGTAGGTAGTACAGCTGCTCCAGCGTGGGTAGTATAGCTGCCCCAGCGTGGGTAGTGCAGCTGCCCCAGCGTGGGTAGTACAGCTGCCCCAGCGTGGGTAGTACAGCTGCAGAATTTTAGGAGGTGCTTCAGCACCCCAAAGCACCCCCCTGGTGCCACCCATTAGTTTCAGGCACTAGACCTTGAAGTTGGCCTCCTCCCCTGCGCCACCGGAGAGATCCCACTGTGTCCTCGGGCCCTCGTCCTGCCGCTGGCAGTGAACCGCTGCATTTTTTTTGCTCCAGACCTGATCTTCCATCACCGCGGATCTCCAGAGTCTAGCCTCAGTCTCTGGGCTTGCAGCGAGGCCCCTCCATCACCAGCTGTGTGCCGCTGCTTCCCTCCTGCCTGGGGCAGTAAGCCACTGCTCTCCCCGCTCCGTCCCTCCATCACCGCAGGTCTCCATCACTGCTCCGGCCCTCCATCACTACGGGTCTCTAGCCCCCACGTGCTCACCACGTGCTCACACCAGTGCTGTGTGGGGCAGCTCCGATGCCGCTGGTGGGAGACTAGCACAGCTGACCAGGCACCGGCATCCCACCACATGGACTGCTTCTCCTGCTGGGCCCAGTGCTGCGTAGGGCAGCTCCGATGCCGCTGGTTGGTTCACAGCACAGCTGATTGAGCACCGGCTCCTCGGCCACCCATGTGGAAGCAGACTCCACCACAAGTCCTTGCTCTGTCGATCCTTATCGCTTGGAAGGGATTCCCCCAGCCACCCACGCTGTGGATTACTCGCCATCAGGCAGCCGCAGCACCCACATCACTCCACCAGGCTCCTCCATTGCTCCTCATCTTTGGTAAGCCAGCTGCTACTTCACTTGCTGCTGCTCCCTGCTGCTGCTCCCCAACTGTGGCCAATGAACCGGCCTGATACTGCCAGCCTCATATGCCACAATGGGGGTGATCTGTTTACCTATGCTGGCTTCCCTCATGTACTGTACTGGCTTAGGGCTGTGCTGCTCTGTTTTACAGGATACACTGTTGTACATATACTGGGGCATATAGACCGTGTAATCTGCTTCCAGTAATTGGGCATATGGACTGCGTTGATCTGATCCGTTTACCTGCACTGTGGGATATGGACTGTGTTGATCTGTTTATCGGCACTGGGCATATGGGCTGTGTTGATTTGTTTACGTTGATCTGGTTACCTGCACTGGGCATACGGTCTGGGTTGATCTGTTTACCTGCAATGGTGCATATGGTCGGATGGTCTGATTGCCTGCACTGGGGCATATGGACTGTGCTGTTTACCTGCACTGAGGCATATGTACTGTGCTGTTCTGTTTACCTGCACTGGGGCAAATCAACTGTGCTGATTTGTTTACCTGCATGGAGCGTATGAACTGTGTGATCTGCCATTCTTCCGCGCATGCTACTTGCCAGCAGCCGATGGCGCTCCACTATCACCCCCGCCCGCCGACTCAACGTCAGCTGCTATGGATCTGCTCCCCTCATTCCACAGCCCAGTTGCATCACCCTCTTTAGACCACAGCTTCTTCAGTGGGAAGCATATGGTTCCTCATCCCCCGTGGGCATGCGACTATACGATTCCGTCTGGAACCATGCTCAACTTATCTCAGCATCTGCTCCAAGGCTCCATATGGGACAGAAGCGTAGGGGCTGTCGCTCAGGGGCACTTGTGAGGCTAAGGAGGAAAGGTCTAAGGTCAGCCATTCCCTCAATCCCCCTAGCAAATGTTCGCTCCCTCCCAAACAAGCTGGATGAACAGTTCCTCCTCTGTGATAGGAGGGAGCTCAGCGCAAACACTCCAGTACTTTGCTCCACAGAAACATGGCTTCACAAGGATACCCCGGATGAGCCCCTTCAACTCCCAAGCTTCAGCCTCATCCGAGCTGACCGTGACACTGCTTTGTCTGGAAAAAAGAGAGGTGGCGGCATCTGTTTCTTCATCAGCTCTACATGGTGCCCTAACACCACAGTTCTAGCCAGGAAATGCTCCCTAGACCTAGAACTCCTTTTTGTTAACTGCAGGCCAATATACTCACCAAGGGAGTTCTCCTCCTACATCCTTGTTGGAGTGTACATCCCTCCAGATGCCACTGTCAAATCTGCCTTGCTTAACTTGAGTGACGCCATTTCCCAGTGGGAGCCATCTCTCCCGGACTCTTTGTTCATAGTTATGAGCAACTCTCAACAGAGGCAACCTCCACCATGAGCTGCCACGCTATCACCAGCATGGTGCCTGCCCCACTAGAGACTCAGCCACACTCGACCACTGTGACAAAGGATGCATACAAAGCCGTCCCCTGGGCAGCGCTGGGTTCCTTGGACCACTGCCTCATCCATCTCATCCCCACCTACAAGAGGCGCCTGGAGTCAGCAAAACCAGTCCTCAGGTCCTCCAAAGTTTGGTCTAGTGAGGCCAAGCTCCAACTTCAAGCTTGCTTCGACTGCACCAACTGGAAGGCTCTAGAAGCACCAAACCTAGATGAATGGGTGGAGAACCTTACATGGTACATCAGATTTTGTGAGGACTGCTGTGTACCAACTAAATTTTATAAAGTCTTCCCGAACAACAAGCCATGGTTCTCTAATAAGCTACGGCACCTTCGAAAGCGCAAGGAAGCTGCGCACAAGTCGGGCAACCTTGTGGAATACAGGAGGGCGAGAAATGACCTTAACCGTGAACTAAGGGTTGCCAAATGTGAGTTCGCTGAGAGGATGAAACAAAACCTCTGCTCAAATGACTCACGAGCCGTCTGGAAAGGCCTTAATGCAGCCACCAACTGCAAGTCTCCCCCCAACATGCTCCACCTAGCATCAAACTTGCTGAAGAACTCTACAAATTCTACTTCTACTCTCTACTAATTCTACTTCAGGTCTGAGTGCCAGGATTCACCTGTGGGGCATCTGTCACCGTCCGGTACCCCTGTGGCCCCAGAAGACCACACTGCGAGTCTAAGTTCACCCCCACTGCTTGTGAGTGAATCTGACTTCATGCGTCACATATCAACACTGAACCCAAGGAAATCCTCTGGCCAAGACGGCGTGTCCCCTGCCTGCCTGAAGTCTTGTTCACAGCAACTTGCCCTTATTCTCACCACCATATACAACAAGTCACTTCAGATGGGCAAAGTTCCTGCCTGCCTTAAGAGGTCCACCATTATTCCTGTCTCAAAAAATCAAGGAGTCCCCAACCTTAACAACTTCAGGCCTATGGCACTAACAGCTGTTATCATGAAGACCCTCAAAAGGGCTGTCTTGACGTTCCTGGAGTCCTCCATTATGACCCTTCTTGACCCATTCCAGTTTGCGTACAGAGCAAACAGGTCCACCGATGATGCCATCAATATCTGCCTCAAGCTCATCAGCGATCACTTGGATTGACCAGACTCATATGCCAGAATCCTCCTCCTGGACTTTAGTTAGGCCTTTAACACTATTTGTCCACACATGCTTCAGGAGGGTCTTGCAGCACTCGGGTTCAATCCACCGTATGCCTTTGGATCACGGACTTCCTATCCAAAAGGTCACAATCTGTCAAGCTGGGAGACATCTCCTCTCAACCACGGTCCACTAACATGGGGGCCCTACAAGACTGCGTCCTGTCTCCAATGATGTTCTCCCTCTACACGAACAACTGCAGATCCCCAGCAGATCCTGTTAAGGTTATTAAATTTGTAGACGGCACCACCATTGTTGGCCTTGTCACCAGTAACTACGAGAGTGCCTCTGTCACTGGTGCAGGGAGAACAGGCTGGTCCTCAGGGCTGCCATCAGAAATCACACATCAGGCCAGGACACCCCCACCCCCGCGAAGGGAGAGGCGCATGGTGAGAAATGGGTGTGGCTATTACATGTGGACAGAACTAATTGCATGATGCTATCACGTCAGCATGGACCAAAAATGTCTTTTCTCTTTTGTCTTCCTGTCCTGTGTCACATATTTTACCCAGTGTTAACTCTGTCTCTTCTCTGCCTGTGTTAACTCTGTTCCCGTGTCTCTATTGTCCCCTTCTGTGTCACCTCATGTCCCTCTGTGTTTTTCTGTCTGTGTCACCTCTGTTCCCATGTGCCTATTTTGTTCCCCTCGGTGTCACATCATGTCCCTCTGTGTTTATCTGTTTGTCTTCATCACCTCTGTTCCCCTGTGCCTATTTTGTCCCCCTCTGTATCACCTCTTGTGCCGCTGTGTCTCTTTAGTCACCATGTCAGCTCTTGTCCCCCATTGTGTCACCTCTTGTTCTCCCTTTGTCACCTTTTTCCCCATCTGTGTCACCTCTTGTGCCCCTTGGCTTCCCCCTGTCACCTCCTGTGGCCCCGGCTTCCCCACGTGTAACCTCTTGTGCCCCCGAGGCTTCCCCATGCCACCTCTTGTGCCTCCAGCTTCCCCGTGTCACCTCGTCCCCTCAGCTTCCTCCTGTGTAATTAATGTCCCCCCAGCTTCCTGTGTCATCGTGTCCCCCCCGTCTTCCCTTTGTCATCGTGCCCCTCCAGCTTCCCTGTGTCGCCTCTTTTGTCCCACAGATTCCCACCATGTCATCAATGTATCCCCAGCTCCCCATGTCATCTCTTGACCCCACCGTCTTCCCTTTGTCACATTGTCCCACCTTTTGTGCCCCTTGGCTTCCCCCTGTCACCTCCTGTGGCCCTGGCTTCCCCACGTGTAACCTCTTGTGCCCCCCAGGCTTCCCCATGTCACCTCTTGGGCCTCCAGCTTCCCCGTGTCACCTCGTCCCCTCAGCTTCCTCCTGTGTCATTAATGTCCCCCCAGCTTCCTGTGTCATCGTGTGTCCCCCGTCTTCCCTTTGTCACCGTGCCCCCTCCAGCTTCCCTGTGTCACCTCTCTTGTCCCACAGCTTCCCCCGTGTGATCAATGTCCCCTCAGCTCCCTGTATCATTTCTTGGCCCCCGGCTTCCCTATGTCGCCTTGTTCCCACCAGCTTCCCCCGTGCCATCAATGTCCCCCCAGCACCCCATATCACCTCTTGCCCCCCCCCCCCCCGCTTCCCTTTGTCACATTGTCCCCCCAGCTTCCCTCCCTTGTCATTTCATGACTCCCCAGCCTCCCATGTGTCATCAATGTCCCCCCCCCCACTCCATGTCATCTCTTGTCCACCCCAGCTTCCTCCCCCCTTGTCATCTCACGTTCCCCCAGCTTCCCCATGTCAACAATGCACCCCTCACCCCACTCCCCCTGTCCCCTGGGGGCCAGCCATGTCATCTTTAGTGTGCCGGCTTCCCCCACCCTTGTGTGCCTTTTCCCAGACTCTCCCCTCCCTTCCTGTGCTCCGTGCCACCTTCTCCATTAACTAACATACATGGCCCCGACGCACGCGCCGAACCTCTCCGCTCTCCCGCTCACTGCATGGCGTCCTGACCATCACTACGGTTATTTCTGGCATGCGCATCTCAGGATGTCAAATGCACATACCGGAAGTAACCATGGTAATGGCCAGGATGCTATGCAGAAGAGTGGCGAGTTCCGGCGCATGGATCAGGGCTAGAGATGGGCCGAACGGTTCGCTGGCGAACGGTTCCAGGTGAACTTTGGGTGGTTTCCCGGAAGTTCGATTCGCCCCATAATGCTCAATTAAGGTCAACTTTGACCCTCTACATCACAGTCAGCAGGCACATTGTAGCCAATTAGGCTACACTCTCTCCTGGAGCCACTCCCCCCCTTATAAAAGGCAGGCTCCGCCGGCCATTACACTCACTCATGTGCCTGCAATAGTGAGAGTAGGGCGAGCTGCTTCAGACTGTTTCTCCTAGGGAAAGATTAGTTAGGCTCTTGGCTTGTTAGCTTGCTCCTGGCTGAATCTTATTGCTATAATAGCACCCAGCAACAGCTCTTTTCAGAGCTAATCCTGTTCTTGTGATTTTTTTTCTGTGTGTGTCACTACACTTGTGTTGTATAGACAGCTTTTGTAATTCATACTGTGTACCAATGCTAGTGCCAGCCCAGGCCAATCACAATCACACACCTGTGTCAGCTGCACATTGTGTAATACCCATTATTACTGCACTTGTGTTGTATAGACAGCTTTTGTAATTCATACTGTGTGCCAGTGCCAGTGCCAGCCCAGGCCAATCACTAGGGATGATCGGAAGGAGCAAATTCCATTCCGTCGGAATTCGCGGATTCCGCCAGAGCTGAATTCCGTCGCTATGAAAATTCAGCCGGATTTTTACGAAATTCAGCGGGATTCCGGATTCCGGCGGAAAAATTAAAATAATCACAAATGGAACCTTGTTTATGATATATAGTAGCCCATAGACCCTATTGACTGTTCCCTTAGTCCTTTTTCTCCCTTCCTCCCTCACCCCAGAAGAAGGAGGGTCTCGTCTTCCAGGGAATTGTAGGATTTCAAAAGCCAGCTTACATACCTTGGCCGGGAGTTAAACCCAGGTCTAGTGCTCGGTAGGTAGCTCTCTTCACCATTATACCACCACCAACACTACAGTCTGAAGCCAGCCTAGCATGTACCATTGTGATATATCCAAGAGAAAAATGAGCTTGCTTAGGGAATTGTAGGATTTCAAAAGCCAACTCACATACATTGGCCAGGCCCAGGAATTGAACCCAGGCCTACCACTTTGTAGGCAGCTATCCTAACCATTATACCACCAACACAACACACTACAATGGTACATGCTGAAGCCAGCCTAGCATGTACCATTGTGATATATCCAAGAGAAAAAGGAGTTGGCTTAGGGAATTGTAGGATTTCAAAAGCCAACTCACATACATTGGCCAGGCCCAGGAATTGAACCCAGGCCTACCGCTCTGTAGGCTGCTATCCTAACCAATATACCACCAACACAACACACTACAATGCTACATGCTGAAGCCAGCCTAGCATGTACCATTGTGATATATCCAAAAGAAAAATGAGCTTGCTTAGGGAATTGTAGGATTTCAAAAGCCACCTCACATACATTGGCAAGGCCCAGTAATTGAACCCAGGCCTACCACTCTGTAGGCTGCTATCCTAGCCATTATACCGCCAACACAACACACTACACTGCTACATGCTGAAGCCAGCCTAGCATGTACCATTGTGATATAGCCAAGAGAAAAATGAGCTTGTTTAGGAAATTGTAGGATTTCAAAAGCCAGCTTACATACATTGACCGGGAATTGAACCCAGGTCTAGTACTCTGTAGACTGCTATCCTAACCATTATACTACCAACACTACATACTGAAACTTCTTGGAGCAGACTTACTTCCTCCCTCCAAAAGACACACATACATCCCCATAAAATCATTCAACAGCAACTGCATGCACAGTCTTTGTGGTACACAGTCTCTGTGGCACAATTGGTTAGCGCATTTGGCTGTTAACTGCAAGGTTGGTGGTTCAAGCCCACCCAGGCATGGCCTTGCCTTTTGTGTTCAACAGTTGTCCTAAGAGAACCCCAGATAGCTATGTAGATTCATCTCTCTCTCTCTCTAGTAGGGATGGTCACCACTTTCCGCGGAATTGTATTTTCCGCAATTTTAGGCGAAAATTGGTCTTTCCATTCCGTTTGTTCGGAATGGAATTGCTTTTTCAATCCGGCGGAATTCGGAAATTGCCTGTGAAATTGTGCCGGTATCCGTTGATGGTTTTAAGCTGAAAATTCAGTTCAATGGCATCAAGTCCAAGAGAGAGAGAGAGCTCATTTTTCTCTTGGGTATATCACAATGGTACATGCTAGGCTTGCTTCAGCATGTAGCATTGTAGAGTATTGTGTTGGTGGTATAATGGTTAGGATAGCAGCTTACTGAGCACTAGAACTGGGTTCGATTCCCGGCCAATGTATGTAAGCTGGCTTTTGGAATCCTACAATTCCCTAAGCAAGCTCATTTTTCTCTTGAATATATCACAATGGTACATGCTAGGCTGGCTTCAGCATGTAGCATTGTAATGTGTTGTGTTGGTGGTATAATGGTTAGGATAACAGGCTACAGAGCGGTAGGCCTGGGTTCAATTCCTGGGCCTGGCCAATGTATGTGAGCTGGCTTTTGAAATCCTACAATTCCCTAAGCAAGCTCATTTTTCTCTTGGATATATCACAATGGTACATGCTAGGCTGGCTTCAGCATATAGTGTTGGTGGTGGTATAGTGGTGAAGAGAGCTACCTACCGAGCACTAGACCTGGGTTCAATTCCCGGCCAAGATATGTAAGCTGGCTTTTGAAATCCTACAATTCCCTGGAGTCTATTGAGTAGAAATACTTCTTATTAGGCAGCAATCAGTTAGGGGGGAAAAAATTTTGAATTCCGTAAAATTCCGCGGAATTTCGTTTTGTCCAGCGGAAATTCCGAATTAGGTCTATAGCAATTCCGTTCTGTCGCTTCGGAACCGGAATCACAGAATTTATAATTCCGCGGAATGCAGCGACCATCCCTACCAATCACAATCACACACCTGTGTCAAAAAATTAGAGAAAAAACGGTGCACAGGCCCATTTAAATGATGCAGAGATCACCCCAATTACTGGGGGAAGGCAGGTTGAAAATTGAATACTGCATGCATATAGAAAGACAACCGCCACTCAAATGATCTTTTACTGCAATTTTTATTAATGTTATAGAAAAAACGTGGAAACCACCCTATAAAACCAAGAACCCCCATAAAAACACGATGTGGGCATCATCCTAGGAGTACCCCTGGAACACACGCACGCCTCCTCACACACACACACAGATTGGTTGGCCGACCCCGTTAACTGCTGCATATGCTAAGATCGGGGGTGCATGAGTAAGCTTGCTTTGTAAAGGAAGAAACTTCCTGTGAGGAAACGCGGAAAAGCCGCCGCATGTGCCAAGAGCTAGGCGGCTGACTCCGCGTCCTACGTGGCGGTTTGCACGCGTCTGGTTGTGTGGTGGAACGCGGAAAAGCCACCGCATGTCCTGACAGCAAAGCGGCTGTTTGCATGCAGCAGCATGTGCTTGGTGTGGCTGGGTCTGTTAGTGCACCTAGGCAGATGGAGAGCTATGCTCGCGCGGGCCTGAATTCAGGACCTTTATACCTGCAGAGGAAGTGTCAGCTGATCAGGAAGGTCAGCTGATTCCTGCAGGACTCATGATTGGCTGAATGGTTCGGGCGGGGCAGCAGAGTCCAGCAACTATATATTCTGCTGCTTATTCAGTTGCTGGTTGTCTGGCGTTGCGATCACATACGTGGGAGCACCCAGATCCGTAGTCAGATCCGCAAGTGTGCCGGGACCAGCTGGAGCTGTAATCCTACACTTAGGTAGATTTTGTTGATAGCTTAAAGTACTAGTTTGATTGTTATTATCTGTTATGACTTCCTGCTTGCCTGACTATCCTCCTGAACTCTGATCTTGCACCTCGATATTTCTGATACTCTGTTGCCGAACCCCGGCTCGTCCCTAGACTCTGTTTCTGCCTCCTGATTTTGTACCTTGATATATCTGATACCCCGATATTTCGGATACCCTGTTGCCGAACCCTGCCTATACCTAGACTCCACCTCTGCTTTATGATCTTGTACTTTGTCTGTCCGTGTGTGTACGACCTGGCTTGTCCGACCTCGAGAACCGACCTTACTCTTGGAGGCGGTTCCCCGTCCTGTCAGTGACATCTCCTCCTGAGTGTCACTTTCAGACAATCCTTCCTACTGTCAGTCTGACTCCTCCCGTCTTGGAGCTCAGGTCTGCGGAAGGAATCTGTGCAGTATTCCTTGCTGCACTGAGGCCTAGTCCTCTAAGTGTTACTGTTGCACCAAACACCACACTCTACTCAGGTGAATAGAGGTTAGCTAGTATATCGGATTATCGGTGATACTGCAGATCACTTATAATCTGGTATACATCTGTATTCCCAGTGATACTGCAGATCACCGGTAATCAGGTCCTCTCTGTGCTTCACCGATCGTTACACTTCCACGTCAGAACAGTTCTTTTAGTGAATTCCCCAGACGTGCAGACAACAGTTCAATCCTCAAACAAGAAGCCTCACCAGATCAAGAGCCAAGAAAGCCACTATGAATCCGAGTCATAACACTGACATGGATGATATTCCGTAAAGTCTCTGTGAGCCACACTTAACCACTCATTACACAGGTTAAGATAATCCTTGATACCTTTCAGAGTTCCTCTTTACTCTTCCGCGGCGTCCCGCGGGTGGCATGTACCTGCTCCGTGATCCGGCTCGCAAAAGCGCCTCCCGGCTCACCGAGTGTTCAACGGGCGTGTGCCATGTCTCTGCTCCAGGTAGTTCCTCCAGCCCATCATCCTCAAGCCTCGCCCACATACGTTACGCCCACATCACGTGGGCTTCATCAGTGTGATGCTGCGATGGTGGCTTGCTGGGACAGGTCACCTCCCTTTTAAGTTCAGCATCAAGCCTCGTTTCAGTGCCTCTTCCTGGTTGTGCGTTTCAGCATACAATCCGCTGCTTTTCATCTTCATACTAATTTAAACCAGTTAAACACTGTCCATTTCTATCAGCATTCATTTAGGAAGTTGTAGATTTCATGAGACCAAGTAGTTCTTCATTTTAATTGATAATCATTTTTTACTTGTTGCACCCTTCTTTCTCCTATCATTTAAAGGAGAACCCCGACCCATTTACAGTGGTGTGAAAAACCATTTGCCCCCTTCCTGATTTCTTATTCTTTTGCATGTTTGTCACACTTAAATGTTTCTGCTCATCAAAAACCGTTAACCATTAGTTAAAGATAACATAATTGAACACAAAATGCAGTTTTAAATGATGGTTTTTATTATTTAGTGAGAAAAAAAACTCAAAACCTACATGGCCCTGTGTGAAAAAGAAATTGCCCCCTGAACCTAATAACTGGTTGGGCCACCCTTAGCAGCAATAACTGCAATCAAGCGTTTGCGATAACTTGCAACAAGTCTTTTACAGCGCTCTGGAGGAATTTTGGCCCACTCATCTTTGCAGAATTGTTGTAATTCAGCTTTATTTGAGGGTTTTCTAGCATGAACTGCCTTTTTAAGGTCATGCCACAACATCTCAATAGGATTCAGGTCAGGGCTTTGACCAGGCCACTCCAAAGTCTTCATTTTGTTTTTCTTCAGCCATTCAGAGGTGGGTTTGCTGGTGTGTTTTGGGTAATTGTCCTGCTGCAGCACCCAAGATCGCTTCAGCTTGAGTTGACGATCAGATGGCCGGACATTCTCCTTCAGGATTTTTTGGTAGACAGTAGAATTCATGGTTCCATCTATCACAGCAAGCCTTCCAGGTCCTGAAGCAGCAAAACAACCCCAGACCATCACACTACCACCACCATATTTTACTGTTGGTATGATGTTCTTTTGCTGAAATGCTGTGTTATTTCTACAACAGATTTAACAGGACACGCACCTTCTAAAAAGTTCAACTTTTGTCTCGGCGGTCCACAAGGTATTTTCCCACAAGTCTTGGCAATCATTGAGATTTTTTTTAGCAAAATTGAGACAAGCCTTAATGTTCTTTTTGCTTAAAAGTGGTTTGCGCCTTGGATATCTGCCATGCAGGCCGTTTTTGCCCAGTCTCTTTCTTATGGTGGAGTTGTGAACACTGACCTTAATTAAGGCAAGTGAGGCCTGCAGTTCTTTAGATGTTGTCCTGGGGTCTTTTGTGGCCTCTCAGATGAGTTTTCTCTGCGCTCTTGGGGTAATTTTGGTTGGCCAGCCACTCCCGGGAAGGTTCATCACTGTTCCATGTTTTTGCCATTTGTGGATAATGGCTCTCACTGTGGTTCGCTGGAGTCCCAAAGCTTTAGAAATGGCTTTATAACCTTTACCAGACTGATAGATCTCAATTACAGTACTTTTGTTCTCATTTGTTCCTGTTTCTTTGGATCTTGGCTTGATGTCTAGCTTTTGAGGTGCTTTTGGTCTACTTCTCTGTGTCAGATAGCTCCTATTTAAGTGATTTCTTGATTGAAACAGGTGTGGCAGTAATCAGGCCTGGGGGTGACTACAGAAATGTAACTCAGGTGTGATAAACCACAGTTAAGTTATTTTTTAACAAGGGGGGCAATCACTTTTTCACATAGGGCCATGTAGGTTTTGAGTTTTTTTCCCTCACTAAATAATAAAAACCATCATTTAAACTGCATTTTAAGTTCAATTATGTTATCTTTGACTAATAGTTAATGGTTTTTGGTGAGCAGAAACATTTAAGTGTGACAAACATGCAAAAGAATAAGAAATCAGGAAGGAGGCAAATAGTTTTTCACACCACTGTACAATATAACAGAGTCCCTCCATTCCCACAATAGATATATCCATATTCCCAAGATTGTTGGATCGAATACTTTGCAGGGGATCTCGTAAGCACACGAATGACACACATGGCATTCATTTCACAGGAGATCATGGATACTCATTCATAACCTCATTCAGAACCCTTGATTCATCACATCCATGCATACTGATGCTCTGATCTTCTTGTGTGTCAGCTGCACATTGTGTAATATCCATTATTACTGCACTTGTTTTGTATAGACAGCTTTTGTAATTCATACTGTGTGCCAGTGCTAGTGCCAGCCCAGGCCAATCACAATCACACACCTGTGTCAGCTGCACATTGTGTAATACCCATTATTACTGCACTTGTGTTGTATAGACAGCTTTTGTAATTCATACTGTGTGCCAGTGCCAGTGCCAGCCCAGGCCAATCACAATCACACACCTGTGTCAGCTGCACATTGTGTAATACCCATTATTACTGCACTTGTGTTGTATAGACAGCTTTTGTAATTCATACTGTGTGCCAGTGCCAGTGCCAGCCCAGGCCAATCACAATCACACACCTGTGTCAGCTGCACATTGTGTAATACCCATTATTACTGCATTTGTGTTGTATAGACAGCTTTTGTAATTCATACTGTGTGCAGTGTCACTGCCAGTGCCAGGCAGCCAGGCCCACCACATTCAGTGACTGACTAACTGTATCAGCTGCACATTGTGTAATACCCATTATTACTGCACTTGTGTTGCGGTGACAGCTTTTGTAATTCATATTTTATGCAGCCCAGGCACAGCACATTCAGTGACTACTGTACCTGTGTGTGTGATAGGCAGCTGCACATTGTAATACCCATATTACTGCATATACCTACCTAGCTGTTGGGTTCAGTGCATATAATGCATATACCTACCTAGCTGTTGGGTTCAGTGAACCCACCTACCTACGTGAGTGCACGCAGTGTGATATACCACTCCGTGCATACCTGTTAACTGCTGCACCTGTGTGACTGCACATTGTATTAATCAAATTAGTGCATACTTTTCATTTCACCCCCCCGATATGGACAAAACGGACAAACCAGGTCGCGGAAGAGGTAGCGGCAGACCCAGAGGAAGGCCACCTGGCAGGTGTGTGCGTGGTCGTGTTGATGTGATTTTGTGTGGCCCTGGCCCAAAGTACAGTACTCAGAAGAAGGCACGTGCCATCACCTCCCAAAATTGTGAGGACGTGGTTGACTATTTAACACAGAACACCTCATCTCCCGCAGCCACCAGCGCTACTACAAGCACCACATCCGCTGCATTTGACACTTTGCAGGAGTTATTTGGTGTTGAAATCACTGATTCACAGTCACTGCTGCTACAACATTATGAAGGCACTAAGCAAGTTACACCACCTCATATGTGTGAGTTAGGCATACAATATGGTTGTAATGGAGGAGGATGATGATGATGATGAAGAAGTATCTGCTGTTGGTGCAGTTTTGGAGGTGTCTGAGGAAAGTGAAGCTGGGCAGGATGATTATGATGACGATTATACGGATGCCACGTATGTTCCCAATAGAAGAGATGAACAGAGGGACAGTTCGGAGGGGGAGCCAGAGAGGAGTAGGAGGAGACGAGTTCCTGAAAGAAGCAGAGGGAGCTCGTCCTCAGAAACAGCTGGTGGCAGTGTCCGGCGCCATGTATCGCCAGCTATGGACAGCCAGCCAACATGCCCTTCAACATCAGCTGCTGACTCAGAGGCCACCATAGTGCCATCACCCCAGGGTGGCTCTGCGGTGTGGAAATTTTTTGATGTGTCTGCCATAGATCGGAGTAAAGCCATCTGTTCTTTCTGTCTCCAAAAATTGAGCCGTGGAAAGGCCAACACTCACGTAGGGACAAGTGCCTTACGAAGGCACCTGGAGAAAAGGCACAAACAGCAATGGAAAGAACACCTGAGCAAAACCACACAAAAGACCACTTTACTTACGGTAAAGTCTTTTCCAGTAGTCATGAGGACAGCACCCCTGGATGAGACTTGTCTCCCTCCCCACTGTGGACAGGAAACTGTTAAAAGAAGAATTTGCATAAGCAATAGGCAGCCACATATAAGATACTACACCTGCCACAGTACCTCAGTTAATAAAAAGATGACACGGACATTTAATGATGCTTACACAAATGTATTTCTCTTTCCTACCCAAATAAGGGCGGGTTGCAGGGGTGCTGTCCTCATGACTACTGGAAAAGACTTTACCGTAAGTAAAGTGGTCTTTCCCAGAACGTCATTTCGGACAGCACCCCTGGATGAGACGATATACAAGAGTTAAAACCTTAGGGTGGGACCACAGCTTGCAAAACTTTCCTTCTGAAGGATAAACCTGCAGAGGCAGATACATTAAGGCGATAGTGCTTTACAAACGTATTGTGACTTGACCAGGTCGCAGCTCTGCAGATCTGATCTAGAGGCCCCTGCCCTCTCTGCCCAAGAAGTCGAAATTCCTCTTGTGGAATGAGCCATGATAGAATTTAATTGCTTCCCCTGTGTCTGATATGCTGATGAAATAGCCCAAAAAAATTGATAATCTGTGTAGGATTTAATTAAGGAAGATTTCTCCCAATTAATGATCAAAGCTAGATCTTGTAGTAAGACTATTGTCGTAACAATCTGATCTCTTACCGAATTGGGAGACGTCCACCAAAACAGAAAATCATCAAGGTAACCCAAAATGTTAACTTTTCTCTGTCTAAGTGTAGCCAGAACCCCAAACATTACCTTCATAAACAACCCTGGAGCTGAGGATAATCCGAAGGGCAAAGCATTAAACTGATACATTCTTACCTCTTCCTCCATCTGGATGGCAAACCTTAAGTATTATTGAGAAGACAGATGTGTCAGTAATTGAAGATACGCATCTTTTCAGTCTAGAAAGGCTAGGAAATCGTCCTTCTGTAAGAGATGAATAATAGATCAAATCCATCCTGAATTTTCTGTATTTTACCTTCTGGTTTAGACTCTTTTTAAATTTAGTATGAACCGATAATTTCCCTGTAGCTCCTTTACTAGAAAAAAACAGGGCAATAGAATCCCTGTCCTCTGACATTTCGGTACTTCTCGAATTACCCCTTTTTTTTTTTTTTTTTTTTTTTTTCTAAACAGGGAAAGGACTTCCGATTGTAGGGCTGAAAACTTTATTTGGTCCTGCAAGCGGGGAGTAATGCAAAAGTTCTGAAAAGAAGGCTGGCTGAACTCTATTCTGTATCCCACCAAAAAACCACCTTAAGGGCTCTTTCCCACTAAGACGCGACGCTAAGGCCACATAACGTGCCCCCAACGCAACGCATGTGAGCTTTGAAGTTGGACGCTATTTAGAGCCACGTTAGGCGTCTCTTGATGCGTCTGTGATGCGTACTTTTTGACGCATACTATCGGACAAAAACGGCGCATGCGGCAAAAGACTGTGGAGAGCACGTGATCGGATAAACTCTGCATCACGTGGTCCTGCCAGCCAATAAGCGGCCGCTCCAGGAAGTTAACACTGCAGTGCATATTAATTAGTCATGTGGCTGGCTACAACAGCGGACTCTCCCCTCCTCTCCTGCAAGAAAAAACAAAAACACACATTATTGAGCATATGCAAACAGTCTAATGCGGCTAAAACCGTGTATTACGCACAGCATGATGCACTTTCTTTAAACGTCCAGCGTTACACTAACAACGTGGACCCTGTGAACAGCCCATTGATTTTTCATTACTGTGAGCTGGGCTGCGTTACAAGCTGCTCTAACGTGCGCCTGTAACGTCCCACTGTGAAAGAAGCCCAAATAACCAATATTTTGTGCACTGTAGTTGCCATGTTTTGAAATTTGCAATTCTCCATCTCACTGGAATACTAGCGTCATTGCTTATCTGACTTCTTGGTAAAAGTGAAGTTGGACTTAGGCTTCTGTGACTTGTAGGGAGCCCATCTCCTGCCCTTAGAGGACTAGGGATCTGACTCATTCTTAGAAGAGGGACCGTTTACTTTGAATAGGTCCTTTCTTAAAGGAATACTATCAATACCCAAGTGTTCTAAAATGACAATGTACAAATAATGTCTAAGTTGCTGTGTAAACATTTTCCTACCTTTAATGTTAAATATCAGAGGCAAAAGCTGTAATTTATTGAGGGTAGGATTAGCTATATTGGGACAAATCAATTGCAGAAGGGGTGTCTGCTTCAATGCACAGCCAGAGTTGCATATCGGACTACAGAAAGCAAATATCAAACAAACTCTGAAAGCAAAAAACAGTATGAAAAGCTGTGACAATTAGTTACTGTGAGGAAACACGCAAGGGCAGCCGCTTGCTCTCAGAACAGGGTGGCTGCTTCCGCGTCCAGCATGGCGGCACAACGCGGGGAAACCGCCACATGCCACATGAATGGCACGGGGGAGTCCACGTTGCTTGCGGCCAATCGCGCACATGACGTCGTGGCCAGTGGTAGGGCTGAACACGGGGAAGCCGCCGCGTGCGATGCGGCGGTTCCCGCGGCAGGCGTGCGACCCAGGCATGGTGTGGCTGGGGCTCATAGTCCCTCTAGATTCAGAATGACACGCGTGCGCGCGGAGAGGCAGAACTTATATGGCAGCCAGAAGGGGGTCAGCTGACCTGGCCGGTCAGCTGACAATTCTGCTCCTCCTCATTGGTCCAACACTTAGGGAGGTGCTGGAGGGGGCATCTTGCATATATACTGCTGGTTGTTCAGTTGTTCTTTGTCTGGCGTTGCGATCACTTAGTGGTAGCACTCAGACCTGAGTCAGATCCTAAAGTGTGCCGGGACCAGCTGGAGCTGTAATCCTACACTTAGTTAGATTCTGTTGATAGTTTAAAGTACTTGTTTGATTGTGATTATCTGTTATGACTTTCTGCCTGCCGGACTATTCTCCTGAACTCTGATCCTGTACCTTGTCATTCTGATACTCTGTTGCCGAACCCCGGCTCGTCCTTAGACTCTGCATCTGCCTTCTGATTTTGTACCTCGATATTTCTGATACTCTGTTGCCGAACCCTGCCTATACTTTAGACTCCGCCTCTGCCTTCTGAATCTGTACTTTATCTGTCCGTGTGTTGACGACCTAGCTTGTCCGACCTCGAGAACCGACCGTACTGTTTGAGGCGGTTTCCAGTCCTGGTAGTGACACTCCCCCTTGAGTGTCACTCCCGTTCCTTCTCTCAGCCTGACTCCTCCTTCCGGGAGAGTCTAGAAGGAATTGTGCAGGACTCCTTACTACTCTGAGGCCTAGCCCTCTGTATACTACTGTTTGCACCAAACACTCTTACTTCCCAGGTGACCAGAGGTTAGCTTATATATCTGATTATCGGTGATACTGCAGATCATCTATAATCTGGTATATATCTGTATTCCCAGTGATACTGCAGATCACCGGTAATAAGATCCTCTGTGTGTTACACCGATCGTTACAGTTACATTTCCTCTGCTCTCTACAGACACTTCAGTCCGAAACATAGGACACAGAAGCTGCAGCTGTTCTCTCTGTCACACACAGAGTTACACAGAGTTAACTGATCAAGTGTGAGGGGAATTTCCCCTCTCCTCATGGCTCAGAGTCAGTTTTGTCAGTAAAGTTTGAAAGTATTCTGATAACAGTAAACAAAGAGGTTGCTACTAAAATGTATGTGTATGTGAATCGATAGTATTCCTTTAACAGGAATACTTTTTTTTTTTTTTTTTATGTGTGTGTCTGCCGTTCTGTCTAGAGGGTTGTCTAACTGACTCAAACAGCAGACCCCCTTCACAAGGTACACCACATAACTTGATTTTGAAGAATTGTCATCATTCCAAGTTTTTACCCATACACCTCTTCTGGCTGAATTAACTAATGCCGTAGTTCTGGACGTAAGTTTAACCGTATCATCTGAAGCGTCCACTAGATAATTGGAAGCATTCCAAACTTTAGGGAAATCATTAAGGGTACGTTTCCACTTGAGCGGCGCGATTTGCTCGCGGAAACCGCGTCAACGAATCCGCATGCGGTTGCGGATTCGTTGACGTTTCCATGCGGATTTTCACGCAGAATCGCCCGCGGTTTTAACGACGCGATTTTAACCATGTCAATGCCGGCAAGCATTGACATGGGTTTTGAAACTAAATCGCACGCGGAAACGCCGGGAAAACCGCAAGACTCAAGTGCTTGCGGCTTTCCTATTTAGTTACATGACCGACGATTCGCGTGCGGGTGTGCGGCGTGCGAATTCTGACGGCTCTGCTGTGCAGATTTTTTCTGCAGAGCGAGCCGCACAGAATTCCTGACAAGTGGAAACGGCGCCATCCACTTGTATTTGTTGAGCGAATCTGCATGCAGGAAACGCATGCAGATTTGCTCTAGTGGAAACGAGCCCTCAAAATTTCCCAGAAATCCTCAAAAAAGTAGGTCAGTTTTGTTTGATACCCTTAAAAAATATGGATCTAATTTAGGCGGGGTTCCCCAAAACCCTGATCTTCAGGAGAAAGATAACATTTAGATAATGATCTGGGCCAAAAAGCCCTTTTCCTAGATTATCCCACTCCTTCTTAATCCTAATCTTAAGAGTAGCATGGACTGGAATAAGTCGAGAATGTGGATCCGCCAAACTCTCATACATTTGATCCAAAGGTGTCAAAGATTTCTGCTCAGATTTAATACCCATTGTCTCATGCATAGCCATTAGTAAGTCTTTCATTAATTCAGGAAAAAAACATTTCGGTTAGGGCTCTTTTCCACTATGAAATGCGATCGCAACCGCATTTGCGATCCCAATCGCACTTCAATTTACACTATGCGATTGCGCTACTATACTTATAGTACAGCTCAATCGCATACAACGCAGGAGGATGACGATTGTGCTTTGTCCAAATCGCATCGCAATCAGATTGCACTAATGGAAATTGCTGCTGCAGTTTCCATTAGTTTAACGTACCTCGCAATCAGAATCAAATCGTAACTCGCAGGGTAGTGAAAAAAAAAAGGCCCTTATAATCTTCCTCCTAGTTTGATACATTTTCTCTGTGCAGAAAGAGTTACTATAAAGGAGGCAGCCCCAGCATTCCTTTACATGTGCATTTTTGTTTAAATTGCCTCTCCTTGCCCTGAATCTGTCTAGTTCTTCTAAACAATCTATTTAATTGCTGCAGCTTAGAAGAACTTCAAGAATGTTACACATGCAGGCTTTCTGATGTGAAATTTATCTGAAAACAGGTACCCAAGGGGTTAAAAACACAGCCTGGGTATTCTGGGATGCAGTTTGTTCTGCTCTCACTGCAGCTGTCTGGGAGGTCTGTCTCTCCATTAGCTTGCCTGTTATTGCTGGCTTATCGCCTTATCTAAACAGCCAGGGTTTCTCTGCTCACATTCGCCTGCTCTAATTTTTATGAATTAACCTTCAGTGACATGTGTTGTGATAATCTCCGCACAAGGCGGTAATTTCCCGCACCTGCTCAGGAATTATAGATTTTCATGCGGACACAGGTTTTATGAATGCACACTTTGCTAAATGGTGGGTAAAGTCAGCTGTTTTGAGCATTACCGCATGCGGGAATGCTCTATGAATAGAGGCCTATGTCTCTTGGAAGCAGGAGGCATAGTTGGAGGTGCAGACAACATAGGAGATGAAGGATTAGCTATAACAGGCAGATAAGCCATAGCAGTACTAGTCCCAGGCCTATCTGAAGCAGCTGAGGTGGTAGAAGCAATAGCAGAATCTTTAATTTCCTATTGCTGTGGACCTTCTCTGTACAATACTCGCACAATTTCCATTCAGAGTTGCCAATCCATGCTGACTGAACTGAGTAGGAGATTTTTCAGACTTTTCAACCTTCTCAGTCTTATGTCTTTTGGGGTATAAAACATAATAAACGATAGCCAGCCATTAGACAAATCCCTCTATACATAACATACATCCAGCCAAGCAGAAGAAACATAACCACATCTACTTGCCAGAGAGGGATTCTGGGCAGATTTAGCAGATTGTGCAGGAGCTGACCCAGAGGCGTCCTCCATGATCCCAGACACAAACCAGAGTGCATCATGGACTCTACAAACTTATACCTGTGCAGCTGATTTGATGCAGCTGATCTAATTATGCATGCGGCCCCTGCCGGCTAAGCATATGCTTAATCAGCTTCTTACCTTAAGGAATCAGCTGTATGCTGATTCCTAATCACCGCCGCGGCCCCTGCCGCCCGGCTCAGACTTCAGATCACGTGGGACGCCAGCGCGTGACTACCTCCGGTTCAACCGGAAGTGAACTCTCTCCAATGCACGCACCTGCGCGCATAAAGTTGCTGCCTCCAATGGAGAAGCCTCCTCCACGCTGCAGGGCTCCGACTGTTCACTGAACAGCACTGCTTGGAGCCCTGGAAAACGCTGCCCCTGCCGCCTGACATGGATGGCACTCCTGGAGACCTCTCCCATGCATCCCGTCCGGGACAGGAAACTAAACTGAGGTACTGTGGCAGGTGTTTTATCTTACATGTGGCTGCCTATTGCTTATGCAAATTCTTCTTTTAACAGTTTCCTGTCCACAGTGGGGAGGGAGACAAGTCTCATCCAGGGGTGCTGTCCGAAATGACGTTCTGGGAAAGAAAAGCTACCTTCCTTCTCCTCTTCCTCCTTCAGGTGCAGCATGTTCAGCCGCTTTCTCCCTTGCACCTTCACAGCCACCCTACTCCACTCCACCTCTGCCCTTGAGCGATTCATGCTCCTCTGCCCACAGCAGCCAGGTGTCCGTGAAGGAACTCTTTGAGCAGAAGAAGCCAATTTCTGCCAGTCACCCCCTTGCCCGCCGTCTGACAGCTGGCGTGGCGGAACTATTAGCTCGCCAGCTGTTACCATACACGCTGGTGGAGTCTGAGGCTTTCCGTAAATTTGTGGCCATTGGGACACCGCAGTGGAAGATACCAGGCCATGCTTACTTTTCTAGAAAGGCGATACCCAAACTGTACCGTGAAGTTCAGAGGCAAGTGGTGTCATCTCTGGCGAAGAGCGTTGGGTCAAGGGTCCACCTGACCACGGATGCCTTGTCTACCAAGCACGGTCAGGGCCACTACATTACTTACACAGCCCATTGGGTCAACCTGGTGAACGATGGCAAGCAGGGAGTACGTGGCTGCGCAGCGGACCAACTCGTGACACCTCCACGGCTTGCAGGCAGGCCTTTTGCCACCTCCTCTCCTACTCCTCCTGCTACATCCTCTTCACTGTCGTCCTCCTCCTTGGCTGAGTGGCAGTTCAACTCTAGTTCTCCTCTCCAGCTACACAGCCCCATCTCCTCAGAGCCTATGCTGCGTGCCAGGTACGACGGTGTCACGCCATCTTAGACATGTCTTGCCTTAAAGCGGAGAGTCACACTGGACCAGCTCTCCTGGCTGCTCTTAACAAACAGGTGGATCACTGGCTGACCCCGCACCAGCTGGAGATCGGCAACGTGGTGGGGGACAACGGCAGCAATTCCCTTTCCTCTTTGAATTTGGGAAAACTGACTCATGTATCCTGCATGGCACATGTGTTGAATCTGGTCATTCAAAGATTTGTGTCAAAGTACCCACGCTTAGAGGGCATCCTGAAGCAGGCCAGGAAGTTGTGTGGGCATTTCAGGCGGTCTTACACGCCGATGGCACGCTTTGTGGACATTCAGAGAAATTCGGAGAAACGACTTGCCGGTGAGACGCTTGATATGCGATAGCCTGACTCGCTGGAATTCGACCCTGCTCATGTTCTCTCGCCTGCTAGACCAGGAGAAAGCCGTCACCCAGTACCTGTACAATTACAGTAGAAGGACAATCTGGGAAGATGGGAATGTTCTGGCCACCGAACTGGCCACTGATGCGAAATGCAGGCAGGCTCATGTGGCCGTTTGAGTAGGTGACCAACCTGGTGAGTCGCACTGAAGGCACCATCAGCGACTTGATCCCCTACGCTTACTTCCTGGAGCGTGCCGTGCGTAGAGTGGTGGATCACGCTGTGGAGGAGCGTGAAAAGGAACAGTTGCAGCAGGAAGAGTCGTGGGAGCGATTTTCATCGGAACCAGATGTTTCCTCAACACCTGCCGCAGCACAGAGGGGGGAGGAGGAGGAAGAAGAGAAGTCATGTGGGGAAGAAGAGGAGTCACACTCGGATGATGAGGAAGGTGTTTCTGTGGAGGAGGAAGAGGCAGCGGCAGAAGAACAACCGCAGCAGCCATCACAGGGGGCTTGTGCTGCTCCACGTTCCTGTGGTATTGTTTGTGGCTGGGGGGAGGAAGAGGACTTGCGTAACGTCACTCAGGAAGAGCAAGAGGAGATGGATAGTACGTCTGGATCCGACTTTGTGCGGATGGTGTCTTTCATGCTGTCCAGCCTGTTGAGGGACCCCCGTATAAAAAAACTCAAGGGGAATGACCTGTACTGGGTGGCCACGCTACTACCCTCGGTACAGGCACAAAGTGGCGGACCTGTTAACAACTCACCTGAAGGCGGAAAGGATGCAGCACGTGCAGAACAAGCTGTCAACTATGCTTTACAATGCGTTTAAGGGTGATGTCAAAGCACAACGCAATAAAAGGTACCACTGCCAGTAATCCTCCTCCCATGTCCACGCAGGCAAGGACAGGACGCTCCAGGGATCTCATGGTGATGTCGGACATGCAGACATTCTTTAGTCCAAAGCCTTGCCGTAGCCCTTCGGGATCCACCCTCCACCAAAGCCTGGACCGGCAGGTAGCCGACTACCTGGCCTTAAGTGTGGATGTAGACACTGTGAGCAGCGATGATGGACCCTTGGACTACTGGGTGCGCAGGCTTGACCTGTGGCCAGAGCTGTCCCAATTTGCCATCCAACTTCTGTCTTGCCCTGCCGCAAGCGTCCTGTCAGAAAGGACCTTCAGTGCAGCTGGAGGCATTGTCACTGAGAAGAGAAGTCGCCTAAGTCACAACAGTGTTCAATACTGTGAGAAAACGCGGAAAAGCCGCCGCGTGTACTGGCGGCAGGGCGGCTGATTCCGCGTCCAGCGCGGCTGTTTGTCCGCAGCAGCGTACGGCTGGGTCTGTTAGTTCACACAGGCTGAGGAGCTACGCGCGCGCCAGAAGTCAGATCTTTTATACCAGCAGGAGATGTATCAGCTGATCAGGCTGATCAGCTGATTCCTGCTGGACTCTTGATTGGCTGAGTGGCTCGGGCGGGGTGGCAGAGTCCTGCAACTATATAAATAGGTTGCTTGCCAGTTGCTGGTTGTCTGCCATTGCAAACACTACGTGGAAGCACTCAGACCTTAGTCAGATCCAACAGTGTGTTTGAACCAGGTGGACCTGGGAATTCACACTGAGCCAGATTACTTATACTGTTATTCTGTTTATGCTTAGACTAGTTCCAGGGTGTAGAGACCACGAACCTCACACCCAGACTAGGGAACTTGTGTTATCAATCTGTTATATTTCCTTCTAGTTCCAGGGAGTAGAGACGACGGACCTCACACCCAGACTAGGGAACTTGTGTTATCAATCTGTTATACTTCAGACTAGTTCCAGGGTGTAGAGACGACGGACCTCACACCCAGACTAGGGAACTTGTGTTATCAATCTGTTATACTTCAGACTAGTTCCAGGGTTTAGAGACCAAGGACCTCACACTCAGACTAGGCATTGTTGATATCTGTTATGACTTACTGCTTTCCTGACTATCCCTCTGATCTCTGATTCGGTACCTCGCATATTTGATATTCCATTGCCAGACCCTGCTTGCCTTGGATACCGAATCAGTCTTCTGTCTTTGTACTTTATCTGTCAGTGTGTTGCCGACCAGGCGTGCCCGACCTCGAAAGCTATCTCTCCTCTTAAGAGATAGTCTCCAGATCAGATAGTGACATCCACCTTCAGGTGTCACTCACTCTCTGGTCCTTCCTATCTCCAGCCTGACTCCACCCCTTGGAGAGTCTCAGGCTGCTGGAAGGTTCCTGTGTCCTCAAGAGCAGTATTCCATGCTGCTTCTGATCACTTGCTCAGCAGGTGCATTACTCAAAGTATTACTGTTACACCAAACACTCACATACCTTAGGTGTCCAGAGGTTAGCAATATATCTGTATTATCGGTGATACTGCAGATCACCAATAATCAGATTCTCTCTGCGTGCTGACACCAATCGTTACAAGTACCTCATCTTTATCAAAATGAATGAGGCATGGAACCCGGAGGGCTACTTCCTGCAAAAAGACTAAGTCAGTCCCCACACACAGCATCTCTTCCTGCACGCCGTGTGACTGGCTGCCTGCCCCAAGACTAAGTCGCTCCCCACACAGCACCTCTGCCCGCCGGCCGCTTGACTGCCTTCTCCGCCACCACCAACAGGGTCCAGGACTCCAGGCGGATTCCTGAATTTTTTAGGCCGCTGCTAGCAGCGGCTGCTATAATAATTTTTCTGGGGCGTCTACATGCCTGCCTAATTTTTCTGGCAGCACTGCGGGCGGCTGCAACAACAAAACAAAAGGCATGTCCATGTGCCCATTGCCCTTCGTGATCATTACCTTGCCGCAGTGAAGGGGCTTGTGTATCACAATGAAGCAATGACCGCCGGCTATATGAGTGTCTGGGGGGGTGGCACACCAAAGATAATTAGGTCGTTGCTTCATTGTGGTCAGACCAAATTTGATCAGCTGGACAGTTACTGTTCTGTCATTCAGCTACATCAGCCGGGGGACCATATGGGCTGTAAAGCCACCATCACCTGCACTCTCGTCATGGTGCACACCAGTCCAGCACAGCCGTCACTACACAAACGGCTGTTTGCAGTCACTGCATCTGTGACTGCACATTGTATTATACCTGGCAGTCAGTGCATACCTTTCACTTGAATGGATGGCAGACTTGTCCTCCATAGCAGATTCTCGTTAAAGGATTTAACCACTTCCCCACCGAGGGGATTTACCCCTGAAACACCAGAGCAATTTTCACCTTTCAGCGCTCCTTCCATTCATTCGTCTATAACTTTATTATTACTTATTGCAATGAAATGAACTATATCTTGTTTTTTTTGCCACCAATTAGGCTTTCTTTAGGTGGGACATTATGCCAAGAATTATTTTATTCTAAATGTGTTTTAATGGGAAAATAGGAAAAAATGTCGGAAAAAAATCATTATTCAGTTTTCGGCCATTATAGTTTTTAAATAATGCATGCTACTGTAATTAAAACCCATGAAATGTATTTTCCCATGTGTCTCGGTTAAAAAACTGTTTAAATTATGTCCTTATCACAATGTTTGGCGCCAATATTTTATTTGGAAATAAAGGTGCATTTTTTCAGTTTTGCATCCATAACTAATTACAAGCCCATAGTTTATAAAGTAACAGTGTTATACCCTCTTGACATAAATATTTAAAAAGTTCAGTCCCTAAGGTAACTATTTATGTTTTTTTTTAATTGTATTTTTTTTTTGTTTAATTACAAAAAAAAATTGGGGAGTGTGGGAGTAATGAGTTAATTTTATTGTGTAAAACGAATGTATTTGTATATGTAAAATGCTTTAGGGTGTAGTTTTACTATTCGTTGTTCATGCGACCTGTAAGCGTCCGGAAGGACGCTTACAGGAAGCACTATGAGGCTTGGAAAAATCACAATGATCGCGCTGTTTCTCATAGAAGCAGCAGTTCATTGCGGGGGCTTAGATCAACGAACCAGAATGGATTTTCCCGTTCATTGATCTCCGGGCGAGCGGGCAGCGGCGTGCACGAGTGTCGGGAACGTGCGCACGAGTGACGGGAGTGCGGACAGCGGCGGTAGCGCGGGAGGTACGGATTTCTCCGTCCCTTGGTTCTATAAGGGTGGAAAAAGGGACGGAAAAATCCGTACCGCGGGGGGTAAAGTGGTTAAAGTTAATTCATTTCAAATACAGCAAGCCCTAGAAAGTCCTCCCGTATTGTTATTTTTGGTCACTACCTCGGGGCGGGCATGCCATGCTTGCTGCCTTCCTTGCCTGGATGTGTGGTGGTAGCCGTTTCTTAGGCTCCAACTCCGGAACAGAATAGAAACCGGATTCCCCGGCCATTACCCGTGGTCAGTCACCATGGTACTGAGAAACTAGTACCATCGAAAGTTTCACACAGTTGAATGAATGGCAGACTTGCCCTAAATAAAACATTCTTGGCAAATGCTTTCGTGTTGGTTTGTCTTCCGCTGGGTCAAGGGTCCATCTGACCACAGATGCCTGGTCTGCAAAACACGGTCAGGGCAGGTACAGCATGGGTCTCAGGCTCCCACTTTGGACCAGAATCGAACCTTGATTCCCCGGCCATTACCCGTGGTGACAATGGCAGACTTGCCCTCCATAACAGATTCTCGTTGCAGGTACTGAACAGCAAGTAGAAAATGTAAAAAAATTTAATAAAAATAGATGTAAGCTAAGCTTTAACAATGGTAGAAAAAGAACCATCGAAAGTTGATAAGGCAGTTGATAAGGCTAACACCAACTCCATCCTGGCAAAGACCCAGAAAAGACTCTTCATTCTCCGCCAGCTGAAAAAGTTTGGCATGCCCCATCAGCTTCTCACAAGATTCTACTATGCCATGACAGAATCTATCCTCTGCTCTTCCATCCTGGTCTGGTACGCTGGTGTCTCCATCAGCGACAGACGAAAACTCCAGAGGGTCATTAGATCAGCAGAGAGAATCATCGGGAAACCCCTCCCTCCACTCGACCTACTCTACAACTCGAGACTGTGCACTAGAGTGCTGAAGATAGCCAAGGACCCCTCTCATCCCGGACATTGCTACTTCAGTCGCCTACATTCTGGGCGTAGATTTCAGGTCATCCCCACAAGGGCCATGAGGCACAGGAACGCTTTTTTTCCCTTCTGCCGTCAACCTCCTGAACTCCACCCATGTTCCATCTCCATGCCCTCCTTCTTAGGTTCACAGACTTGGCCCTGTCACAGACACTCTGTCTGCTCGGAATGTACGGCACGGGCTGCCCTCATGGTCCAGCCAGTGCCCTCATGAGGCTCAGTCCTCATAGACTGTCATCACTATCTGTAGTATCTCGTTACATGCTTTCATGTATGTCTCCTGTATTTTGCACTATTGTCATGTCCCTGTAGATGATATGCCAAACCCAATTCCTGGCATGATCCTGACATGCTTGGCGAAATAAAGGATTCTGATTCTGATTCCGAATATATAGTACAGCACCACATTTAAAAGCATGATAAACCTACATTTGTGAAACCAAAGTAGATCACAATAAAAACTACCAAACACAGCAAATAACAGTTGCTTCAGTTAAAGTGGACCCAAATTAAAAATACAAGATTTCAGAAATAAAATCTATTTTCTAAATTATAATAATAATAAATAGCAGCCTTTTTTCAGCTGCATGATGACAAATATAAAATATTTTACATTTATTGGAGGAACCACTCCCCTCCTTTCATATTGCCAGAACAGAATCCGGCAAACTGGTGAAGTAGATGGTGTCCAGCAAAGGAGGAATCGCTAATGGCTGCCACCTGTATAACCCTAGTTATGGAAAGAGAAAGGTGAAAAGCATGCACTGAAATGCTCATAGGCTTGAAGGAGTGTTTATTTATCTTTGTATGTGTCAGAGTGGTGCAACTAAATATTTTGAATTAAAAAAATGTTTGGTTTGGGTCCGCTTTAAAATAGCCCACATTTTCAAGTACATAATGCACAAATACATTTTTGCAGACTCTACATTTCTGGTCACATGACCAATATATTTCTTTAAAAAAAAGCCTAAAGCTATACAGTGCTGCCCATAATTTTCTTAACCCTAGCACATTTTGACTTTATCAGCCAAAATAGCTCAAATGAGCTTTACTCACCTGGGGCTCTCTCCAGCCCCATGCAGCCGACTGTCCCACGCCGACCGCTCCGCTCCCCGCCACTCTCCCAGTCTCGCCGCTCGTTATTCAGGCCGATCGCGGGGTCGGCCTTACTGCAGCTGCGCGAAGTGCCGCTGTCAATCACGGCCACGTGGGCTGCGGCGAACTGCGCAGGCGCAGTAGTTCTGCACCTGCACAGTTCGCCGTGGCCCACGTGGGCGTCATTGACAGCGGCACTTCACGCAGCTGCAGTAAGGCTGACCCCACGGTCGACCTGAATAATGAGCGGCGAGACTGGGAGAGTGACGGGGAGCGAAGCGGTCGGCGTGGGACAGTCGGCTGCATGGGGCTGGAGAGAGCCCCAGGTGAGTAAAGCTCATTTGAGCTATTTTGGCTGATAACTCCTTTAAAAGGAAGCTAGACAGAGGGGTATGGATATTTCCTGTGGCGTAGCTAAGGAGCTGTGGGCCCCGGTGCAAGTTTTACATTAGTTATATAACAATTGATACAGCACATCAAAATCTGCCAAGGTCATCCACAGTATTAGAGGTGCAAGAAGGGGATGGGGAACAGTTTGTTAATGATTACTACTATCCAAAGCATCTATAGAAGTGATTATTACCACCACAGGACCAATAAACAGCTAATACTTTGGTTGAGGAAGAGCCTCATGGGGCCCCTCTGGCCCAAGGGCCCCGATGCGGCCGCTACCTCTGCAACCCCTATTACTACACCACTGGATATTTCCTTTTAAACAATGCCAGTTGCCTGGCTATGCTACTGATATATTTGGCTGCAGGGTTCCATGGATGCAGACCAAGGAGGACACCACTTCTCCAGATAAGGCACGCAAAAGCTCGCCTGGCCTTTGCAGATGCTCATCTGGACAAAGAAGAAGACTTCTGGTCTTCTGTGTTATGGTCAGATGAAATAACAATTGAATTGTTTGATCACAAAGATGTTTCCTTCATTTGGTGTAAAAAGGAGAAGCCTTCAACCCAAAGAACACCATCCCCACTGTCAAACATGGTGGTGGGAGCCTAATGCTTTGGGGGCGTTTTTCAGCCAATGGACCAGGGAACCTAATCACAGTAAACAACACCATGAAAAAATAGCAATACATGAGGGTTCTCAATGACAACATCAGGCAGTCTGTAGAGAAACTTGGCCTTGGGCACCAGTGGACATTCTAGCATGACAATGACCCAAAACACAAAGCAAAAGTGGCAAAGAAATGGTTAGCCGACAACATTAATGATTTGGAGTGGCCCAGCCAGAGTCCTGACTTGAATCCAATTGAGAATTTGTGGAGGGCGCTAAAGATGCGGGTGATGGCAAGAAGACCCTCCAACCTGAAAGATTTTGAGCTCATTGCAAAAATTCCTGTGGAGACATGCAAAAAGCTGGTCTGAAATTATAGGAAGCCTTTGATTGCTGTAATAGCCAATAAAGGCTTTTCTATTGATTATTTATAGTATTGATTATTGCCCTGGGGTCCCCAGGGCAGCTCAGGTCTACCTGGTGGTGGGCTGGGCTGGAGGCCCCAGAGCTCAGGCCTGGCTGGGGGTGGTGGGCTTGGGGCCCCAGGGCAGCTCAGGTCTGCCTGGTTGTGGGCTGGGCTGGAGGCCGCGGAGCTCAGGCCTGGCTGGTGGTGGTGGGCTGCTGGTGGTGGTGGGCTGGGGGCCCCAGGGCAGCTCAGGTCTGCCTGGTGGTGGGCTGGAAGCCCCAGGCTTGGGCCTGGCTGGTGGTGGTGGGCTGGGGGCCCCAAGGCAGCTTAGGTCTGCCTGGTGGTGGGCTGAGCTGGAGGCCCCAGGCTTAGACCTGGCTGGTAGTGGTGGGCTGGGGACCCCAGGGCAGCTCAGGTCTGCCTGGTGGTGGTGGGCTAGGGGTGCTCACATCAGCATCACATATAAAAAAAGAAAAAAATCATTCAAGTTGGTTTGGCTACCCACCCAATGGTAAACCACCTGGAGTCCTGAGTCCTCCTGCTGCTGAGCTGTCAATGGTGTGGCTGGCTGAATGAGTCCCCGGGCGGTGGAGGTGCTGCTGCTGCCTAACAGGCTTTGGAACGAAGCGGCAAGCAAGCCTCAGTCTTTGCTCTGAAGCTGGGAGGGCGGGCAGGCCAGGCCAGGCGAGACTGAGCGCGCTGCACACTGTCTGCTGCGTGTCATGTGACAGACGTCGTCACATGACACAAATCCACAAACGTTCCCTTGTGGCCAGCTCTGTGCCTGGTTGTGTGCCGTGCGTCTGCCGTCTGTATAATTACCCGGGGCAGGGTTCCTACTGACAACAAGGACAGCCCTCCTCCAGTCTGTCTCCTCCTCCTTCCTTCTGAACCGTAAGTACGAACTTGCGGCAGCCGCGGGTGGTCTTTAGGGGGGCTGACAAGTTGACAGCTGGGACTGAAGCCTGGGTAAGCCCAAGCATGGCGCCGCCACTGGTATGCATGCATTTTCTTAATGGTGCCCGATATAACAGATGCATGCAAGTGGAATATCAGTAATTATACCTATATTCTACTCAGGTGCGTAGCAATAGCCATAGCAGCTGCTATGGGGCCCTGGAGCATAGGGGATCCAGGTGGTACTTAAAGAGACTCTGTAATTTAAAAAACCTCTGGGGGATACTTACCTTGGGAGGGGGAAGCCTCAAGGTCCCAATGAGGCTTCCCCCATCCCTGTAGGTGTAGGCAATCCAGCACTGTCTCCCCCTAATCCTCCCGCAATCCTCCCCTGACAAGCCTGACCAGGCTTGACTTATTTACCTCTCTGGGATACAGAGCAGGTGCAGTAGCAACTCTTCGTTTGGGCTAGGTGGAAATAGCCGAACCCGAATGTATTCTCTCTACTGCATAGGCGCAAAAGGACTTGTGCCTGCACAGTAGAGCGGATCGATAGGGTTCAGCTATTTCAGCCTTAAACCGAATGAAGAACGGCTAGTGCGCCTGCTCAGGATCGCGGTAGGTAAATATTTACTTTGCTGCACTTTGGGGGACCCGGGCAGGCTAACGGAGGGACGGAGAAGGATGGGGGAAGCCTCATTAGGATCCAGAGGCTTCCCACTCCCGAGGTAAGTATCCCCCAGCAGGATTTTTTTTAAATGACAGATCCTCTTTAACGTATTCACCATTACCTTTCTTGTGTTTCTCCACCCTCTGACTTTGTTGCAGTGCCCATGGCCTATGTGCAGTGTTGATTGCATGATAATGGAAATAGCCCAATTTACTCATATGCATCGGGAAAGGGCAGGTGACATTCCTTAATAGTGCCTACACCTGAGGTCTCCATGAAAGCTTTGCTATGGGGCCCCATGATCTCTAGCTAAGCCACTAATTCTACTATTCCTGACTGTAACCCTGTTCTCACACTGATCCTCATCTATGTATGCCTAACACACTTATCTCCCCACCTACTCCTATAAATACCCCCCATGTATGTCTACCACACTCATCTCCCGCACCTACTCCTATCACTACCCCCCCCCCCCATGTATGCCTAACACTAACCACCCCCTACCTACTCCTAACACAAACCTGGCTCTTATCTATGCATACGTGTAAAAAAGGCGCTTGGAAACAGGTGCCGTGTTTGCTGGTAGTAGAATCACATCCAGGCGCCCAAATTTATCTTCATAGCTGTATATCTGCGGCAAACAGCCACGATTTGCTACAAACGTGGTAAAATTGTGTGCCCTGAGGCACCCGATAACGGGCCGCAGCCATTCGCTCAAATTTCCCCCTAATACCGCCAAATACGGCTTCTAACATGGGTGCCTATGGCTGTGCCATTTTTTCTGTAAGGGCACCTGCGCCCTTTTTACCTGCTTCGTCTACCTATGCATTACATTAAACCCATTTACCTATATAAGCTTGCTACCCCTCAGATTTTTCTAGTAGCGGCTATTTGTAGCTGCTATTTTCCCTATTTGTAGTTGCTATTATTCCTGTAAATGTTGCATATATCAGCTATTTGTACCCGCTATTGTGGGTACATGTGGAGTACAGGGTGGATGGCAATGTAATAAGCAGAGATGAAGTCACAGGTGAGATGAGGGGAGCCAAATTTGTGTCACCTGCTAGGATCAAACTCAATCCTGCGGGTGATACTGTGCCACCTAGTTCTGTACAGATGTCAACAGGCAACAGCTAAAATAAAGTGTTCTTTCTCTATGGGGGTGGGAGGAGGTTGAACAGCAGCTTCCGTGGGAACATTTGGCTGCCAATTCTCACATGAAGAATGGGGGGGGGGGGGGAGGCTGTCACAGGTTAACTTACCTTCCCTGGAGTGCCAAGTTGGTCAGAAACAGCCCTGATTCTGTATGTGCTGCAACATATACATTGATGCTTACACTACATACAAAGTATGGTTTTCCATGGTTAGTGATGCCCTTAACAGCTCCTCCCTACTAGTTCAGTTCCCAGAAGGATCGGCACCACATTCCAAATGTATTATAAGCTCTTAAACTTTATTGCATCACAGGATGACAGGCAGCAACAGCTCGCAGTTTTGGACAATGTGGCCTTTCTTAAGTCTCCAAAATGTCATATACCCAAAAACACAAATCAACACCATTTAAATACATCAAACTTCGCCCCAGGGGCACCTCTAGCCATTTTATCACTCCAGGCAAGAAAACCTGTGACGCCTAGCGTACCCCCAACCCCCCTCCCCCACGTGGTGCCCCTCCCATGAAAATAATCATAATGCTGTAGCCTTTCACCAAAAAATAATCGTAATGCAGCAGTGTTTCACCAGAAAATAATCTTAATGCGGCAGCATTTCTCCAGAAAATACACGGAGTGCAGAAGCATTTCACCAGAAAATATTCGTAATGACGCAGCGTTTCTCCAGAAATTACAGTTATTGTGGCATCATTTCACCAGTAATATACATGTAAATGCGGCACCGTTTCATCAGAAAATACACGTAATGTGGGCAGCGTTTCAAAAGAAAATACACATTTTCAGGGCTCCACTTTCATGAGGCAGAAATGTGGACAAAAGGAGGAACAAAGGGGGACAGAAGGAGGCACGGGGGACTGAAGAAGGCACACAGGGGGACATAGGGAGGCATAGGGGGACATAAGGAGGCACCAAGGTCATAAGAAGTCACAAAGGAGGACAGAAGGAGGCACAAGGGTACAGAAGGAGGCAAACGGAGACAGGAGGAGGCACAATGGGGGACAAAAGGATGCACAATAGGGAACAGAATGAGACACAAAGGAGGAGGACAGAAGGAGGCACAGGTGGACAGAAGGAGGAACACAGATGGAAAAGGGGGGGGGGTACAGGGGGACAGAAGAAGGCACACAGGGGGACTGAAGGTGGCACAAAGTGGGGCAGAAGGAGGCACAAAGTGGGGCAGAAGGAGGCACAAAGGGGAGCATAAGGAGGCACAATAGGGGACAGATTGAGGCACAAAGGGGGACAAAAGGAGGCACAGGAGGAAAGGAGGCACAGGGGGACTGAAGGAGGTACACAGGGGACAGAAGAGGCACAAAGGGGGTAGAAGGAGGCACAATGGGGTTCAGAAAAAAAGCACAAAGGGGAGGCAGAAGGAGGCACAGGGAGACAGTAGGAAGCACAATAGGGGAACAGAAGGATTCACAAAGGGCGACAGAAGGAGGCACAATAGGTGGACAGAAAAAGGCAGAGGGGGTGTAAGGAGGCACAGGGAGACTGAAAGAGGCCGAGGGGGACAGACAGAGCCACAGGGAGACACAAGAAGACACAAAGGGGCATAGAAGGAGGCACAGGGGGACAGATGAAGTTGCAGGGGACAGAGGTGGCAAATGGGGGCTGAAGAGGCACATGGAGACAGAATGAGGCACAAAGGGAGACAGAAGAAGGCAGAATGGGACTGAAGGAGGAACATGGGGCAGAGGTAGCACAAGGGGACAAAGAAAGGCACAAGGGGATATAAGGAGGCACAGGAGGACAGAAGGCAGCACAAAGGGGCACATAAGGAGGCAGAGGTGGTACAGTGAGATTGAATGAGGCACATGGAGACAGAAGGAGACACAAAGGGAGACAGGAGGCATAAAAGAAGACAGAAGGACAGACAGGGAGAGTCAGACATGGCACAAAGGACTGGAAGAGGCACAAGGAGACAGAAGGAGGAAAACGGGACAGAAGGAGGCACAAAGGGGGAAAACAGAGCACAAGGCACAGAGAGACACAGTGGCAGCTGCCTTCAATGTACGCTGAGCAGATGCAGCAGAAGCAAGTAATAGAAAACCCATGGGGTTGGGCTTAGTCAGGGGATGGGGCTTCATTCAGGGGGTGGGGCTGTCAGATTTCCGTTATAACCACACTGAAACCCTGTCTTCTATATTATTTTTAGTTAACTATGATCATTCAAATAAGCCTGATATGTATGCATTTCAAAATTAGTGTCAGTTATATGCTAGCAAGAGTTATTTCTTAAAGTGCAAATAGCAAAATCTTCAGAATATATTTGAAACTAGGCTAAGGGAAATTGTTTTTACTTTTATGGAGACTTCGATAACAGTTCTAGACAGACCAAGGTTGCCATGTCTTTCTTTGTTTTGGGAACAATATCTGATTTTGAAATTAGTGACGATAGCAAACATCATGTTATGAGTATGGTAGTTCATTGTGACTTTTATAAAATGTCAGATAGATAAAGCATTTTTAATCATAAGCTTAATACAAAATATTACACTGCCATCTGGCGATTTTTGTAATCTTTTATAAGTTTATAAAATGAATGATTTCTTCATAAAAAATTATAGAATGAAATTATTTAGATAGCTAATCAGTATACACAATATTTGATTACTCTTTAACCTTTTCGGGACCATGTGAATGAGATCCTACGCCGCACTTGTGGCTGTTCTAGCCTGATGCGGCGTAGGATCTACGCCGGCCCGAAATTTCCGCTCCCGACGCGATCGTGCGCACCCGGAGGGGGAGATCAAGCTGTCATATGACAGCCGACATCTCCCCCGAGTGATCAGCAGCCATCGCGTATGGCTGCTGATCACACGATCACTACGATCGCCGTCGGATCGTAGTGATCTGTTTGACAGCTGCGGCGGCAGGGGGGGAAAGAAGAGGATCCACTCACCTCCCTGCCGTTCCAGCGACGATCGGCGCCCCCCCTCCGCTCTGGCCGGCATCTCCGCTTCATCTGACGTCAGCGCCGGGTCCCGGCTTGATGACGTCATCAAGCCGCGACCCGGAACTGCTCGTCAGATGAAGCGGAGATGCCGGCCGGAGAAGAGGGTCCCGTGCAGCTCATCGCTGGAGCCTGGAAGGTAAGTGAAGGCTGCTGGCAGAAGGGGGGGCCCAGGCCACCAAGGGGGGACACAATGCCCGGCAGCCACACACGGGATCCGGCCGCCTGACCCCCCCAAACGCGCGCACCCCCCTTCCCGCCAAAAATGCCTGGTCCTTAAGGGGGGGTAGGTGGCCGGTCCCGAAAAGGTTAAGGATAGTATAGTGTTTAAATAAGTATTAATTTACTGTAAGTCTGAATACTGTTGGGTACAGGCCTATGTATTTTGGTGGGTCAAGATGGCCGACAGCATTTCAGAAAGAAATGGGCATACCTCAGGCCAATTAAGACACAGATGTCATAATAAGCAAACACAGCATGGGACATAGATATGGGAGATGTTTTTAATTCTGGAGACCCAGTGTCTCATGACATTTCTCTTATCAGGAGGTCATGTAGTAGTCAAGATGTCTACCTGCGTGTGTACCCAATTAATTACGATATCACCCTCATTAATTCAATGTCAAACACTCCAAATGACGTTAGTTCTCACAAGATAAGGTAATTAAGGAATTTATAAACAATAATATTATGATTTAGGTATTGAAAACATGATAAAGCATTGACGCACGGAAGCTTTAGCTAAACAGAACCTGGGATTCAGGGAAATTCCAGATTAGTCAGCCATATTGCATCCTATCCCTATAAAAGTAGGAGCTGAAAGCTCATAGTTTGCAGAAGCCCAACAATCTCCTGAGAAGACACATAAGGCAGAAGCTACCTTCCCACAAGTGGTTCTAGATGCTGAAGAGATGACAGAGAAGGGGTAATATGCTTAATATTCTGGTGATTTACTTTATTAATTTTTCAGCATTAAGTTTTGTTAAGATGTTAGCAAGAAGTTTTTAAGAAGCAATTTTTTATGCGATTTCTTTAAGAATATTACTACAAGTTTTACACAGCTATTAGATACACAGCTATTGATACAGATGAGACTATTTTTGACCTTATTCTACATAACACAACTGTTATATTATTTTTTGAATGTACTTAGAAGATTGATGAGATGTAATACTGTTAGAAGGAAACACTACTTGGAATTGTTCATGTTTTGTATAGATGCTGTATGATAAGCAAATACAATTTTTTATATACAATCATATACTGAGTGCTCTGATTCATTTCAAGGTATACCGTCAATCTATAATTACTGTTATAGAGGGTTCAGACCCCGCTATGCCGGATTTAAATGATAGCAACGCTTTGGGGGCTGGTCCTTTACTGAGTTAGCAATCATGAAAAAGGCAAGAACCGCTCAGGTTTTTGACAGGGCTTAATCCAGCAACATGTCGCCCCCCAGGACCAATGGCACTCCAGGCAATGGCCTGTACTGCCTATGCCTAAAGGCGCCCCTGCATCGCCCCAAAGACGGATCACCGTCAGGTATGCAGGTAGGGAAGAGAATAGACGGACCTGATGGGAGACTAGATACAATTTAAAAGCCTCCAATAAGAGGGCTAATATAAACTCATCAGTCAGGTATCACATCACATAAGTGCGTCATAGCCGGTCATGTGATCTGAGTCACATGATTGGCAACCAGATTATCTGCGCTCCAACTCCAGCCTATAGGAAGTGACCAGACTCCCTACTAGTTGTGACTATTTATTGCCACCCATATTGCACATTCTGGTAGAAGCATACCTGCCATAAGGCTGCAGGTGCTCACAACACCGGGTGTAGCCATGGCTTGGGGTGCCACTGTGGTGCTCAGTCACTGTGTTCTTCCACATGGGACTTTTTTTTTATAGCAGCAGGCAGTGCAGGGGACTGTACTACTTCCTGCACTAGATGTAGCACCCCTCCCCCTTCCTGTCTGTGGGCAATGTATCTCCTTGCTCTCTATACACAGCCTGCAGTGAGTGAATGTGCAGAGCAGCAGGGCAGTGGAGAGAATGCTGTGCTGCAGCTGGGACATTAGCAGGGAGATGTGTCAGGATGTGTTTAATGCTTCAGAAGTTGCCTGTCATTAGTAGCCATGTGCACTGGCTTCTATAATACCAGAGTGCCATAGAATATTGATTATTTATCCTGATCAAAGTTATTAATTAATAATGCAGGGCAGTCTGCTGTTACAGAAGCCAGTGACACACGTGCTGACAGCTGACTTCTGAAGTAGGGATGCTCATTCAGATTCCGCGGAAATGCAATTTCCGAAATTCTGATCGGAAATTGCATTTCCGCATCACAATGCAGAAATCGGTAATACAAGTGCGGTAGGAGGATTTTCGCGGATTTCCGACGGAAATCGCGGAAATTTCCGCTGACTTTAACATCGATTTTCTCAAAAACTATAAGGTCTTTTTGAAAACTTTTTTTTGCATCTTGTTCACAAGATTCAGTTTAATAAACCCTGACAATTTGTTTCTAGGACTTATGGGGGCTTTGCTATTAACTGCTAAATTCGGCGGATTTTTACTGTAATGTAAAATGCAGAAAATCTGCATTTTCCGATATGCGGTAATTTTAAGCCAATCAGAAGACTCAGAATGAATAAACCAATCAGAGAATGGGGATTTAGTCGGAAATTTACGCATTCTCTGATTGGCTTAAAATTACCGCATATCGGATAATGCGGATTTTCTGCATTTTACATTACAGTAAAAATCTGCTGACTTTAGCGGTTAATAGCAAAGCCCCCATAAGTCCTAGAAACACCAAATTGTCAGGGTTTATTAAACAGAATCTTGCGAACAAGATGCAAAAAAAAAAAGTTTTCAAAAAGACCTTATAGTTTTTGAGAAAATCGATGTTAAAGTCGGGAAATGGTAGCGGAAAGCTGAATCAGTAGCAGTAGCGGTAATTGGCAATGGCAGAATGCGGATTTTCCGCGGAATCACCATCCTTATTCTGTAGTGAGCAGAGAAGCAAGCTCCAGGCAATTTAGCTTGATTGCAGATAATATTATCTCTCTTCCCAGCTACCCCTCCCACCCTGTTGTCTTCCCCCATGACCCTTTTTCACACTGCAAACTGGCGACACCGCATCACACCACCAGAAACAGGCCTTCAGGGAACACTGCGTTAGTTCGCAGTGTTCCCTGTCTGACATTCGGCCAAGCAGGAAGTCACGCACACTTGCGGTCACCTCCTGCTTCAGAGTATGTGGAAGTGCACGGAAGCATATTGTAAAAATATGCTTCCACATATGCGCACTGCAACGTTGACTTTTTAAAAAACCCTGTGTTGCCATAGACTAACATGACTTCTGGGCCGCCACAGATCACGCGCGGTAACATAGTTCTGCGCTAGTGTTATATCAGGAACTTCTGGCAAAGCGCATTGCAACGTGGGAAGTATGAACTTCCCCATAAGGCTTCATTAGGCTTCGGTAGCAGTGCGGCAGTTTGCCACACCACGCCAATGTAAAAGGACCCTTACTCTTTTCAGATTTTAGTGTCTTTTGCCTCTACCTCTTTATCACCCCCCCCCCCCCCCCCCCCCCCATGCATCCCCCATTTTCATATGTCCCCTTTTCTGACTGTCCTCAGAGGAGCACAAAATCTAACCGTACCATAGTCATAGTCTAATGTCCTACCATATTATTATTGTGCATTTATATACCACTGACATCTTCTGCAGCACTGTATAGCAGGGGCGTTGCTAGGATCCTAGGAGATCCGGGGCACCCATGGGCACCAGGGAAGTAAAGTCTGGCACAGAGTACAGGCACAGAGTAACAGCTTATACTGTACATACAGGAGGCAGCAGAGATCAGCACATGCTGCAGCTATTTTACTAACAGTACAGGCACAAAGTGACAGCGTATACTGTACATACTGGAGGTAGCAGAGATCAGCACACACTACAGCTAGTTTACTATGAGAACACCTTATACTGTACATACTGGAGGCAGCAGAGATCAGCATACACTGCAGCTAGTTTACTATTAATACAGACACAGTAACAGCTTATACTGCACATACTGGAGGTAGCAGAGGTCAGCACATCCAGCAGCTACTTTACTATAAGTACAGGCACAGAGTAATCGCTTATACTGTACATACTGGAGGCAGCAGAGGTCAGCACATCCAGCAGCTACTTCACTATCAGTACAGGCACAGAGTAACAGCTTATATTGTACATACTGGAGGCAGCAGAGATCAGCACATCCAGCAGCTACTTTACTATCAGTACAGACACAGAGTAATAGCTTATACTGTACATACTGGAGGCAGCAGAGATCAGCACAAACTGCAGCTAGTTTACTACCAGTACAGGCACAGAGTAACAGCTTACTCTGTACATAATGGAAGTAGCAGAGATCAGCAGGGGGGACAGAGAGAGAAGGGAACGAAAGAAGAGAGAGGGGAGGGCAGAGAGAGAGGGGGGCAGAGAAAGAGGGGACAGAGAGAGAGAGAGCGAGATGGGGGACAGAGTGAGGGCAGAGAGAGAGAGAGGGGGGGGAAGAGAGAGGGGGGGGAGAGAGGGGAGAGCAGAAAAAGAGGGGACAGACAGAGAGGAGAGAAGGGGCAGAGAAAGAGGGACAGAGAGACAGGGGAGTGATGGAGAGAGAGAAAAGAAGAAAGAAAGAGGGGAGAGAGGAGGGTGGGGCTGGGAGGGAAAGGGGGGACTACTGGGCTAGCTGTGGTTGCACTCCTGTTCCTAGCCTGCTGCTCCACTACTGTCCGTCTCTCCCCCCAACCCCCACCCCTTGCAGTTGCCAGCAGTTACTTACTGTTTGTGAACTGCTACAGACAGCCTGCCTGCTGGTCTCTGTGGCATCTGGCTGGGCTGGCTGTGACAAGGCAGGCACCTTATCCTGGTGGTGGGGAGTCCGAATCTGGCAACGGCAGGCCAGGGAGGGAGCCAAGCTGAAGTAGTCTGTGGAGGCTGTGTTCCTGGACGGTGATGACAAGGCTGTGGCAGTCTTGGGCCCTCGAGACCGGATCCAGCGGGTGGCAGGAGTCAGGATGGCACCCAGCGGGGGTCAGCGTTCAGCCAAACAGTGTCGTTTGCACGTGCAGGGGGTGGAGCTACTCGCTCACTCTCCCTGCTCCGCTCCTGATTGGGCTGGGGGCCAGATGCTGCAGTCACTCTCCCTGCTCCACTCCTGATTGGGCTGGGGCATGATGCTGGTGGTGTAAAGCCACCCTGGATGCTGCCCACTGCCTGATGACGTCCGCGAGTGCCACCCCCAACATGGCGGCCGCCGTGTAGAGCAAACTGCAGCCACGCTTACTAGGATTCGGGGCGCCACGGTTCTATAGCGCTAGTGACGCCGCTGCTGTATAGAGTATAGAGTACAGATTTTCATAACGGTTAGCTCTGTCCACATCCTGATGACTCCTTTTCCCCCCAAATCTCCCAAAATTAGCAGCAACATGCTCGGCGCCCCAGCACCCCAACCCGTCAATTCAGAGCCGGGAAAAGGTCCTCCAGCACCCAAGGCAGAGACACCAAAGTGTGCCCCCCCATCCCTCCCACTCCAGCTGTCACTGTAACGATTGTGGAATTCTCTCCGTGATCAGCGCACAAGGCGTGCGCTGACACTGCGGAAATCCTCCACAAGCGTGTAATTTGAGGGAATCCAGCAAAAGGTGCAATGCACCTGTAGAGGGAAATTCCTGTCGACAGGTGGAGCTGTGGAGTGCAGAGGAACAGCTCCTCTTCCCTGCCACAGACGCCAGACAGGAATTGTACGAAGGGAAGAAACGCAGGGCAAGATAGCCCTGAAAGAGAGAGATCAAAGGGACAGAGGGTATGTGTGTCCACCAAACTAGTCGCCACCCTGCGACGATGAACACACAACCATGAAGACAAAGTGAGAAGGCAATCGCCAGAGATGGCGATTGCTAACAGCGACACAAGACCGAATAAGCACAGATGAGGAATGTATGTATGTCCACCAATCTAGCCGCCAACCTGCGACGGTGGACACACAACAGAAGAAACCAAGTGAGAACGCAATCGCAAGAGAAGCGATTGCGGAAGAGAATGAGCACAGGGACAGATTGTATGTGTGTGCACCAAACTAGTCGCCAACCCGCGACGGTGCACACACAACAGCAGATATGAAGTAGGAACGCAATCGCGAGAGAGGCGATTGCCAGAGGTGACACAAGGCTACAGCAAGGCGGAGCACGAGAGTAGCAAAGGCACAGCAAATCATACAATGAGAAGATAAGGAAAATAACAAACGCTAACTAAATGCGAACACCGCACTCATTCGCAACAGTGCATGCGTTTATGCGCGGCCCCCGTGTGATAAGCACAACAGAGACAAGAACGCCTAACTAACCACCGACAGACAAACATAAAAATAGAGGAAGCGAGCGCTTGCTTAACGGTTACCTCACCGAGCCTCCAGCAAGCGTTCGTACAAGACAAAACAGATACACGAAAACAGGAATACGTAAGTGATACGATCCACTGCTCTTACCGTCAGAGCGAGTGCGATCCAAGTAAGGCAAGAACAGAACAGAAGGGCCTACCAGTAACAACCGCTGCTCTGGTTAGCACCCCACAGACAGACAGAACAGGCAATACAAATAATGCAATCCTGACTGCCCTAGCAAGGATGCCTAGTGCAATCCCTGAGAATTACTCTAAGCTAATCTTCAACAAGAAGTAAGGCTGATACTCAGGAGTGTCTCACAGGACTAACCCTTATGACCAGCAAAGGACTCTGGGAAACATAGCTCTTTATATAGCAAGCCTACAAAGGATGTGGCTAGGCAATCTGCATGACAAACGTATGCAAATTCCTCAGCAGCAAGCTGCAAAACTGACAAAAGGTCTCTCTTCCAGAGACCTGCAGAATGCAGACCTGAACAGTGGTCAAAAGGCTGCCTGCCTGCGCAGGCAGCCGAGCGGATCCTCACAGTCACACACTGATTGCTATTAGACTAAGAGGCACCCCAGGGCCCCCAACCCCCCAACACCTTAATCTCTAGTTATCTGGCTTGCAGTCCCTGTCATGTATCCCCTTTTCTTATTTCTCTTTGCTTCAAACACAATAGGGGAATGATAGCTGAGTGAGTTGCGCACCCCTCCTAAACTGCACCCTGAGGTTGGAGCCTCTCTTGCCTCTGCTTTGTCCCGACCCTGCATCAATCCTCTCATCAAAAAATTATAATTCTTTTTTTTTGGGGGGGGGGGGGGAGTAAATAATCAGCATCGGGTGTCAATTTGTCTAGGTACACCACTGCATTGGGGCTATTTATTGCCCACCACAGGGTGCTATTGGCTATTTCTTCTATTGATTCCTGGGCCCTGTCTGTGGCTACAGCTAAGAAGACACTCCTCAGAAGCTCTATATCCCATAACCCAAGTCCTGAAACAAGGTTTAGTTAACACTTGATTTGGTAACTAGAAGGTGTATAAAATAAAACACAGTAACGTGACATGCAGAGAGTCGCATATCGCTGTACGGCACTTGTAGAGTGAAGAGGAGTCCAGAGCAGCTGTATCGCTGCCAGAAGCTGGTAATGCATGGCTCCACTGCTGCTGCTTTTCTGCATTTACACATGAGTGCCCCCCTAATCTCTAGCAATGGACAGGGAAGCATGCATACCGCCATAGCATTGCAGCAACTCCAAGCCAAGGGCCTGTGCACACTCATCAGTTTTTCTGTGCATTTTCTACACAGGAAAACTGAGAACCAATGTTAATCAATGGGCTTGTTCACACTTGAATGCATTTTTCACATGCAGAAAAACAATTGACAGACAGCAATGCAGCACTGTCAGCAAACTCATGCAGAAAAGCTGCCACAGAAAACTGATAGACAAGTGTAGGTCCAGCCTAATGGATTACAGCGTAGTAAATCAGCCCAAGTACTTACTGCTCAATAATTAGTAATAATTAGTGCTTAATAAACAGTGTCAATTTCAGGGGTATAAAAGACAATTCATTATTTAATGACCGTATCAATTTCTGCATAGATTACATAGATTAGTGGTAGCCCATATACATATTATTCATTCCCATTGGACTGCTATGACTTCTTCAAAGTATGACCATCTACCTCTGATAGTCATTAATATAAAAATGCAATATTAAAACAAATTGCTTATCAACCCACTTGTTTTTAGGAGCTGCAGCAGCTTTCTGAATATCTCATGGTAAGTAACAAATATTTATTAGCATTTACAGCATACAAACATGTTTTTGCTAAATGCACGTCTATAATGTTTTACTTTTTCTAAAACTGTTATATTTTCTAAATACAACCCATAGTTTAAGTTAGAGTGCTCATTTTATTAAGGCCGGTTTTACATCTATTGTTTGCGATGTGGTGGGGATGCGATGCCACTGCCAAATCCCACCAAAACACAAAAAAAGGAAACCATATGACCTTGCGGCAGAGTGCGCCAACAGGGTCATATGCATAGTGCCACTCCCCACTCAGTGAAGTACTTCCTTGTGCCTTGTGCGTTGTGGTGGTATTGGGTAGTGGCATCGCATCCCCACTGCAAATAGACCTACCTCTGAATCTATATCTAATTGGAATGTCATACATAAAACAAGAACAAGGGATAGGCAAGGAGAGATGAGGGGGGGGGGGGGGGGTAGGTAGTGGACTAAAATAGAAAGTAGGCCCATAGGCAGGCCTGTTGTATGTGAAACTCTGACATGAGTTACACAATAAGTAGGAGTGATTTAGTCATTTAGTCATTTAGTCCACTTGAAGACTTTTGGTCCCAGAGCCGTCTGTCATGCTGCTCCTACGTTATGGAACTCCTTATTATTATTATTATTATTATTTATTAGATTTATATAGCGCCAACATATTACGCAGCGCTGTACAATAAATAGGCTTACAGACAATGATAACAGGGTTGACAGAACAATACAGGTAACAGACCATAGATACAACAATACAGGTAATAGCAATAAGATACACAACACAATGCAGATAATAGTACAATGCCAGATCATAAACTGGAATGGTAGTGGTAAAAAATTACCAGTTCCAAATTCTGGGTAAAGTGCACACAGTCAAGTATGATACACAAGGGAAGAGGGCCCTGCCAAAGGCTTACAATCTAGAGGGAAGGGCTGGTGACACAAAAGGAGGGGGTGCATCAAGAAGTTATTGGCAGAAAGGATTAGGGTAGTGTTGAGTTGATGTAGGCCTCCTTGAAGAAGTGAGTTTTGAGTGCTTTTTTGAAGGTGTTGAAGGTGGGAGCGAGCCTGATGGGCAACCTCAACAGATCAGGACAGCTCCATTTCTGAACATGTTTAAATCCAGACTGAAAACCCACCCAGTTTGGCATTTGCAGAAATAGAATTTTTGTTGTGTGAATACTTCAACGTACTGCCAACTACTGAATCTGAGAGAGCCTAAGCACTTTGAGTCCTATGGGAGAAAAGCGCTATAGAAACGTTATTATTATTGTTTGTTGTTGTTGTCTAGGGAGTCCCCAGAAGTTAAAACATTTGATCAAATAGTTTAGTCTCAGGGTAAATGACAGGCCAAAATGTCACCTTATTGATAAAGGCTGTTAATGAGGCTAAGCGTCCGGCTAAGGAATGTTCAGCGTGCATGCAGAAATCTGCTTACGTTAGAATTTCCAGAAGTTTAGGCATGTTTTTCAATTTCCACCTCTCGGCAATAATTAACCTAGAGGCTATTAACATGTGAGATACAATAAGTTTCACCTGGTCAGGGATAAGGTAATCATGTAAGTGGAGTACTTTTAGCGGCAGGGCCGGATTTACAACTCAAGAGCCTGTAGGCATAGGTGTTCTGCTGCCCTAAACTCCACCCCTCAACACAGGCTGCACCCCCAAGTAAAAAATATGTAAAACTATAATCCCTGCCTCATGTCATTAACTGTCCTTAGAATCTTACACTCTAATCACTGTCTGTTGTCATCCTTATGCTGGGAATACAACACCATGAGATATTTTGACAGATAGATGGTTTGATAGATAATTTCCGACAGATCAGATCTGATTTTCAATCGCTTTTCTGAACGATTTCTCATAGAAGTGAATATCAGAAAAATGATTAGACAGTAAATCTGCTGAAAAATCTCATTGTGTATTCCCAGCCTTAAAGAGAACCTGTACTGAGTAAAATTATTTAAAATAAACACATGAGGTAACTTCAAATGAACATTACATAGTTACCTTGCCATCAGTTTCTTTCAGAAGCTCACCATTTTCTTCTGACAATAATCCCTTCCAGTTCTGACAACATTTTGTCAGAACTGAAATATATCAGTTGCTGTCAGTTATTAGAGTTGGGCCGAACGGTTCGCCGGCGAACCTGGTTCGCGCGAACCTAGGTGGTTCGCGTGCGGGTACCGCACGCGAACTTTATTGCGGAAAAGTTCGCCCCATTGCGGTTCGCCCCATAATGCACTGAGGGTCAACTTTGACCCTCTACATCACAGTCAGCAGGCCCAGTGTAGCCAATTAGGCTACACTAGCCCCTGGAGCCCCACCCCCCCTTATATAGGCAGGCAGCGGCGGCCGTGGCCACTCGTGTGCCTGCATTAGTTAGAGTAGGGCGAGCTACTGCAGTCTCTCATAGGGAAAGATTAGTTAGCCTTAGCTTGTCCCTGGCTGCATACCTGTTCATTGATCCTGCCACTGCATACCTGTTCATTGATCCTGCCACTGCATACCTGTTCATTGATCCTGCCACTGCATACCTGTTCATTGATCCTGCCACTGCATACCTGTTCAGTGATCCTGCCACTGCATACCTGTTCAGTGATCCTGCCACTGCATACCTGTTCATTGATCCTGCCACTGCATACCTGTTCATTGATCCTGCCACTGCATACCTGTTCATTGATCCTGCCACTGCATACCTGTTCATTGATCCTGCCACTGCATACCTGTTCATTGATCCTGCCACTGCATACCTGTTCAGTGATCCTGCCACTGCATACCTGTTCATTGATCCTGCCACTGCATACCTGTTCATTGATCCTGCCACTGCATACCTGTTCATTGATCCTGCCACTGCATACCTGTTCAGTGATCCTGCCACTGCATACCTGTTCATTGATCCTGCCACTGCATACCTGTTCATTGATCCTGCCACTGCATACCTGTTCATTGATCCTGCCACTGCATACCTGTTCATTGATCCTGCCACTGCATACCTGTTCATTGATCCTGCCACTGCATACCTGTTCATTGATCCTGCCACTGCATACCTGTTCAGTGATCCTGCCACTGCATACCTGTTCATTGATCCTGCCACTGCATACCTGTTCTGTGAACCCACCACTGCATACCTGTTCTGTTCAGTGGACCCGCCACTGTATACCTGTTTAGTGAACCCGCCACTGCATACCTGTTCTGTTCAGTGGACCCGCCACTGTATACCTGTTCAGTGGACCCGCCACTGCATACCTGTTCTGTTCAGTGAACCCGCCACTGCATACCTGTTCTGTTCAGTGGAGTTTGGTGTGTCAGTGTGAAGCAGTACCTTAATTACACTCCCTGATTGATGTATACACATGCAAGATGTTTTAAAGCACTTTAGGCCTGTCATTTAGCATTCAATGTGATTTCTGCCCTTAAAACGCTGCTTTGCGTCAAATCCAGATTTTTCCCGGTGCCTTATGGCGTGTATCCCACTCCGCCATGCCCCCCTCCAGGTGTTAGACCCCTTGAAACATCTTTTCCATCACTTTTGTGGCCAGCATAATTTTTTTTTTTTTCAAAGTTCGCATCCCCATTGAAGTCTATTGCGGTTCGCGAACTTTAACGCGAACCGAACCTTCCGCGAAAGTTCGCGAACCCGGTTCGCGAACCTAAAATCGGAGGTTCGGCCCAACTCTATCAGTTATATATCAGTTGCTGTCAGTTACAGCTGAGAGGAGAACTGATGTGTCCATGTTTCCCTATGGCTCAAGTAGGCGATGTTACAGTTTAACTGTGTGCTGACCAGAAAGCTGTTATGGGGTAATAGCCATTTTCAAAATGGAGGACGGAGAATTCCGTTGATCACAGTGGAGAAACAGGACACAGGAGAAGAAAAATAGATTGAGGAATAGACTACACAGGAGGTAAGTATGACTTGTGTATGCTTATTTTGACTTTTAATGTTCAGTTCAGGTTTTCTTTAATGACGTGAGACAAGGATTAGGGTGTAGGCTCCTGAGGTCTGTGATCATGCAGGGATTATACTGTAAGCTCCTGAGGGCAGTTATTAGCGTCAGGCAGGGAGCCCCAATATTCCTGGCAGTCTAGTGGTCCCGGGGCTCTTCCCCTGTTGTGTCTCCATACTGCACTCCTCTCCCTCCCTCTAATGGGCACACAGATGCTGCACACAGAAACAACATGATAGGTATTCTTTATGCCACACTCTGCAACTTTCAATCTCAAAAGCAGGTATTGCCTACCCGGTTTACCATTCAAATCATTATCCCCTTAACATAACCTGAATAACCACACAGACCACTTGGCTTTGGATGAATTTAGGCCAAAGCAGCCCATTTTATTTTGAACCACACATAATTACGAACAAACTTTCCAAAACACAGAAATATCTCTCAACATCCAACATCGCAGTAACACTGAGCACCAAGGTAAGGGGTCCGGAGGCACCACCTGAGAACCTAACCTTCCAAAACCTGGCGATGCAGCCTTGAAGCCGGCCCCCAGCCGCATTCACCAGCTCGGGGACAACTGCATGCCCACTTAAAACGACACTTCCGATGAACGGAACGCTCTTGTACGATTATTTGGTGACATATCCTTCACCGAATACCATCCACCTCCAAAACCCCTACCCCTCCACCACAAGCCGGTATGAAACCTCATACCCGTGAGGCCCCCAACCTCAGAGTTCTCTGGATCCTGTCCTCAATCCCTAAGGCCCACAAATCAATTCCAATCTCGTTAAGATGCACTCCATCCCTTAAGAACAACTGGGTATCCTCCTCTAACTCAAAATGCCTGATTGCCAGGCCCCTGTTTCTGATGAAAAATGTGGACACCTCTTTATTCAACTTTACTTTGCCCTATTAACCTTTGTGATAGATCTGGCCAATCTCCAAGAGGGCCACTACATCAGAACACACTACGATCGTATCTGGGAAAAGTGGTCTGATCCGTAGAAAGTCAAACTTTATGTCCTTCACGATCACCCTTGTGGATCTAGAAGCTAGGTCATTCCCCCCAACATGGAGTATCAATATGTCTGGGGCCCTATCTAGTCTAGAAAATCTGTGCAGCTCAGGCATGACCCTCGACCACACCATGCCCGGGAACCCGAGCCACCGTATACAGACCTGCTCCCTGGGGAAGCCGAGTTGCCGACCTTCCGGCCTCACATCGGCTCGTTTTGCTCCCCAATGGACATAAGAGTTTCTGAAGATCCAGACCAAGATCTGTGGACCTGAAACATACAAACAACAAAATTCTAACAGCATGGACCCCCAAAGTACACCAAAGGATTTGAACAAACTAAATGTGGCCTAACGTAAGATTTGTAACGGGAAGATTCCCACCGCCCTATTCTTCTTATGATATTTTCACTTTGATGCTTCCATGGCAGTGCCTATTCAAAACGAATGGGAGGCAAACTCCTCAGCTTGAAGCCTGAGACGGCTCAAACACTTCCAAAAGATTGACACAAATTGGAACCTGGATAACAGGGTGCCATCTCCATGGGGTAAAAACGAAAGAGTCGCCAAAAGGCCTCATGGCCCCAAAAGCTTCCACGGCACCGCAAGGGCAAAGCAGGCCATCCATCCAGAAAAGAGAGATGGCCCTACCCCTTCCAGCTTGATCTGTTTTAGAGTAACGTAAACAAATAACGACTGAATCGTTCTTGACGCTAACGTCCTCGGCAAGAATGCCTCCCACCCTGGACTTTCTGCTACTAACCAGCTCTCCAATTCTAAATGCACCAAAAAGGCCAAAATAAACCCTGTCTTGAACAAACTTACCTCATACGACGATGAACAAATCCCGTCCAACATCTGCACCAATTTTCCTAACCACTCAAAAGACACCGGGCGCCTCGAATCTCTGTAAACCACCCCTGCCCTAAAACCTTTTAAAGCCTGCCGAACCCTGAAGTCCTTTGAAGCATCCTGAAAGCCCCTAATCCTTAAACCAAAAGGCTAACACGGAAAGTTTCTTGGACATGGCCGACGATGAAACACCTCCCGAAAAACACTTTCCCACGTAGTACAGCAGCAAGCGAAGCCTGTCCTCGTGCGAGCGACAGCTGCCTACCTGGACCATCAAAGCGTCCCACATGTTCCAGACAACCATGTACGCTGCACATGACGATGCCGACAGGGATTGTTTGATCAAGTCGGAGACTGCCCGAAAGGAATTCTTCACAGACGATGGGCAAGTCGCCCCATTCTCATCTGCCGATGGAGCCGCAGCTCGGAAACTGGCCCACTGGAATTGAGATAGAGCGTCAGCGATAATGTTATCAACCCCGGGCAGATACACAGCAATGTTATGAGTTTTCAATCTCAAACAATCCAACACTAACTGCCGCATTAGACAAATGACTGGGGGGATGATGCCAAAAAAATATCACCAATATTGTCACAGTTGCTGGGAATAACAAAGCCCCCCTTAAAACCTGCCCTTAAAAATTCAGCTACCTCCTTCTGTGGATACCTACCGAGGAACTGCTCCATCTCTTCCACTTTCACTGGCGTCATCCCTCTCGTTTGTGAACTCTGCTGGCTTACCCTTTCTCTGTTTATAACACTTGGAGGCTGCATGCGAACCACCGCAGGTTGAACATTTGTGTTTGAAACGGCACAGACTGTCCAAAATGACAAGACCCGTCGTTATATTGCCAGCACACTCCTTCTCCTTTGCTGGCCAGCTGTCCCGCTGAGTTTTAACTGCTGGCCTGTCCCTGAAAGGGCTCTAGACAGGATCAGGCGCAGACACAAGTTCATATCCTTGTGGTCCCAACGTACGGCCGGCCGAACTGCCTTACTCTGCCGGAACTTCCCATTGTATCTGAGCCACGCATTGCCGCCGTATGACCAATATGCATCCCCAATCGAGTCCATGTACCCAAACAATGCTGAGCAGCACTCCGGCTGTCTTTCTCCAATAATACTCGCCAATATGTTTAACGCCTGGAACCAATTTTGGAACGTGTGCGGAATGAGCCTATACAGACGTTCCTCCACCCTCTTTTTCTCATCTGGCTTCCCTTTGTCTAAATTAAATTTCTCCAAAGGTAATAGAGAAAAAATGTCAACATATTCGCCTTTCCAAATACGTTCTTCCATTCCCTGCTTCAAGTGGAACTCAAAAGACCCACAAAGCAGACATACATTTCACTGTGAGCGGCATCTGAAAGACGAACCAAATCAGCATCCCTTACCCCAGTAGCTCCATTACTCCGAGTACCCAATGCTTGAACTCCTATCTCTGACTGCACCGGGACCCCTACTGCCACGGATGTGGCTGGTTCCGGTATGGGACCGGCCACAGGAGGAACCTCTCCTTGCCAATCTGATGTGTTTGGGGGAACCGGGGGAGGAATAGCTAACTGGGATGGGGCAGACCACGCCCCCACCGGTGAACCTGGCAATCTCCGACATAGCCCTTAGACCCGCCAACAAAACTTCCAATGCTGAGGGTGCCTGAGATGGTACACCCGCCACCCCACAATGACCCCCCCAACAGATCCAAACAGTAAACTGGTTAAAGTATTGGTGGAATTAGCCTCACCTGGCTGTGCCGGACAGACGTACTGGTCAGCCATCACCCCGGATCCTGTGGCGACATCTTCCTTCTCTCCTGCTGATCACTCCATATCCGACTGCGGGCGAATGACTGGTGCCTGGCTGCTGTCCTGCCCACCTTGCTGCTGGTGATGCTGATCACTGCTTCGCCCACCGTTCTGGCTGTGACTCTGGGTTGATGTCTTCGGTCTCCCCTTCTTGCTCTTCTTCGCCGACCTGGTCTGTCCCCCATGCTGTGTGTGGGCCACCACCGCGCCCAGGGAAGAGTCGGTGCCCAATCCAGGATTGTCCATCTGACGAGCTTGCTTGCCCTGCTGTGAAGAGCAGAGGCCAAGCGCCGTTTGCGGTCCTGCATCTGAAGCCGGCGGTGCAGGGGAAGAAGAAACACGCTGCGCACCGCCGGATGTACTCCTCCCGCCTTTTGGATTCCTCCCGCCAGACCCTCCTGCACTAGCGTTGGAGCGCTTGGCAGGGGGCGCCGGAGGGTCCTCTTGGGGGCTCCCATTGTGGTGCTGGGTCCTGGGCCCTAAGCCGATCCGGCGGCCTGGACTTTCTCTTCGCCTGCGCAGCCTCACCTTGACTCCTCTCCGACTGCGCAGACGTGCTTGGGGCCATGGCAGGAAGCTGCACCTGAACCCATGAGGGCCCCCTGGCCGCGGCCTTCTCCTGGATTCTCGACACAAGGCTCTCCAATCCCTCCATGCTGCGAGCGAGGTTGGTGTAGCTCCTCTCAGCTTGGTACCTCGCGCTTGCCACCTAGCTAAGCCCCGCCTGCCCCTAACTATATCCCTCACTTTCCGTCCAGCCTCTTCCTGTCCCCAGCCCGGGAATCCAACTCCTCCCCACTCCACCACATCACCAGCCCCTACTCCTTCCCCAAACGGCTGACCCTATCATGCTGGGCCTTACGCATTACGCCTTGCTCCAGCTCCAAGCCCCCTCCTTTCTGTATGTATCTTTGTTGAAGAAAATGTGTAGTGCAGTGCTGAGCCATTGTGGCTGAAAAAAATCATCGTACAGTGTGTGGCAGGAATAGATCCCCCTCTGATCAGATGTCGATCAGAGAGCGATCTATCTTTTGTTGGGCGAAAGTCTGTCTTTGGATTGGATTATTGGATGGACGCTGTCTGTTTGACTGACAGGATCTCTTTGTGGCCAGAAAGTTCTGTTTGCTGGTGAAGGTTTAACCAAAAAGGACATGTTTGAAAGCAGAAAAAATATATTGCTTTTTAATAGCAAATTACGTCTGTATGTTTGATGTGTACCATGAGCTGTTAGTTAAATAGTGGATTACTGCTGCTGTGAGTAGAGGGATGAGCTGGGCTAAGCATGTGTCTGCTTTTCGTTGTGCCTTACCTTCCTGAAGCACAGTGGCTGGAAACAGTGTCCGTCTTCCCTCCATTGAGTAAAGGGGGAGGGAAGGTGAGAGTGCATGGCAGGAGTGTGACATGCAGGCAGAGGAGTGCAGACTTGCTGTGTGTGAGAGAAGTATGACTCTCGGGAGCAAACACACACTTGTAAGGAGCGGAGCGGAGGTGAGGAGAGGAATGTTTGGAGAGCAGAGAAGTCACCGCAGGACTGTAAAATAACGTAATTAGTAAGCAATGTCATTGCTTACTTCTGCATAGGAAGTATGCCAGTGTGCTCTGCTCTCCTCTGTAATTCCTCTGCCACTCTCCATCCTGACTTCTGCCGCTCTACTCGGCAGGCAGTGGGTCTGCTGTAGAACACGTGCATGGAGGGAGGGAGAGAGAAGGAGAGCAGTACACGGGAGCGTCTGTGGGAGCCGCCTTTCCCCCCAGAAGGTGCCTGTAGGCACTTGCCTGCAGTGCCTTATGGGAAATCCGGCCCTGTGAGGGGGGAAAGTCCCAAGTTTAATGGTAGTGAATTGATGTGGTGTTTTATTTGATAAAGTAAATATGAGACAAAGTTATAAAGTATTTAAGTATTTAATATAGGATTAGCAGTGTTCACTAACCTTTGAAGCTATTAAATAAGTCATTTAACTTTTTTTTTTTTTTTTTTTTTTTTTGCTTTACAGGAAGCACTTCACCGAGAGAAGAAGCTGAAAAGGAAACTGTGCGTCTTGCAGAAGCTTCTCAGCATGCTTGCACAGACTTCAAAAATTTCATGGAAGGTGAATATACATAAAAACTCTTATGTCTGGGACAACTGTTGCAATTTCCCATCAAATCAACATGCAATTTCCCAACAAATCAACAGGTCAAATAGATTATTTTTGCCATGTCCAATCTGTTGCCCATTGAGAAAAGGATTGATTTTCAGTTCTTTAAAATCAATCGAGTTGATCGGGAGCAGATCGGACATGCCAGAAATTATCGTTTCGACCCATCAATCTGAAAGGAAATTGTGTTGTGTGTACCAGGCATTAAAGTTCTCTATCCCAAATTAAATATAAAGGTAGTCACCGACGGATGAACGTCCGACTTACGAATGACCCACTGATACGAACTGCATGGATTCTCTGTTTCCATGTGAACAAGCCAAAAATATTTTCTCAAATTGGACTTGTAGTTTTTGAGAAAATCGATTTTAAAAAAATCTGAGAAAAAAATTGCTTTTAGACTTGTATTAACAGGTACAAAGGGCAGAGGTGACACAGAGGAGGACACTGGAGGCACAGAGGGGGCACATAGGAGGTACAGGGGACAGAGATGGCACAATGTTTCGACTTAAGAACAGATTCAGGTTAAGAACGAACCTACAGTCCCTATCTCGTTCGTTAACCGAGGACTACCTGTACTTAAAATGTTCATACTTGACATAAACCAATAGGAGTCGCATGGACTGGGGTGCTATATATTGCTAGCTTAGGGTCTCTTTGCTAATTCAACATGATCTTTCATTGATCTCTGCATTGAGTTGGCAAAACATGAATCTGAAGGTCTGTCAATACAATGTGTAATGCCTCAGGTTG